>NC_141351.1:24461013-25061013 GCF_057382095.1 Aulonocara sp. 'chitande type north' Nkhata Bay | reverse complement strand
ATCCTAATCTTAAAAGTAGAGATAGTGTCTGTCTCCTGAATCCAAACTGGAAGCTGGTTCCACAGAAGAGGGGCCTGAAAACTGAAGGCTCTGCCTCCCATTCTACTTTTAAATACTCTAGGAACAACAAGTAGGCCTGCAGAGCGAGAGCGAAGTGCTCTAGTGGGGTGATATGGTACTACAAGGTCATTAAGATAAGATGGGGCCTGATTATTTAAGACCTTGTATGTGAGGAGCAGGATTTTGAATTCAATTCTGGATTTAACAGGGAGCCAATAATGGGGAGGCAATATAGGAGAAATATGCTCTCTCTTTCTCGTCCCTGTCAGGACTCTGGCTGCAGCATTTTGGATTTACTGAAGGCTTTTAAGGGAGTTTTTAGGACTTCCTGATAATAATGATTTACAGCAGTCCAGCCTAGAAATTATAAATGCATGAGCTAGTTATTCACTCTAATACAGGATATTTCTAATTTTAGAGACATTGCGCAAATGGAAGAAAGCAGATTTTATTGTAAACATAAATGGGGGGCTAGCAAAAAAGCTTGGGAACCACTGATCTCTAAGTGTTTCGTTCACTAGCAAACTGACCGGCCACTTTGTTAGGTTCACCTGTTCTGCTGCTCATTAAAGCAAATATTTAATTAACCAGTCATAAAGCAGCAACTCACTGCATTTAGGCATGTAGACATGGTCAAAATGACCCGCTGCAGATGAACCTGAGCAACAGAATAAAGAAAAGCAGTTTAAGGGATCTTGAAGGTGATTGTTTGGCTTCTTAGTAACAGCTGGGAGTCAAATGTCACCTACCTGAGTGTTGTTACTGAGCATGTCCATCACCTCATGACCACAGGGTTCCTATCTTCTGATGGCTGCTCCCGACATGACATACACCATGTCACAAGGTTTGAAAAACTCTGACTGGTGAACATGATATTGAGCACTGCACTCAAAATTATAAAAATGTTTCCATCAAGTTTGCCCAACCCAGTACTAACAAGGTGTACCTAATGAAGTGGCCTATATAGGGAGACATACGTGTTGTTCTTTTCTTTTCTTTTCTTTCTTAAAAAAATATGAATATTATTTTCAGTATTTGACCACATTGAAGCATAATGCATAAAAACTGTTCAAAATTATAAGAAAATTATCAAAGAAAGTCGAAGAAAAAAAGAGCAGGCATTGATTTTTTTATTTTCTATTTACTATATTTAAATACATTTTAGGATTTCTGGGGAAAATATCTGATTGACTAATAACAACAGCTGAATGTCAGCTGAATGCATTACTGTTCAGTAAATTACTGCGGGTGATGACGGGGGTAGGAACCGTCTACTAGGTGCACTGTGTTTCGGAGGGGAACAAAACAAAGGTCGGACAGACTAGCCGTGTGTTGTGTTTCGCTTGTAGAGGGATTTCTCCTCATTTCCGTGTCACGTATCTTGTGTTTTAGAGGTTTGAGAAGTTACAATCAGAGGAAAGGAGGATCGTAAAGTAAAGGAGCGAAAACACGGAGATCAGAAATGAAACTCGCCCGGGAGGACCCCGCGGAAGACGGGCGGGCTGATGCTGCCTGTTTCCTCCTCCTGTACAGGTAAATGCGAATATCTGACAGCAAACAGGCGTCCCGATTTTACCTGTATGGACCGGTGTTGTGCCTAAAAATGATCGTCTGTAAAAAGATGATTTCTGGTATATCCTTTATTTATCCAGTTAAAAAAAAGTCATTGACATTAAAATGTCAAAAAACGTCATCTGACCAAGAGGATAGCAGAAATGACAACAAATATAACAATAGTTCTGTAAACATATTTCAAGTTGACAAAAGAGTACCGGATTGGTTATAATGTAAGTACAATAACCCCGAGTTATAAAGTTATAAAGATACTTGAAAATCAGTTGTTTTTTTTTTAACATATAACCGCTTTGTAAACCATATTCACCGAAGTCTATTTACCAATATACATGAAGATGTTACACTTAAAGAAAGCATACAGAAACTTTGGAAATCAGTTTTTGCCATTCGATCACTTTTTGGCACAAGAAAAAGTTTTTTTTTTTGGAATTTATCCTCGTTATTTGTTCTTAAGGGACTCCAAACACAGTTGGTGTGTTTTATGACTAACACATGATCTGGACCCAGGCTTAAACTCGGTCCTGTGTTTGAGCCGAAACAAAGTCTTAGAGGATATTAGGGCAGTTCAGGGCGTTTTATTTCACTCTGTCCTTTTGCTGTTTATTGAAGAGTGAAAATTAAAGGTTTAATCACAGAAATGCTGCCATTGCATTCATATGCACCATATGAATGCAAATCACAAGCCAGTAACCTCACACTTTATATACGGGGTGGCTGTAGCTCAAGTGGCAGAGCAGGTCAGCCACTAATCAGAAGGTCGGTGGTTTGATCCCAGGCTGCCTCCTGGCTGCCAAATATCCTTGGGCAAGATGCTAACCCCACGTTTGCCTACTGGTGGTGGTCAGAGGGCCCGGTGGCGCCAGTGTCTGCCTCTGTCAGTGTGCCCCAGGGCAGCTGTGGCTACAATGTAGCTGCCATCACCAGTGTGTGAATGAATGGGTGAATGACTGAATGTAGTGTGAAGCGCTTTGGGGTCCTTAGGGACTAGTAAAGCGCTATACAAATGCAGGCCATTTACCATACACAGAAACACTAGAAATTAACTTTACAAAGTGCTTTGGGTGAGAATGAGAATTACAGACGTAATTTAAAGGAGATTACTGATTCTGTGAGCCTTATCTGCTCAGCAGGTTCTTTCAAAGTCGAGGTCACCTTTAGATTTTGGACCCGATAGGAGGGCTGGCCCTGAGGATCTGAGGCTGCACGCTGGGTCATCTGGCATCAATGTTTTGTGCTAAATGTGAAAATGATAAGCAAGTTACACAAAAGTCCTGCTGAAAATCTTTCTATTTATTCTTATTGCTCATTAGTATTTGAAAACTCTGCAGAGAGCATCTCCAAAAGTTGATTCTGTTCATCTGGACGTAGCGTTTTGTTTGAGAAACGTTTCGTCACTCATCCAAGTGACTTCTTCAGTCTCAGCTGAACTGATTTTAGTTCATGAGCTGCACACAGACAGATTTGATCTCACGTGTAAAAAGTACCTGATTTATGATGTTTAAGACTTGTAAAGGTATCCATTATTAGACTAGTGACAAACATCTCTGCACGAATTATTCAGTTTCATTAACTTCATGCCATTCAGCATGAGAATGGTTCTGTTTCTACCATTTTCCACTCAACTTAAGAAACTTGTGAACTGTCCTATTTCAAAACATTTTTCACATTGGGTTCTTTTCAAAAGATTAAAAAAGGGAACGTAAACACATTGTAGGCAACTTTAAAGTGAAACTATTTCTTTTGAGGTTTCACAGAAAAATAAAAATGAATGAGCTTGTCTGTGTTTTATTGCATGTATTTAATAAATCTTACTTGACACTTTTAACACTTAAAAGCAAACAGCTGTTTGTTTTTGCACATAAAATATTTCCATATATACAGGATTGGCACTTAAAAAAAATCGTGTAATTTTTTTTACGATCACTGTTTCTTGTCCAAGTGACAATTTATCTACATGTACACATAGGTTTCTTAGTGGTTATATTAAGATAAGATAAGATAAGATAACCTTTATTAGTCCCACACGTGGGAAATTTGTTTTGTCACAGCAGGAAGTGGACAGTGCAAAAGTTATGAGGCAAAAATTAGAATACAATAAGAATAAATACAGTACACAGCTGTACAGAATAGAATAAAATAAAATACTATATACAGTAGAATAAAATAAATATACAATAAGATAAAAATAGAATACAAATACAAATACTATATACAACTGAGTAAAAATACAACGATGACAGAAAGGATTATTGCACTAAGTATTATTGCATAAGTAATTGCATTGAGTAACCGACTTATTATTGATATTTATGCAATCATAATTTCAGCCAGCTGTGAGGGGCTCTGCAGTGGGGATGCCTCGAATAAAGAGCCTTCATCCTGATGACCACACACGCTTCAGGTCTGAGTCGGCAAAAGTCAGGAGAGATCTGGGTGAGTGACACCATAATAACATGACTGATTAACACTTAGTTAAGTGTTAATTAAGCATTATTAAAGAGTGAAGTGATAATTAATAATGTATACTTGTCACTAATCATTTTATACAGTAGATTTGTTTATTCTTTTTTTGAAAAGCTTTTCATTATTCAGAATTTTTTGAGTTGTTAAAACTCTTATTTTAAATGTAAATCACAAAGTGAGACTGCCTGATTACTACTAAAACTTATCAATGGCCTGATAATATCAGCTGATATTAGCTATTTGCCAGCCAATCAGACTGACAATGGCTGATAAATCAAATGATCCTTGAAAGTTGAACAAGTAAAGAAGAGACAGGAGGAACACAGTTCAAACACTTTATAAGTGTTGCTGTTGCACAGACAGTCCACCAGAGGGCAGTCTGCATTTTTTTTAAATTAATTAATAAATTATTTTTTAATCTTTGTACAGCACTTTGTCCAACATTTTATTGTTATTAAATGTTCTATATAAATAAAGTAAAGTAAAAGCATCTTCCCTGTTTGCAATGCACATGTTTGGAACACCAAAAACACAGCAACCAGCTGATCTGAACAGAGTAGATGAATAACTACGCATAATAAGTGTTAGGAAAAGCTGTTTTGATATCATGTGTCTGAAGAAAATAAAACATCTGATTTTTTTTTTAAGTTGCCAAATATTTGTATTGGTGTTATAAATACTCCATCGGCCGAGCTCTAACCAGCACAGTGTCGGTGTCTGTTTTATGGATATCAAAGTCATTCCCCAATGTCCTCCAAAATCACAAATCAATTTCAAATTACATTAAAAAAAAATACTAAAGAAATTACAAATTTGGTATGGCTCTTTGCAACTACGCAAAGTGACAGTTGAGCATAATGTACAGATGTGTTTTAATGCTTCCTGCAGATGTTCAGCAGATGTTGCAGATTGAAAATGAAGTTCCCAGCATCCCTAATCTGGACCAGCAGGACTCAGACCTCCTTCACATAAAGAAGTAACAGGAGGAGCTCTTGATGACTCAGGAGGCAGAGCAGCTAAATGGGTTAGGGGACACTGAAATTACCAAGGTCCCAATCACTGCTGTGATGAGTGAGGGTGATGAAGAGAAACCTCTGTTCTCACAACTTCATCAGGGACCAGCTGAAGCCAGCATAGAGGCAGAGCCTCGAAACAGCAGCTCAGCCAAACAGATAAAAACAGAAACTGTTGGAGGACCAGAATCAACCAGGTACCCAGATGTTTACAGTCATCTACATCCAAGTACTGATGGAAAGCCTTTAGACTCTTATGAGACTGAAGTTTGCATTGATGATGGTTGGCAGGAGGCTTTGTCCAATTCTGGACCTGAAGACAGTGACACTGTAGATTCACAGATGACAGAAAACACAGAAGAGAAACCATTCAGCTGTGATTTCTGTGGACAGAAATTTAAGAGAGACTCAAATCTTAAGACGCACATTAGAGTTCACACAGGAGAGAAACCATTTAGTTGTAAGATTTGTGAACGAAGTTTTAGAAATCAGTATAATCTAAACCGACACATGAGAGTCCACACAGGAGAGCAACCGTTTGGCTGTGATGTTTGTAATAAACGATTTTCCCATCCAGGGTCTCTGAAGAGACACCAGAATGTGCACACAGGAGAGAAACCGTTCAGCTGTAGCATTTGCAATAAGAAATTTAGACAGAGGATTCATTTCAAGAGACATATGAGAGTCCATACAGGAGAGAAACCATTTGGTTGTGATGTTTGTTGTAAGAGATTTAACTGTAAGAGAAATCTGAAGACACACATGAGAGTCCACACAGGAGAGAGACCGTTCGGCTGTGATGTTTGTAAAAAAAGCTTTTCACAGCCAGGAATTTTAAAGAGACACATGAGCGTCCACACAGGAAATAAGAGTCTTCAGCCAGATCAAACCAGAGATCTCCGATTGGCTGGTGCCATATCTGCATGGCCCACATCACAACTGGTTCAGACACAAGACACAAGAGATCTAGGTAAGTGACATACATCAGTCTGTCTATAATATACAACAAATATTTAATATGTGCTTGTGGGGATAGGTTAATTGATTAATCTAAATTGTCACTAGGTGTGAATGTGAGTGTGAATGGTTGTCTGTCCCTGTGTGTTAGCCCTGCGACAGACTGGCGACCTGTCCAGGGTGTACCCCGCCTCTCGCCCTATGACAGCTGGGATAGGCTCCAGCGCCCCCCGCGACCCTGAAAAGGATATGCGGAAGCGAATGGATGGATGGATGGATATTTAATATGTAACAATGCCAATTGTTTTCAGTGGAAAACACTTGGTTTTCTGTGTTGTTGTTTTTTTTTTCATTTTAAAATTTGTATTAGATTCCAAAATCATTTGTGTAATATTAAAAACTTTAATAGGATTTGTGTCATATGTTTCCATAATTGTGTGTGTGTTTCAGCTACAGCGGCAAGACCTGGACATCTTGCAGATGTCCAGGTCTTGCAGGTTGAAGGAGAGGTTTCCTGCAGCCCTAGTCATGACCAACAGGATCCAGACATCCTCTGTATTAAAGAGGAACAGGAGGAACTGCTGGATGGGCAGGAAGAGGCTGACATCACCAAGGTCCTAATCACAGCTGTTCCTGTGAAAACTGAAGACGATGAAGAGAAGTCACAGTCCTCAGAACTTCATCAGAGATTATCTGAAAACAACACAGAGGGAGAGCCTCCAACCAGTAGCTCAGCAAAACAGATAAAAACAGAAACTGATAACTGTGGATTACCAGAAGCAGACAAGAACCTGGATTTAAATATTAATTTACAACCAAAAACTGATGGAATTGTTTTAGAATCCTATGAGACCGATGTCAGTATTGATGGTGACGAATGGCAGGTGCCTTTGTCAGATTGTGGATGTGGGACTGAAAACAATGAGAAGGGTTTAAAGAAGAAGAAATCACTTGAGTCAGTAGTAAAAGGTAATGTGGACCGTAAAACCGCCAAAAAGAAATTTACCTGCTCTGAGTGTGATAAACAGTTTGTTTACAAGCAGTCTCTTCAGAGGCATGTGGCACGCCGTTCAGCAAAAAAGGCTTCGAACTGTTTGGTTAATAGTGCATGTTTTAGAGGAAAGCAAAAAACTGCATCACAGGCCAGAAATCAAAGAGAAGCGAACCCACTGAACTGTGATCTCTGTGGACAAAAATGTACCAGTAAAAGAAATCTGAAGGCACACATGAGAATCCACACCGGAGAAAAACCATTTAGTTGTAACGTTTGCGGAAAAAGCTTTCGACATCAGTATACCATCGATAGACACATGCGAATCCATACAGGAGAGAAACCCTTTGGTTGCAGTGATTGTAGTAAACGGTTTGCACAGCTCGGCGATCTTAACCGGCACAAGGCCGTCCACACTGGTTTGAAACCTTTCAGCTGTATTGTCTGTGGTAAAAAATTTAGGCAAAGGAACCATTTTAAGAGACACATGAGAGTCCACACCGGAGAAAAACCGTTCATTTGTGATGTTTGCGGCAAAAGCTTTAATTGTAATAGAAATCTTAGGACGCACATCAGAATCCACACAGGAGAGAAACCATATAGCTGTGACGTTTGTGGTAAACGATTTTTAGAGCAAGCTATTTTAAAGAGACATGCAAGCATCCACACAGGAGAGAGGCCGTTTGTTTGTGATAAGTGTAATAAAACATTTAAGTGTAAGAGAAATCTTACAGCACACATGAGAGTCCACACAGGAGAGAAACCATTCGGTTGTAATGTTTGCAGTAAAAGGTTTACACAATCTGGGATTTTGAAGAGGCACATGAGCGTCCACACTGGAGAAAAGAGCGTTCGCCTGGTGGAAGCCACCGCCGTGGGTTCAAAGTCCCCAAAACTGGTACCAGCCACGTCTGAAATGGTGCAGATGAAAAGAAGTGTAGGTAAGTGACACACATTTGTGTAAACAATTTTTACTGTACATCAAGTATATTAAATCACTTTGTAATAGCACTGTCTCCAGTATGTTTGGGTGTCATATGGATTTTTTCCAATATTAGCTCTAACTGGAGATGAGAATTGAGGAACCGTTCCAAAATTCTTACATTTCACGAATTTTTAAACTTTTGCATATTGCAGTCAGGCTTCTGAGAGAACTGCATAACATTTGCACTGCCAAGACCTGCTACATGGACATGATGCCACTGGTTGACAAAGTGCTTTAAAAAACGCTTTTACTCATGTCGTGGAGCATAGGTGGCCACTGAGTAAATTCTGAATTTTGAGGTCACATTTAAATTGTAATTGTAAATATTTATTCCTTGATATACATACTAAAATATGAAACATGCAAATACCATCATATTAAATTGTGTTAGATGTGGGAAGCTAGATTTCTTAGGGAAAAAAAGAAATGTATTTCATGTCCAGTACTGTGCAGAAGTCAATTTCTTTATACTTTGCTAGAAAAATTGAACATGTGTGCAGGGGCTTATTGAAATATCTGCGAACATACATGAAAATATGAGACAAAACCAGAGTTTGAACAATTCTTACAGGCTTGAAAGTCAGTACTTGGCGTGACCATCTTTATTCTTTAACACAGCTTGAACTCTCTGAGGCAGCTTTCTGTAATTTCTTTAAGTAGTCTTCAGGAATAGTTCTTCAGGCAAAGAACAGTCAAAGCTTCTTTGCATGTTTCTGGCTTTTGCTCTGTTCTGCCGGGATGATCCCACAGCGCTCCAGTGGTGTTGAGGTCTGGGTAATGGCTGTAATGCAGCTCCAAACCATAGACAGAAGCTTCACCGTGTTTTACAGATGGCTCTAGACTCTCACCATTGTACCTCTCTCCTGACCGCCTCTGTATTTTCTGCTGATGATTTGATCAAATTCGAATTCCGTCCATCAGACCTGTTGCCACTAATTTTCAGTCCAGTTCTTGTGTAAATGTTGATACCTCAGCCTCTCCCTGTTTCCCTTCATTAACAATAGCTTCTTGACAGGTTCCCTTCCACAGAGATCATTTCTCATGAGGCTTAATAGAACAGTAGATGGATGTGCTGAAGGGTGTGTCAGCTATTATTTTCTGAAAGACTGGGCCTAAGCAGCATTCTGAAAAACATTTTGACCCAACCAGTTGCGGCAGATGGCCGCCCCTCCCTGAGCCTGGTTCTGCCAGAAGTTTCTTCCTGTTAAAAGGGAGTTTTTCCTTCCCACTGATGGTAAGTTCTTGCTCATAGGAGGTTGTCTGATTGTTGGCATTTTCTCTGTCATTGCCGGGTCTTTACCTTACAGTATGATGTGCCTTAAGGTGACTGTTTGACACTATATAAATAATATAATATAAACTGAATAGAAGTGTACATTAAAATATGCATATTGAAACTTGTTTTCACAGGGTGATAAAATCAGAATTGAATTATGATTTTACCAGTTATTTCCAAACTTCTTGAATTAGTCAATATTTGGTTGTTGTTTGGTTGTTTTACCTGCAGATGTCGGGCACACAGAAGAGACTCCCTGTATCCAAGAGGACCAGGATCCAGAGCCCCTCCATGTAAAGGAGGAGCAGAAGGAACTTCTGGCTGGTTGCGAAGACAAGAAGTTATATTTGATGGAGGAGGTTAAAATCACCATGTACCCATTTACTGCCGTTCCTGTTACGAGTGAAGATGAGGAGGAGGAGAAATCCAAGTTCTCACAGCTTCATCAAGACAATATTGACACAAAGCCTCCACCCAGTGTCCCAGCTGAACAGAAAACAGATGGGGAGGACTGTGGGGGACCAGAACCAGGCAAAAACACAGATCTCAAAAGTCATTTACAGCCACATAATGCTGGAACTGTCAGTATTGATGATAAATATGAAGATGATGATGATGTTGGTGACTGGCAGGAACCATTGTCAGATTCTGAACCTGAAACCGAAGAAAATGGTTAGCAGGAGATCAGGGCTCCTGAGTCTGGGATGTAACACTGCCCAAAAAAATCCTTTTCCTGCTTTCGAGTTTGCTCAACTCAAGATGACAAGTCATGTAGGTGAAAGGGCTTCAAGCTGTTTGGTTTATGTGGATGAGAGTTTAACCAAAATACAAATTTTAAAGCACACCAAGAACCAAAAGCACTCAAATGGTAGTGCTTGCAGTAAAAGATTTGCACAAGAGGAGATTCAGTGTGCTATAGAAAGTCATTAATGTCAGTAATGATGAATTTTTATGTTAGCACATAACTTGCATCTAAATTATTTTTCTTTTTTTTAATCTTAAGTTGTTATTGTGTCCAAATTTGCTTTCATCATGAGTTCGAAAACACTCTCACACTTACCACTAGAGCCACCAAATGGGGTTTATTTTGATCCTTTGGTATTTTAAAAATGGTGTAGGCATGGTGAAGCAGGTACCAGTTCAATCTGCCTCCTCCCCACTATGGTTCTAGTGTTAATCACATCATATAATTTCATGACATTATTTGGAACTAGTCTTAAATATGCAATATTACACTAATTCTGCCGAGGGAACCAGTTTGGAAATGCTTAAGTATAATCTTCTTTCAGTGGTTTTCAGAAAACTGACCACCTGTCGTTATTGGAGGTTCTGGAAGCAGATCGTCTTTCTGTCATTGAAAATTAAATGAAGAAGAAAAGACTCAGTTTAATTTTTAGCTACATGATTGTCTTTTAAATTGCAACTTTTGGAGGAAGTTTGAATGTTCACAAAATAATAAAATGTTCTCAACTGTTCGTATTTGTCCTGATCAGTTATGAACTTGGACCATTAAACCAGTTCTGGTCTGACAGTGTTACAGGTTTACTTACTGCTACAGTTGATGTTTTAGTTGCCAGTGTCTGTTTCTTCATGAGGTGCGTTAGGACCTTTGCTCACCTGCCTCAACCTGAGACCAAAGTTAGAGAACTAATGTTTCCTCAAGGTCAAAGGTTAATTATATCATACTGTGAAGGACATGGATGTAACTGAAGCATATTTCATAATTAGAACATATTTTTTCCACAGTACAAAACATAAATATATATTTTTAAAAGATTGTCACTTGTCTCCCATGATATATGTTTCAGATGATGAAGCATAAAGGATGGTCCAGTTTATAAAGATAAAGGAGGTAATAAAGGAAGCACTACTCTTTAGTATTTAGAGAATTTCACCCTGTTTTGATGACTGCTGTGCAGACAAAGATTACTTCACTTGCTTAGGAATTTTCCTAAGGAAAATTCAGTCATCCATCCACAATGCCGTTTGATTAGCAAAGATAAAAACTTTTCATTATGAAAGTGAATTCGGTAAAGGTCACATTTACAAGGTGGTGTCGGAGAGGCGGATGCTGTCCAAGATAAAGACAATGTTGGATAACACCTCCCACCCACTCCATGACATCCTGGTCAGTCACAGGAGCTCGTTCAGTGAGAGACTGAGATTACCGAAAAGCACCACTGAACGACACAGGAAATCATTCCTGCCTGTGGCCATCTCCCTGTACAACGCATCCACTTAACACACTGTTTGCTGCTACAGCTACACATGTTTCTTTTCCAAATATTTATTTATAAGTGACTTATGTATGTATGTATGTATATATATGTATATATTGTACTATTCTTAGTTAGCGTATTGTCTGTCTTGTCTTAATGTTGGTTTAAAATGGAGCACTGTAACAAAAAATAATTTCCCCCAGGGATCAATAAAGTATTCTGATTCTGATTCTGATTTGATGAGATGTACACTCAATATAATCTGAGTTTCATGGGTGGAGTCATACATTGCTTTTTTAAAATTTTTTACTGGCTTCAAGATTAAACTGCAATAAAAATGTCAAATTATGTTTTATTTGTACAATAATAAATAAAACTATTCATATTAGCTCCAGGTGCAATATTTAAATATTATACACTTGAAGGGACCATCGGTCATAACCCAACAAATTAAATGTTTGTGATTCTGAAATGGCTTTTTGCATGAGGGTTCAAATAATGATAAAGAGTTAAAGCAAGAGACAAACACAGTTGCCCGATGGCCAGCCAAAGATACTGACGTAACATTTCTTTGTAATGATGTCAAACAGCCTGAAATTGGAAAACTATTCATCAGTTAACTATTTATTTAATATATTTTGTTCAGCTTATATTTAAAGTAGATAAGACACAAAACAGAAAATAAATGAAAAACAGTGAACCTGATCTGGCTGTATGTTGTCCTCAAACTAAAATGACTTCTTAGGATTTCTTTCGCCACAAAGACTGTTTTGCATGAATCGGAACTGGAGGTTAATTTTACTTTTTAAACTTTAACAATTATTTCTTCGTTCATTCCTCAGGAATCTTTTTGCGTCAGGAAAAAACGGCTCTAGGAACCTTCTATTATACCGTGTTGTAAAGGGGAACAAAAAAAATGTTGGACTGACGGGCAGGAAGCTGTCCGTCCTGAGACTGTGCGGAGCTTCCAGACGAGTTTTCATCCTCTCACCAGGGAAGCCTGCGGTGCCGAATAATAATTAGAATCGTTTTTATGGTATAACGAGGTTTTGAGACACTGAGACGGTAACATTTCTAATTTAGCACAATAAATAAAACCGGGCGTCAGCTATCGCCGCCAAACGAGCAAAAACATGAAGGAGGAAAAGAAATACACGTTGGGGTCACCTCCTCCACCGGGACATAGCTGAAGAGGACTCACTTGTTTTCTGCTGGATAGGTACTTTATTCCCAGTAGAGTCAGCAGCCACACGGTCATGGATACGGCCAGCACAAGAGGGCTTTTACACAAAAATATAGACCTGCTACCTGGACTAGAATTTAATTTTTAAAAGTTAACCTGTCAAAGGACCCAGAGCTGCTCTAAGGTATTGGCAGTAACAGTGATACAGTGAATTCATAACGTTTTGCAACTCTTGCCAGATCATCTCAGTTTAATCTAACATTTGCACTTTGACAGATGCACCAAGAATAACACAGAGTTAATAGTTTGGTGCACAGACCGGAGGAGTCATGGATATATCCATCGAACTTCTGATTGGTAATTGAGCCCCTCTACTGCCTGAGAATGAATGAGTAAATGTTCGGGTGGCTCATTTGTGTCATTGCAGCTTGCACCTGAAAATCACAAGTGGAGTTTCAATGTCTCGATTAAAGATCCTCCAACCGGACGACCCCAAAGGTCTCAGGTTGTGTCCCCTTGTATCTGCATCAGCTACATCAGGTTTGGCAGAAGCACAGGCAGGTGGGTGACGTTCATTTGTTTCATTAACATGTAACTCATTCTCTTGATCAAACAGCAGAAACTAAATTATAAAACACAACAATTAGTGTGTAATGATGCTGTATTCAGGTATTTGGTAACCACTTCAGAGGTTCATGGACAAGAGGATAAAATCTGAAGTTAGTAAAGAAGGTAAAGCTCCAGAAACACTTGGAGCTTGTCTTTATGGTCCATGAAACTGAAATTTATGAGCCAGGATTAGCTGTGTGAGTCCAGTGTGAGTAATTTCTTTACTTAGTGCACTAACACAGTGTGTGAGACGATGTGCTTTGGTTTATGTTCTCGACCACTTCTCACTGAAGAGAATGCATAGTTATAGATAAATAAAGATTTTATTAATGCTACTCTGGGGAAATTCACAGCACTAGGCTCAGAAAGAAAATGTGAATTAGATATACTAGAAAAATAGTGTAAGGAAATTGCACAAAATGCAGTAATGCAGTCGGTAGTAACTGATCATTACTAAATGTGTACAGCGCATTGTGTTCTGCGTCCTGATTGGCTCTAGACCATTGTCAATCAATCTCGTACCGTGTCTCCTGTACCGTACAGAATGCATTCGGCTTGTCAAAGTCTTCGATCAAAAACACAACAATGTAGACAAAATGTTTTTCACCGTCAAAGGCAGCCGCGGGTGCCTTTGGTTTCATTCTATAATACTGGACTTATTTTTCTACGAAGGTTTGAACTTTGAGAGTGTTTAAACAAGAGAGAAAAGTGTGAACATGTTCATGCCTGCCTGAGAAAAGTGTATAAAGCGTGTAGTGAGGGGTTTTACAGCCTTAAAAGATCTATACTAATTGTAAAAAAGAAAGTTGGCTACTTCGCAGATTTCACATATCACGGGTTATTTTTTAGAACGTAACTACCGCGATAAACGAGGGACCACTGTACTTTACTGTTTTTGTGCTAACATTGTTTCTACAAGCTGTTGAATCATATAGGATGTAGCTAGTTTTTCCACACACAGCTTAAACACACTGCTTCTGCAGTTTGGCTTAGTTTTTGTTCAGTAAATAATGACATTGTGTCATATGTTAGAAGGCTGTGCTTAAATGATTTTAGAACCTTGTAGAGAGCAGATGATTTTTTGTTTTTGTTATGTCTTGATGTGTAATACCGTAGAACAGGGATGTCAAACGTATTTTATATCAGGGGCCACATACAGCCCACTTTTATCCTAAGTAGCCCAGACCTGTGACACTCAGCTTTCTGTCAATAAAGAACTTCTGCATTTAAATGTTTTTTTCACACGATAAAGAAAATTAATAATTGACATATGAAATTATCTTGCGGGCCAGATATAATTGTATCGTGGGCTGGATGTGGTCCATTGGCCGTAAGTTTGACATCCCTGACTTAGAACTAGAATTCTCGAACTAAAAATGCATATCTCCCAGCTTCCTGTGATGCACCTGTAATGTGTGTTTTCTGCAGATGTCCAGCAGATGTTGCCAGTTAAAGAAGAGGTTCCCTCGATCCCCAGTCTGGACCAGCAGGACATAGGCCACATCCACATAAAGGAGGAGCAGGAGGAACTATGGACTGGTCAGGAAGGAGAGCAGCTTAATGGTCTGGGTGCTGTTACTTTGAAGACTGAAGATGAGGAAGAGAAACCTCAAGTCTTAGAGCTTCACCAAGAACCAGCTGAAGATAACAAAGACACACCGACTCCAGCCAGCTGCTCACACAAGCAGATAAAAGGAGAACCTGGTGGAGAGCTCTGTGGAGGACCAGAACCTACCAATACTTCATATCTAAACAGTCTTTTACAACCAAATACTGATGGAAAAGCTTCAGACTATTTCGAGAATGAAGTCACTGTTGATGAGGATGATGATGATTGGCAAGAGCCTTTGTCTGGACCTGAAAGTGAAAGTAGTGATTGGAAGGAGAGCATGAAACATGACTCAGGTGTAAAGAGTGATAATGTGGGACATATCTCTGCCAAACAACCGCTCAGCTGCTCTGAGTGTGGTAAACGCTTTCAGTACAAAGGGTATCTTCAGAGACATTATTCAACACATCATTCAGGAAAAAAAACTTCCAGCCATTTGGTTAATAGAGTGAAGGAAAGTGTTGAATTGCAGACAAAAGTCCACGGTGGAGAGAAACCATTTGGCTGCAGTGTTTGTGGACAAAGATTCAATCAAAATGCAAATCTTAAGACTCACATGAGAGTCCACACAGGGGAAAAACCGTTTACTTGTAGCATTTGTGAAACTAGATTTAGACAGCAGTATAGTCTGGATAGGCACATGAGAATCCACACAGGCGAAAAACCTTTTAGTTGTGGTGTGTGTAGTAAAAGATTTTTACAACTGGGGGATCTGAAGAGACACAGAAGTGTCCATACGGGAGAGAAGCCTTTCGATTGTAATGTTTGTGGTAAAAGATTTACTCAGAGGATTCATTTCAAGACACATCTGAGTGTTCACACGGGTGAGAAGCCATTTGGTTGCGACATTTGTGGTAAAAGATTTAATCGAGTGGGCAATCTGAAGACACACAAAAGAATCCACACAGGAGAGAAACCATTCAGCTGTGAATTTTGTAGTAAAAGGTTTTCACAACAAGGTGTTCTGAAGAGACACAGGAGCATCCACACAGGGCTGAGCCCGTATGCTTGTGATCTTTGTGGTAAACGGTTTAATTATAACAAAAATCTTAACAGGCATATGATAATTCACACAGGAGACAAACCATTTGGCTGTGACATTTGTAATAAAAGATTTTTACAATTAGGGGATTTAAAGAGGCACATGAGAGCACACACAGGAGAATAATTACTTTCATGTTGTGGGGTTAGTGGGAAAGGATTTATCCTAAGAGGGAAATGCAAATCCCCAAAAGTTGATTCTATTCATCTGGACGTAGCGTTTTCAGTGGGAGCAACATTTCGTCACTCATCCAAGTGACTTCTCCAGTCTCAGCTGGCTGCAGGTTTCCCCAACCTTATAAACAGTGCATTTGCACAATGACCGAAACTAGCACCACTGTGAATCCCAAAATACTGAAGAAGTCACTTGGATGAGTGATGAAAAGTTTTGTCCAGATGATCACAATCAACCTTTTGAGATTTACATACCTGGATGACTGAGCATGCATCGAGACAAGAAAATGTGAAGAGACAACAGAGATTGTACTGTACAGTAATCTGATCACAAGATGGAAAATGTATATTAAACAATCCATAGCTTTTGTCCCTCTGATAATTGCAAATAGTAATCATCTGTATCATCTTAGTCCAACATCAGGAATATGTTTTCACATTAACGTATATAGCTTTTTTTCTTTCACCTCCTAGGACCTGGCGTCCACATATGTGGACATCACATTTTGTATTTATACTCAATTTTGCTCTAAAAATAAATATCCTCATATGTGGCTCTTATTTTTCTAAGAAACAAAAATCAGGTAAAAAACATAATCTGGTAATCCTCTGTTTTTACATTCATCGGGTCCCAATCAGCCCAAATATCAAAGAGAAATCAAAAAAGCATGCCATGGAAGAGTTCAGGTCTTAGAAGGTTAAATCTGTCATTATGAGGCTGTTGTGTTCGTATTTTGTAACAGTGTCATTTTTTCTGTCTGTTAGTTTTTAAATTTGTTCCCTGTGAATTTCAATTTGATTGCTGCAACTTGTCAGGAATTTCCCCACACTAAACCAGATTTGGTTTACCACATTGACACTTCAAACTTTGGTGTGGCTCAGGGAGCACAGTGTTTTAGTGCCCTCTATTGTCCAGCAGTCTGTGCATGATAAATAAAATATTTTTAATAGTTTTCTTTGGGTTTTTCTTTCTTTCTATTAATCCAGATGATGTGTCATTTTTATTTGATTGATGATAAAAAGGTTGTAATGACCTGGACCCTGAAAAGTGCACAGGAATGATTATATTGATAAAAGAGGCTTAAGGATTGACACCACAGACTAAACTATGAACACTGATCCGGGAAAAGCAGGACTGATACGTCTGAGAGCGTTTGCAGTTAAATTCCTCCTCTTGTGGGATCAGTGTCTGTTTAGAAAAAAAACAGCTATGGGTAAGAATGAAATGACAGAACTTGACTCTCTCTAACGGCTTGAAAACTTCACAAGAAATACTTAACTTCATTAAAGAAACTTTACTTCTGCATCAACCTTTGGAAAGGTAAGACTTGTGTTGGTGAGATTAAGCCATGTTAACATGGCTTTTACTATTTAATATTCTCTAAAAGAGTAAATTCAATTTTCAGGTTAAGGTCGTAATACATTCTAATGGTTAGCACTCTGGACTCTGAATCCAGCGATCTGAGTTCAATTCTCAGTGGAACCTCATTTGGCTTTCTAGCACTTTGCTCCACAGGTACATTAACACACGCTAGCATCAGAGTTTAGACCAGGGGCCCGTTCTTCGTACCTCGCTAAGTAAGTTAGCTGGATTAGATTGTTGACGATTTCGCGTGATCTTGGATCGTTTGGTTCCCCGAAGCTCATCCGGGACTTGCTGTCATAGCAACAGAGCCGTAAGCGTAAACCTGCTCGGGAGCAGGTTTACTTTATGTAAACAGGATTAGATCGCGGCCACGCAGGTATGTCCGCTTCATTTATACGAAAGCAACAGCGATATTCCACCACTGTTTCACCATAAACAAATAACATCAATGTAACTAAAGATAATGCAGCACTTGATCCTTTTATTGATTTCACACAGATACATACAGGTCATTTCCTAAAAAAGGGAAATGTACTATTAACATTCTATTACATGTATGTGATTATTACAGATGTAATTCATATTTCAGAGTAGTAATTGGAAATCACTTCGTGTAATCAAGATGAGAGACCACGGCTATAAAAGCGAAGGTGGATTTGGGAAGCCTGTCGCAGCCATGTCCTGTCCGTAAACGCGAGCAACCCATTGCGGAAGGTGCAAGATTGATAAGGAGAGTTTTCAGAATTCAGCGTATATTGCGGGATAGACAGGATCCTTTAGCTCAGCGCGACAGTGTGCTCATAGAGAGATATCGATATTCCCGTGAGGGTATTATTTACTTAACCAACTTGTTGACGAGGGGGTGCAGGACCACCACTTGTCTTTTTTTGCTCTGCCCTTTTCTTGGTTGCTGTTATAAACAAACAGATTATTTCAGGGTCTCTTTCCAAGAGACTAAAAGCAATATAAGTGATAAATATTACCATTCTGTAGAATATTCTTATATTTCACTTTTACTTGTTCCCATGTTCTAGTGGGTCCTGTTGTGGCTCTAATGTGAAAGGGGATATAATATAACATATTATAATATAATGTAATATAATATTGGATAATATAGTGTGATATGATAAATCTACCCTACCGCCTACTGGTGTTGTCCAGAGGGGCCGATGGCGCGATATGGCAGCCTGGCTTCTGTCAGTCTGCCCCAGGGCAGCTGTGGCTACAACCGTAGCTGCCTCCACCAGTGTGTGAATGTGAGAGTGACTGAATAGTGGCATTGTCATGCACTTTGGGTGCCTTGAAAAGCGCTACATCAATCCACTCCATTATTATTGTCATCATTAAATTACTTACGAGTTTAATTTGTCAGCAACTTTCTGCCAGCCCTCTCTCCTTGCTTTTGCAGCCTTTGCAGTGTTCCCTTGCGTTTTAATTAAAATCTGAAACTCCTGAAATCCCTCACTCAAGAGTTCTTGCTCTGCTGCCGAAAAATACCGAGCGCGCTCCTTCGACATTTTCGCCGACCAATCAGAGGGTTGCCGATCAATGTTTCTACTCTCGATGCGTAGCCCCTGTTAAGCCACCCAGTGATCTCACATTACTTCATCCAGCTATACTAATCGTCAACAACAGGTGTGTTCGGAGAACCGGCTTAGCGAGCTCACGGGTAGCGCGATGATTTGATCTCGGATGTGTCATTTGATCTTGGATGTAGTAAGCGACGTACGAAGAACGGGCCCCAGGAGTGGGCAATCTCAGTCCACGAGGGTCGGTGACCCTGCAGGTTTTAGATGTGTTCTCGAACCAAAACAGCTGACTTAAATGGCTAAATGAGCTCCTCAAAATGTCCTGAAGTTCTCCAGAGGCCTGATAACGAACTAATCATGTGATTCAGGTGTGTTGACCCAAGGTGAGATCTAAAACCTGCAGGGCCCTTGTGTACTGAGATTGCCCAACCCTGGTCTAGAAAGTTAAAGAGCAAGTTAGTGGCCCAGTCAATTCCACTCCTCTTGTGTTGGCTGATCTCATCATCTCAGTGAAACCTCATCTTCATGCTGCACCAAACCTCGCTCATGCTCTTCTGCTGCACTTTCCACTTCAGCTTCCTGCTGTATCTTTCATTATCCACCTTGACTCAAGTCAACTTTTCCTCTTGCACTCTTCTCACTTCTAATCCTGTTGCCACCTCTGAAGGCCCCGATCTTCTTCCTGACAAGCTCTTTGATGTCCTTTGTTTGGCTAGCACACAACCTACAGAAGACAAAACCAAGAGACTTAATTCTCAATAGGGATGGAAGTAAAACAGAGAAAATGCTGGACAAGCAGAGTTGTCTAAAGAGTGAACATCAATTCCCTTGTGACCAAAGAAGGAAAAGACCCATGTTTCCACCCGGTTTCGGACCGGGGACCTTTCGCATGTGAGGCGAACGTGATAACCACTACACTACGGAAACCCCGAAAGACAGCTTGTTTGGCTTTCCAATGTGTCTCACTGAGTAATCTCGCACTCTGACAAATTTGGTGACATGTTCCTATCATGGCCTTGAAGTAAAAGGAGCCATGGAGAAGAGACAGACGCACTCTAGCAAGGAGTCTGAACTGTAGTCTCCATGTTAGGCTCACTTAAACTTTGGACATTTAGGAGTTCACTAAAGCAAGCACAGCTCAACATATGCTGCCCTAAGAACCCCAGAACCTCTGGCAGCAGAACTGTTGCCTAAAGCGCCCATTTGTTTCATTGCCTTGTGCATTGGCTGAAAATAGGCCCAAGTCCTGTGCAGGCCACCTAGAGCCAGTCATTTCCAAGAGCTTAGTCTGTGCCTCCATCTTCAGGAAATATAGCGACTGGAGATGTGTTGATTTGTGTGAAGTCTGTGGAGTTTGCAGAAATTTGGGCCATAGACAACTCTTTAGCAAGACGAGCATCCAAAGGTTACAGATGTCAGAGACCTGTACCAGATTTGAGTACTTTCTCTTGTCTGTGTCCCAAACAGCAGTAGAAACCCACAAGTTCAAGCAGTGCCTGAAGTCAGACACTTTTATATCAGGACGCATAAGCAAAGACGCATGCTTCCGCCCGGTTTCGGACCGGGGACCTTTCGCGTGTAAGGCGAACGTGATAACCACTACACTACGGAAACTGAGCTTGCGTACCCCGTAGTAATTAAAGGAGCATTTCAATGCTTTCTTACATTTGTGGACTTTTATGACAGATCATGTAGGACTATTGAGAAGGAGGGAACTCCCATTTGTGTCATTCTTCAAGCACTCCCCCACTTATGGCTGTATTGACAATGCAAATTGTGATCTCAAGATTGCATCTCTTGTCATGGGAGCTGATCTTCTGGTTGACAAGCTCTTTGATGTCCTTTGTTTGGCTAGCACACAATCTACAGAAGACAAGACCAAGAAACTTATTTGTCAGTAGGGACGCACGTAAAACAGAAAATGCTGCACAAGCAGTGTTCTCTTGGACTAGCATCTCTTCTGATGGGAGCTCTTTCTGAGAAGACCTTTTCGACTTGTGAGCGCACAGGTGGAATTCATGTTTCTTCAAGCCCATTATAGGACTAGATTATTAGATTGACTAGGATCTGGTGTGCGATTAAGGTGTGTGTGGTCATTGCAGGTAAAAGGCAGAACAGAGAAGGAAACTGCTCACTCCCCGTCGGGGAATCGAACCCCGGTCTTCCGCGTGACAGGCGGAGATACTGTCCACTATACTAACGAGGACCTCTGAAGCACTGCAATGGTCACGTCAAGCTGCGATTCGCAGCAGGTATGACAGGTAAAATTTGGCTGGCCGTGTAGAAATCCCCATCGGTTTACCAGGAACTACACTTTTATGCCTGTTTGACACAGATCTTTTGTGTGCTTCAGGCAGGGTTCCATGGTGTAATGGTTAGCACTCTGGACTCTGAATCCAGCGATCTGAGTTCAAGTCTCAGTGGAACCTCATTTGGCTTTCTAGCACTTTGCTCCACAGGTACATTAGCATTAGCACACGCTAGCATAAGAATCTAGTCAGTTAAAGAGCAAGTTAGTGGCCCAGTCAGTTCCACTCCTCTTGTGTTGGCTGATCTCATCTGTACATGGTCTTCATGCTGCACCAAACCTCGCTCATGCTCTTCTGCTGCACTTTCCACTTCAGCTTCCTGCTGTATCGTTCATTAGCCACCTTGACTCAAGTCAACTTTTCCTCTTGCACTCTTCCCACTTCCAATCCCTTTGCCACCTCTGAAGGCCCCGATCTTCTTCTTGACAAGCTCTTTGATGTCCTTTGTTTGGCTAGCACACAACCTACAGAAGACAAAACCAAGAGACTTAATTCTCAATAGGGATGCAAGTAAAACAGAGAAAATGCTGGACAAGCAGAGTTGTCTAAAGAGTGAATATCAATTCCCTTGTAACCAAAGAAGGAAAAGACCCATGTTTCCGCCCGGTTTCGGACCGGGGACCTTTCGCGTGTGAAGCAAACGTGATAACCACTACACTACGGAAACCCCGAAAGACAGCTTGTTTGGCTTTCCAATGTGTCTCACTGAGTAATCTCGCACTCTGACAAATTTGGTGACATGTTCCTATCATGGCCTTGAAGTAAAAGGAGCCATGGAGAAGAGACAGACGCACTCTAGCAAGGAGTCTGAACTGTAGTCTCCATGTTAGGCTCACTTAAACTTTGGACATTTAGGAGTTCACTAAAGCAAGCACAGCTCAACATATGCTGCCCTAAGAACCCCAGAACCTCTGGCAGCAGAACTGTTGCCTAAAGCGCCCATTTGTTTCATTGCCTTGGGCATTGGCTGAAAATAGGCCCAAGTCCTGTGCAGGCCACCTAGAGCCAGTCATTTCCAAGAGCTTAGTCTGTGCCTCCATCTTCAGGAAATATAGCGACTGGAGATTTGTTGATTTGTGTGAAGTCTGTGGAGTTTGCAGAAATTTGGGCCATAGACAACTCTTTAGCAAGACGAGCATGCAAAGGTTACAGATGTCAGAGACCTGAACCAGATTTGAGTACTTTCTCTTGTCTGTGTCCCAAACAGCAGTAGAAGCCCACAAGTTCAAGCAGTGCCTGCAGTCAGACACTTTTATATCAGGACGCATAAGCAAAGACGCATGCTTCCGCCCGGTTTCGGACCGGGGACCTTTCGCGTGTTAGGCGAACGTGATAACCACTACACTACGGAAACTGAGCTTGCGTACCCCGTAGTAATTAAAGGAGCATTTCAATGCTTTCTTACATTTATGGACTTTTATGACAGATCATGTAGGACTATTGAGAAGGAGGGAACTCCCATTTGTGTCATTCTTCAAGCACTCCCCCACTTATGGCTGTATTGACAATGCAAATTGTGATCTCAAGATTGCATCTCTTGTCATGGGAGCTGATCTTCTGGTTGACAAGCTCTTTGATGTCCTTTGTTTGGCTAGCACACAATCTACAGAAGACAAGACCAAGAAACTTATTTGTCAGTAGGGACGCACGTAAAACAGAGAAAATGCTGCACAAGCAGTGTTCTCTTGGACTAGCATCTCTTCTGATGGGAGCTCTTTCTGAGAAGACCTTTTCGACTTGTGAGCGCACAGGTGGAATTCATGTTTCTTCAAGCCCATTATAGGACTAGATTATTAGATTGACTAGGATCTGGTGTGCGATTAAGGTGTGTGTGGTCATTGCAGGTAAAAGGCAGAACAGAGAAGGAAAGTGCTCACTCCCCGTCGGGGAATCGAACCCCGGTCTTCCGCGTGACAGGCGGAGATACTGTCCACTATACTAACGAGGACCTCTGAAGCACTGCAATGGTCACGTCAAGCTGCGATTCGCAGCAGGTATGACAGGTAAAATTTGGCTGGCCGTGTAGAAATCCCCATCGGTTTACCAGGAACTACACTTTTATGCCTGTTTGACACAGATCTTTTGTGTGCTTCAGGCAGGGTTCCATGGTGTAATGGTTAGCACTCTGGACTCTGAATCCAGCGATCTGAGTTCAAGTCTCAGTGGAACCTCATTTGGCTTTCTAGCACTTTGCTCCACAGGTACATTAGCATTAGCACACGCTAGCATAAGAATCTAGTCAGTTGAAGAGCAAGTTAGTGGCCCAGTCAGTTCCACTCCTCTTGTGTTGGCTGATCTCATCTGCACATGGTCTTCATGCTGCACCAAACCTCGCTCATGCTCTTCTGCTGCACTTTCCACTTCAGCTTCCTGCTGTATCGTTCATTAGCCACCTTGACTCAAGTCAACTTTTCCTCTTGCACTCTTCCCACTTCCAATCCCTTTGCCACCTCTGAAGGCCCCGATCTTCTTCTTGACAAGCTCTTTGATGTCCTTTGTTTGGCTAGCACACAACCTACAGAAGACAAAACCAAGAGACTTAATTCTCAATAGGGATGCAAGTAAAACAGAGAAAATGCTGGACAAGCAGAGTTGTCTAAAGAGTGAATATCAATTCCCTTGTAACCAAAGAAGGAAAAGACCCATGTTTCCGCCCGGTTTCGGACCGGGGACCTTTCGCGTGTGAGGCGAACGTGATAACCACTACACTACGGAAACCCCGAAAGACAGCTTGTTTGGCTTTCCAATGTGTCTCACTGAGTAATCTCGCACTCTGACAAATTTGGTGACATGTTCCTATCATGGCCTTGAAGTAAAAGGAGCCATGGAGAAGAGACAGACGCACTCTAGCAAGGAGTCTGAACTGTAGTCTCCATGTTAGGCTCACTTAAACTTTGGACATTTAGGAGTTCACTAAAGCAAGCACAGCTCAACATATGCTGCCCTAAGAACCCCAGAACCTCTGGCAGCAGAACTGTTGCCTAAAGCGCCCATTTGTTTCATTGCCTTGGGCATTGGCTGAAAATAGGCCCAAGTCCTGTGCAGGCCACCTAGAGCCAGTCATTTCCAAGAGCTTAGTCTGTGCCTCCATCTTCAGGAAATATAGCGACTGGAGATTTGTTGATTTGTGTGAAGTCTGTGGAGTTTGCAGAAATTTGGGCCATAGACAACTCTTTAGCAAGACGAGCATCCAAAGGTTACAGATGTCAGAGACCTGAACCAGATTTGAGTACTTTCTCTTGTCTGTGTCCCAAACAGCAGTAGAAGCCCACAAGTTCAAGCAGTGCCTGCAGTCAGACACTTTTATATCAGGACGCATAAGCAAAGACGCATGCTTCCGCCCGGTTTCGGACCGGGGACCTTTCGCGTGTTAGGCGAACGTGATAACCACTACACTACGGAAACTGAGCTTGCGTACCCCGTAGTAATTAAAGGAGCATTTCAATGCTTTCTTACATTTGTGGACTTTTATGACAGATCATGTAGGACTATTGAGAAGGAGGGAACTCCCATTTGTGTCATTCTTCAAGCACTCCCCCACTTATGGCTGTATTGACAATGCAAATTGTGATCTCAAGATTGCATCTCTTGTCATGGGAGCTGATCTTCTGGTTGACAAGCTATTTGATGTTCTTTGTTTGGCTAGCACACAATCTACAGAAGACAAGACCAAGAAACTTATTTGTCAGTAGGGACGCACGTAAAACAGAGAAAATGCTGCACAAGCAGTGTTCTCTTGGACTAGCATCTCTTCTGATGGGAGCTCTTTCTGAGAAGACCTTTTCGACTTGTGAGCGCACAGGTGGAATTCATGTTTCTTCAAGCCCATTATAGGACTAGATTATTAGACTGACTAGAATCTGGTGTGCGATTAAGGTGTGTGTGGTCATTGCAGGTAAAAGGCAGAACAGAGAAGGAAACTGCTCACTCCCCGTCGGGGAATCGCGTGACAGGCGGAGATACTGTCCACTATACTAACGAGGACCTCTGAAGCACTGCAATGGTCACGTCAAGCTGCGATTCGCAGCAGGTATGACAGGTAAAATTTGGCTGGCCGTGTAGAAATCCCCATCGGTTTACCAGGAACTACACTTTTATGCCTGTTTGACACAGATCTTTTGTGTGCTTCAGGCAGGGTTCCATGGTGTAATGGTTAGCACTCTGGACTCTGAATCCAGCGATCTGAGTTCAAGTCTCAGTGGAACCTCATTTGGCTTTCTAGCACTTTGCTCCACAGGTACATTAGCATTAGCACACGCTAGCATAAGAATCTAGTCAGTTGAAGAGCAAGTTAGTGGCCCAGTCAGTTCCACTCCTCTTGTGTTGGCTGATCTCATCTGCACATGGTCTTCATGCTGCACCAAACCTCGCTCATGCTCTTCTGCTGCACTTTCCACTTCAGCTTCCTGCTGTATCGTTCATTAGCCACCTTGACTCAAGTCAACTTTTCCTCTTGCACTCTTCCCACTTCCAATCCCTTTGCCACCTCTGAAGGCCCCGATCTTCTTCTTGACAAGCTCTTTGATGTCCTTTGTTTGGCTAGCACACAACCTACAGAAGACAAAACCAAGAGACTTAATTCTCAATAGGGATGCAAGTAAAACAGAGAAAATGCTGGACAAGCAGAGTTGTCTAAAGAGTGAATATCAATTCCCTTGTAACCAAAGAAGGAAAAGACCCATGTTTCCGCCCGGTTTCGGACCGGGGACCTTTCGCGTGTGAGGCGAACGTGATAACCACTACACTACGGAAACCCCGAAAGACAGCTTGTTTGGCTTTCCAATGTGTCTCACTGAGTAATCTCGCACTCTGACAAATTTGGTGACATGTTCCTATCATGGCCTTGAAGTAAAAGGAGCCATGGAGAAGAGACA
Source organism: Aulonocara sp. 'chitande type north' Nkhata Bay (assembly GCF_057382095.1). Classification (NCBI taxonomy): domain Eukaryota; kingdom Metazoa; phylum Chordata; class Actinopteri; order Cichliformes; family Cichlidae; genus Aulonocara; species Aulonocara sp. 'chitande type north' Nkhata Bay. The sequence goes on along the minus strand of NC_141351.1, from coordinate 25,034,780 downwards.
GACGCACTCTAGCAAGGAGTCTGAACTGTAGTCTCCATGTTAGGCTCACTTAAACTTTGGACATTTAGGAGTTCACTAAAGCAAGCACAGCTCAACATATGCTGCCCTAAGAACCCCAGAACCTCTGGCAGCAGAACTGTTGCCTAAAGCGCCCATTTGTTTCATTGCCTTGGGCATTGGCTGAAAATAGGCCCAAGTCCTGTGCAGGCCACCTAGAGCCAGTCATTTCCAAGAGCTTAGTCTGTGCCTCCATCTTCAGGAAATATAGCGACTGGAGATTTGTTGATTTGTGTGAAGTCTGTGGAGTTTGCAGAAATTTGGGCCATAGACAACTCTTTAGCAAGACGAGCATGCAAAGGTTACAGATGTCAGAGACCTGAACCAGATTTGAGTACTTTCTCTTGTCTGTGTCCCAAACAGCAGTAGAAGCCCACAAGTTCAAGCAGTGCCTGCAGTCAGACACTTTTATATCAGGACGCATAAGCAAAGACGCATGCTTCCGCCCGGTTTCGGACCGGGGACCTTTCGCGTGTTAGGTGAACGTGATAACCACTACACTACGGAAACTGAGCTTGCGTACCCCGTAGTAATTAAAGGAGCATTTCAATGCTTTCTTACATTTGTGGACTTTTATGACAGATCATGTAGGACTATTGAGAAGGAGGGAACTCCCATTTGTGTCATTCTTCAAGCACTCCCCCACTTATGGCTGTATTGACAATGCAAATTGTGATCTCAAGATTGCATCTCTTGTCATGGGAGCTGATCTTCTGGTTGACAAGCTCTTTGATGTCCTTTGTTTGGCTAGCACACAATCTACAGAAGACAAGACCAAGAAACTTATTTGTCAGTAGGGACGCACGTAAAACACAGAAAATGCTGCACAAGCAGTGTTCTCTTGGACTAGCATCTCTTCTGATGGGAGCTCTTTCTGAGAAGACCTTTTCGACTTGTGAGCGCACAGGTGGAATTCATGTTTCTTCAAGCCCATTATAGGACTAGATTATTAGATTGACTAGAATCTGGTGTGCGATTAAGGTGTGTGTGGTCATTGCAGGTAAAAGGCAGAACAGAGAAGGAAACTGCTCACTCCCCGTCGGGGAATCGCGTGACAGGCGGAGATACTGTCCACTATACTAACGAGGACCTCTGAAGCACTGCAATGGTCACGTCAAGCTGCGATTCGCAGCAGGTATGACAGGTAAAATTTGGCTGGCCGTGTAGAAATCCCCATCGGTTTACCAGGAACTACACTTTTATGCCTGTTTGACACAGATCTTTTGTGTGCTTCAGGCAGGGTTCCATGGTGTAATGGTTAGCACTCTGGACTCTGAATCCAGCGATCTGAGTTCAAGTCTCAGTGGAACCTCATTTGGCTTTCTAGCACTTTGCTCCACAGGTGCATTAGCATTAGCACACGCTAGCATAAGAATCTAGTCAGTTGAAGAGCAAGTTAGTGGCCCAGTCAGTTCCACTCCTCTTGTGTTGGCTGATCTCATCTGCACATGGTCTTCATGCTGCACCAAACCTCGCTCATGCTCTTCTGCTGCACTTTCCACTTCAGCTTCCTGCTGTATCGTTCATTAGCCACCTTGACTCAAGTCAACTTTTCCTCTTGCACTCTTCCCACTTCCAATCCCTTTGCCACCTCTGAAGGCCCCGATCTTCTTCTTGACAAGCTCTTTGATGTCCTTTGTTTGGCTAGCACACAACCTACAGAAGACAAAACCAAGAGACTTAATTCTCAATAGGGATGCAAGTAAAACAGAGAAAATGCTGGACAAGCAGAGTTGTCTAAAGAGTGAATATCAATTCCCTTGTAACCAAAGAAGGAAAAGACCCATGTTTCCGCCCGGTTTCGGACCGGGGACCTTTCGCGTGTGAGGCGAACGTGATAACCACTACACTACGGAAACCCCGAAAGACAGCTTGTTTGGCTTTCCAATGTGTCTCACTGAGTAATCTTGCACTCTGACAAATTTGGTGACATGTTCCTATCATGGCCTTGAAGTAAAAGGAGCCATGGAGAAGAGACAGACGCACTCTAGCAAGGAGTCTGAACTGTAGTCTCCATGTTAGGCTCACTTAAACTTTGGACATTTAGGAGTTCACTAAAGCAAGCACAGCTCAACATATGCTGCCCTAAGAACCCCAGAACCTCTGGCAGCAGAACTGTTGCCTAAAGCGCCCATTTGTTTCATTGCCTTGGGCATTGGCTGAAAATAGGCCCAAGTCCTGTGCAGGCCACCTAGAGCCAGTCATTTCCAAGAGCTTAGTCTGTGCCTCCATCTTCAGGAAATATAGCGACTGGAGATTTGTTGATTTGTGTGAAGTCTGTGGAGTTTGCAGAAATTTGGGCCATAGACAACTCTTTAGCAAGACGAGCATGCAAAGGTTACAGATGTCAGAGACCTGAACCAGATTTGAGTACTTTCTCTTGTCTGTGTCCCAAACAGCAGTAGAAGCCCACAAGTTCAAGCAGTGCCTGCAGTCAGACACTTTTATATCAGGACGCATAAGCAAAGACGCATGCTTCCGCCCGGTTTCGGACCGGGGACCTTTCGCGTGTTAGGCGAACGTGATAACCACTACACTACGGAAACTGAGCTTGCGTACCCCGTAGTAATTAAAGGAGCATTTCAATGCTTTCTTACATTTATGGACTTTTATGACAGATCATGTAGGACTATTGAGAAGGAGGGAACTCCCATTTGTGTCATTCTTCAAGCACTCCCCCACTTATGGCTGTATTGACAATGCAAATTGTGATCTCAAGATTGCATCTCTTGTCATGGGAGCTGATCTTCTGGTTGACAAGCTCTTTGATGTCCTTTGTTTGGCTAGCACACAATCTACAGAAGACAAGACCAAGAAACTTATTTGTCAGTAGGGACGCACGTAAAACAGAGAAAATGCTGCACAAGCAGTGTTCTCTTGGACTAGCATCTCTTCTGATGGGAGCTCTTTCTGAGAAGACCTTTTCGACTTGTGAGCGCACAGGTGGAATTCATGTTTCTTCAAGCCCATTATAGGACTAGATTATTAGATTGACTAGGATCTGGTGTGCGATTAAGGTGTGTGTGGTCATTGCAGGTAAAAGGCAGAACAGAGAAGGAAAGTGCTCAGTCCCCGTCGGGGAATCGAACCCCGGTCTTCCGCGTGACAGGCGGAGATACTGTCCACTATACTAACGAGGACCTCTGAAGCACTGCAATGGTCACGTCAAGCTGCGATTCGCAGCAGGTATGACAGGTAAAATTTGGCTGGCCGTGTAGAAATCCCCATCGGTTTACCAGGAACTACACTTTTATGCCTGTTTGACACAGATCTTTTGTGTGCTTCAGGCAGGGTTCCATGGTGTAATGGTTAGCACTCTGGACTCTGAATCCAGCGATCTGAGTTCAAGTCTCAGTGGAACCTCATTTGGCTTTCTAGCACTTTGCTCCACAGGTACATTAGCATTAGCACACGCTAGCATAAGAATCTAGTCAGTTGAAGAGCAAGTTAGTGGCCCAGTCAGTTCCACTCCTCTTGTGTTGGCTGATCTCATCTGCACATGGTCTTCATGCTGCACCAAACCTCGCTCATGCTCTTCTGCTGCACTTTCCACTTCAGCTTCCTGCTGTATCGTTCATTAGCCACCTTGACTCAAGTCAACTTTTCCTCTTGCACTCTTCCCACTTCCAATCCCTTTGCCACCTCTGAAGGCCCCGATCTTCTTCTTGACAAGCTCTTTGATGTCCTTTGTTTGGCTAGCACACAACCTACAGAAGACAAAACCAAGAGACTTAATTCTCAATAGGGATGCAAGTAAAACAGAGAAAATGCTGGACAAGCAGAGTTGTCTAAAGAGTGAATATCAATTCCCTTGTAACCAAAGAAGGAAAAGACCCATGTTTCCGCCCGGTTTCGGACCGGGGACCTTTCGCGTGTGAGGCGAACGTGATAACCACTACACTACGGAAACCCCGAAAGACAGCTTGTTTGGCTTTCCAATGTGTCTCACTGAGTAATCTCGCACTCTGACAAATTTGGTGACATGTTCCTATCATGGCCTTGAAGTAAAAGGAGCCATGGAGAAGAGACAGACGCACTCTAGCAAGGAGTCTGAACTGTAGTCTCCATGTTAGGCTCACTTAAACTTTGGACATTTAGGAGTTCACTAAAGCAAGCACAGCTCAACATATGCTGCCCTAAGAACCCCAGAACCTCTGGCAGCAGAACTGTTGCCTAAAGCGCCCATTTGTTTCATTGCCTTGGGCATTGGCTGAAAATAGGCCCAAGTCCTGTGCAGGCCACCTAGAGCCAGTCATTTCCAAGAGCTTAGTCTGTGCCTCCATCTTCAGGAAATATAGCGACTGGAGATTTGTTGATTTGTGTGAAGTCTGTGGAGTTTGCAGAAATTTGGGCCATAGACAACTCTTTAGCAAGACGAGCATCCAAAGGTTACAGATGTCAGAGACCTGAACCAGATTTGAGTACTTTCTCTTGTCTGTGTCCCAAACAGCAGTAGAACCCCACAAGTTCAAGCAGTGCCTGAAGTCAGACACTTTTATATCAGGACGCATAAGCAAAGACGCATGCTTCCGCCCGGTTTCGGACCGGGGACCTTTCGCGTGTTAGGCGAACGTGATAACCACTACACTACGGAAACTGAGCTTGCGTACCCCGTAGTAATTAAAGGAGCATTTCAATGCTTTCTTACATTTGTGGACTTTTATGACAGATCATGTAGGACTATTGAGAAGGAGGGAACTCCCATTTGTGTCATTCTTCAAGCACTCCCCCACTTATGGCTGTATTGACAATGCAAATTGTGATCTCAAGATTGCATCTCTTGTCATGGGAGCTGATCTTCTGGTTGACAAGCTATTTGATGTTCTTTGTTTGGCTAGCACACAATCTACAGAAGACAAGACCAAGAAACTTATTTGTCAGTAGGGACGCACGTAAAACAGAGAAAATGCTGCACAAGCAGTGTTCTCTTGGACTAGCATCTCTTCTGATGGGAGCTCTTTCTGAGAAGACCTTTTCGACTTGTGAGCGCACAGGTGGAATTCATGTTTCTTCAAGCCCATTATAGGACTAGATTATTAGACTGACTAGAATCTGGTGTGCGATTAAGGTGTGTGTGGTCATTGCAGGTAAAAGGCAGAACAGAGAAGGAAACTGCTCACTCCCCGTCGGGGAATCGCGTGACAGGCGGAGATACTGTCCACTATACTAACGAGGACCTCTGAAGCACTGCAATGGTCACGTCAAGCTGCGATTCGCAGCAGGTATGACAGGTAAAATTTGGCTGGCCGTGTAGAAATCCCCATCGGTTTACCAGGAACTACACTTTTATGCCTGTTTGACACAGATCTTTTGTGTGCTTCAGGCAGGGTTCCATGGTGTAATGGTTAGCACTCTGGACTCTGAATCCAGCGATCTGAGTTCAAGTCTCAGTGGAACCTCATTTGGCTTTCTAGCACTTTGCTCCACAGGTACATTAGCATTAGCACACGCTAGCATAAGAATCTAGTCAGTTGAAGAGCAAGTTAGTGGCCCAGTCAGTTCCACTCCTCTTGTGTTGGCTGATCTCATCTGCACATGGTCTTCATGCTGCACCAAACCTCGCTCATGCTCTTCTGCTGCACTTTCCACTTCAGCTTCCTGCTGTATCGTTCATTAGCCACCTTGACTCAAGTCAACTTTTCCTCTTGCACTCTTCCCACTTCCAATCCCTTTGCCACCTCTGAAGGCCCCGATCTTCTTCTTGACAAGCTCTTTGATGTCCTTTGTTTGGCTAGCACACAACCTACAGAAGACAAAACCAAGAGACTTAATTCTCAATAGGGATGCAAGTAAAACAGAGAAAATGCTGGACAAGCAGAGTTGTCTAAAGAGTGAATATCAATTCCCTTGTAACCAAAGAAGGAAAAGACCCATGTTTCCGCCCGGTTTCGGACCGGGGACCTTTCGCGTGTGAGGCGAACGTGATAACCACTACACTACGGAAACCCCGAAAGACAGCTTGTTTGGCTTTCCAATGTGTCTCACTGAGTAATCTCGCACTCTGACAAATTTGGTGACATGTTCCTATCATGGCCTTGAAGTAAAAGGAGCCATGGAGAAGAGACAGACGCACTCTAGCAAGGAGTCTGAACTGTAGTCTCCATGTTAGGCTCACTTAAACTTTGGACATTTAGGAGTTCACTAAAGCAAGCACAGCTCAACATATGCTGCCCTAAGAACCCCAGAACCTCTGGCAGCAGAACTGTTGCCTAAAGCGCCCATTTGTTTCATTGCCTTGGGCATTGGCTGAAAATAGGCCCAAGTCCTGTGCAGGCCACCTAGAGCCAGTCATTTCCAAGAGCTTAGTCTGTGCCTCCATCTTCAGGAAATATAGCGACTGGAGATTTGTTGATTTGTGTGAAGTCTGTGGAGTTTGCAGAAATTTGGGCCATAGACAACTCTTTAGCAAGACGAGCATCCAAAGGTTACAGATGTCAGAGACCTGAACCAGATTTGAGTACTTTCTCTTGTCTGTGTCCCAAACAGCAGTAGAACCCCACAAGTTCAAGCAGTGCCTGCAGTCAGACACTTTTATATCAGGACGCATAAGCAAAGACGCATGCTTCCGCCCGGTTTCGGACCGGGGACCTTTCGCGTGTAAGGCGAACGTGATAACCACTACACTACGGAAACTGAGCTTGCGTACCCCGTAGTAATTAAAGGAGCATTTCAATGCTTTCTTACATTTGTGGACTTTTATGACAGATCATGTAGGACTATTGAGAAGGAGGGAACTCCCATTTGTGTCATTCTTCAAGCACTCCCCCACTTATGGCTGTATTGACAATGCAAATTGTGATCTCAAGATTGCATCTCTTGTCATGGGAGCTGATCTTCTGGTTGACAAGCTCTTTGATGTCCTTTGTTTGGCTAGCACACAATCTACAGAAGACAAAACCAAGAAACTTATTTGTCAGTAGGGACGCACGTAAAACAGAGAAAATGCTGCACAAGCAGTGTTCTCTTGGACTAGCATCTCTTCTGATGGGAGCTCTTTCTGAGAAGACCTTTTCGACTTGTGAGCGCACAGGTGGAATTCATGTTTCTTCAAGCCCATTATAGGACTAGATTATTAGATTGACTAGGATCTGGTGTGCGATTAAGGTGTGTGTGGTCATTGCAGGTAAAAGGCAGAACAGAGAAGGAAAGTGCTCACTCCCCGTCGGGGAATCGAACCCCGGTCTTCCGCGTGACAGGCGGAGATACTGTCCACTATACTAACGAGGACCTCTGAAGCACTGCAATGGTCACGTCAAGCTGCGATTCGCAGCAGGTATGACAGGTAAAATTTGGCTGGCCGTGTAGAAATCCCCATCGGTTTACCAGGAACTACACTTTTATGCCTGTTTGACACAGATCTTTTGTGTGCTTCAGGCAGGGTTCCATGGTGTAATGGTTAGCACTCTGGACTCTGAATCCAGCGATCTGAGTTCAAGTCTCAGTGGAACCTCATTTGGCTTTCTAGCACTTTGCTCCACAGGTACATTAGCATTAGCACACGCTAGCATAAGAATCTAGTCAGTTGAAGAGCAAGTTAGTGGCCCAGTCAGTTCCACTCCTCTTGTGTTGGCTGATCTCATCTGCACATGGTCTTCATGCTGCACCAAACCTCGCTCATGCTCTTCTGCTGCACTTTCCACTTCAGCTTCCTGCTGTATCGTTCATTAGCCACCTTGACTCAAGTCAACTTTTCCTCTTGCACTCTTCCCACTTCCAATCCCTTTGCCACCTCTGAAGGCCCCGATCTTCTTCTTGACAAGCTCTTTGATGTCCTTTGTTTGGCTAGCACACAACCTACAGAAGACAAAACCAAGAGACTTAATTCTCAATAGGGATGCAAGTAAAACAGAGAAAATGCTGGACAAGCAGAGTTGTCTAAAGAGTGAATATCAATTCCCTTGTAACCAAAGAAGGAAAAGACCCATGTTTCCGCCCGGTTTCGGACCGGGGACCTTTCGCGTGTGAGGCGAACGTGATAACCACTACACTACGGAAACCCCGAAAGACAGCTTGTTTGGCTTTCCAATGTGTCTCACTGAGTAATCTCGCACTCTGACAAATTTGGTGACATGTTCCTATCATGGCCTTGAAGTAAAAGGAGCCATGGAGAAGAGACAGACGCACTCTAGCAAGGAGTCTGAACTGTAGTCTCCATGTTAGGCTCACTTAAACTTTGGACATTTAGGAGTTCACTAAAGCAAGCACAGCTCAACATATGCTGCCCTAAGAACCCCAGAACCTCTGGCAGCAGAACTGTTGCCTAAAGCGCCCATTTGTTTCATTGCCTTGGGCATTGGCTGAAAATAGGCCCAAGTCCTGTGCAGGCCACCTAGAGCCAGTCATTTCCAAGAGCTTAGTCTGTGCCTCCATCTTCAGGAAATATAGCGACTGGAGATTTGTTGATTTGTGTGAAGTCTGTGGAGTTTGCAGAAATTTGGGCCATAGACAACTCTTTAGCAAGACGAGCATGCAAAGGTTACAGATGTCAGAGACCTGAACCAGATTTGAGTACTTTCTCTTGTCTGTGTCCCAAACAGCAGTAGAAGCCCACAAGTTCAAGCAGTGCCTGCAGTCAGACACTTTTATATCAGGACGCATAAGCAAAGACGCATGCTTCCGCCCGGTTTCGGACCGGGGACCTTTCGCGTGTTAGGCGAACGTGATAACCACTACACTACGGAAACTGAGCTTGCGTACCCCGTAGTAATTAAAGGAGCATTTCAATGCTTTCTTACATTTGTGGACTTTTATGACAGATCATGTAGGACTATTGAGAAGGAGGGAACTCCCATTTGTGTCATTCTTCAAGCACTCCCCCACTTATGGCTGTATTGACAATGCAAATTGTGATCTCAAGATTGCATCTCTTGTCATGGGAGCTGATCTTCTGGTTGACAAGCTCTTTGATGTCCTTTGTTTGGCTAGCACACAATCTACAGAAGACAAGACCAAGAAACTTATTTGTCAGTAGGGACGCACGTAAAACAGAGAAAATGCTGCACAAGCAGTGTTCTCTTGGACTAGCATCTCTTCTGATGGGAGCTCTTTCTGAGAAGACCTTTTCGACTTGTGAGCGCACAGGTGGAATTCATGTTTCTTCAAGCCCATTATAGGACTAGATTATTAGATTGACTAGGATCTGGTGTGCGATTAAGGTGTGTGTGGTCATTGCAGGTAAAAGGCAGAACAGAGAAGGAAAGTGCTCACTCCCCGTCGGGGAATCGAACCCCGGTCTTCCGCGTGACAGGCGGAGATACTGTCCACTATACTAACGAGGACCTCTGAAGCACTGCAATGGTCACGTCAAGCTGCGATTCGCAGCAGGTATGACAGGTAAAATTTGGCTGGCCGTGTAGAAATCCCCATCGGTTTACCAGGAACTACACTTTTATGCCTGTTTGACACAGATCTTTTGTGTGCTTCAGGCAGGGTTCCATGGTGTAATGGTTAGCACTCTGGACTCTGAATCCAGCGATCTGAGTTCAAGTCTCAGTGGAACCTCATTTGGCTTTCTAGCACTTTGCTCCACAGGTACATTAGCATTAGCACACGCTAGCATAAGAATCTAGTCAGTTGAAGAGCAAGTTAGTGGCCCAGTCAGTTCCACTCCTCTTGTGTTGGCTGATCTCATCTGCACATGGTCTTCATGCTGCACCAAACCTCGCTCATGCTCTTCTGCTGCACTTTCCACTTCAGCTTCCTGCTGTATCGTTCATTAGCCACCTTGACTCAAGTCAACTTTTCCTCTTGCACTCTTCCCACTTCCAATCCCTTTGCCACCTCTGAAGGCCCCGATCTTCTTCTTGACAAGCTCTTTGATGTCCTTTGTTTGGCTAGCACACAACCTACAGAAGACAAAACCAAGAGACTTAATTCTCAATAGGGATGCAAGTAAAACAGAGAAAATGCTGGACAAGCAGAGTTGTCTAAAGAGTGAATATCAATTCCCTTGTAACCAAAGAAGGAAAAGACCCATGTTTCCGCCCGGTTTCGGACCGGGGACCTTTCGCGTGTGAGGCGAACGTGATAACCACTACACTACGGAAACCCCGAAAGACAGCTTGTTTGGCTTTCCAATGTGTCTCACTGAGTAATCTCGCACTCTGACAAATTTGGTGACATGTTCCTATCATGGCCTTGAAGTAAAAGGAGCCATGGAGAAGAGACAGACGCACTCTAGCAAGGAGTCTGAACTGTAGTCTCCATGTTAGGCTCACTTAAACTTTGGACATTTAGGAGTTCACTAAAGCAAGCACAGCTCAACATATGCTGCCCTAAGAACCCCAGAACCTCTGGCAGCAGAACTGTTGCCTAAAGCGCCCATTTGTTTCATTGCCTTGGGCATTGGCTGAAAATAGGCCCAAGTCCTGTGCAGGCCACCTAGAGCCAGTCATTTCCAAGAGCTTAGTCTGTGCCTCCATCTTCAGGAAATATAGCGACTGGAGATTTGTTGATTTGTGTGAAGTCTGTGGAGTTTGCAGAAATTTGGGCCATAGACAACTCTTTAGCAAGACGAGCATCCAAAGGTTACAGATGTCAGAGACCTGAACCAGATTTGAGTACTTTCTCTTGTCTGTGTCCCAAACAGCAGTAGAAGCCCACAAGTTCAAGCAGTGCCTGCAGTCAGACACTTTTATATCAGGACGCATAAGCAAAGACGCATGCTTCCGCCCGGTTTCGGACCGGGGACCTTTCGCGTGTAAGGCGAACGTGATAACCACTACACTACGGAAACTGAGCTTGCGTACCCCGTAGTAATTAAAGGAGCATTTCAATGCTTTCTTACATTTGTGGACTTTTATGACAGATCATGTAGGACTATTGAGAAGGAGGGAACTCCCATTTGTGTCATTCTTCAAGCACTCCCCCACTTATGGCTGTATTGACAATGCAAATTGTGATCTCAAGATTGCATCTCTTGTCATGGGAGCTGATCTTCTGGTTGACAAGCTCTTTGATGTCCTTTGTTTGGCTAGCACACAATCTACAGAAGACAAAACCAAGAAACTTATTTGTCAGTAGGGACGCACGTAAAACAGAGAAAATGCTGCACAAGCAGTGTTCTCTTGGACTAGCATCTCTTCTGATGGGAGCTCTTTCTGAGAAGACCTTTTCGACTTGTGAGCGCACAGGTGGAATTCATGTTTCTTCAAGCCCATTATAGGACTAGATTATTAGATTGACTAGGATCTGGTGTGCGATTAAGGTGTGTGTGGTCATTGCAGGTAAAAGGCAGAACAGAGAAGGAAAGTGCTCACTCCCCGTCGGGGAATCGAACCCCGGTCTTCCGCGTGACAGGCGGAGATACTGTCCACTATACTAACGAGGACCTCTGAAGCACTGCAATGGTCACGTCAAGCTGCGATTCGCAGCAGGTATGACAGGTAAAATTTGGCTGGCCGTGTAGAAATCCCCATCGGTTTACCAGGAACTACACTTTTATGCCTGTTTGACACAGATCTTTTGTGTGCTTCAGGCAGGGTTCCATGGTGTAATGGTTAGCACTCTGGACTCTGAATCCAGCGATCTGAGTTCAAGTCTCAGTGGAACCTCATTTGGCTTTCTAGCACTTTGCTCCACAGGTACATTAGCATTAGCACACGCTAGCATAAGAATCTAGTCAGTTGAAGAGCAAGTTAGTGGCCCAGTCAGTTCCACTCCTCTTGTGTTGGCTGATCTCATCTGCACATGGTCTTCATGCTGCACCAAACCTCGCTCATGCTCTTCTGCTGCACTTTCCACTTCAGCTTCCTGCTGTATCGTTCATTAGCCACCTTGACTCAAGTCAACTTTTCCTCTTGCACTCTTCCCACTTCCAATCCCTTTGCCACCTCTGAAGGCCCCGATCTTCTTCTTGACAAGCTCTTTGATGTCCTTTGTTTGGCTAGCACACAACCTACAGAAGACAAAACCAAGAGACTTAATTCTCAATAGGGATGCAAGTAAAACAGAGAAAATGCTGGACAAGCAGAGTTGTCTAAAGAGTGAATATCAATTCCCTTGTAACCAAAGAAGGAAAAGACCCATGTTTCCGCCCGGTTTCGGACCGGGGACCTTTCGCGTGTGAGGCGAACGTGATAACCACTACACTACGGAAACCCCGAAAGACAGCTTGTTTGGCTTTCCAATGTGTCTCACTGAGTAATCTCGCACTCTGACAAATTTGGTGACATGTTCCTATCATGGCCTTGAAGTAAAAGGAGCCATGGAGAAGAGACAGACGCACTCTAGCAAGGAGTCTGAACTGTAGTCTCCATGTTAGGCTCACTTAAACTTTGGACATTTAGGAGTTCACTAAAGCAAGCACAGCTCAACATATGCTGCCCTAAGAACCCCAGAACCTCTGGCAGCAGAACTGTTGCCTAAAGCGCCCATTTGTTTCATTGCCTTGGGCATTGGCTGAAAATAGGCCCAAGTCCTGTGCAGGCCACCTAGAGCCAGTCATTTCCAAGAGCTTAGTCTGTGCCTCCATCTTCAGGAAATATAGCGACTGGAGATTTGTTGATTTGTGTGAAGTCTGTGGAGTTTGCAGAAATTTGGGCCATAGACAACTCTTTAGCAAGACGAGCATCCAAAGGTTACAGATGTCAGAGACCTGAACCAGATTTGAGTACTTTCTCTTGTCTGTGTCCCAAACAGCAGTAGAACCCCACAAGTTCAAGCAGTGCCTGCAGTCAGACACTTTTATATCAGGACGCATAAGCAAAGACGCATGCTTCCGCCCGGTTTCGGACCGGGGACCTTTCGCGTGTTAGGCGAACGTGATAACCACTACACTACGGAAACTGAGCTTGCGTACCCCGTAGTAATTAAAGGAGCATTTCAATGCTTTCTTACATTTGTGGACTTTTATGACAGATCATGTAGGACTATTGAGAAGGAGGGAACTCCCATTTGTGTCATTCTTCAAGCACTCCCCCACTTATGGCTGTATTGACAATGCAAATTGTGATCTCAAGATTGCATCTCTTGTCATGGGAGCTGATCTTCTGGTTGACAAGCTCTTTGATGTCCTTTGTTTGGCTAGCACACAATCTACAGAAGACAAGACCAAGAAACTTATTTGTCAGTAGGGACGCACGTAAAACAGAGAAAATGCTGCACAAGCAGTGTTCTCTTGGACTAGCATCTCTTCTGATGGGAGCTCTTTCTGAGAAGACCTTTTCGACTTGTGAGCGCACAGGTGGAATTCATGTTTCTTCAAGCCCATTATAGGACTAGATTATTAGATTGACTAGGATCTGGTGTGCGATTAAGGTGTGTGTGGTCATTGCAGGTAAAAGGCAGAACAGAGAAGGAAACTGCTCACTCCCCGTCAGGGAATCGAACCCCGGTCTTCCGCGTGACAGGCGGAGATACTGTCCACTATACTAACTAGGACCTCTGAAGCACTGCAATGGTCACGTCAAGCTGCGATTCGCAGCAGGTATGACAGGTAAAATTTGGCTGGCCGTGTAGAAATCCCCATCGGTTTACCAGGAACTACACTTTTATGCCTGTTTGACACAGATCTTTTGTGTGCTTCAGGCAGGGTTCCATGGTGTAATGGTTAGCACTCTGGACTCTGAATCCAGCGATCTGAGTTCAAGTCTCAGTGGAACCTCATTTGGCTTTCTAGCACTTTGCTCCACAGGTACATTAGCATTAGCACACGCTAGCATAAGAATCTAGTCAGTTGAAGAGCAAGTTAGTGGCCCAGTCAGTTCCACTCCTCTTGTGTTGGCTGATCTCATCTGCACATGGTCTTCATGCTGCACCAAACCTCGCTCATGCTCTTCTGCTGCACTTTCCACTTCAGCTTCCTGCTGTATCGTTCATTAGCCACCTTGACTCAAGTCAACTTTTCCTCTTGCACTCTTCCCACTTCCAATCCCTTTGCCACCTCTGAAGGCCCCGATCTTCTTCTTGACAAGCTCTTTGATGTCCTTTGTTTGGCTAGCACACAACCTACAGAAGACAAAACCAAGAGACTTAATTCTCAATAGGGATGCAAGTAAAACAGAGAAAATGCTGGACAAGCAGAGTTGTCTAAAGAGTGAATATCAATTCCCTTGTAACCAAAGAAGGAAAAGACCCATGTTTCCGCCCGGTTTCGGACCGGGGACCTTTCGCGTGTGAGGCGAACGTGATAACCACTACACTACGGAAACCCCAAAAGACAGCTTGTTTGGCTTTCCAATGTGTCTCACTGAGTAATCTCGCACTCTGACAAATTTGGTGACATGTTCCTATCATGGCCTTGAAGTAAAAGGAGCCATGGAGAAGAGACAGACGCACTCTAGCAAGGAGTCTGAACTGTAGTCTCCATGTTAGGCTCACTTAAACTTTGGACATTTAGGAGTTCACTAAAGCAAGCACAGCTCAACATATGCTGCCCTAAGAACCCCAGAACCTCTGGCAGCAGAACTGTTGCCTAAAGCGCCCATTTGTTTCATTGCCTTGGGCATTGGCTGAAAATAGGCCCAAGTCCTGTGCAGGCCACCTAGAGCCAGTCATTTCCAAGAGCTTAGTCTGTGCCTCCATCTTCAGGAAATATAGCGACTGGAGATTTGTTGATTTGTGTGAAGTCTGTGGAGTTTGCAGAAATTTGGGCCATAGACAACTCTTTAGCAAGATGAGCATCCAAAGGTTACAGATGTCAGAGACCTGAACCAGATTTGAGTACTTTCTCTTGTCTGTGTCCCAAACAGCAGTAGAACCCCACAAGTTCAAGCAGTGCCTGCAGTCAGACACTTTTATATCAGGACGCATAAGCAAAGACGCATGCTTCCGCCCGGTTTCGGACCGGGGACCTTTCGCGTGTTAGGCGAACGTGATAACCACTACACTACGGAAACTGAGCTTGCGTACCCCGTAGTAATTAAAGGAGCATTTCAATGCTTTCTTACATTTGTGGACTTTTATGACAGATCATGTAGGACTATTGAGAAGGAGGGAACTCCCATTTGTGTCATTCTTCAAGCACTCCCCCACTTATGGCTGTATTGACAATGCAAATTGTGATCTCAAGATTGCATCTCTTGTCATGGGAGCTGATCTTCTGGTTTACAAGCTCTTTGATGTCCTTTGTTTGGCTAGCACACAATCTACAGAAGACAAGACCAAGAAACTTATTTGTCAGTAGGGACGCACGTAAAACAGAGAAAATGCTGCACAAGCAGTGTTCTCTTGGACTAGCATCTCTTCTGATGGGAGCTCTTTCTGAGAAGACCTTTTCGACTTGTGAGCGCACAGGTGGAATTCATGTTTCTTCAAGCCCATTATAGGACTAGATTATTAGATTGACTAGGATCTGGTGTGCGATTAAGGTGTGTGTGGTCATTGCAGGTAAAAGGCAGAACAGAGAAGGAAACTGCTCACTCCCCGTCAGGGAATCGAACCCCGGTCTTCCGCGTGACAGGCGGAGATACTGTCCACTATACTAACGAGGACCTCTGAAGCACTGCAATGGTCATGTCAAGCTGCGATTCGCAGCAGGTATGACAGGTAAAATTTGGCTGGCCGTGTAGAAATCCCCATCGGTTTACCAGGAACTACACTTTTATGCCTGTTTGACACAGATCTTTTGTGTGCTTCAGGCAGGGTTCCATGGTGTAATGGTTAGCACTCTGGACTCTGAATCCAGCGATCTGAGTTCAAGTCTCAGTGGAACCTCATTTGGCTTTCTAGCACTTTGCTCCACAGGTACATTAGCATTAGCACACGCTAGCATAAGAATCTAGTCAGTTGAAGAGCAAGTTAGTGGCCCAGTCAGTTCCACTCCTCTTGTGTTGGCTGATCTCATCTGCACATGGTCTTCATGCTGCACCAAACCTCGCTCATGCTCTTCTGCTGCACTTTCCACTTCAGCTTCCTGCTGTATCGTTCATTAGCCACCTTGACTCAAGTCAACTTTTCCTCTTGCACTCTTCCCACTTCCAATCCCTTTGCCACCTCTGAAGGCCCCGATCTTCTTCTTGACAAGCTCTTTGATGTCCTTTGTTTGGCTAGCACACAACCTACAGAAGACAAAACCAAGAGACTTAATTCTCAATAGGGATGCAAGTAAAACAGAGAAAATGCTGGACAAGCAGAGTTGTCTAAAGAGTGAATATCAATTCCCTTGTAACCAAAGAAGGAAAAGACCCATGTTTCCGCCCGGTTTCGGACCGGGGACCTTTCGCGTGTGAGGCGAACGTGATAACCACTACACTACGGAAACCCCGAAAGACAGCTTGTTTGGCTTTCCAATGTGTCTCACTGAGTAATCTCGCACTCTGACAAATTTGGTGACATGTTCCTATCATGGCCTTGAAGTAAAAGGAGCCATGGAGAAGAGACAGACGCACTCTAGCAAGGAGTCTGAACTGTAGTCTCCATGTTAGGCTCACTTAAACTTTGGACATTTAGGAGTTCACTAAAGCAAGCACAGCTCAACATATGCTGCCCTAAGAACCCCAGAACCTCTGGCAGCAGAACTGTTGCCTAAAGCGCCCATTTGTTTCATTGCCTTGGGCATTGGCTGAAAATAGGCCCAAGTCCTGTGCAGGCCACCTAGAGCCAGTCATTTCCAAGAGCTTAGTCTGTGCCTCCATCTTCAGGAAATATAGCGACTGGAGATGTGTTGATTTGTGTGAAGTCTGTGAAGTTTGCAGAAATTTAGGCCATAGACAACTCTTTAGCAAGACGAGGATCCAAAGGTTACAGATGTCAGAGACCTGTACCAGATTTGAGTACTTTCTCTTGTCTGTGTCCCAAACAGCAGTAGAACCCCACAAGTTCAAGCAGTGCCTGAAGTCAGACACTTTTATATCAGGACGCAGAAGCAAAGACGCATGCTTCCGCCCGGTTTCGGACCGGGGACCTTTCGCGTGTAAGGCGAACGTGATAACCACTACACTACGGAAACTGAGCTTGCGTACCCCGTAGTAATTAAAGGAGCATTTCAGTGCTTTCTTACATTTGTGGACTTTTATGACATATCATGTAGGACTATTGAGAAGGAGGGAACTCCCATTTGTGTCATTCTTCAAGCACTCCCCCACTTATGGTTGTATTGACAATGCAAATTGTGATCTCAAGATTGCATCTCTTGTCATGAGAGCTGATCTTCTGGTTGACAAGCTCTTTGATGTCCTTTGTTTGGCTAGCACACAATCTACAGAAGACAAGACCAAGAAACTTATTTGTCAGTAGGGACGCACGTAAAACAGAGAAAATGCTGCACAAGCAGTGTTCTCTTGGACTAGCATCTCTTCTGATGGGAGCTCTTTCTGAGAAGACCTTTTCGACTTGTGAGCGCACAGGTGGAATTCATGTTTCTTCAAGCCCATTATAGGACTAGATTATTAGATTGACTAGGATCTGGTGTGCGATTAAGGTGTGTGTGGTCATTGCAGGTAAAAGGCAGAACAGAGAAGGAAACTGCTCACTCCCCGTCGGGGAATCGAACCCCGGTCTTCCGCGTGACAGGCGGAGATACTGTCCACTATACTAACTAGGACCTCTGAAGCACTGCAATGGTCACGTCAAGCTGCGATTCGCAGCAGGTATGACAGGTAAAATTTGGCTGGCCGTGTAGAAATCCCCATCGGTTTACCAGGAACTACACTTTTATGCCTGTTTGACACAGATCTTTTGTGTGCTTCAGGCAGGGTTCCATGGTGTAATGGTTAGCACTCTGGACTCTGAATCCAGCGATCTGAGTTCAAGTCTCAGTGGAACCTCATTTGGCTTTCTAGCACTTTGCTCCACAGGTACATTAGCATTAGCACACGCTAGCATAAGAATCTAGTCAGTTGAAGAGCAAGTTAGTGGCCCAGTCAGTTCCACTCCTCTTGTGTTGGCTGATCTCATCTGCACATGGTCTTCATGCTGCACCAAACCTCGCTCATGCTCTTCTGCTGCACTTTCCACTTCAGCTTCCTGCTGTATCGTTCATTAGCCACCTTGACTCAAGTCAACTTTTCCTCTTGCACTCTTCCCACTTCCAATCCCTTTGCCACCTCTGAAGGCCCCGATCTTCTTCTTGACAAGCTCTTTGATGTCCTTTGTTTGGCTAGCACACAACCTACAGAAGACAAAACCAAGAGACTTAATTCTCAATAGGGATGCAAGTAAAACAGAGAAAATGCTGGACAAGCAGAGTTGTCTAAAGAGTGAATATCAATTCCCTTGTAACCAAAGAAGGAAAAGACCCATGTTTCCGCCCGGTTTCGGACCGGGGACCTTTCGCGTGTGAGGCGAACGTGATAACCACTACACTACGGAAACCCCGAAAGACAGCTTGTTTGGCTTTCCAATGTGTCTCACTGAGTAATCTCGCACTCTGACAAATTTGGTGACATGTTCCTATCATGGCCTTGAAGTAAAAGGAGCCATGGAGAAGAGACAGACGCACTCTAGCAAGGAGTCTGAACTGTAGTCTCCATGTTAGGCTCACTTAAACTTTGGACATTTAGGAGTTCACTAAAGCAAGCACAGCTCAACATATGCTGCCCTAAGAACCCCAGAACCTCTGGCAGCAGAACTGTTGCCTAAAGCGCCCATTTGTTTCATTGCCTTGGGCATTGGCTGAAAATAGGCCCAAGTCCTGTGCAGGCCACCTAGAGCCAGTCATTTCCAAGAGCTTAGTCTGTGCCTCCATCTTCAGGAAATATAGCGACTGGAGATGTGTTGATTTGTGTGAAGTCTGTGAAGTTTGCAGAAATTTAGGCCATAGACAACTCTTTAGCAAGACGAGCATCCAAAGGTTACAGATGTCAGAGACCTGTACCAGATTTGAGTACTTTCTCTTGTCTGTGTCCCAAACAGCAGTAGAACCCCACAAGTTCAAGCAGTGCCTGAAGTCAGACACTTTTATATCAGGACGCATAAGCAAAGACGCATGCTTCCGCCCGGTTTCGGACCGGGGACCTTTCGCGTGTAAGGCGAACGTGATAACCACTACACTACGGAAACTGAGCTTGCGTACCCCGTAGTAATTAAAGGAGCATTTCAGTGCTTTCTTACATTTGTGGACTTTTATGACATATCATGTAGGACTATTGAGAAGGAGGGAACTCCCATTTGTGTCATTCTTCAAGCACTCCCCCACTTATGGTTGTATTGACAATGCAAATTGTGATCTCAAGATTGCATCTCTTGTCATGGGAGCTGATCTTCTGGTTGACAAGCTCTTTGATGTCCTTTGTTTGGCTAGCACACAATCTACAGAAGACAAGACCAAGAAACTTATTTGTCAGTAGGGACGCACGTAAAACAGAGAAAATGCTGCACAAGCAGTGTTCTCTTGGACTAGCATCTCTTCTGATGGGAGCTCTTTCTGAGAAGACCTTTTCGACTTGTGAGCGCACAGGTGGAATTCATGTTTCTTCAAGCCCATTATAGGACTAGATTATTAGATTGACTAGGATCTGGTGTGCGATTAAGGTGTGTGTGGTCATTGCAGGTAAAAGGCAGAACAGAGAAGGAAACTGCTCACTCCCCGTCGGGGAATCGAACCCCGGTCTTCCGCGTGACAGGCGGAGATACTGTCCACTATACTAACTAGGACCTCTGAAGCACTGCAATGGTCACGTCAAGCTGCGATTCGCAGCAGGTATGACAGGTAAAATTTGGCTGGCCGTGTAGAAATCCCCATCGGTTTACCAGGAACTACACTTTTATGCCTGTTTGACACAGATCTTTTGTGTGCTTCAGGCAGGGTTCCATGGTGTAATGGTTAGCACTCTGGACTCTGAATCCAGCGATCTGAGTTCAAGTCTCAGTGGAACCTCATTTGGCTTTCTAGCACTTTGCTCCACAGGTGCATTAGCACACGCTAGCATAAGAATCTAGTCAGTTGAAGAGCAAGTTAGTGGCCCAGTCAGTTCCACTCCTCTTGTGTTGGCTGATCTCATCTGCACATGGTCTTCATGCTGCACCAAACCTCGCTCATGCTCTTCTGCTGCACTTTCCACTTCAGCTTCCTGCTGTATCGTTCATTAGCCACCTTGACTCAAGTCAACTTTTCCTCTTGCACTCTTCCCACTTCCAATCCCTTTGCCACCTCTGAAGGCCCCGATCTTCTTCTTGACAAGCTCTTTGATGTCCTTTGTTTGGCTAGCACACAACCTACAGAAGACAAAACCAAGAGACTTAATTCTCAATAGGGATGCAAGTAAAACAGAGAAAATGCTGGACAAGCAGAGTTGTCTAAAGAGTGAATATGAATTCCCTTGTAACCAAAGAAGGAAAAGACCCATGTTTCCGCCCGGTTTCGGACCGGGGACCTTTCGCGTGTGAGGCGAACGTGATAACCACTACACTACGGAAACCCCAAAAGACAGCTTGTTTGGCTTTCCAATGTGTCTCACTGAGTAATCTCGCACTCTGACAAATTTGGTGACATGTTCCTATCATGGCCTTGAAGTAAAAGGAGCCATGGAGAAGAGACAGACGCACTCTAGCAAGGAGTCTGAACTGTAGTCTCCATGTTAGGCTCACTTAAACTTTGGACATTTAGGAGTTCACTAAAGCAAGCACAGCTCAACATATGCTGCCCTAAGAACCCCAGAACCTCTGGCAGCAGAACTGTTGCCTAAAGCGCCCATTTGTTTCATTGCCTTGGGCATTGGCTGAAAATAGGCCCAAGTCCTGTGCAGGCCACCTAGAGCCAGTCATTTCCAAGAGCTTAGTCTGTGCCTCCATCTTCAGGAAATATAGCGACTGGAGATTTGTTGATTTGTGTGAAGTCTGTGGAGTTTGCAGAAATTTGGGCCATAGACAACTCTTTAGCAAGACGAGCATCCAAAGGTTACAGATGTCAGAGACCTGAACCAGATTTGAGTACGTTCTCTTGTCTGTGTCCCAAACAGCAGTAGAACCCCACAAGTTCAAGCAGTGCCTGCAGTCAGACACTTTTATATCAGGACGCATAAGCAAAGACGCATGCTTCCGCCCGGTTTCGGACCGGGGACCTTTCGCGTGTTAGGCGAACGTGATAACCACTACACTACGGAAACTGAGCTTGCGTACCCCGTAGTAATTAAAGGAGCATTTCAATGCTTTCTTACATTTGTGGACTTTTATGACAGATCATGTAGGACTATTGAGAAGGAGGGAACTCCCATTTGTGTCATTCTTCAAGCACTCCCCCACTTATGGCTGTATTGACAATGCAAATTGTGATCTCAAGATTGCATCTCTTGTCATGGGAGCTGATCTTCTGGTTGACAAGCTCTTTGATGTCCTTTGTTTGGCTAGCACACAATCTACAGAAGACAAGACCAAGAAACTTATTTGTCAGTAGGGACGCACGTAAAACAGAGAAAATGCTGCACAAGCAGTGTTCTCTTGGACTAGCATCTCTTCTGATGGGAGCTCTTTCTGAGAAGACCTTTTCGACTTGTGAGCGCACAGGTGGAATTCATGTTTCTTCAAGCCCATTATAGGACTAGATTATTAGATTGACTAGGATCTGGTGTGCGATTAAGGTGTGTGTGGTCATTGCAGGTAAAAGGAAGAACAGAGAAGGAAACTGCTCACTCCCCGTCGGGGAATCGAACCCCGGTCTTCCGCGTGACAGGCGGAGATACTGTCCACTATACTAACGAGGACCTCTGAAGCACTGCAATGGTCACGTCAAGCTGCGATTCGCAGCAGGTATGACAGGTAAAATTTGGCTGGCCGTGTAGAAATCCCCATCGGTTTACCAGGAACTACACTTTTATGCCTGTTTGACACAGATCTTTTGTGTGCTTCAGGCAGGGTTCCATGGTGTAATGGTTAGCACTCTGGACTCTGAATCCAGCGATCTGAGTTCAAGTCTCCGTGGAACCTCATTTGGCTTTCTAGCACTTTGCTCCACAGGTACATTAGCATTAGCACACCCTAGCATAAGAATCTAGTCAGTTGAAGAGCAAGTTAGTGGCCCAGTCAGTTCCACTCCTCTTGTGTTGGCTGATCTCATCTGCACATGGTCTTCATGCTGCACCAAACCTCGCTCATGCTCTTCTGCTGCACTTTCCACTTCAGCTTCCTGCTGTATCGTTCATTAGCCACCTTGACTCAAGTCAACTTTTCCTCTTGCACTCTTCCCACTTCCAATCCCTTTGCCACCTCTGAAGGCCCCGATCTTCTTCTTGACAAGCTCTTTGATGTCCTTTGTTTGGCTAGCACACAACCTACAGAAGACAAAACCAAGAGACTTAATTCTCAATAGGGATGCAAGTAAAACAGAGAAAATGCTGGACAAGCAGAGTTGTCTAAAGAGTGAATATCAATTCCCTTGTAACCAAAGAAGGAAAAGACCCATGTTTCCGCCCGGTTTCGGACCGGGGACCTTTCGCGTGTGAGGCGAACGTGATAACCACTACACTACGGAAACCCCGAAAGACAGCTTGTTTGGCTTTCCAATGTGTCTCACTGAGTAATCTCGCACTCTGACAAATTTGGTGACATGTTCCTATCATGGCCTTGAAGTAAAAGGAGCCATGGAGAAGAGACAGACGCACTCTAGCAAGGAGTCTGAACTGTAGTCTCCATGTTAGGCTCACTTAAACTTTGGACATTTAGGAGTTCACTAAAGCAAGCACAGCTCAACATATGCTGCCCTAAGAACCCCAGAACCTCTGGCAGCAGAACTGTTGCCTAAAGCGCCCATTTGTTTCATTGCCTTGGGCATTGGCTGAAAATAGGCCCAAGTCCTGTGCAGGCCACCTAGAGCCAGTCATTTCCAAGAGCTTAGTCTGTGCCTCCATCTTCAGGAAATATAGCGACTGGAGATTTGTTGATTTGTGTGAAGTCTGTGGAGTTTGCAGAAATTTGGGCCATAGACAACTCTTTAGCAAGACGAGCATCCAAAGGTTACAGATGTCAGAGACCTGAACCAGATTTGAGTACTTTCTCTTGTCTGTGTCCCAAACAGCAGTAGAACCCCACAAGTTCAAGCAGTGCCTGCAGTCAGACACTTTTATATCAGGACGCATAAGCAAAGACGCATGCTTCCGCCCGGTTTCGGACCGGGGACCTTTCGCGTGTTAGGCGAACGTGATAACCACTACACTACGGAAACTGAGCTTGCGTACCCCGTAGTAATTAAAGGAGCATTTCAATGCTTTCTTACATTTGTGGACTTTTATGACAGATCATGTAGGACTATTGAGAAGGAGGGAACTCCCATTTGTGTCATTCTTCAAGCACTCCCCCACTTATGGCTGTATTGACAATGCAAATTGTGATCTCAAGATTGCATCTCTTGTCATGGGAGCTGATCTTCTGGTTGACAAGCTCTTTGATGTCCTTTGTTTGGCTAGCACACAATCTACAGAAGACAAGACCAAGAAACTTATTTGTCAGTAGGGACGCACGTAAAACAGAGAAAATGCTGCACAAGCAGTGTTCTCTTGGACTAGCATCTCTTCTGATGGGAGCTCTTTCTGAGAAGACCTTTTCGACTTGTGAGCGCACAGGTGGAATTCATGTTTCTTCAAGCCCATTATAGGACTAGATTATTAGATTGACTAGGATCTGGTGTGCGATTAAGGTGTGTGTGGTCATTGCAGGTAAAAGGCAGAACAGAGAAGGAAACTGCTCACTCCCCGTCGGGGAATCGAACCCCGGTCTTCCGCGTGACAGGCGGAGATACTGTCCACTATACTAACGAGGACCTCTGAAGCACTGCAATGGTCACGTCAAGCTGCGATTCGCAGCAGGTATGACAGGTAAAATTTGGCTGGCCGTGTAGAAATCCCCATCGGTTTACCAGGAACTACACTTTTATGCCTGTTTGACACAGATCTTTTGTGTGCTTCAGGCAGGGTTCCATGGTGTAATGGTTAGCACTCTGGACTCTGAATCCAGCGATCTGAGTTCAAGTCTCAGTGGAACCTCATTTGGCTTTCTAGCACTTTGCTCCACAGGTACATTAGCATTAGCACACGCTAGCATAAGAATCTAGTCAGTTGAAGAGCAAGTTAGTGGCCCAGTCAGTTCCACTCCTCTTGTGTTGGCTGATCTCATCTGCACATGGTCTTCATGCTGCACCAAACCTCGCTCATGCTCTTCTGCTGCACTTTCCACTTCAGCTTCCTGCTGTATCGTTCATTAGCCACCTTGACTCAAGTCAACTTTTCCTCTTGCACTCTTCCCACTTCCAATCCCTTTGCCACCTCTGAAGGCCCCGATCTTCTTCTTGACAAGCTCTTTGATGTCCTTTGTTTGGCTAGCACACAACCTACAGAAGACAAAACCAAGAGACTTAATTCTCAATAGGGATGCAAGTAAAACAGAGAAAATGCTGGACAAGCAGAGTTGTCTAAAGAGTGAATATCAATTCCCTTGTAACCAAAGAAGGAAAAGACCCATGTTTCCGCCCGGTTTCGGACCGGGGACCTTTCGCGTGTGAGGCAAACGTGATAACCACTACACTACGGAAACCCCGAAAGACAGCTTGTTTGGCTTTCCAATGTGTCTCACTGAGTAATCTCGCACTCTGACAAATTTGGTGACATGTTCCTATCATGGCCTTGAAGTAAAAGGAGCCATGGAGAAGAGACAGACGCACTCTAGCAAGGAGTCTGAACTGTAGTCTCCATGTTAGGCTCACTTAAACTTTGGACATTTAGGAGTTCACTAAAGCAAGCACAGCTCAACATATGCTGCCCTAAGAACCCCAGAACCTCTGGCAGCAGAACTGTTGCCTAAAGCGCCCATTTGTTTCATTGCCTTGGGCATTGGCTGAAAATAGGCCCAAGTCCTGTGCAGGCCACCTAGAGCCAGTCATTTCCAAGAGCTTAGTCTGTGCCTCCATCTTCAGGAAATATAGCGACTGGAGATTTGTTGATTTGTGTGAAGTCTGTGGAGTTTGCAGAAATTTGGGCCATAGACAACTCTTTAGCAAGACGAGCATCCAAAGGTTACAGATGTCAGAGACCTGAACCAGATTTGAGTACTTTCTCTTGTCTGTGTCCCAAACAGCAGTAGAACCCCACAAGTTCAAGCAGT
Organism: Aulonocara sp. 'chitande type north' Nkhata Bay; assembly: GCF_057382095.1. Classification (NCBI taxonomy): domain Eukaryota; kingdom Metazoa; phylum Chordata; class Actinopteri; order Cichliformes; family Cichlidae; genus Aulonocara; species Aulonocara sp. 'chitande type north' Nkhata Bay. Next base: position 25,009,757 of record NC_141351.1, on the reverse strand, counting down.
GCCTGCAGTCAGACACTTTTATATCAGGACGCATAAGCAAAGACGCATGCTTCCGCCCGGTTTCGGACCGGGGACCTTTCGCGTGTTAGGCGAACGTGATAACCACTACACTACGGAAACTGAGCTTGCGTACCCCGTAGTAATTAAAGGAGCATTTCAATGCTTTCTTACATTTGTGGACTTTTATGACAGATCATGTAGGACTATTGAGAAGGAGGGAACTCCCATTTGTGTCATTCTTCAAGCACTCCCCCACTTATGGCTGTATTGACAATGCAAATTGTGATCTCAAGATTGCATCTCTTGTCATGGGAGCTGATCTTCTGGTTGACAAGCTCTTTGATGTCCTTTGTTTGGCTAGCACACAATCTACAGAAGACAAGACCAAGAAACTTATTTGTCAGTAGGGACGCACGTAAAACAGAGAAAATGCTGCACAAGCAGTGTTCTCTTGGACTAGCATCTCTTCTGATGGGAGCTCTTTCTGAGAAGACCTTTTCGACTTGTGAGCGCACAGGTGGAATTCATGTTTCTTCAAGCCCATTATAGGACTAGATTATTAGATTGACTAGGATCTGGTGTGCGATTAAGGTGTGTGTGGTCATTGCAGGTAAAAGGAAGAACAGAGAAGGAAACTGCTCACTCCCCGTCGGGGAATCGAACCCCGGTCTTCCGCGTGACAGGCGGAGATTCTGTCCACTATACTAACGAGGACCTCTGAAGCACTGCAATGGTCACGTCAAGCTGCGATTCGCAGCAGGTATGACAGGTAAAATTTGGCTGGCCGTGTAGAAATCCCCATCGGTTTACCAGGAACTACACTTTTATGCCTGTTTGACACAGATCTTTTGTGTGCTTCAGGCAGGGTTCCATGGTGTAATGGTTAGCACTCTGGACTCTGAATCCAGCGATCTGAGTTCAAGTCTCAGTGGAACCTCATTTGGCTTTCTAGCACTTTGCTCCACAGGTACATTAGCATTAGCACACGCTAGCATAAGAATCTAGTCAGTTGAAGAGCAAGTTAGTGGCCCAGTCAGTTCCACTCCTCTTGTGTTGGCTGATCTCATCTGCACATGGTCTTCATGCTGCACCAAACCTCGCTCATGCTCTTCTGCTGCACTTTCCACTTCAGCTTCCTGCTGTATCGTTCATTAGCCACCTTGACTCAAGTCAACTTTTCCTCTTGCACTCTTCCCACTTCCAATCCCTTTGCCACCTCTGAAGGCCCCGATCTTCTTCTTGACAAGCTCTTTGATGTCCTTTGTTTGGCTAGCACACAACCTACAGAAGACAAAACCAAGAGACTTAATTCTCAATAGGGATGCAAGTAAAACAGAGAAAATGCTGGACAAGCAGAGTTGTCTAAAGAGTGAATATCAATTCCCTTGTAACCAAAGAAGGAAAAGACCCATGTTTCCGCCCGGTTTCGGACCGGGGACCTTTCGCGTGTGAGGCGAACGTGATAACCACTACACTACGGAAACCCCGAAAGACAGCTTGTTTGGCTTTCCAATGTGTCTCACTGAGTAATCTCGCACTCTGACAAATTTGGTGACATGTTCCTATCATGGCCTTGAAGTAAAAGGAGCCATGGAGAAGAGACAGACGCACTCTAGCAAGGAGTCTGAACTGTAGTCTCCATGTTAGGCTCACTTAAACTTTGGACATTTAGGAGTTCACTAAAGCAAGCACAGCTCAACATATGCTGCCCTAAGAACCCCAGAACCTCTGGCAGCAGAACTGTTGCCTAAAGCGCCCATTTGTTTCATTGCCTTGGGCATTGGCTGAAAATAGGCCCAAGTCCTGTGCAGGCCACCTAGAGCCAGTCATTTCCAAGAGCTTAGTCTGTGCCTCCATCTTCAGGAAATATAGCGACTGGAGATTTGTTGATTTGTGTGAAGTCTGTGGAGTTTGCAGAAATTTGGGCCATAGACAACTCTTTAGCAAGACGAGCATCCAAAGGTTACAGATGTCAGAGACCTGAACCAGATTTGAGTACTTTCTCTTGTCTGTGTCCCAAACAGCAGTAGAACCCCACAAGTTCAAGCAGTGCCTGCAGTCAGACACTTTTATATCAGGACGCATAAGCAAAGACGCATGCTTCCGCCCGGTTTCGGACCGGGGACCTTTCGCGTGTTAGGCGAACGTGATAACCACTACACTACGGAAACTGAGCTTGCGTACCCCGTAGTAATTAAAGGAGCATTTCAATGCTTTCTTACATTTGTGGACTTTTATGACAGATCATGTAGGACTATTGAGAAGGAGGGAACTCCCATTTGTGTCATTCTTCAAGCACTCCCCCACTTATGGCTGTATTGACAATGCAAATTGTGATCTCAAGATTGCATCTCTTGTCATGGGAGCTGATCTTCTGGTTGACAAGCTCTTTGATGTCCTTTGTTTGGCTAGCACACAATCTACAGAAGACAAGACCAAGAAACTTATTTGTCAGTAGGGACGCACGTAAAACAGAGAAAATGCTGCACAAGCAGTGTTCTCTTGGACTAGCATCTCTTCTGATGGGAGCTCTTTCTGAGAAGACCTTTTCGACTTGTGAGCGCACAGGTGGAATTCATGTTTCTTCAAGCCCATTATAGGACTAGATTATTAGATTGACTAGGATCTGGTGTGCGATTAAGGTGTGTGTGGTCATTGCAGGTAAAAGGCAGAACAGAGAAGGAAACTGCTCACTCCCCGTCGGGGAATCGAACCCCGGTCTTCCGCGTGACAGGCGGAGATACTGTCCACTATACTAACGAGGACCTCTGAAGCACTGCAATGGTCACGTCAAGCTGCGATTCGCAGCAGGTATGACAGGTAAAATTTGGCTGGCCGTGTAGAAATCCCCATCGGTTTACCAGGAACTACACTTTTATGCCTGTTTGACACAGATCTTTTGTGTGCTTCAGGCAGGGTTCCATGGTGTAATGGTTAGCACTCTGGACTCTGAATCCAGCGATCTGAGTTCAAGTCTCAGTGGAACCTCATTTGGCTTTCTAGCACTTTGCTCCACAGGTACATTAGCATTAGCACACGCTAGCATAAGAATCTAGTCAGTTGAAGAGCAAGTTAGTGGCCCAGTCAGTTCCACTCCTCTTGTGTTGGCTGATCTCATCTGCACATGGTCTTCATGCTGCACCAAACCTCGCTCATGCTCTTCTGCTGCACTTTCCACTTCAGCTTCCTGCTGTATCGTTCATTAGCCACCTTGACTCAAGTCAACTTTTCCTCTTGCACTCTTCCCACTTCCAATCCCTTTGCCACCTCTGAAGGCCCCGATCTTCTTCTTGACAAGCTCTTTGATGTCCTTTGTTTGGCTAGCACACAACCTACAGAAGACAAAACCAAGAGACTTAATTCTCAATAGGGATGCAAGTAAAACAGAGAAAATGCTGGACAAGCAGAGTTGTCTAAAGAGTGAATATCAATTCCCTTGTAACCAAAGAAGGAAAAGACCCATGTTTCCGCCCGGTTTCGGACCGGGGACCTTTCGCGTGTGAGGCGAACGTGATAACCACTACACTACGGAAACCCCGAAAGACAGCTTGTTTGGCTTTCCAATGTGTCTCACTGAGTAATCTCGCACTCTGACAAATTTGGTGACATGTTCCTATCATGGCCTTGAAGTAAAAGGAGCCATGGAGAAGAGACAGACGCACTCTAGCAAGGAGTCTGAACTGTAGTCTCCATGTTAGGCTCACTTAAACTTTGGACATTTAGGAGTTCACTAAAGCAAGCACAGCTCAACATATGCTGCCCTAAGAACCCCAGAACCTCTGGCAGCAGAACTGTTGCCTAAAGCGCCCATTTGTTTCATTGCCTTGGGCATTGGCTGAAAATAGGCCCAAGTCCTGTGCAGGCCACCTAGAGCCAGTCATTTCCAAGAGCTTAGTCTGTGCCTCCATCTTCAGGAAATATAGCGACTGGAGATTTGTTGATTTGTGTGAAGTCTGTGGAGTTTGCAGAAATTTGGGCCATAGACAACTCTTTAGCAAGACGAGCATCCAAAGGTTACAGATGTCAGAGACCTGAACCAGATTTGAGTACTTTCTCTTGTCTGTGTCCCAAACAGCAGTAGAACCCCACAAGTTCAAGCAGTGCCTGCAGTCAGACACTTTTATATCAGGACGCATAAGCAAAGACGCATGCTTCCGCCCGGTTTCGGACCGGGGACCTTTCGCGTGTTAGGCGAACGTGATAACCACTACACTACGGAAACTGAGCTTGCGTACCCCGTAGTAATTAAAGGAGCATTTCAATGCTTTCTTACATTTGTGGACTTTTATGACAGATCATGTAGGACTATTGAGAAGGAGGGAACTCCCATTTGTGTCATTCTTCAAGCACTCCCCCACTTATGGCTGTATTGACAATGCAAATTGTGATCTCAAGATTGCATCTCTTGTCATGGGAGCTGATCTTCTGGTTGACAAGCTCTTTGATGTCCTTTGTTTGGCTAGCACACAATCTACAGAAGACAAGACCAAGAAACTTATTTGTCAGTAGGGACGCACGTAAAACAGAGAAAATGCTGCACAAGCAGTGTTCTCTTGGACTAGCATCTCTTCTGATGGGAGCTCTTTCTGAGAAGACCTTTTCGACTTGTGAGCGCACAGGTGGAATTCATGTTTCTTCAAGCCCATTATAGGACTAGATTATTAGATTGACTAGGATCTGGTGTGCGATTAAGGTGTGTGTGGTCATTGCAGGTAAAAGGCAGAACAGAGAAGGAAACTGCTCACTCCCCGTCGGGGAATCGAACCCCGGTCTTCCGCGTGACAGGCGGAGATACTGTCCACTATACTAACGAGGACCTCTGAAGCACTGCAATGGTCACGTCAAGCTGCGATTCGCAGCAGGTATGACAGGTAAAATTTGGCTGGCCGTGTAGAAATCCCCATCGGTTTACCAGGAACTACACTTTTATGCCTGTTTGACACAGATCTTTTGTGTGCTTCAGGCAGGGTTCCATGGTGTAATGGTTAGCACTCTGGACTCTGAATCCAGCGATCTGAGTTCAAGTCTCAGTGGAACCTCATTTGGCTTTCTAGCACTTTGCTCCACAGGTACATTAGCATTAGCACACGCTAGCATAAGAATCTAGTCAGTTGAAGAGCAAGTTAGTGGCCCAGTCAGTTCCACTCCTCTTGTGTTGGCTGATCTCATCTGCACATGGTCTTCATGCTGCACCAAACCTCGCTCATGCTCTTCTGCTGCACTTTCCACTTCAGCTTCCTGCTGTATCGTTCATTAGCCACCTTGACTCAAGTCAACTTTTCCTCTTGCACTCTTCCCACTTCCAATCCCTTTGCCACCTCTGAAGGCCCCGATCTTCTTCTTGACAAGCTCTTTGATGTCCTTTGTTTGGCTAGCACACAACCTACAGAAGACAAAACCAAGAGACTTAATTCTCAATAGGGATGCAAGTAAAACAGAGAAAATGCTGGACAAGCAGAGTTGTCTAAAGAGTGAATATCAATTCCCTTGTAACCAAAGAAGGAAAAGACCCATGTTTCCGCCCGGTTTCGGACCGGGGACCTTTCGCGTGTGAGGCGAACGTGATAACCACTACACTACGGAAACCCCGAAAGACAGCTTGTTTGGCTTTCCAATGTGTCTCACTGAGTAATCTCGCACTCTGACAAATTTGGTGACATGTTCCTATCATGGCCTTGAAGTAAAAGGAGCCATGGAGAAGAGACAGACGCACTCTAGCAAGGAGTCTGAACTGTAGTCTCCATGTTAGGCTCACTTAAACTTTGGACATTTAGGAGTTCACTAAAGCAAGCACAGCTCAACATATGCTGCCCTAAGAACCCCAGAACCTCTGGCAGCAGAACTGTTGCCTAAAGCGCCCATTTGTTTCATTGCCTTGGGCATTGGCTGAAAATAGGCCCAAGTCCTGTGCAGGCCACCTAGAGCCAGTCATTTCCAAGAGCTTAGTCTGTGCCTCCATCTTCAGGAAATATAGCGACTGGAGATTTGTTGATTTGTGTGAAGTCTGTGGAGTTTGCAGAAATTTGGGCCATAGACAACTCTTTAGCAAGACGAGCATCCAAAGGTTACAGATGTCAGAGACCTGAACCAGATTTGAGTACTTTCTCTTGTCTGTGTCCCAAACAGCAGTAGAACCCCACAAGTTCAAGCAGTGCCTGCAGTCAGACACTTTTATATCAGGACGCATAAGCAAAGACGCATGCTTCCGCCCGGTTTCGGACCGGGGACCTTTCGCGTGTTAGGCGAACGTGATAACCACTACACTACGGAAACTGAGCTTGCGTACCCCGTATGAATTAAAGGAGCATTTCAATGCTTTCTTACATTTGTGGACTTTTATGACAGATCATGTAGGACTATTGAGAAGGAGGGAACTCCCATTTGTGTCATTCTTCAAGCACTCCCCCACTTATGGCTGTATTGACAATGCAAATTGTGATCTCAAGATTGCATCTCTTGTCATGGGAGCTGATCTTCTGGTTGACAAGCTCTTTGATGTCCTTTGTTTGGCTAGCACACAATCTACAGAAGACAAGACCAAGAAACTTATTTGTCAGTAGGGACGCACGTAAAACAGAGAAAATGCTGCACAAGCAGTGTTCTCTTGGACTAGCATCTCTTCTGATGGGAGCTCTTTCTGAGAAGACCTTTTCGACTTGTGAGCGCACAGGTGGAATTCATGTTTCTTCAAGCCCATTATAGGACTAGATTATTAGATTGACTAGGATCTGGTGTGCGATTAAGGTGTGTGTGGTCATTGCAGGTAAAAGGCAGAACAGAGAAGGAAACTGCTCACTCCCCGTCGGGGAATCGAACCCCGGTCTTCCGCGTGACAGGCGGAGATACTGTCCACTATACTAACGAGGACCTCTGAAGCACTGCAATGGTCACGTCAAGCTGCGATTCGCAGCAGGTATGACAGGTAAAATTTGGCTGGCCGTGTAGAAATCCCCATCGGTTTACCAGGAACTACACTTTTATGCCTGTTTGACACAGATCTTTTGTGTGCTTCAGGCAGGGTTCCATGGTGTAATGGTTAGCACTCTGGACTCTGAATCCAGCGATCTGAGTTCAAGTCTCAGTGGAACCTCATTTGGCTTTCTAGCACTTTGCTCCACAGGTACATTAGCATTAGCACACGCTAGCATAAGAATCTAGTCAGTTGAAGAGCAAGTTAGTGGCCCAGTCAGTTCCACTCCTCTTGTGTTGGCTGATCTCATCTGCACATGGTCTTCATTCTGCACCAAACCTCGCTCATGCTCTTCTGCTGCACTTTCCACTTCAGCTTCCTGCTGTATCGTTCATTAGCCACCTTGACTCAAGTCAACTTTTCCTCTTGCACTCTTCCCACTTCCAATCCCTTTGCCACCTCTGAAGGCCCCGATCTTCTTCTTGACAAGCTCTTTGATGTCCTTTGTTTGGCTAGCACACAACCTACAGAAGACAAAACCAAGAGACTTAATTCTCAATAGGGATGCAAGTAAAACAGAGAAAATGCTGGACAAGCAGAGTTGTCTAAAGAGTGAATATGAATTCCCTTGTAACCAAAGAAGGAAAAGACCCATGTTTCCGCCCGGTTTCGGACCGGGGACCTTTCGCGTGTGAGGCGAACGTGATAACCACTACACTACGGAAACCCCGAAAGACAGCTTGTTTGGCTTTCCAATGTGTCTCACTGAGTAATCTCGCACTCTGACAAATTTGGTGACATGTTCCTATCATGGCCTTGAAGTAAAAGGAGCCATGGAGAAGAGACAGACGCACTCTAGCAAGGAGTCTGAACTGTAGTCTCCATGTTAGGCTCACTTAAACTTTGGACATTTAGGAGTTCACTAAAGCAAGCACAGCTCAACATATGCTGCCCTAAGAACCCCAGAACCTCTGGCAGCAGAACTGTTGCCTAAAGCGCCCATTTGTTTCATTGCCTTGGGCATTGGCTGAAAATAGGCCCAAGTCCTGTGCAGGCCACCTAGAGCCAGTCATTTCCAAGAGCTTAGTCTGTGCCTCCATCTTCAGGAAATATAGCGACTGGAGATTTGTTGATTTGTGTGAAGTCTGTGGAGTTTGCAGAAATTTGGGCCATAGACAACTCTTTAGCAAGACGAGCATCCAAAGGTTACAGATGTCAGAGACCTGAACCAGATTTGAGTACTTTCTCTTGTCTGTGTCCCAAACAGCAGTAGAACCCCACAAGTTCAAGCAGTGCCTGCAGTCAGACACTTTTATATCAGGACGCATAAGCAAAGACGCATGCTTCCGCCCGGTTTCGGACCGGGGACCTTTCGCGTGTTAGGCGAACGTGATAACCACTACACTATGGAAACTGAGCTTACGTACCCTGTAGTAATTAAAGGAGCATTTCAATGCTTTCTTACATTTGTGGACTTTTATGACAGATCATGTAGGACTATTGAGAAGGAGGGAACTCCCATTTGTGTCATTCTTCAAGCACTCCCCCACTTATGGCTGTATTGACAATGCAAATTGTGATCTCAAGATTGCATCTCTTGTCATGGGAGCTGATCTTCTGGTTGACAAGCTCTTTGATGTCCTTTGTTTGGCTAGCACACAATCTACAGAAGACAAGACCAAGAAACTTATTTGTCAGTAGGGACGCACGTAAAACAGAGAAAATGCTGCACAAGCAGTGTTCTCTTGGACTAGCATCTCTTCTGATGGGAGCTCTTTCTGAGAAGACCTTTTCGACTTGTGAGCGCACAGGTGGAATTCATGTTTCTTCAAGCCCATTATAGGACTAGATTATTAGATTGACTAGGATCTGGTGTGCGATTAAGGTGTGTGTGGTCATTGCAGGTAAAAGGCAGAACAGAGAAGGAAACTGCTCACTCCCCGTCGGGGAATCGAACCCCGGTCTTCCGCGTGACAGGCGGAGATACTGTCCACTATACTAACGAGGACCTCTGAAGCACTGCAATGGTCACGTCAAGCTGCGATTCGCAGCAGGTATGACAGGTAAAATTTGGCTGGCCGTGTAGAAATCCCCATCGGTTTACCAGGAACTACACTTTTATGCCTGTTTGACACAGATCTTTTGTGTGCTTCAGGCAGGGTTCCATGGTGTAATGGTTAGCACTCTGGACTCTGAATCCAGCGATCTGAGTTCAAGTCTCAGTGGAACCTCATTTGGCTTTCTAGCACTTTGCTCCACAGGTACATTAGCATTAGCACACGCTAGCATAAGAATCTAGTCAGTTGAAGAGCAAGTTAGTGGCCCAGTCAGTTCCACTCCTCTTGTGTTGGCTGATCTCATCTGCACATGGTCTTCATGCTGCACCAAACCTCGCTCATGCTCTTCTGCTGCACTTTCCACTTCAGCTTCCTGCTGTATCGTTCATTAGCCACCTTGACTCAAGTCAACTTTTCCTCTTGCACTCTTCCCACTTCCAATCCCTTTGCCACCTCTGAAGGCCCCGATCTTCTTCTTGACAAGCTCTTTGATGTCCTTTGTTTGGCTAGCACACAACCTACAGAAGACAAAACCAAGAGACTTAATTCTCAATAGGGATGCAAGTAAAACAGAGAAAATGCTGGACAAGCAGAGTTGTCTAAAGAGTGAATATCAATTCCCTTGTAACCAAAGAAGGAAAAGACCCATGTTTCCGCCCGGTTTCGGACCGGGGACCTTTCGCGTGTGAGGCAAACGTGATAACCACTACACTACGGAAACCCCGAAAGACAGCTTGTTTGGCTTTCCAATGTGTCTCACTGAGTAATCTCGCACTCTGACAAATTTGGTGACACGTTCCTATCATGGCCTTGAAGTAAAAGGAGCCATGGAGAAGAGACAGACGCACTCTAGCAAGGAGTCTGAACTGTAGTCTCCATGTTAGGCTCACTTAAACTTTGGACATTTAGGAGTTCACTAAAGCAAGCACAGCTCAACATATGCTGCCCTAAGAACCCCAGAACCTCTGGCAGCAGAACTGTTGCCTAAAGCGCCCATTTGTTTCATTGCCTTGGGCATTGGCTGAAAATAGGCCCAAGTCCTGTGCAGGCCACCTAGAGCCAGTCATTTCCAAGAGCTTAGTCTGTGCCTCCATCTTCAGGAAATATAGCGACTGGAGATTTGTTGATTTGTGTGAAGTCTGTGGAGTTTGCAGAAATTTGGGCCATAGACAACTCTTTAGCAAGACGAGCATCCAAAGGTTACAGATGTCAGAGACCTGAACCAGATTTGAGTACTTTCTCTTGTCTGTGTCCCAAACAGCAGTAGAACCCCACAAGTTCAAGCAGTGCCTGCAGTCAGACACTTTTATATCAGGACGCATAAGCAAAGACGCATGCTTCCGCCCGGTTTCGGACCGGGGACCTTTCGCGTGTTAGGCGAACGTGATAACCACTACACTACGGAAACTGAGCTTGCGTACCCCGTAGTAATTAAAGGAGCATTTCAATGCTTTCTTACATTTGTGGACTTTTATGACAGATCATGTAGGACTATTGAGAAGGAGGGAACTCCCATTTGTGTCATTCTTCAAGCACTCCCCCACTTATGGCTGTATTGACAATGCAAATTGTGATCTCAAGATTGCATCTCTTGTCATGGGAGCTGATCTTCTGGTTGACAAGCTCTTTGATGTCCTTTGTTTGGCTAGCACACAATCTACAGAAGACAAGACCAAGAAACTTATTTGTCAGTAGGGACGCACGTAAAACAGAGAAAATGCTGCACAAGCAGTGTTCTCTTGGACTAGCATCTCTTCTGATGGGAGCTCTTTCTGAGAAGACCTTTTCGACTTGTGAGCGCACAGGTGGAATTCATGTTTCTTCAAGCCCATTATAGGACTAGATTATTAGATTGACTAGGATCTGGTGTGCGATTAAGGTGTGTGTGGTCATTGCAGGTAAAAGGAAGAACAGAGAAGGAAACTGCTCACTCCCCGTCGGGGAATCGAACCCCGGTCTTCCGCGTGACAGGCGGAGATACTGTCCACTATACTAACGAGGACCTCTGAAGCACTGCAATGGTCACGTCAAGCTGCGATTCGCAGCAGGTATGACAGGTAAAATTTGGCTGGCCGTGTAGAAATCCCCATCGGTTTACCAGGAACTACACTTTTATGCCTGTTTGACACAGATCTTTTGTGTGCTTCAGGCAGGGTTCCATGGTGTAATGGTTAGCACTCTGGACTCTGAATCCAGCGATCTGAGTTCAAGTCTCAGTGGAACCTCATTTGGCTTTCTAGCACTTTGCTCCACAGGTACATTAGCATTAGCACACGCTAGCATAAGAATCTAGTCAGTTGAAGAGCAAGTTAGTGGCCCAGTCAGTTCCACTCCTCTTGTGTTGGCTGATCTCATCTGCACATGGTCTTCATGCTGCACCAAACCTCGCTCATGCTCTTCTGCTGCACTTTCCACTTCAGCTTCCTGCTGTATCGTTCATTAGCCACCTTGACTCAAGTCAACTTTTCCTCTTGCACTCTTCCCACTTCCAATCCCTTTGCCACCTCTGAAGGCCCCGATCTTCTTCTTGACAAGCTCTTTGATGTCCTTTGTTTGGCTAGCACACAACCTACAGAAGACAAAACCAAGAGACTTAATTCTCAATAGGGATGCAAGTAAAACAGAGAAAATGCTGGACAAGCAGAGTTGTCTAAAGAGTGAATATCAATTCCCTTGTAACCAAAGAAGGAAAAGACCCATGTTTCCGCCCGGTTTCGGACCGGGGACCTTTCGCGTGTGAGGCGAACGTGATAACCACTACACTACGGAAACCCCGAAAGACAGCTTGTTTGGCTTTCCAATGTGTCTCACTGAGTAATCTCGCACTCTGACAAATTTGGTGACATGTTCCTATCATGGCCTTGAAGTAAAAGGAGCCATGGAGAAGAGACAGACGCACTCTAGCAAGGAGTCTGAACTGTAGTCTCCATGTTAGGCTCACTTAAACTTTGGACATTTAGGAGTTCACTAAAGCAAGCACAGCTCAACATATGCTGCCCTAAGAACCCCAGAACCTCTGGCAGCAGAACTGTTGCCTAAAGCGCCCATTTGTTTCATTGCCTTGGGCATTGGCTGAAAATAGGCCCAAGTCCTGTGCAGGCCACCTAGAGCCAGTCATTTCCAAGAGCTTAGTCTGTGCCTCCATCTTCAGGAAATATAGCGACTGGAGATTTGTTGATTTGTGTGAAGTCTGTGGAGTTTGCAGAAATTTGGGCCATAGACAACTCTTTAGCAAGACGAGCATCCAAAGGTTACAGATGTCAGAGACCTGAACCAGATTTGAGTACTTTCTCTTGTCTGTGTCCCAAACAGCAGTAGAACCCCACAAGTTCAAGCAGTGCCTGCAGTCAGACACTTTTATATCAGGACGCATAAGCAAAGACGCATGCTTCCGCCCGGTTTCGGACCGGGGACCTTTCGCGTGTTAGGCGAACGTGATAACCACTACACTACGGAAACTGAGCTTGCGTACCCCGTAGTAATTAAAGGAGCATTTCAATGCTTTCTTACATTTGTGGACTTTTATGACAGATCATGTAGGACTATTGAGAAGGAGGGAACTCCCATTTGTGTCATTCTTCAAGCACTCCCCCACTTATGGCTGTATTGACAATGCAAATTGTGATCTCAAGATTGCATCTCTTGTCATGGGAGCTGATCTTCTGGTTGACAAGCTCTTTGATGTCCTTTGTTTGGCTAGCACACAATCTACAGAAGACAAGACCAAGAAACTTATTTGTCAGTAGGGACGCACGTAAAACAGAGAAAATGCTGCACAAGCAGTGTTCTCTTGGACTAGCATCTCTTCTGATGGGAGCTCTTTCTGAGAAGACCTTTTCGACTTGTGAGCGCACAGGTGGAATTCATGTTTCTTCAAGCCCATTATAGGACTAGATTATTAGATTGACTAGGATCTGGTGTGCGATTAAGGTGTGTGTGGTCATTGCAGGTAAAAGGCAGAACAGAGAAGGAAACTGCTCACTCCCCGTCGGGGAATCGAACCCCGGTCTTCCGCGTGACAGGCGGAGATACTGTCCACTATACTAACGAGGACCTCTGAAGCACTGCAATGGTCACGTCAAGCTGCGATTCGCAGCAGGTATGACAGGTAAAATTTGGCTGGCCGTGTAGAAATCCCCATCGGTTTACCAGGAACTACACTTTTATGCCTGTTTGACACAGATCTTTTGTGTGCTTCAGGCAGGGTTCCATGGTGTAATGGTTAGCACTCTGGACTCTGAATCCAGCGATCTGAGTTCAAGTCTCAGTGGAACCTCATTTGGCTTTCTAGCACTTTGCTCCACAGGTACATTAGCATTAGCACACGCTAGCATAAGAATCTAGTCAGTTGAAGAGCAAGTTAGTGGCCCAGTCAGTTCCACTCCTCTTGTGTTGGCTGATCTCATCTGCACATGGTCTTCATGCTGCACCAAACCTCGCTCATGCTCTTCTGCTGCACTTTCCACTTCAGCTTCCTGCTGTATCGTTCATTAGCCACCTTGACTCAAGTCAACTTTTCCTCTTGCACTCTTCCCACTTCCAATCCCTTTGCCACCTCTGAAGGCCCCGATCTTCTTCTTGACAAGCTCTTTGATGTCCTTTGTTTGGCTAGCACACAACCTACAGAAGACAAAACCAAGAGACTTAATTCTCAATAGGGATGCAAGTAAAACAGAGAAAATGCTGGACAAGCAGAGTTGTCTAAAGAGTGAATATCAATTCCCTTGTAACCAAAGAAGGAAAAGACCCATGTTTCCGCCCGGTTTCGGACCGGGGACCTTTCGCGTGTGAGGCGAACGTGATAACCACTACACTACGGAAACCCCGAAAGACAGCTTGTTTGGCTTTCCAATGTGTCTCACTGAGTAATCTCGCACTCTGACAAATTTGGTGACATGTTCCTATCATGGCCTTGAAGTAAAAGGAGCCATGGAGAAGAGACAGACGCACTCTAGCAAGGAGTCTGAACTGTAGTCTCCATGTTAGGCTCACTTAAACTTTGGACATTTAGGAGTTCACTAAAGCAAGCACAGCTCAACATATGCTGCCCTAAGAACCCCAGAACCTCTGGCAGCAGAACTGTTGCCTAAAGCGCCCATTTGTTTCATTGCCTTGGGCATTGGCTGAAAATAGGCCCAAGTCCTGTGCAGGCCACCTAGAGCCAGTCATTTCCAAGAGCTTAGTCTGTGCCTCCATCTTCAGGAAATATAGCGACTGGAGATTTGTTGATTTGTGTGAAGTCTGTGGAGTTTGCAGAAATTTGGGCCATAGACAACTCTTTAGCAAGACGAGCATCCAAAGGTTACAGATGTCAGAGACCTGAACCAGATTTGAGTACTTTCTCTTGTCTGTGTCCCAAACAGCAGTAGAACCCCACAAGTTCAAGCAGTGCCTGCAGTCAGACACTTTTATATCAGGACGCATAAGCAAAGACGCATGCTTCCGCCCGGTTTCGGACCGGGGACCTTTCGCGTGTTAGGCGAACGTGATAACCACTACACTACGGAAACTGAGCTTGCGTACCCCGTAGTAATTAAAGGAGCATTTCAATGCTTTCTTACATTTGTGGACTTTTATGACAGATCATGTAGGACTATTGAGAAGGAGGGAACTCCCATTTGTGTCATTCTTCAAGCACTCCCCCACTTATGGCTGTATTGACAATGCAAATTGTGATCTCAAGATTGCATCTCTTGTCATGGGAGCTGATCTTCTGGTTGACAAGCTCTTTGATGTCCTTTGTTTGGCTAGCACACAATCTACAGAAGACAAGACCAAGAAACTTATTTGTCAGTAGGGACGCACGTAAAACAGAGAAAATGCTGCACAAGCAGTGTTCTCTTGGACTAGCATCTCTTCTGATGGGAGCTCTTTCTGAGAAGACCTTTTCGACTTGTGAGCGCACAGGTGGAATTCATGTTTCTTCAAGCCCATTATAGGACTAGATTATTAGATTGACTAGGATCTGGTGTGCGATTAAGGTGTGTGTGGTCATTGCAGGTAAAAGGCAGAACAGAGAAGGAAACTGCTCACTCCCCGTCGGGGAATCGAACCCCGGTCTTCCGCGTGACAGGCGGAGATACTGTCCACTATACTAACGAGGACCTCTGAAGCACTGCAATGGTCACGTCAAGCTGCGATTCGCAGCAGGTATGACAGGTAAAATTTGGCTGGCCGTGTAGAAATCCCCATCGGTTTACCAGGAACTACACTTTTATGCCTGTTTGACACAGATCTTTTGTGTGCTTCAGGCAGGGTTCCATGGTGTAATGGTTAGCACTCTGGACTCTGAATCCAGCGATCTGAGTTCAAGTCTCAGTGGAACCTCATTTGGCTTTCTAGCACTTTGCTCCACAGGTACATTAGCATTAGCACACGCTAGCATAAGAATCTAGTCAGTTGAAGAGCAAGTTAGTGGCCCAGTCAGTTCCACTCCTCTTGTGTTGGCTGATCTCATCTGCACATGGTCTTCATGCTGCACCAAACCTCGCTCATGCTCTTCTGCTGCACTTTCCACTTCAGCTTCCTGCTGTATCGTTCATTAGCCACCTTGACTCAAGTCAACTTTTCCTCTTGCACTCTTCCCACTTCCAATCCCTTTGCCACCTCTGAAGGCCCCGATCTTCTTCTTGACAAGCTCTTTGATGTCCTTTGTTTGGCTAGCACACAACCTACAGAAGACAAAACCAAGAGACTTAATTCTCAATAGGGATGCAAGTAAAACAGAGAAAATGCTGGACAAGCAGAGTTGTCTAAAGAGTGAATATGAATTCCCTTGTAACCAAAGAAGGAAAAGACCCATGTTTCCGCCCGGTTTCGGACCGGGGACCTTTCGCGTGTGAGGCGAACGTGATAACCACTACACTACGGAAACCCCGAAAGACAGCTTGTTTGGCTTTCCAATGTGTCTCACTGAGTAATCTCGCACTCTGACAAATTTGGTGACATGTTCCTATCATGGCCTTGAAGTAAAAGGAGCCATGGAGAAGAGACAGACGCACTCTAGCAAGGAGTCTGAACTGTAGTCTCCATGTTAGGCTCACTTAAACTTTGGACATTTAGGAGTTCACTAAAGCAAGCACAGCTCAACATATGCTGCCCTAAGAACCCCAGAACCTCTGGCAGCAGAACTGTTGCCTAAAGCGCCCATTTGTTTCATTGCCTTGGGCATTGGCTGAAAATAGGCCCAAGTCCTGTGCAGGCCACCTAGAGCCAGTCATTTCCAAGAGCTTAGTCTGTGCCTCCATCTTCAGGAAATATAGCGACTGGAGATTTGTTGATTTGTGTGAAGTCTGTGGAGTTTGCAGAAATTTGGGCCATAGACAACTCTTTAGCAAGACGAGCATCCAAAGGTTACAGATGTCAGAGACCTGAACCAGATTTGAGTACTTTCTCTTGTCTGTGTCCCAAACAGCAGTAGAACCCCACAAGTTCAAGCAGTGCCTGCAGTCAGACACTTTTATATCAGGACGCATAAGCAAAGACGCATGCTTCCGCCCGGTTTCGGACCGGGGACCTTTCGCGTGTTAGGCGAACGTGATAACCACTACACTATGGAAACTGAGCTTACGTACCCTGTAGTAATTAAAGGAGCATTTCAATGCTTTCTTACATTTGTGGACTTTTATGACAGATCATGTAGGACTATTGAGAAGGAGGGAACTCCCATTTGTGTCATTCTTCAAGCACTCCCCCACTTATGGCTGTATTGACAATGCAAATTGTGATCTCAAGATTGCATCTCTTGTCATGGGAGCTGATCTTCTGGTTGACAAGCTCTTTGATGTCCTTTGTTTGGCTAGCACACAATCTACAGAAGACAAGACCAAGAAACTTATTTGTCAGTAGGGACGCACGTAAAACAGAGAAAATGCTGCACAAGCAGTGTTCTCTTGGACTAGCATCTCTTCTGATGGGAGCTCTTTCTGAGAAGACCTTTTCGACTTGTGAGCGCACAGGTGGAATTCATGTTTCTTCAAGCCCATTATAGGACTAGATTATTAGATTGACTAGGATCTGGTGTGCGATTAAGGTGTGTGTGGTCATTGCAGGTAAAAGGCAGAACAGAGAAGGAAACTGCTCACTCCCCGTCGGGGAATCGAACCCCGGTCTTCCGCGTGACAGGCGGAGATACTGTCCACTATACTAACGAGGACCTCTGAAGCACTGCAATGGTCACGTCAAGCTGCGATTCGCAGCAGGTATGACAGGTAAAATTTGGCTGGCCGTGTAGAAATCCCCATCGGTTTACCAGGAACTACACTTTTATGCCTGTTTGACACAGATCTTTTGTGTGCTTCAGGCAGGGTTCCATGGTGTAATGGTTAGCACTCTGGACTCTGAATCCAGCGATCTGAGTTCAAGTCTCAGTGGAACCTCATTTGGCTTTCTAGCACTTTGCTCCACAGGTACATTAGCATTAGCACACGCTAGCATAAGAATCTAGTCAGTTGAAGAGCAAGTTAGTGGCCCAGTCAGTTCCACTCCTCTTGTGTTGGCTGATCTCATCTGCACATGGTCTTCATGCTGCACCAAACCTCGCTCATGCTCTTCTGCTGCACTTTCCACTTCAGCTTCCTGCTGTATCGTTCATTAGCCACCTTGACTCAAGTCAACTTTTCCTCTTGCACTCTTCCCACTTCCAATCCCTTTGCCACCTCTGAAGGCCCCGATCTTCTTCTTGACAAGCTCTTTGATGTCCTTTGTTTGGCTAGCACACAACCTACAGAAGACAAAACCAAGAGACTTAATTCTCAATAGGGATGCAAGTAAAACAGAGAAAATGCTGGACAAGCAGAGTTGTCTAAAGAGTGAATATCAATTCCCTTGTAACCAAAGAAGGAAAAGACCCATGTTTCCGCCCGGTTTCGGACCGGGGACCTTTCGCGTGTGAGGCAAACGTGATAACCACTACACTACGGAAACCCCGAAAGACAGCTTGTTTGGCTTTCCAATGTGTCTCACTGAGTAATCTCGCACTCTGACAAATTTGGTGACATGTTCCTATCATGGCCTTGAAGTAAAAGGAGCCATGGAGAAGAGACAGACGCACTCTAGCAAGGAGTCTGAACTGTAGTCTCCATGTTAGGCTCACTTAAACTTTGGACATTTAGGAGTTCACTAAAGCAAGCACAGCTCAACATATGCTGCCCTAAGAACCCCAGAACCTCTGGCAGCAGAACTGTTGCCTAAAGCGCCCATTTGTTTCATTGCCTTGGGCATTGGCTGAAAATAGGCCCAAGTCCTGTGCAGGCCACCTAGAGCCAGTCATTTCCAAGAGCTTAGTCTGTGCCTCCATCTTCAGGAAATATAGCGACTGGAGATTTGTTGATTTGTGTGAAGTCTGTGGAGTTTGCAGAAATTTGGGCCATAGACAACTCTTTAGCAAGACGAGCATCCAAAGGTTACAGATGTCAGAGACCTGAACCAGATTTGAGTACTTTCTCTTGTCTGTGTCCCAAACAGCAGTAGAACCCCACAAGTTCAAGCAGTGCCTGCAGTCAGACACTTTTATATCAGGACGCATAAGCAAAGACGCATGCTTCCGCCCGGTTTCGGACCGGGGACCTTTCGCGTGTTAGGCGAACGTGATAACCACTACACTACGGAAACTGAGCTTGCGTACCCCGTAGTAATTAAAGGAGCATTTCAATGCTTTCTTACATTTGTGGACTTTTATGACAGATCATGTAGGACTATTGAGAAGGAGGGAACTCCCATTTGTGTCATTCTTCAAGCACTCCCCCACTTATGGCTGTATTGACAATGCAAATTGTGATCTCAAGATTGCATCTCTTGTCATGGGAGCTGATCTTCTGGTTGACAAGCTCTTTGATGTCCTTTGTTTGGCTAGCACACAATCTACAGAAGACAAGACCAAGAAACTTATTTGTCAGTAGGGACGCACGTAAAACAGAGAAAATGCTGCACAAGCAGTGTTCTCTTGGACTAGCATCTCTTCTGATGGGAGCTCTTTCTGAGAAGACCTTTTCGACTTGTGAGCGCACAGGTGGAATTCATGTTTCTTCAAGCCCATTATAGGACTAGATTATTAGATTGACTAGGATCTGGTGTGCGATTAAGGTGTGTGTGGTCATTGCAGGTAAAAGGCAGAACAGAGAAGGAAACTGCTCACTCCGCGTCGGGGAATCGAACCCCGGTCTTCCGCGTGACAGGCGGAGATACTGTCCACTATACTAACGAGGACCTCTGAAGCACTGCAATGGTCACGTCAAGCTGCGATTCGCAGCAGGTATGACAGGTAAAATTTGGCTGGCCGTGTAGAAATCCCCATCGGTTTACCAGGAACTACACTTTTATGCCTGTTTGACACAGATCTTTTGTGTGCTTCAGGCAGGGTTCCATGGTGTAATGGTTAGCACTCTGGACTCTGAATCCAGCGATCTGAGTTCAAGTCTCAGTGGAACCTCATTTGGCTTTCTAGCACTTTGCTCCACAGGTACATTAGCATTAGCACACGCTAGCATAAGAATCTAGTCAGTTGAAGAGCAAGTTAGTGGCCCAGTCAGTTCCACTCCTCTTGTGTTGGCTGATCTCATCTGCACATGGTCTTCATTCTGCACCAAACCTCGCTCATGCTCTTCTGCTGCACTTTCCACTTCAGCTTCCTGCTGTATCGTTCATTAGCCACCTTGACTCAAGTCAACTTTTCCTCTTGCACTCTTCCCACTTCCAATCCCTTTGCCACCTCTGAAGGCCCCGATCTTCTTCTTGACAAGCTCTTAGATGTCCTTTGTTTGGCTAGCACACAACCTACAGAAGACAAAACCAAGAGACTTAATTCTCAATAGGGATGCAAGTAAAACAGAGAAAATGCTGGACAAGCAGAGTTGTCTAAAGAGTGAATATGAATTCCCTTGTAACCAAAGAAGGAAAAGACCCATGTTTCCGCCCGGTTTCGGACCGGGGACTTTTCGCGTGTGAGGCGAACGTGATAACCACTACACTACGGAAACCCCGAAAGACAGCTTGTTTGGCTTTCCAATGTGTCTCACTGAGTAATCTCGCACTCTGACAAATTTGGTGACATGTTCCTATCATGGCCTTGAAGTAAAAGGAGCCATGGAGAAGAGACAGACGCACTCTAGCAAGGAGTCTGAACTGTAGTCTCCATGTTAGGCTCACTTAAACTTTGGACATTTAGGAGTTCACTAAAGCAAGCACAGCTCAACATATGCTGCCCTAAGAACCCCAGAACCTCTGGCAGCGGAACTGTTGCCTAAAGCGCCCATTTGTTTCATTGCCTTGGGCATTGGCTGAAAATAGGCCCAAGTCCTGTGCAGGCCACCTAGAGCCAGTCATTTCCAAGAGCTTAGTCTGTGCCTCCATCTTCAGGAAATATAGCGACTGGAGATTTGTTGATTTGTGTGAAGTCTGTGGAGTTTGCAGAAATTTGGGCCATAGACAACTCTTTAGCAAGACGAGCATCCAAAGGTTACAGATGTCAGAGACCTGAACCAGATTTGAGTACTTTCTCTTGTCTGTGTCCCAAACAGCAGTAGAACCCCACAAGTTCAAGCAGTGCCTGCAGTCAGACACTTTTATATCAGGACGCATAAGCAAAGACGCATGCTTCCGCCCGGTTTCGGACCGGGGACCTTTCGCGTGTTAGGCGAACGTGATAACCACTACACTACGGAAACTGAGCTTGCGTACCCCGTAGTAATTAAAGGAGCATTTCAATGCTTTCTTACATTTGTGGACTTTTATGACAGATCATGTAGGACTATTGAGAAGGAGGGAACTCCCATTTGTGTCATTCTTCAAGCACTCCCCCACTTATGGCTGTATTGACAATGCAAATTGTGATCTCAAGATTGCATCTCTTGTCATGGGAGCTGATCTTCTGGTTGACAAGCTCTTTGATGTCCTTTGTTTGGCTAGCACACAATCTACAGAAGACAAGACCAAGAAACTTATTTGTCAGTAGGGACGCACGTAAAACAGAGAAAATGCTGCACAAGCAGTGTTCTCTTGGACTAGCATCTCTTCTGATGGGAGCTCTTTCTGAGAAGACCTTTTCGACTTGTGAGCGCACAGGTGGAATTCATGTTTCTTCAAGCCCATTATAGGACTAGATTATTAGATTGACTAGGATCTGGTGTGCGATTAAGGTGTGTGTGGTCATTGCAGGTAAAAGGCAGAACAGAGAAGGAAACTGCTCACTCCCCGTCGGGGAATCGAACCCCGGTCTTCCGCGTGACAGGCGGAGATACTGTCCACTATACTAACGAGGACCTCTGAAGCACTGCAATGGTCACGTCAAGCTGCGATTCGCAGCAGGTATGACAGGTAAAATTTGGCTGGCCGTGTAGAAATCCCCATCGGTTTACCAGGAACTACACTTTTATGCCTGTTTGACACAGATCTTTTGTGTGCTTCAGGCAGGGTTCCATGGTGTAATGGTTAGCACTCTGGACTCTGAATCCAGCGATCTGAGTTCAAGTCTCAGTGGAACCTCATTTGGCTTTCTAGCACTTTGCTCCACAGGTACATTAGCATTAGCACACGCTAGCATAAGAATCTAGTCAGTTGAAGAGCAAGTTAGTGGCCCAGTCAGTTCCACTCCTCTTGTGTTGGCTGATCTCATCTGCACATGGTCTTCATGCTGCACCAAACCTCGCTCATGCTCTTCTGCTGCACTTTCCACTTCAGCTTCCTGCTGTATCGTTCATTAGCCACCTTGACTCAAGTCAACTTTTCCTCTTGCACTCTTCCCACTTCCAATCCCTTTGCCACCTCTGAAGGCCCCGATCTTCTTCTTGACAAGCTCTTTGATGTCCTTTGTTTGGCTAGCACACAACCTACAGAAGACAAAACCAAGAGACTTAATTCTCAATAGGGATGCAAGTAAAACAGAGAAAATGCTGGACAAGCAGAGTTGTCTAAAGAGTGAATATCAATTCCCTTGTAACCAAAGAAGGAAAAGACCCATGTTTCCGCCCGGTTTCGGACCGGGGACCTTTCGCGTGTGAGGCGAACGTGATAACCACTACACTACGGAAACCCCGAAAGACAGCTTGTTTGGCTTTCCAATGTGTCTCACTGAGTAATCTCGCACTCTGACAAATTTGGTGACACGTTCCTATCATGGCCTTGAAGTAAAAGGAGCCATGGAGAAGAGACAGACGCACTCTAGCAAGGAGTCTGAACTGTAGTCTCCATGTTAGGCTCACTTAAACTTTGGACATTTAGGAGTTCACTAAAGCAAGCACAGCTCAACATATGCTGCCCTAAGAACCCCAGAACCTCTGGCAGCAGAACTGTTGCCTAAAGCGCCCATTTGTTTCATTGCCTTGGGCATTGGCTGAAAATAGGCCCAAGTCCTGTGCAGGCCACCTAGAGCCAGTCATTTCCAAGAGCTTAGTCTGTGCCTCCATCTTCAGGAAATATAGCGACTGGAGATTTGTTGATTTGTGTGAAGTCTGTGGAGTTTGCAGAAATTTGGGCCATAGACAACTCTTTAGCAAGACGAGCATCCAAAGGTTACAGATGTCAGAGACCTGAACCAGATTTGAGTACTTTCTCTTGTCTGTGTCCCAAACAGCAGTAGAACCCCACAAGTTCAAGCAGTGCCTGCAGTCAGACACTTTTATATCAGGACGCATAAGCAAAGACGCATGCTTCCGCCCGGTTTCGGACCGGGGACCTTTCGCGTGTTAGGCGAACGTGATAACCACTACACTACGGAAACTGAGCTTGCGTACCCCGTAGTAATTAAAGGAGCATTTCAATGCTTTCTTACATTTGTGGACTTTTATGACAGATCATGTAGGACTATTGAGAAGGAGGGAACTCCCATTTGTGTCATTCTTCAAGCACTCCCCCACTTATGGCTGTATTGACAATGCAAATTGTGATCTCAAGATTGCATCTCTTGTCATGGGAGCTGATCTTCTGGTTGACAAGCTCTTTGATGTCCTTTGTTTGGCTAGCACACAATCTACAGAAGACAAGACCAAGAAACTTATTTGTCAGTAGGGACGCACGTAAAACAGAGAAAATGCTGCACAAGCAGTGTTCTCTTGGACTAGCATCTCTTCTGATGGGAGCTCTTTCTGAGAAGACCTTTTCGACTTGTGAGCGCACAGGTGGAATTCATGTTTCTTCAAGCCCATTATAGGACTAGATTATTAGATTGACTAGGATCTGGTGTGCGATTAAGGTGTGTGTGGTCATTGCAGGTAAAAGGAAGAACAGAGAAGGAAACTGCTCACTCCCCGTCGGGGAATCGAACCCCGGTCTTCCGCGTGACAGGCGGAGATACTGTCCACTATACTAACGAGGACCTCTGAAGCACTGCAATGGTCACGTCAAGCTGCGATTCGCAGCAGGTATGACAGGTAAAATTTGGCTGGCCGTGTAGAAATCCCCATCGGTTTACCAGGAACTACACTTTTATGCCTGTTTGACACAGATCTTTTGTGTGCTTCAGGCAGGGTTCCATGGTGTAATGGTTAGCACTCTGGACTCTGAATCCAGCGATCTGAGTTCAAGTCTCAGTGGAACCTCATTTGGCTTTCTAGCACTTTGCTCCACAGGTACATTAGCATTAGCACACGCTAGCATAAGAATCTAGTCAGTTGAAGAGCAAGTTAGTGGCCCAGTCAGTTCCACTCCTCTTGTGTTGGCTGATCTCATCTGCACATGGTCTTCATGCTGCACCAAACCTCGCTCATGCTCTTCTGCTGCACTTTCCACTTCAGCTTCCTGCTGTATCGTTCATTAGCCACCTTGACTCAAGTCAACTTTTCCTCTTGCACTCTTCCCACTTCCAATCCCTTTGCCACCTCTGAAGGCCCCGATCTTCTTCTTGACAAGCTCTTTGATGTCCTTTGTTTGGCTAGCACACAACCTACAGAAGACAAAACCAAGAGACTTAATTCTCAATAGGGATGCAAGTAAAACAGAGAAAATGCTGGACAAGCAGAGTTGTCTAAAGAGTGAATATCAATTCCCTTGTAACCAAAGAAGGAAAAGACCCATGTTTCCGCCCGGTTTCGGACCGGGGACCTTTCGCGTGTGAGGCGAACGTGATAACCACTACACTACGGAAACCCCGAAAGACAGCTTGTTTGGCTTTCCAATGTGTCTCACTGAGTAATCTCGCACTCTGACAAATTTGGTGACATGTTCCTATCATGGCCTTGAAGTAAAAGGAGCCATGGAGAAGAGACAGACGCACTCTAGCAAGGAGTCTGAACTGTAGTCTCCATGTTAGGCTCACTTAAACTTTGGACATTTAGGAGTTCACTAAAGCAAGCACAGCTCAACATATGCTGCCCTAAGAACCCCAGAACCTCTGGCAGCAGAACTGTTGCCTAAAGCGCCCATTTGTTTCATTGCCTTGGGCATTGGCTGAAAATAGGCCCAAGTCCTGTGCAGGCCACCTAGAGCCAGTCATTTCCAAGAGCTTAGTCTGTGCCTCCATCTTCAGGAAATATAGCGACTGGAGATTTGTTGATTTGTGTGAAGTCTGTGGAGTTTGCAGAAATTTGGGCCATAGACAACTCTTTAGCAAGACGAGCATCCAAAGGTTACAGATGTCAGAGACCTGAACCAGATTTGAGTACTTTCTCTTGTCTGTGTCCCAAACAGCAGTAGAACCCCACAAGTTCAAGCAGTGCCTGCAGTCAGACACTTTTATATCAGGACGCATAAGCAAAGACGCATGCTTCCGCCCGGTTTCGGACCGGGGACCTTTCGCGTGTTAGGCGAACGTGATAACCACTACACTACGGAAACTGAGCTTGCGTACCCCGTAGTAATTAAAGGAGCATTTCAATGCTTTCTTACATTTGTGGACTTTTATGACAGATCATGTAGGACTATTGAGAAGGAGGGAACTCCCATTTGTGTCATTCTTCAAGCACTCCCCCACTTATGGCTGTATTGACAATGCAAATTGTGATCTCAAGATTGCATCTCTTGTCATGGGAGCTGATCTTCTGGTTGACAAGCTCTTTGATGTCCTTTGTTTGGCTAGCACACAATCTACAGAAGACAAGACCAAGAAACTTATTTGTCAGTAGGGACGCACGTAAAACAGAGAAAATGCTGCACAAGCAGTGTTCTCTTGGACTAGCATCTCTTCTGATGGGAGCTCTTTCTGAGAAGACCTTTTCGACTTGTGAGCGCACAGGTGGAATTCATGTTTCTTCAAGCCCATTATAGGACTAGATTATTAGATTGACTAGGATCTGGTGTGCGATTAAGGTGTGTGTGGTCATTGCAGGTAAAAGGCAGAACAGAGAAGGAAACTGCTCACTCCCCGTCGGGGAATCGAACCCCGGTCTTCCGCGTGACAGGCGGAGATACTGTCCACTATACTAACGAGGACCTCTGAAGCACTGCAATGGTCACGTCAAGCTGCGATTCGCAGCAGGTATGACAGGTAAAATTTGGCTGGCCGTGTAGAAATCCCCATCGGTTTACCAGGAACTACACTTTTATGCCTGTTTGACACAGATCTTTTGTGTGCTTCAGGCAGGGTTCCATGGTGTAATGGTTAGCACTCTGGACTCTGAATCCAGCGATCTGAGTTCAAGTCTCAGTGGAACCTCATTTGGCTTTCTAGCACTTTGCTCCACAGGTACATTAGCATTAGCACACGCTAGCATAAGAATCTAGTCAGTTGAAGAGCAAGTTAGTGGCCCAGTCAGTTCCACTCCTCTTGTGTTGGCTGATCTCATCTGCACATGGTCTTCATGCTGCACCAAACCTCGCTCATGCTCTTCTGCTGCACTTTCCACTTCAGCTTCCTGCTGTATCGTTCATTAGCCACCTTGACTCAAGTCAACTTTTCCTCTTGCACTCTTCCCACTTCCAATCCCTTTGCCACCTCTGAAGGCCCCGATCTTCTTCTTGACAAGCTCTTTGATGTCCTTTGTTTGGCTAGCACACAACCTACAGAAGACAAAACCAAGAGACTTAATTCTCAATAGGGATGCAAGTAAAACAGAGAAAATGCTGGACAAGCAGAGTTGTCTAAAGAGTGAATATCAATTCCCTTGTAACCAAAGAAGGAAAAGACCCATGTTTCCGCCCGGTTTCGGACCGGGGACCTTTCGCGTGTGAGGCGAACGTGATAACCACTACACTACGGAAACCCCGAAAGACAGCTTGTTTGGCTTTCCAATGTGTCTCACTGAGTAATCTCGCACTCTGACAAATTTGGTGACATGTTCCTATCATGGCCTTGAAGTAAAAGGAGCCATGGAGAAGAGACAGACGCACTCTAGCAAGGAGTCTGAACTGTAGTCTCCATGTTAGGCTCACTTAAACTTTGGACATTTAGGAGTTCACTAAAGCAAGCACAGCTCAACATATGCTGCCCTAAGAACCCCAGAACCTCTGGCAGCAGAACTGTTGCCTAAAGCGCCCATTTGTTTCATTGCCTTGGGCATTGGCTGAAAATAGGCCCAAGTCCTGTGCAGGCCACCTAGAGCCAGTCATTTCCAAGAGCTTAGTCTGTGCCTCCATCTTCAGGAAATATAGCGACTGGAGATTTGTTGATTTGTGTGAAGTCTGTGGAGTTTGCAGAAATTTGGGCCATAGACAACTCTTTAGCAAGACGAGCATCCAAAGGTTACAGATGTCAGAGACCTGAACCAGATTTGAGTACTTTCTCTTGTCTGTGTCCCAAACAGCAGTAGAACCCCACAAGTTCAAGCAGTGCCTGCAGTCAGACACTTTTATATCAGGACGCATAAGCAAAGACGCATGCTTCCGCCCGGTTTCGGACCGGGGACCTTTCGCGTGTTAGGCGAACGTGATAACCACTACACTACGGAAACTGAGCTTGCGTACCCCGTAGTAATTAAAGGAGCATTTCAATGCTTTCTTACATTTGTGGACTTTTATGACAGATCATGTAGGACTATTGAGAAGGAGGGAACTCCCATTTGTGTCATTCTTCAAGCACTCCCCCACTTATGGCTGTATTGACAATGCAAATTGTGATCTCAAGATTGCATCTCTTGTCATGGGAGCTGATCTTCTGGTTGACAAGCTCTTTGATGTCCTTTGTTTGGCTAGCACACAATCTACAGAAGACAAGACCAAGAAACTTATTTGTCAGTAGGGACGCACGTAAAACAGAGAAAATGCTGCACAAGCAGTGTTCTCTTGGACTAGCATCTCTTCTGATGGGAGCTCTTTCTGAGAAGACCTTTTCGACTTGTGAGCGCACAGGTGGAATTCATGTTTCTTCAAGCCCATTATAGGACTAGATTATTAGATTGACTAGGATCTGGTGTGCGATTAAGGTGTGTGTGGTCATTGCAGGTAAAAGGCAGAACAGAGAAGGAAACTGCTCACTCCCCGTCGGGGAATCGAACCCCGGTCTTCCGCGTGACAGGCGGAGATACTGTCCACTATACTAACGAGGACCTCTGAAGCACTGCAATGGTCACGTCAAGCTGCGATTCGCAGCAGGTATGACAGGTAAAATTTGGCTGGCCGTGTAGAAATCCCCATCGGTTTACCAGGAACTACACTTTTATGCCTGTTTGACACAGATCTTTTGTGTGCTTCAGGCAGGGTTCCATGGTGTAATGGTTAGCACTCTGGACTCTGAATCCAGCGATCTGAGTTCAAGTCTCAGTGGAACCTCATTTGGCTTTCTAGCACTTTGCTCCACAGGTACATTAGCATTAGCACACGCTAGCATAAGAATCTAGTCAGTTGAAGAGCAAGTTAGTGGCCCAGTCAGTTCCACTCCTCTTGTGTTGGCTGATCTCATCTGCACATGGTCTTCATGCTGCACCAAACCTCGCTCATGCTCTTCTGCTGCACTTTCCACTTCAGCTTCCTGCTGTATCGTTCATTAGCCACCTTGACTCAAGTCAACTTTTCCTCTTGCACTCTTCCCACTTCCAATCCCTTTGCCACCTCTGAAGGCCCCGATCTTCTTCTTGACAAGCTCTTTGATGTCCTTTGTTTGGCTAGCACACAACCTACAGAAGACAAAACCAAGAGACTTAATTCTCAATAGGGATGCAAGTAAAACAGAGAAAATGCTGGACAAGCAGAGTTGTCTAAAGAGTGAATATCAATTCCCTTGTAACCAAAGAAGGAAAAGACCCATGTTTCCGCCCGGTTTCGGACCGGGGACCTTTCGCGTGTGAGGCGAACGTGATAACCACTACACTACGGAAACCCCGAAAGACAGCTTGTTTGGCTTTCCAATGTGTCTCACTGAGTAATCTCGCACTCTGACAAATTTGGTGACATGTTCCTATCATGGCCTTGAAGTAAAAGGAGCCATGGAGAAGAGACAGACGCACTCTAGCAAGGAGTCTGAACTGTAGTCTCCATGTTAGGCTCACTTAAACTTTGGACATTTAGGAGTTCACTAAAGCAAGCACAGCTCAACATATGCTGCCCTAAGAACCCCAGAACCTCTGGCAGCAGAACTGTTGCCTAAAGCGCCCATTTGTTTCATTGCCTTGGGCATTGGCTGAAAATAGGCCCAAGTCCTGTGCAGGCCACCTAGAGCCAGTCATTTCCAAGAGCTTAGTCTGTGCCTCCATCTTCAGGAAATATAGCGACTGGAGATTTGTTGATTTGTGTGAAGTCTGTGGAGTTTGCAGAAATTTGGGCCATAGACAACTCTTTAGCAAGACGAGCATCCAAAGGTTACAGATGTCAGAGACCTGAACCAGATTTGAGTACTTTCTCTTGTCTGTGTCCCAAACAGCAGTAGAACCCCACAAGTTCAAGCAGTGCCTGCAGTCAGACACTTTTATATCAGGACGCATAAGCAAAGACGCATGCTTCCGCCCGGTTTCGGACCGGGGACCTTTCGCGTGTTAGGCGAACGTGATAACCACTACACTATGGAAACTGAGCTTGCGTACCCCGTAGTAATTAAAGGAGCATTTCAATGCTTTCTTACATTTGTGGACTTTTATGACAGATCATGTAGGACTATTGAGAAGGAGGGAACTCCCATTTGTGTCATTCTTCAAGCACTCCCCCACTTATGGCTGTATTGACAATGCAAATTGTGATCTCAAGATTGCATCTCTTGTCATGGGAGCTGATCTTCTGGTTGACAAGCTCTTTGATGTCCTTTGTTTGGCTAGCACACAATCTACAGAAGACAAGACCAAGAAACTTATTTGTCAGTAGGGACGCACGTAAAACAGAGAAAATGCTGCACAAGCAGTGTTCTCTTGGACTAGCATCTCTTCTGATGGGAGCTCTTTCTGAGAAGACCTTTTCGACTTGTGAGCGCACAGGTGGAATTCATGTTTCTTCAAGCCCATTATAGGACTAGATTATTAGATTGACTAGGATCTGGTGTGCGATTAAGGTGTGTGTGGTCATTGCAGGTAAAAGGCAGAACAGAGAAGGAAACTGCTCACTCCCCGTCGGGGAATCGAACCCCGGTCTTCCGCGTGACAGGCGGAGATACTGTCCACTATACTAACGAGGACCTCTGAAGCACTGCAATGGTCACGTCAAGCTGCGATTCGCAGCAGGTATGACAGGTAAAATTTGGCTGGCCGTGTAGAAATCCCCATCGGTTTACCAGGAACTACACTTTTATGCCTGTTTGACACAGATCTTTTGTGTGCTTCAGGCAGGGTTCCATGGTGTAATGGTTAGCACTCTGGACTCTGAATCCAGCGATCTGAGTTCAAGTCTCAGTGGAACCTCATTTGGCTTTCTAGCACTTTGCTCCACAGGTACATTAGCATTAGCACACGCTAGCATAAGAATCTAGTCAGTTGAAGAGCAAGTTAGTGGCCCAGTCAGTTCCACTCCTCTTGTGTTGGCTGATCTCATCTGCACATGCTCTTCTGCTGCACTTTCCACTTCATTTTCCTGCTATATCGTTCATTAGCCACCTTGACTCAAGTCAACTTTTCCTCTTGCACTCTTCTCACTTCTAATCCTGTTGCCACCTCCGAAGGCCCCGATCTTCTTCTTGACAAGCTCTTTGATGTCCTTTGTTTGGCTAGCACACAACCTACAGAAGACAAAACCAAGAGACTTAATTCTCAATAGGGATGCAAGTAAAACAGAGAAAATGCTGGACAAGCAGAGTTGTCTAAAGAGTGAATATCAATTCCCTTGTGACCAAAGAAGGAAAAGACCCATGTTTTCGCCCGGTTTCGGACCGGGGACCTTTCGCGTGTGAGGCGAACGTGATAACCACTACACTACGGAAACCCCTAAAGACAGCTTCTTTGGCTTTCCAATGTGTCTCACTGAGTAATCTCGCACTCTGACAAATCTGGTGACATGTTCCTATCATGGCCTTGAAGTAAAAGGAGCCATGGAGAAGAGACAGACGCACTCTAGCAAGGAGTCTGAACTGTAGTCTCCATGTTAGGCTCACTTAAACTTTGGACATTTAGGAGTTCACTAAAGCAAGCACAGCTCAACATATGCTGCCCTAAGAACCCCAGAACCTCTGGCAGCAGAACTGTTGCCTAAAGCGCCCATTTGTTTCATTGCCTTGGGCATTGGCTGAAAATAGGCCCAAGTCCTGTGCAGGCCACCTAGAGCCAGTCATTTCCAAGAGCTTAGTCTGTGCCTCCATCTTCAGGAAATATAGCGACTGGAGATTTGTTGATTTGTGTGAAGTCTGTGGAGTTTGCAGAAATTTGGGCCATAGACAACTCTTTAGCAAGACGAGCATCCAAAGGTTACAGATGTCAGAGACCTGAACCAGATTTGAGTACTTTCTCTTGTCTGTGTCCCAAACAGCAGTAGAACCCCACAAGTTCAAGCAGTGCCTGCAGTCAGACACTTTTATATCAGGACGCATAAGCAAAGACGCATGCTTCCGCCCGGTTTCGGACCGGGGACCTTTCGCGTGTTAGGCGAACGTGATAACCACTACACTACGGAAACTGAGCTTGCGTACCCCGTAGTAATTAAAGGAGCATTTCAATGCTTTCTTACATTTGTGGACTTTTATGACAGATCATGTAGGACTATTGAGAAGGAGGGAACTCCCATTTGTGTCATTCTTCAAGCACTCCCCCACTTATGGCTGTATTGACAATGCAAATTGTGATCTCAAGATTGCATCTCTTGTCATGGGAGCTGATCTTCTGGTTGACAAGCTCTTTGATGTCCTTTGTTTGGCTAGCACACAATCTACAGAAGACAAGACCAAGAAACTTATTTGTCAGTAGGGACGCACGTAAAACAGAGAAAATGCTGCACAAGCAGTGTTCTCTTGGACTAGCATCTCTTCTGATGGGAGCTCTTTCTGAGAAGACCTTTTCGACTTGTGAGCGCACAGGTGGAATTCATGTTTCTTCAAGCCCATTATAGGACTAGATTATTAGATTGACTAGGATCTGGTGTGCGATTAAGGTGTGTGTGGTCATTGCAGGTAAAAGGCAGAACAGAGAAGGAAACTGCTCACTCCCCGTCGGGGAATCGAACCCCGGTCTTCCGCGTGACAGGCGGAGATACTGTCCACTATACTAACGAGGACCTCTGAAGCACTGCAATGGTCACGTCAAGCTGCGATTCGCAGCAGGTATGACAGGTAAAATTTGGCTGGCCGTGTAGAAATCCCCATCGGTTTACCAGGAACTACACTTTTATGCCTGTTTGACACAGATCTTTTGTGTGCTTCAGGCAGGGTTCCATGGTGTAATGGTTAGCACTCTGGACTCTGAATCCAGCGATCTGAGTTCAAGTCTCAGTGGAACCTCATTTGGCTTTCTAGCACTTTGCTCCACAGGTACATTAGCATTAGCACACGCTAGCATAAGAATCTAGTCAGTTGAAGAGCAAGTTAGTGGCCCAGTCAGTTCCACTCCTCTTGTGTTGGCTGATCTCATCTGCACATGCTCTTCTGCTGCACTTTCCACTTCATTTTCCTGCTATATCGTTCATTAGCCACCTTGACTCAAGTCAACTTTTCCTCTTGCACTCTTCTCACTTCTAATCCTGTTGCCACCTCCGAAGGCCCCGATCTTCTTCTTGACAAGCTCTTTGATGTCCTTTGTTTGGCTAGCACACAACCTACAGAAGACAAAACCAAGAGACTTAATTCTCAATAGGGATGCAAGTAAAACAGAGAAAATGCTGGACAAGCAGAGTTGTCTAAAGAGTGAACATCAATTCCCTTGTGACCAAAGAAGGAAAAGACCCATGTTTCCGCCCGGTTTCGGACCGGGGACCTTTCGCGTGTGAGGCGAACGTGATAACCACTACACTACGGAAACCCCTAAAGACAGCTTCTTTGGCTTTCCAATGTGTCTCACTGAGTAATCTCGCACTCTGACAAATCTGGTGACATGTTCCTATCATGGCCTTGAAGTAAAAGGAGCCATGGAGAAGAGACAGACGCACTCTAGCAAGGAGTCTGAACTGTAGTCTCCATGTTAGGCTCACTTAAACTTTGGACATTTAGGAGTTCACTAAAGCAAGCACAGCTCAACATATGCTGCCCTAAGAACCCCAGAACCTCTGGCAGCAGAACTGTTGCCTAAAGCGCCCATTTGTTTCATTGCCTTGGGCATTGGCTGAAAATAGGCCCAAGTCCTGTGCAGGCCACCTAGAGCCAGTCATTTCCAAGAGCTTAGTCTGTGCCTCCATCTTCAGGAAATATAGCGACTGGAGATTTGTTGATTTGTGTGAAGTCTGTGGAGTTTGCAGAAATTTGGGCCATAGACAACTCTTTAGCAAGACGAGCATCCAAAGGTTACAGATGTCAGAGACCTGAACCAGATTTGAGTACTTTCTCTTGTCTGTGTCCCAAACAGCAGTAGAACCCCACAAGTTCAAGCAGTGCCTGCAGTCAGACACTTTTATATCAGGACGCATAAGCAAAGACGCATGCTTCCGCCCGGTTTCGGACTGGGGACCTTTCGCGTGTTAGGCGAACGTGATAACCACTACACTACGGAAACTGAGCTTGCGTACCCCGTAGTAATTAAAGGAGCATTTCAATGCTTTCTTACATTTGTGGACTTTTATGACAGATCATGTAGGACTATTGAGAAGGAGGGAACTCCCATTTGTGTCATTCTTCAAGCACTCCCCCACTTATGGCTGTATTGACAATGCAAATTGTGATCTCAAGATTGCATCTCTTGTCATGGGAGCTGATCTTCTGGTTGACAAGCTCTTTGATGTCCTTTGTTTGGCTAGCACACAATCTACAGAAGACAAGACCAAGAAACTTATTTGTCAGTAGGGACGCACGTAAAACAGAGAAAATGCTGCACAAGAAGTGTTCTCTTGGACTAGCATCTCTTCTGATGGGAGCTCTTTCTGAGAAGACCTTTTCGACTTGTGAGCGCACAGGTGGAATTCATGTTTCTTCAAGCCCATTATAGGACTAGATTATTAGATTGACTAGGATCTGGTGTGCGATTAAGGTGTGTGTGGTCATTGCAGGTAAAAGGCAGAACAGAGAAGGAAACTGCTCACTCCCCGTCGGGGAATCGAACCCCGGTCTTCCGCGTGACAGGCGGAGATACTGTCCACTATACTAACGAGGACCTCTGAAGCACTGCAATGGTCACGTCAAGCTGCGATTCGCAGCAGGTATGACAGGTAAAATTTGGCTGGCCGTGTAGAAATCCCCATCGGTTTACCAGGAACTACACTTTTATGCCTGTTTGACACAGATCTTTTGTGTGCTTCAGGCAGGGTTCCATGGTGTAATGGTTAGCACTCTGGACTCTGAATCCAGCGATCTGAGTTCAAGTCTCAGTCGAACCGCATTTGGCTTTCTAGCACTTTGCACCACAGGTACATTAGCATTAGCACACCCTAGCATAAGAATCTAGTCAGTTGAAGAGCAAGTTAGTGGCCCAGTCAGTTCCACTCCTCTTGTGTTGGCTGATCTCATCTGCACATGGTCTTCATGCTGCACCAAACCTCGCTCATGCTCTTCTGCTGCACTTTCCACTTCAGCTTCCTGCTGTATCGTTCATTAGCCACCTTGACTCAAGTCAACTTTTCCTCTTGCACTCTTCCCACTTCCAATCCCTTTGCCACCTCTGAAGGCCCCGATCTTCTTCTTGACAAGCTCTTTGATGTCCTTTGTTTGGCTAGCACACAACCTACAGAAGACAAAACCAAGAGACTTAATTCTCAATAGGGATGCAAGTAAAACAGAGAAAATGCTGGACAAGCAGAGTTGTCTAAAGAGTGAATATCAATTCCCTTGTAACCAAAGAAGGAAAAGACCCATGTTTCCGCCCGGTTTCGGACCGGGGACCTTTCGCGTGTGAGGCGAACGTGATAACCACTACACTACGGAAACCCCGAAAGACAGCTTGTTTGGCTTTCCAATGTGTCTCACTGAGTAATCTCGCACTCTGACAAATTTGGTGACATGTTCCTATCATGGCCTTGAAGTAAAAGGAGCCATGGAGAAGAGACAGACGCACTCTAGCAAGGAGTCTGAACTGTAGTCTCCATGTTAGGCTCACTTAAACTTTGGACATTTAGGAGTTCACTAAAGCAAGCACAGCTCAACATATGCTGCCCTAAGAACCCCAGAACCTCTGGCAGCAGAACTGTTGCCTAAAGCGCCCATTTGTTTCATTGCCTTGGGCATTGGCTGAAAATAGGCCCAAGTCCTGTGCAGGCCACCTAGAGCCAGTCATTTCCAAGAGCTTAGTCTGTGCCTCCATCTTCAGGAAATATAGCGACTGGAGATTTGTTGATTTGTGTGAAGTCTGTGGAGTTTGCAGAAATTTGGGCCATAGACAACTCTTTAGCAAGACGAGCATCCAAAGGTTACAGATGTCAGAGACCTGAACCAGATTTGAGTACTTTCTCTTGTCTGTGTCCCAAACAGCAGTAGAACCCCACAAGTTCAAGCAGTGCCTGCAGTCAGACACTTTTATATCAGGACGCATAAGCAAAGACGCATGCTTCCGCCCGGTTTCGGACCGGGGACCTTTCGCGTGTTAGGCGAACGTGATAACCACTACACTACGGAAACTGAGCTTGCGTACCCCGTAGTAATTAAAGGAGCATTTCAATGCTTTCTTACATTTGTGGACTTTTATGACAGATCATGTAGGACTATTGAGAAGGAGGGAACTCCCATTTGTGTCATTCTTCAAGCACTCCCCCACTTATGGCTGTATTGACAATGCAAATTGTGATCTCAAGATTGCATCTCTTGTCATGGGAGCTGATCTTCTGGTTGACAAGCTCTTTGATGTCCTTTGTTTGGCTAGCACACAATCTACAGAAGACAAGACCAAGAAACTTATTTGTCAGTAGGGACGCACGTAAAACAGAGAAAATGCTGCACAAGCAGTGTTCTCTTGGACTAGCATCTCTTCTGATGGGAGCTCTTTCTGAGAAGACCTTTT
The DNA here is from genome assembly GCF_057382095.1 of Aulonocara sp. 'chitande type north' Nkhata Bay. Taxonomy (NCBI): domain Eukaryota; kingdom Metazoa; phylum Chordata; class Actinopteri; order Cichliformes; family Cichlidae; genus Aulonocara; species Aulonocara sp. 'chitande type north' Nkhata Bay. The sequence continues at coordinate 24,974,451 of NC_141351.1, read as the reverse complement.
CGACTTGTGAGCGCACAGGTGGAATTCATGTTTCTTCAAGCCCATTATAGGACTAGATTATTAGATTGACTAGGATCTGGTGTGCGATTAAGGTGTGTGTGGTCATTGCAGGTAAAAGGCAGAACAGAGAAGGAAACTGCTCACTCCCCGTCAGGGAATCGAACCCCGGTCTTCCGCGTGACAGGCGGAGATACTGTCCACTATACTAACGAGGACCTCTGAAGCACTGCAATGGTCACGTCAAGCTGCGATTCGCAGCAGGTATGACAGGTAAAATTTGGCTGGCCGTGTAGAAATCCCCATCGGTTTACCAGGAACTACACTTTTATGCCTGTTTGACACAGATCTTTTGTGTGCTTCAGGCAGGGTTCCATGGTGTAATGGTTAGCACTCTGGACTCTGAATCCAGCGATCTGAGTTCAAGTCTCAGTGGAACCTCATTTGGCTTTCTAGCACTTTGCTCCACAGGTACATTAGCATTAGCACACGCTAGCATAAGAATCTAGTCAGTTGAAGAGCAAGTTAGTGGCCCAGTCAGTTCCACTCCTCTTGTGTTGGCTGATCTCATCTGCACATGGTCTTCATGCTGCACCAAACCTCGCTCATGCTCTTCTGCTGCACTTTCCACTTCAGCTTCCTGCTGTATCGTTCATTAGCCACCTTGACTCAAGTCAACTTTTCCTCTTGCACTCTTCCCACTTCCAATCCCTTTGCCACCTCTGAAGGCCCCGATCTTCTTCTTGACAAGCTCTTTGATGTCCTTTGTTTGGCTAGCACACAACCTACAGAAGACAAAACCAAGAGACTTAATTCTCAATAGGGATGCAAGTAAAACAGAGAAAATGCTGGACAAGCAGAGTTGTCTAAAGAGTGAATATCAATTCCCTTGTAACCAAAGAAGGAAAAGACCCATGTTTCCGCCCGGTTTCGGACCGGGGACCTTTCGCGTGTGAGGCGAACGTGATAACCACTACACTACGGAAACCCCGAAAGACAGCTTGTTTGGCTTTCCAATGTGTCTCACTGAGTAATCTCGCACTCTGACAAATTTGGTGACATGTTCCTATCATGGCCTTGAAGTAAAAGGAGCCATGGAGAAGAGACAGACGCACTCTAGCAAGGAGTCTGAACTGTAGTCTCCATGTTAGGCTCACTTAAACTTTGGACATTTAGGAGTTCACTAAAGCAAGCACAGCTCAACATATGCTGCCCTAAGAACCCCAGAACCTCTGGCAGCAGAACTGTTGCCTAAAGCGCCCATTTGTTTCATTGCCTTGGGCATTGGCTGAAAATAGGCCCAAGTCCTGTGCAGGCCACCTAGAGCCAGTCATTTCCAAGAGCTTAGTCTGTGCCTCCATCTTCAGGAAATATAGCGACTGGAGATTTGTTGATTTGTGTGAAGTCTGTGGAGTTTGCAGAAATTTGGGCCATAGACAACTCTTTAGCAAGACGAGCATCCAAAGGTTACAGATGTCAGAGACCTGAACCAGATTTGAGTACTTTCTCTTGTCTGTGTCCCAAACAGCAGTAGAACCCCACAAGTTCAAGCAGTGCCTGCAGTCAGACACTTTTATATCAGGACGCATAAGCAAAGACGCATGCTTCCGCCCGGTTTCGGACCGGGGACCTTTCGCGTGTTAGGCGAACGTGATAACCACTACACTACGGAAACTGAGCTTGCGTACCCCGTAGTAATTAAAGGAGCATTTCAATGCTTTCTTACATTTGTGGACTTTTATGACAGATCATGTAGGACTATTGAGAAGGAGGGAACTCCCATTTGTGTCATTCTTCAAGCACTCCCCCACTTATGGCTGTATTGACAATGCAAATTGTGATCTCAAGATTGCATCTCTTGTCATGGGAGCTGATCTTCTGGTTGACAAGCTCTTTGATGTCCTTTGTTTGGCTAGCACACAATCTACAGAAGACAAGACCAAGAAACTTATTTGTCAGTAGGGACGCACGTAAAACAGAGAAAATGCTGCACAAGCAGTGTTCTCTTGGACTAGCATCTCTTCTGATGGGAGCTCTTTCTGAGAAGACCTTTTCGACTTGTGAGCGCACAGGTGGAATTCATGTTTCTTCAAGCCCATTATAGGACTAGATTATTAGATTGACTAGGATCTGGTGTGCGATTAAGGTGTGTGTGGTCATTGCAGGTAAAAGGCAGAACAGAGAAGGAAACTGCTCACTCCCCGTCGGGGAATCGAACCCCGGTCTTCCGCGTGACAGGCGGAGATACTGTCCACTATACTAACGAGGACCTCTGAAGCACTGCAATGGTCACGTCAAGCTGCGATTCGCAGCAGGTATGACAGGTAAAATTTGGCTGGCCGTGTAGAAATCCCCATCGGTTTACCAGGAACTACACTTTTATGCCTGTTTGACACAGATCTTTTGTGTGCTTCAGGCAGGGTTCCATGGTGTAATGGTTAGCACTCTGGACTCTGAATCCAGCGATCTGAGTTCAAGTCTCAGTGGAACCTCATTTGGCTTTCTAGCACTTTGCTCCACAGGTACATTAGCATTAGCACACGCTAGCATAAGAATCTAGTCAGTTGAAGAGCAAGTTAGTGGCCCAGTCAGTTCCACTCCTCTTGTGTTGGCTGATCTCATCTGCACATGGTCTTCATGCTGCACCAAACCTCGCTCATGCTCTTCTGCTGCACTTTCCACTTCAGCTTCCTGCTGTATCGTTCATTAGCCACCTTGACTCAAGTCAACTTTTCCTCTTGCACTCTTCCCACTTCCAATCCCTTTGCCACCTCTGAAGGCCCCGATCTTCTTCTTGACAAGCTCTTTGATGTCCTTTGTTTGGCTAGCACACAACCTACAGAAGACAAAACCAAGAGACTTAATTCTCAATAGGGATGCAAGTAAAACAGAGAAAATGCTGGACAAGCAGAGTTGTCTAAAGACTGAATATCAATTCCCTTGTAACCAAAGAAGGAAAAGACCCATGTTTCCGCCCGGTTTCGGACCGGGGACCTTTCGCGTGTGAGGCGAACGTGATAACCACTACACTACGGAAACCCCGAAAGACAGCTTGTTTGGCTTTCCAATGTGTCTCACTGAGTAATCTCGCACTCTGACAAATTTGGTGACATGTTCCTATCATGGCCTTGAAGTAAAAGGAGCCATGGAGAAGAGACAGACGCACTCTAGCAAGGAGTCTGAACTGTAGTCTCCATGTTAGGCTCACTTAAACTTTGGACATTTAGGAGTTCACTAAAGCAAGCACAGCTCAACATATGCTGCCCTAAGAACCCCAGAACCTCTGGCAGCAGAACTGTTGCCTAAAGCGCCCATTTGTTTCATTGCCTTGGGCATTGGCTGAAAATAGGCCCAAGTCCTGTGCAGGCCACCTAGAGCCAGTCATTTCCAAGAGCTTAGTCTGTGCCTCCATCTTCAGGAAATATAGCGACTGGAGATTTGTTGATTTGTGTGAAGTCTGTGGAGTTTGCAGAAATTTGGGCCATAGACAACTCTTTAGCAAGACGAGCATCCAAAGGTTACAGATGTCAGAGACCTGAACCAGATTTGAGTACTTTCTCTTGTCTGTGTCCCAAACAGCAGTAGAACCCCACAAGTTCAAGCAGTGCCTGCAGTCAGACACTTTTATATCAGGACGCATAAGCAAAGACGCATGCTTCCGCCCGGTTTCGGACCGAGGACCTTTCGCGTGTTAGGCGAACGTGATAACCACTACACTACGGAAACTGAGCTTGCGTACCCCGTAGTAATTAAAGGAGCATTTCAATGCTTTCTTACATTTGTGGACTTTTATGACAGATCATGTAGGACTATTGAGAAGGAGGGAACTCCCATTTGTGTCATTCTTCAAGCACTCCCCCACTTATGGCTGTATTGACAATGCAAATTGTGATCTCAAGATTGCATCTCTTGTCATGGGAGCTGATCTTCTGGTTGACAAGCTCTTTGATGTCCTTTGTTTGGCTAGCACACAATCTACAGAAGACAAGACCAAGAAACTTATTTGTCAGTAGGGACGCACGTAAAACAGAGAAAATGCTGCACAAGCAGTGTTCTCTTGGACTAGCATCTCTTCTGATGGGAGCTCTTTCTGAGAAGACCTTTTCGACTTGTGAGCGCACAGGTGGAATTCATGTTTCTTCAAGCCCATTATAGGACTAGATTATTAGATTGACTAGGATCTGGTGTGCGATTAAGGTGTGTGTGGTCATTGCAGGTAAAAGGCAGAACAGAGAAGGAAACTGCTCACTCCCCGTCGGGGAATCGAACCCCGGTCTTCCGCGTGACAGGCGGAGATACTGTCCACTATACTAACGAGGACCTCTGAAGCACTGCAATGGTCACGTCAAGCTGCGATTCGCAGCAGGTATGACAGGTAAAATTTGGCTGGCCGTGTAGAAATCCCCATCGGTTTACCAGGAACTACACTTTTATGCCTGTTTGACACAGATCTTTTGTGTGCTTCAGGCAGGGTTCCATGGTGTAATGGTTAGCACTCTGGACTCTGAATCCAGCGATCTGAGTTCAAGTCTCAGTGGAACCTCATTTGGCTTTCTAGCACTTTGCTCCACAGGTACATTAGCATTAGCACACCCTAGCATAAGAATCTAGTCAGTTGAAGAGCAAGTTAGTGGCCCAGTCAGTTCCACTCCTCTTGTGTTGGCTGATCTCATCTGCACATGGTCTTCATGCTGCACCAAACCTCGCTCATGCTCTTCTGCTGCACTTTCCACTTCAGCTTCCTGCTGTATCGTTCATTAGCCACCTTGACTCAAGTCAACTTTTCCTCTTGCACTCTTCTCACTTCTAATCCTGTTGCCACCTCTGAAGGCCCCGATCTTCTTCTTGACAAGCTCTTTGATGTCCTTTGTTTGGCTAGCACACAACCTACAGAAGACAAAACCAAGAGACTTAATTCTCAATAGGGATGCAAGTAAAACAGAGAAAATGCTGGACAAGCAGAGTTGTCTAAAGAGTGAATATCAATTCCCTTGTGACCAAAGAAGGAAAAGACCCATGTTTTCGCCCGGTTTCGGACCGGGGACCTTTCACGTGTAAGGCGAACGTGATAACCACTACACTACGGAAACTGAGCTTGCGTACCCCGTAGTAATTAAAGGAGCATTTCAATGCTTTCTTACATTTGTGGACTTTTATGACAGATCATGTAGGACTATTGAGAAGGAGGGAACTCCCATTTGTGTCATTCTTCAAGCACTCCCCCACTTATGGCTGTATTGACAATGCAAATTGTGATCTCAAGATTGCATCTCTTGTCATGGGAGCTGATCTTCTGGTTGACAAGCTCTTTGATGTCCTTTGTTTGGCTAGCACACAATCTACAGAAGACAAGACCAAGAAACTTATTTGTCAGTAGGGACGCACGTAAAACAGAGAAAATGCTGCACAAGCAGTGTTCTCTTGGACTAGCATCTCTTCTGATGGGAGCTCTTTCTGAGAAGACCTTTTCGACTTGTGAGCGCACAGGTGGAATTCATGTTTCTTCAAGCCCATTATAGGACTAGATTATTAGATTGACTAGGATCTGGTGTGCGATTAAGGTGTGTGTGGTCATTGCAGGTAAAAGGCAGAACAGAGAAGGAAACTGCTCACTCCCCGTCGGGGAATTGAACCCCGGTCTTCCGCGTGACAGGCGGAGATACTGTCCACTATACTAACGAGGACCTCTGAAGCACTGCAATGGTCACGTCAAGCTGCGATTCGCAGCAGGTATGACAGGTAAAATTTGGCTGGCCGTGTAGAAATCCCCATCGGTTTACCAGGAACTACACTTTTATGCCTGTTTGACACAGATCTTTTGTGTGCTTCAGGCAGGGTTCCATGGTGTAATGGTTAGCACTCTGGACCCTGAATCCAGCGATCTGAGTTCAAGTCTCAGTGGAACCTCATTTGGCTTTCTAGCACTTTGCTCCACAGGTACATTAGCATTAGCACACGCTAGCATAAGAATCTAGTCAGTTGAAGAGCAAGTTAGTGGCCCAGTCAGTTCCACTCCTCTTGTGTTGGCTGATCTCATCTGCACATGGTCTTCATTCTGCACCAAACCTCGCTCATGCTCTTCTGCTGCACTTTCCACTTCAGCTTCCTGCTGTATCGTTCATTAGCCACCTTGACTCAAGTCAACTTTTCCTCTTGCACTCTTCCCACTTCCAATCCCTTTGCCACCTCTGAAGGCCCCGATCTTCTTCTTGACAAGCTCTTTGATGTCCTTTGTTTGGCTAGCACACAACCTACAGAAGACAAAACCAAGAGACTTAATTCTCAATAGGGATGCAAGTAAAACAGAGAAAATGCTGGACAAGCAGAGTTGTCTAAAGAGTGAATATGAATTCCCTTGTAACCAAAGAAGGAAAAGACCCATGTTTCCGCCCGGTTTCGGACAGGGGACCTTTCGCGTGTGAGGCGAACGTGATAACCACTACACTACGGAAACCCTGAAAGACAGCTTGTTTGGCTTTCCAATGTGTCTCACTGAGTAATCTCGCACTCTGACAAATTTGGTGACATGTTCCTATCATGGCCTTGAAGTAAAAGGAGCCATGGAGAAGAGACAGACGCACTCTAGCAAGGAGTCTGAACTGTAGTCTCCATGTTAGGCTCACTTAAACTTTGGACATTTAGGAGTTCACTAAAGCAAGCACAGCTCAACATATGCTGCCCTAAGAACCCCAGAACCTCTGGCAGCAGAACTGTTGCCTAAAGCGCCCATTTGTTTCATTGCCTTGGGCATTGGCTGAAAATAGGCCCAAGTCCTGTGCAGGCCACCTAGAGCCAGTCATTTCCAAGAGCTTAGTCTGTGCCTCCATCTTCAGGAAATATAGCGACTGGAGATTTGTTGATTTGTGTGAAGTCTGTGGAGTTTGCAGAAATTTGGGCCATAGACAACTCTTTAGCAAGACGAGCATCCAAAGGTTACAGATGTCAGAGACCTGAACCAGATTTGAGTACTTTCTCTTGTCTGTGTCCCAAACAGCAGTAGAACCCCACAAGTTCAAGCAGTGCCTGCAGTCAGACACTTTTATATCAGGACGCATAAGCAAAGACGCATGCTTCCGCCCGGTTTCGGACAGGGGACCTTTCGCGTGTTAGGCGAACGTGATAACCACTACACTACGGAAACTGAGCTTGCGTACCCCGTAGTAATTAAAGGAGCATTTCAATGCTTTCTTACATTTGTGGACTTTTATGACAGATCATGTAGGACTATTGAGAAGGAGGGAACTCCCATTTGTGTCATTCTTCAAGCACTCCCCCACTTATGGCTGTATTGACAATGCAAATTGTGATCTCAAGATTGCATCTCTTGTCATGGGAGCTGATCTTCTGGTTGACAAGCTCTTTGATGTCCTTTGTTTGGCTAGCACACAATCTACAGAAGACAAGACCAAGAAACTTATTTGTCAGTAGGGACGCACGTAAAACAGAGAAAATGCTGCACAAGCAGTGTTCTCTTGGACTAGCATCTCTTCTGATGGGAGCTCTTTCTGAGAAGACCTTTTCGACTTGTGAGCGCACAGGTGGAATTCATGTTTCTTCAAGCCCATTATAGGACTAGATTATTAGATTGACTAGGATCTGGTGTGCGATTAAGGTGTGTGTAGTCATTGCAGGTAAAAGGCAGAACAGAGAAGGAAACTGCTCACTCCCCGTCGGGGAATCGAACCCCGGTCTTCCGCGTGACAGGCGGAGATACTGTCCACTATACTAACGAGGACCTCTGAAGCACTGCAATGGTCACGTCAAGCTGCGATTCGCAGCAGGTATGACAGGTAAAATTTGGCTGGCCGTGTAGAAATCCCCATCGGTTTACCAGGAACTACACTTTTATGCCTGTGTGACACAGATCTTTTGTGTGCTTCAGGCAGGGTTCCATGGTGTAATGGTTAGCACTCTGGACTCTGAATCCAGCGATCTGAGTTCAAGTCTCAGTGGAACCTCATTTGGCTTTCTAGCACTTTGCTCCACAGGTACATTAGCATTAGCACACGCTAGCATAAGAATCTAGTCAGTTGAAGAGCAAGTTAGTGGCCCAGTCAGTTCCACTCCTCTTGTGTTGGCTGATCTCATCTGCACATGGTCTTCATGCTGCACCAAACCTCGCTCATGCTCTTCTGCTGCACTTTCCACTTCAGCTTCCTGCTGTATCGTTCATTAGCCACCTTGACTCAAGTCAACTTTTCCTCTTGCACTCTTCCCACTTCCAATCCCTTTGCCACCTCTGAAGGCCCCGATCTTCTTCTTGACAAGCTCTTTGATGTCCTTTGTTTGGCTAGCACACAACCTACAGAAGACAAAACCAAGAGACTTAATTCTCAATAGGGATGCAAGTAAAACAGAGAAAATGCTGGACAAGCAGAGTTGTCTAAAGAGTGAATATCAATTCCCTTGTAACCAAAGAAGGAAAAGACCCATGTTTCCGCCCGGTTTCGGACCGGGGACCTTTCGCGTGTGAGGCGAACGTGATAACCACTACACTACGGAAACCCCGAAAGACAGCTTGTTTGGCTTTCCAATGTGTCTCACTGAGTAATCTCGCACTCTGACAAATTTGGTGACATGTTCCTATCATGGCCTTGAAGTAAAAGGAGCCATGGAGAAGAGACAGACGCACTCTAGCAAGGAGTCTGAACTGTAGTCTCCATGTTAGGCTCACTTAAACTTTGGACATTTAGGAGTTCACTAAAGCAAGCACAGCTCAACATATGCTGCCCTAAGAACCCCAGAACCTCTGGCAGCAGAACTGTTGCCTAAAGCGCCCATTTGTTTCATTGCCTTGGGCATTGGCTGAAAATAGGCCCAAGTCCTGTGCAGGCCACCTAGAGCCAGTCATTTCCAAGAGCTTAGTCTGTGCCTCCATCTTCAGGAAATATAGCGACTGGAGATTTGTTGATTTGTGTGAAGTCTGTGGAGTTTGCAGAAATTTGGGCCATAGACAACTCTTTAGCAAGACGAGCATCCAAAGGTTACAGATGTCAGAGACCTGAACCAGATTTGAGTACTTTCTCTTGTCTGTGTCCCAAACAGCAGTAGAACCCCACAAGTTCAAGCAGTGCCTGCAGTCAGACACTTTTATATCAGGACGCATAAGCAAAGACGCATGCTTCCGCCCGGTTTCGGACCGGGGACCTTTCGCGTGTAAGGCGAACGTGATAACCACTACACTACGGAAACTGAGCTTGCGTACCCCGTAGTAATTAAAGGAGCATTTCAATGCTTTCTTACATTTGTGGACTTTTATGACAGATCATGTAGGACTATTGAGAAGGAGGGAACTCCCATTTGTGTCATTCTTCAAGCACTCCCCCACTTATGGCTGTATTGACAATGCAAATTGTGATCTCAAGATTGCATCTCTTGTCATGGGAGCTGATCTTCTGGTTGACAAGCTCTTTGATGTCCTTTGTTTGGCTAGCACACAATCTACAGAAGACAAGACCAAGAAACTTATTTGTCAGTAGGGACGCACGTAAAACAGAGAAAATGCTGCACAAGCAGTGTTCTCTTGGACTAGCATCTCTTCTGATGGGAGCTCTTTCTGAGAAGACCTTTTCGACTTGTGAGCGCACAGGTGGAATTCATGTTTCTTCAAGCCCATTATAGGACTAGATTATTAGATTGACTAGGATCTGGTGTGCGATTAAGGTGTGTGTGGTCATTGCAGGTAAAAGGCAGAACAGAGAAGGAAACTGCTCACTCCCCGTCGGGGAATCGAACCCCGGTCTTCCGCGTGACAGGCGGAGATACTGTCCACTATACTAACGAGGACCTCTGAAGCACTGCAATGGTCACGTCAAGCTGCGATTCGCAGCAGGTATGACAGGTAAAATTTGGCTGGCCGTGTAGAAATCCCCATCGGTTTACCAGGAACTACACTTTTATGCCTGTGTGACACAGATCTTTTGTGTGCTTCAGGCAGGGTTCCATGGTGTAATGGTTAGCACTCTGGACTCTGAATCCAGCGATCTGAGTTCAAGTCTCAGTGGAACCTCATTTGGCTTTCTAGCACTTTGCTCCACAGGTACATTAGCATTAGCACACGCTAGCATAAGAATCTAGTCAGTTGAAGAGCAAGTTAGTGGCCCAGTCAGTTCCACTCCTCTTGTGTTGGCTGATCTCATCTGCACATGGTCTTCATGCTGCACCAAACCTCGCTCATGCTCTTCTGCTGCACTTTCCACTTCAGCTTCCTGCTGTATCGTTCATTAGCCACCTTGACTCAAGTCAACTTTTCCTCTTGCACTCTTCCCACTTCCAATCCCTTTGCCACCTCTGAAGGCCCCGATCTTCTTCTTGACAAGCTCTTTGATGTCCTTTGTTTGGCTAGCACACAACCTACAGAAGACAAAACCAAGAGACTTAATTCTCAATAGGGATGCAAGTAAAACAGAGAAAATGCTGGACAAGCAGAGTTGTCTAAAGAGTGAATATCAATTCCCTTGTAACCAAAGAAGGAAAAGACCCATGTTTCCGCCCGGTTTCGGACCGGGGACCTTTCGCGTGTGAGGCGAACGTGATAACCACTACACTACGGAAACCCCGAAAGACAGCTTGTTTGGCTTTCCAATGTGTCTCACTGAGTAATCTCGCACTCTGACAAATTTGGTGACATGTTCCTATCATGGCCTTGAAGTAAAAGGAGCCATGGAGAAGAGACAGACGCACTCTAGCAAGGAGTCTGAACTGTAGTCTCCATGTTAGGCTCACTTAAACTTTGGACATTTAGGAGTTCACTAAAGCAAGCACAGCTCAACATATGCTGCCCTAAGAACCCCAGAACCTCTGGCAGCAGAACTGTTGCCTAAAGCGCCCATTTGTTTCATTGCCTTGGGCATTGGCTGAAAATAGGCCCAAGTCCTGTGCAGGCCACCTAGAGCCAGTCATTTCCAAGAGCTTAGTCTGTGCCTCCATCTTCAGGAAATATAGCGACTGGAGATTTGTTGATTTGTGTGAAGTCTGTGGAGTTTGCAGAAATTTGGGCCATAGACAACTCTTTAGCAAGACGAGCATCCAAAGGTTACAGATGTCAGAGACCTGAACCAGATTTGAGTACTTTCTCTTGTCTGTGTCCCAAACAGCAGTAGAACCCCACAAGTTCAAGCAGTGCCTGCAGTCAGACACTTTTATATCAGGACGCATAAGCAAAGACGCATGCTTCCGCCCGGTTTCGGACCGGGGACCTTTCGCGTGTAAGGCGAACGTGATAACCACTACACTACGGAAACTGAGCTTGCGTACCCCGTAGTAATTAAAGGAGCATTTCAATGCTTTCTTACATTTGTGGACTTTTATGACAGATCATGTAGGACTATTGAGAAGGAGGGAACTCCCATTTGTGTCATTCTTCAAGCACTCCCCCACTTATGGCTGTATTGACAATGCAAATTGTGATCTCAAGATTGCATCTCTTGTCATGGGAGCTGATCTTCTGGTTGACAAGCTCTTTGATGTCCTTTGTTTGGCTAGCACACAATCTACAGAAGACAAGACCAAGAAACTTATTTGTCAGTAGGGACGCACGTAAAACAGAGAAAATGCTGCACAAGCAGTGTTCTCTTGGACTAGCATCTCTTCTGATGGGAGCTCTTTCTGAGAAGACCTTTTCGACTTGTGAGCGCACAGGTGGAATTCATGTTTCTTCAAGCCCATTATAGGACTAGATTATTAGATTGACTAGGATCTGGTGTGCGATTAAGGTGTGTGTGGTCATTGCAGGTAAAAGGCAGAACAGAGAAGGAAACTGCTCACTCCCCGTCGGGGAATCGAACCCCGGTCTTCCGCGTGACAGGCGGAGATTCTGTCCACTATACTAACACGGACCTCTGAAGCACTGCAATGGTCACGTCAAGCTGCGATTCGCAGCAGGTATGACAGGTAAAATTTGGCTGGCCGTGTAGAAATCCCCATCGGTTTACCAGGAACTACACTTTTATGCCTGTGTGACACAGATCTTTTGTGTGCTTCAGGCAGGGTTCCATGGTGTAATGGTTAGCACTCTGGACCCTGAATCCAGCGATCTGAGTTCAAGTCTCAGTGGAACCTCATTTGGCTTTCTAGCACTTTGCTCCACAGGTACATTAGCATTAGCACACGCTAGCATAAGAATCTAGTCAGTTGAAGAGCAAGTTAGTGGCCCAGTCAGTTCCACTCTCTTGTGTTGGCTGATCTCATCTGCACATGGTCTTCATGCTGCACCAAACCTCGCTCATGCTCTTCTGCTGCACTTTCCACTTCAGCTTCCTGCTGTATCGTTCATTAGCCACCTTGACTCAAGTCAACTTTTCCTCTTGCACTCTTCCCACTTCCAATCCCTTTGCCACCTCTGAAGGCCCCGATCTTCTTCTTGACAAGCTCTTTGATGTCCTTTGTTTGGCTAGCACACAACCTACAGAAGACAAAACCAAGAGACTTAATTCTCAATAGGGATGCAAGTAAAACAGAGAAAATGCTGGACAAGCAGAGTTGTCTAAAGAGTGAATATCAATTCCCTTGTAACCAAAGAAGGAAAAGACCCATGTTTCCGCCCGGTTTCGGACCGGGGACCTTTCGCGTGTGAGGCGAACGTGATAACCACTACACTACGGAAACCCCGAAAGACAGCTTGTTTGGCTTTCCAATGTGTCTCACTGAGTAATCTCGCACTCTGACAAATTTGGTGACATGTTCCTATCATGGCCTTGAAGTAAAAGGAGCCATGGAGAAGAGACAGACGCACTCTAGCAAGGAGTCTGAACTGTAGTCTCCATGTTAGGCTCACTTAAACTTTGGACATTTAGGAGTTCACTAAAGCAAGCACAGCTCAACATATGCTGCCCTAAGAACCCCAGAACCTCTGGCAGCAGAACTGTTGCCTAAAGCGCCCATTTGTTTCATTGCCTTGGGCATTGGCTGAAAATAGGCCCAAGTCCTGTGCAGGCCACCTAGAGCCAGTCATTTCCAAGAGCTTAGTCTGTGCCTCCATCTTCAGGAAATATAGCGACTGGAGATTTGTTGATTTGTGTGAAGTCTGTGGAGTTTGCAGAAATTTGGGCCATAGACAACTCTTTAGCAAGACGAGCATCCAAAGGTTACAGATGTCAGAGACCTGAACCAGATTTGAGTACTTTCTCTTGTCTGTGTCCCAAACAGCAGTAGAACCCCACAAGTTCAAGCAGTGCCTGCAGTCAGACACTTTTATATCAGGACGCATAAGCAAAGACGCATGCTTCCGCCCGGTTTCGGACCGGGGACCTTTCGCGTGTTAGGCGAACGTGATAACCACTACACTACGGAAACTGAGCTTGCGTACCCCGTAGTAATTAAAGGAGCATTTCAATGCTTTCTTACATTTGTGGACTTTTATGACAGATCATGTAGGACTATTGAGAAGGAGGGAACTCCCATTTGTGTCATTCTTCAAGCACTCCCCCACTTATGGCTGTATTGACAATGCAAATTGTGATCTCAAGATTGCATCTCTTGTCATGGGAGCTGATCTTCTGGTTGACAAGCTCTTTGATGTCCTTTGTTTGGCTAGCACACAATCTACAGAAGACAAGACCAAGAAACTTATTTGTCAGTAGGGACGCACGTAAAACAGAGAAAATGCTGCACAAGCAGTGTTCTCTTGGACTAGCATCTCTTCTGATGGGAGCTCTTTCTGAGAAGACCTTTTCGACTTGTGAGCGCACAGGTGGAATTCATGTTTCTTCAAGCCCATTATAGGACTAGATTATTAGATTGACTAGGATCTGGTGTGCGATTAAGGTGTGTGTGGTCATTGCAGGTAAAAGGCAGAACAGAGAAGGAAACTGCTCACTCCCCGTCGGGGAATCGAACCCCGGTCTTCCGCGTGACAGGCGGAGATTCTGTCCACTATACTAACAAGGACCTCTGAAGCACTGCAATGGTCACGTCAAGCTGCGATTCGCAGCAGGTATGACAGGTAAAATTTGGCTGGCCGTGTAGAAATCCCCATCGGTTTACCAGGAACTACACTTTTATGCCTGTGTGACACAGATCTTTTGTGTGCTTCAGGCAGGGTTCCATGGTGTAATGGTTAGCACTCTGGACCCTGAATCCAGCGATCTGAGTTCAAGTCTCAGTGGAACCTCATTTGGCTTTCTAGCACTTTGCTCCACAGGTACATTAGCATTAGCACACGCTAGCATAAGAATCTAGTCAGTTGAAGAGCAAGTTAGTGGCCCAGTCAGTTCCACTCTCTTGTGTTGGCTGATCTCATCTGCACATGGTCTTCATGCTGCACCAAACCTCGCTCATGCTCTTCTGCTGCACTTTCCACTTCAGCTTCCTGCTGTATCGTTCATTAGCCACCTTGACTCAAGTCAACTTTTCCTCTTGCACTCTTCCCACTTCCAATCCCTTTGCCACCTCTGAAGGCCCCGATCTTCTTCTTGACAAGCTCTTTGATGTCCTTTGTTTGGCTAGCACACAACCTACAGAAGACAAAACCAAGAGACTTAATTCTCAATAGGGATGCAAGTAAAACAGAGAAAATGCTGGACAAGCAGAGTTGTCTAAAGAGTGAATATGAATTCCCTTGTAACCAAAGAAGGAAAAGACCCATGTTTCCGCCCGGTTTCGGACCGGGGACCTTTCGCGTGTGAGGCGAACGTGATAACCACTACACTACGGAAACCCCGAAAGACAGCTTGTTTGGCTTTCCAATGTGTCTCACTGAGTAATCTCGCACTCTGACAAATTTGGTGACATGTTCCTATCATGGCCTTGAAGTAAAAGGAGCCATGGAGAAGAGACAGACGCACTCTAGCAAGGAGTCTGAACTGTAGTCTCCATGTTAGGCTCACTTAAACTTTGGACATTTAGGAGTTCACTAAAGCAAGCACAGCTCAACATATGCTGCCCTAAGAACCCCAGAACCTCTGGCAGCAGAACTGTTGCCTAAAGCGCCCATTTGTTTCATTGCCTTGGGCATTGGCTGAAAATAGGCCCAAGTCCTGTGCAGGCCACCTAGAGCCAGTCATTTCCAAGAGCTTAGTCTGTGCCTCCATCTTCAGGAAATATAGCGACTGGAGATTTGTTGATTTGTGTGAAGTCTGTGGAGTTTGCAGAAATTTGGGCCATAGACAACTCTTTAGCAAGACGAGCATCCAAAGGTTACAGATGTCAGAGACCTGAACCAGATTTGAGTACTTTCTCTTGTCTGTGTCCCAAACAGCAGTAGAACCCCACAAGTTCAAGCAGTGCCTGCAGTCAGACACTTTTATATCAGGACGCATAAGCAAAGACGTATGCTTCCGCCCGGTTTCGGACCGGGGACCTTTCGCGTGTTAGGCGAACGTGATAACCACTACACTACGGAAACTGAGCTTGCGTACCCCGTAGTAATTAAAGGAGCATTTCAATGCTTTCTTACATTTGTGGACTTTTATGACAGATCATGTAGGACTATTGAGAAGGAGGGAACTCCCATTTGTGTCATTCTTCAAGCACTCCCCCACTTATGGCTGTATTGACAATGCAAATTGTGATCTCAAGATTGCATCTCTTGTCATGGGAGCTGATCTTCTGATTGACAAGCTCTTTGATGTCCTTTGTTTGGCTAGCACACAATCTACAGAAGACAAGACCAAGAAACTTATTTGTCAGTAGGGACGCACGTAAAACAGAGAAAATGCTGCACAAGCAGTGTTCTCTTGGACTAGCATCTCTTCTGATGGGAGCTCTTTCTGAGAAGACCTTTTCGACTTGTGAGCGCACAGGTGGAATTCATGTTTCTTCAAGCCCATTATAGGACTAGATTATTAGATTGACTAGGATCTGGTGTGCGATTAAGGTGTGTGTGGTCATTGCAGGTAAAAGGCAGAACAGAGAAGGAAACTGCTCACTCCCCGTCGGGGAATCGAACCCCGGTCTTCCGCGTGACAGGCGGAGATTCTGTCCACTATACTAACGAGGACCTCTGAAGCACTGCAATGGTCACGTCAAGCTGCGATTCGCAGCAGGTATGACAGGTAAAATTTGGCTGGCCGTGTAGAAATCCCCATCGGTTTACCAGGAACTACACTTTTATGCCTGTTTGACACAGATCTTTTGTGTGCTTCAGGCAGGGTTCCATGGTGTAATGGTTAGCACTCTGGACTCTGAATCCAGCGATCTGAGTTCAAGTCTCAGTGGAACCTCATTTGGCTTTCTAGCACTTTGCTCCACAGGTACATTAGCATTAGCACACGCTAGCATAAGAATCTAGTCAGTTGAAGAGCAAGTTAGTGGCCCAGTCAGTTCCACTCCTCTTGTGTTGGCTGATCTCATCTGCACATGGTCTTCATGCTGCACCAAACCTCGCTCATGCTCTTCTGCTGCACTTTCCACTTCAGCTTCCTGCTGTATCGTTCATTAGCCACCTTGACTCAAGTCAACTTTTCCTCTTGCACTCTTCCCACTTCCAATCCCTTTGCCACCTCTGAAGGCCCCGATCTTCTTCTTGACAAGCTCTTTGATGTCCTTTGTTTGGCTAGCACACAACCTACAGAAGACAAAACCAAGAGACTTAATTCTCAATAGGGATGCAAGTAAAACAGAGAAAATGCTGGACAAGCAGAGTTGTCTAAAGAGTGAATATCAATTCCCTTGTAACCAAAGAAGGAAAAGACCCATGTTTCCGACCGGTTTCGGACCGGGGACCTTTCGCGTGTGAGGCGAACGTGATAACCACTACACTACGGAAACCCCGAAAGACAGCTTGTTTGGCTTTCCAATGTGTCTCACTGAGTAATCTCGCACTCTGACAAATTTGGTGACATGTTCCTATCATGGCCTTGAAGTAAAAGGAGCCATGGAGAAGAGACAGACGCACTCTAGCAAGGAGTCTGAACTGTAGTCTCCATGTTAGGCTCACTTAAACTTTGGACATTTAGGAGTTCACTAAAGCAAGCACAGCTCAACATATGCTGCCCTAAGAACCCCAGAACCTCTGGCAGCAGAACTGTTGCCTAAAGCGCCCATTTGTTTCATTGCCTTGGGCATTGGCTGAAAATAGGCCCAAGTCCTGTGCAGGCCACCTAGAGCCAGTCATTTCCAAGAGCTTAGTCTGTGCCTCCATCTTCAGGAAATATAGCGACTGGAGATTTGTTGATTTGTGTGAAGTCTGTGGAGTTTGCAGAAATTTGGGCCATAGACAACTCTTTAGCAAGACGAGCATCCAAAGGTTACAGATGTCAGAGACCTGAACCAGATTTGAGTACTTTCTCTTGTCTGTGTCCCAAACAGCAGTAGAACCCCACAAGTTCAAGCAGTGCCTGCAGTCAGACACTTTTATATCAGGACGCATAAGCAAAGACGCATGCTTCCGCCCAGTTTCGGACCGGGGACCTTTCGCGTGTAAGGCGAACGTGATAACCACTACACTACGGAAACTGAGCTTGCGTACCCCGTAGTAATTAAAGGAGCATTTCAATGCTTTCTTACATTTGTGGACTTTTATGACAGATCATGTAGGACTATTGAGAAGGAGGGAACTCCCATTTGTGTCATTCTTCAAGCACTCCCCCACTTATGGCTGTATTGACAATGCAAATTGTGATCTCAAGATTGCATCTCTTGTCATGGGAGCTGATCTTCTGGTTGACAAGCTCTTTGATGTCCTTTGTTTGGCTAGCACACAATCTACAGAAGACAAGACCAAGAAACTTATTTGTCAGTAGGGACGCACGTAAAACAGAGAAAATGCTGCACAAGCAGTGTTCTCTTGGACTAGCATCTCTTCTGATGGGAGCTCTTTCTGAGAAGACCTTTTCGACTTGTGAGCGCACAGGTGGAATTCATGTTTCTTCAACCCCATTATAGGACTAGATTATTAGATTGACTAGGATCTGGTGTGCGATTAAGGTGTGTGTGGTCATTGCAGGTAAAAGGCAGAACAGAGAAGGAAACTGCTCACTCCCCGTCGGGGAATCGAACCCCGGTCTTCCGCGTGACAGGCAGAGATACTGTCCACTATACTAACGAGGACCTCTGAAGCACTGCAATGGTCACGTCAAGCTGCGATTCGCAGCAGGTATGACAGGTAAAATTTGGCTGGCCATGTAGAAATCCCCATCGGTTTACCAGGAACTACACTTTTATGCCTGTTTGACACAGATCTTTTGTGTGCTTCAGGCAGGGTTCCATGGTGTAATGGTTAGCACTCTGGACTCTGAATCCAGCGATCTGAGTTCAAGTCTCAGTGGAACCTCATTTGGCTTTCTAGCACTTTGCTCCACAGGTACATTAGCATTAGCACACCCTAGCATAAGAATCTAGTCAGTTGAAGAGCAAGTTAGTGGCCCAGTCAGTTCCACTCCTCTTGTGTTGGCTGATCTCATCTGCACATGGTCTTCATTCTGCACCAAACCTCGCTCATGCTCTTCTGCTGCACTTTCCACTTCAGCTTCCTGCTGTATCGTTCATTAGCCACCTTGACTCAAGTCAACTTTTCCTCTTGCACTCTTCCCACTTCCAATCCCTTTGCCACCTCTGAAGGCCCCGATCTTCTTCTTGACAAGCTCTTTGATGTCCTTTGTTTGGCTAGCACACAACCTACAGAAGACAAAACCAAGAGACTTAATTCTCAATAGGGATGCAAGTAAAACAGAGAAAATGCTGGACAAGCAGAGTTGTCTAAAGAGTGAATATCAATTCCCTTGTAACCAAAGAAGGAAAAGACCCATGTTTCCACCCGGTTTCGGACCGGGGACCTTTCGCGTGTGAGGCGAACGTGATAACCACTACACTACGGAAACCCCGAAAGACAGCTTGTTTGGCTTTCCAATGTGTCTCACTGAGTAATCTCGCACTCTGACAAATTTGGTGACATGTTCCTATCATGGCCTTGAAGTAAAAGGAGCCATGGAGAAGAGACAGACGCACTCTAGCAAGGAGTCTGAACTGTAGTCTCCATGTTAGGCTCACTTAAACTTTGGACATTTAGGAGTTCACTAAAGCAAGCACAGCTCAACATATGCTGCCCTAAGAACCCCAGAACCTCTGGCAGCAGAACTGTTGCCTAAAGCGCCCATTTGTTTCATTGCCTTGGGCATTGGCTGAAAATAGGCCCAAGTCCTGTGCAGGCCACCTAGAGCCAGTCATTTCCAAGAGCTTAGTCTGTGCCTCCATCTTCAGGAAATATAGCAACTGGAGATTTTTTGATTTGTGTGAAGTCTGTGGAGTTTGCAGAAATTTGGGCCATAGACAACTCTTTAGCAAGACGAGCATCCAAAGGTTACAGATGTCAGAGACCTGAACCAGATTTGAGTACTTTCTCTTGTCTGTGTCCCAAACAGCAGTAGAACCCCACAAGTTCAAGCAGTGCCTGCAGTCAGACACTTTTATATCAGGACGCATAAGCAAAGACGCATGCTTCCGCCCGGTTTCGGACCGGGGACCTTTCGCGTGTTAGGCGAACGTGACAACCACTACACTACGGAAACTGAGCTTGCGTACCCCGTAGTAATTAAAGGAGCATTTCAATGCTTTCTTACATTTGTGGACTTTTATGACAGATCATGTAGGACTATTGAGAAGGAGGGAACTCCCATTTGTGTCATTCTTCAAGCACTCCCCCACTTATGGCTGTATTGACAATGCAAATTGTGATCTCAAGATTGCATCTCTTGTCATGGGAGCTGATCTTCTGGTTGACAAGCTCTTTGATGTCCTTTGTTTGGCTAGCACACAATCTACAGAAGACAAGACCAAGAAACTTATTTGTCAGTAGGGACGCACGTAAAACAGAGAAAATGCTGCACAAGCAGTGTTCTCTTGGACTAGCATCTCTTCTGATGGGAGCTCTTTCTGAGAAGACCTTTTCGACTTGTGAGCGCACAGGTGGAATTCATGTTTCTTCAAGCCCATTATAGGACTAGATTATTAGATTGACTAGGATCTGGTGTGCGATTAAGGTGTGTGTGGTCATTGCAGGTAAAAGGCAGAACAGAGAAGGAAACTGCTCACTCCCCGTCGGGGAATCGAACCCCGGTCTTCCGCGTGACAGGCGGAGATACTGTCCACTATACTAACGAGGACCTCTGAAGCACTGCAATGGTCACGTCAAGCTGCGATTCGCAGCAGGTATGACAGGTAAAATTTGGCTGGCCGTGTAGAAATCCCCATCGGTTTACCAGGAACTACACTTTTATGCCTGTTTGACACAGATCTTTTGTGTGCTTCAGGCAGGGTTCCATGGTGTAATGGTTAGCACTCTGGACTCTGAATCCAGCGATCTGAGTTCAAGTCTCAGTGGAACCTCATTTGGCTTTCTAGCACTTTGCTCCACAGGTACATTAGCATTAGCACACGCTAGCATAAGAATCTAGTCAGTTGAAGAGCAAGTTAGTGGCCCAGTCAGTTCCACTCCTCTTGTGTTGGCTGATCTCATCTGCACATGGTCTTCATTCTGCACCAAACCTCGCTCATGCTCTTCTGCTGCACTTTCCACTTCAGCTTCCTGCTGTATCGTTCATTAGCCACCTTGACTCAAGTCAACTTTTCCTCTTGCACTCTTCCCACTTCCAATCCCTTTGCCACCTCTGAAGGCCCCGATCTTCTTCTTGACAAGCTCTTTGATGTCCTTTGTTTGGCTAGCACACAACCTACAGAAGACAAAACCAAGAGACTTAATTCTCAATAGGGATGCAAGTAAAACAGAGAAAATGCTGGACAAGCAGAGTTGTCTAAAGAGTGAATATCAATTCCCTTGTAACCAAAGAAGGAAAAGACCCATGTTTCCGCCCGGTTTCGGACGAGGGACCTTTCGCGTGTGAGGCGAACGTGATAACCACTACACTACGGAAACCCCGAAAGACAGCTTGTTTGGCTTTCCAATGTGTCTCACTGAGTAATCTCGCACTCTGACAAATTTGGTGACATGTTCCTATCATGGCCTTGAAGTAAAAGGAGCCATGGAGAAGAGACAGACGCACTCTAGCAAGGAGTCTGAACTGTAGTCTCCATGTTAGGCTCACTTAAACTTTGGACATTTAGGAGTTCACTAAAGCAAGCACAGCTCAACATATGCTGCCCTAAGAACCCCAGAACCTCTGGCAGCAGAACTGTTGCCTAAAGCGCCCATTTGTTTCATTGCCTTGGGCATTGGCTGAAAATAGGCCCAAGTCCTGTGCAGGCCACCTAGAGCCAGTCATTTCCAAGAGCTTAGTCTGTGCCTCCATCTTCAGGAAATATAGCGACTGGAGATTTGTTGATTTGTGTGAAGTCTGTGGAGTTTGCAGAAATTTGGGCCATAGACAACTCTTTAGCAAGACGAGCATCCAAAGGTTACAGATGTCAGAGACCTGAACCAGATTTGAGTACTTTCTCTTGTCTGTGTCCCAAACAGCAGTAGAACCCCACAAGTTCAAGCAGTGCCTGCAGTCAGACACTTTTATATCAGGACGCATAAGCAAAGACGCATGCTTCCGCCCGGTTTCGGACCGGGGACCTTTCGCGTGTTAGGCGAACGTGATAACCACTACACTACGGAAACTGAGCTTGCGTACCCCGTAGTAATTAAAGGAGCATTTCAATGCTTTCTTACATTTGTGGACTTTTATGACAGATCATGTAGGACTATTGAGAAGGAGGGAACTCCCATTTGTGTCATTCTTCAAGCACTCCCCCACTTATGGCTGTATTGACAATGCAAATTGTGATCTCAAGATTGCATCTCTTGTCATGGGAGCTGATCTTCTGGTTGACAAGCTCTTTGATGTCCTTTGTTTGGCTAGCACACAATCTACAGAAGACAAGACCAAGAAACTTATTTGTCAGTAGGGACGCACGTAAAACAGAGAAAATGCTGCACAAGCAGTGTTCTCTTGGACTAGCATCTCTTCTGATGGGAGCTCTTTCTGAGAAGACCTTTTCGACTTGTGAGCGCACAGGTGGAATTCATGTTTCTTCAAGCCCATTATAGGACTAGATTATTAGATTGACTAGGATCTGGTGTGCGATTAAGGTGTGTGTGGTCATTGCAGGTAAAAGGCAGAACAGAGAAGGAAACTGCTCACTCCCCGTCGGGGAATCGAACCCCGGTCTTCCGCGTGACAGGCGGAGATACTGTCCACTATACTAACGAGGACCTCTGAAGCACTGCAATGGTCACGTCAAGCTGCGATTCGCAGCAGGTATGACAGGTAAAATTTGGCTGGCCGTGTAGAAATCCCCATCGGTTTACCAGGAACTACACTTTTATGCCTGTTTGACACAGATCTTTTGTGTGCTTCAGGCAGGGTTCCATGGTGTAATGGTTAGCACTCTGGACTCTGAATCCAGCGATCTGAGTTCAAGTCTCAGTGGAACCTCATTTGGCTTTCTAGCACTTTGCTCCACAGGTACATTAGCATTAGCACACCCTAGCATAAGAATCTAGTCAGTTGAAGAGCAAGTTAGTGGCCCAGTCAGTTCCACTCCTCTTGTGTTGGCTGATCTCATCTGCACATGGTCTTCATGCTGCACCAAACCTCGCTCATGCTCTTCTGCTGCACTTTCCACTTCAGCTTCCTGCTGTATCGTTCATTAGCCACCTTGACTCAAGTCAACTTTTCCTCTTGCACTCTTCTCACTTCTAATCCTGTTGCCACCTCTGAAGGCCCCGATCTTCTTCTTGACAAGCTCTTTGATGTCCTTTGTTTGGCTAGCACACAACCTACAGAAGACAAAACCAAGAGACTTAATTCTCAATAGGGATGCAAGTAAAACAGAGAAAATGCTGGACAAGCAGAGTTGTCTAAAGAGTGAATATCAATTCCCTTGTGACCAAAGAAGGAAAAGACCCATGTTTTCGCCCGGTTTCGGACCGGGGACCTTTCACGTGTAAGGCGAACGTGATAACCACTACACTACGGAAACTGAGCTTGCGTACCCCGTAGTAATTAAAGGAGCATTTCAATGCTTTCTTACATTTGTGGACTTTTATGACAGATCATGTAGGACTATTGAGAAGGAGGGAACTCCCATTTGTGTCATTCTTCAAGCACTCCCCCACTTATGGCTGTATTGACAATGCAAATTGTGATCTCAAGATTGCATCTCTTGTCATGGGAGCTGATCTTCTGGTTGACAAGCTCTTTGATGTCCTTTGTTTGGCTAGCACACAATCTACAGAAGACAAGACCAAGAAACTTATTTGTCAGTAGGGACGCACGTAAAACAGAGAAAATGCTGCACAAGCAGTGTTCTCTTGGACTAGCATCTCTTCTGATGGGAGCTCTTTCTGAGAAGACCTTTTCGACTTGTGAGCGCACAGGTGGAATTCATGTTTCTTCAAGCCCATTATAGGACTAGATTATTAGATTGACTAGGATCTGGTGTGCGATTAAGGTGTGTGTGGTCATTGCAGGTAAAAGGCAGAACAGAGAAGGAAACTGCTCACTCCCCGTCGGGGAATCGAACCCCGGTCTTCCGCGTGACAGGCGGAGATACTGTCCACTATACTAACGAGGACCTCTGAAGCACTGCAATGGTCACGTCAAGCTGCGATTCGCAGCAGGTATGACAGGTAAAATTTGGCTGGCCGTGTAGAAATCCCCATCGGTTTACCAGGAACTACACTTTTATGCCTGTTTGACACAGATCTTTTGTGCGCTTCAGGCAGGGTTCCATGGTGTAATGGTTAGCACTCTGGACCCTGAATCCAGCGATCTGAGTTCAAGTCTCAGTGGAACCTCATTTGGCTTTCTAGCACTTTGCTCCACAGGTACATTAGCATTAGCACACCCTAGCATAAGAATCTAGTCAGTTGAAGAGCAAGTTAGTGGCCCAGTCAGTTCCACTCCTCTTGTGTTGGCTGATCTCATCTGCACATGGTCTTCATGCTGCACCAAACCTCGCTCATGCTCTTCTGCTGCACTTTCCACTTCAGCTTCCTGCTGTATCGTTCATTAGCCACCTTGACTCAAGTCAACTTTTCCTCTTGCACTCTTCCCACTTCCAATCCCTTTGCCACCTCTGAAGGCCCCGATCTTCTTCTTGACAAGCTCTTTGATGTCCTTTGTTTGGCTAGCACACAACCTACAGAAGACAAAACCAAGAGACTTAATTCTCAATAGGGATGCAAGTAAAACAGAGAAAATGCTGGACAAGCAGAGTTGTCTAAAGAGTGAATATCAATTCCCTTGTAACCAAAGAAGGAAAAGACCCATGTTTCCGCCCGGTTTCGGACCGGGGACCTTTCGCGTGTGAGGCGAACGTGATAACCACTACACTACGGAAACCCCGAAAGACAGCTTGTTTGGCTTTCCAATGTGTCTCACTGAGTAATCTCGCACTCTGACAAATTTGGTGACATGTTCCTATCATGGCCTTGAAGTAAAAGGAGCCATGGAGAAGAGACAGACGCACTCTAGCAAGGAGTCTGAACTGTAGTCTCCATGTTAGGCTCACTTAAACTTTGGACATTTAGGAGTTCACTAAAGCAAGCACAGCTCAACATATGCTGCCCTAAGAACCCCAGAACCTCTGGCAGCAGAACTGTTGCCTAAAGCGCCCATTTGTTTCATTGCCTTGGGCATTGGCTGAAAATAGGCCCAAGTCCTGTGCAGGCCACCTAGAGCCAGTCATTTCCAAGAGCTTAGTCTGTGCCTCCATCTTCAGGAAATATAGCGACTGGAGATTTGTTGATTTGTGTGAAGTCTGTGGAGTTTGCAGAAATTTGGGCCATAGACAACTCTTTAGCAAGACGAGCATCCAAAGGTTACAGATGTCAGAGACCTGTACCAGATTTGAGTACTTTCTCTTGTCTGTGTCCCAAACAGCAGTAGAACCCCACAAGTTCAAGCAGTGCCTGCAGTCAGACACTTTTATATCAGGACGCATAAGAAAAGACGCATGCTTCCGCCCGGTTTTGGACCGGGGACCTTTCGCGTGTAAGGCGAACATGATAACCACTACACTACGGAAACTGAGCTTGCGTACCCCGTAGTAATTAAAGGAGCATTTCAATGCTTTCTTACATTTGTGGACTTTTATGACAGATCATGTAGGACTATTGAGAAGGAGGGAACTCCCATTTGTGTCATTCTTCAAGCACTCCCCCACTTATGGCTGTATTGACAATGCAAATTGTGATCTCAAGATTGCATCTCTTGTCATGGGAGCTGATCTTCTGGTTGACAAGCTCTTTGATGTCCTTTGTTTGGCTAGCACACAATCTACAGAAGACAAGACCAAGAAACTTATTTGTCAGTAGGGACGCACGTAAAACAGAGAAAATGCTGCACAAGCAGTGTTCTCTTGGACTAGCATCTCTTCTGATGGGAGCTCTTTCTGAGAAGACCTTTTCGACTTGTGAGCGCACAGGTGGAATTCATGTTTCTTCAAGCCCATTATAGGACTAGATTATTAGATTGACTAGGATCTGGTGTGCGATTAAGGTGTGTGTGGTCATTGCAGGTAAAAGGCAGAACAGAGAAGGAAACTGCTCACTCCCCGTCGGGGAATCGAACCCCGGTCTTCCGCGTGACAGGCGGAGATACTGTCCACTATACTAACGAGGACCTCTGAAGCACTGCAATGGTCACGTCAAGCTGCGATTCGCAGCAGGTATGACAGGTAAAATTTGGCTGGCCGTGTAGAAATCCCCATCGGTTTACCAGGAACTACACTTTTATGCCTGTTTGACACAGATCTTTTGTGTGCTTCAGGCAGGGTTCCATGGTGTAATGGTTAGCACTCTGGACTCTGAATCCAGCGATCTGAGTTCAAGTCTCAGTGGAACCTCATTTGGCTTTCTAGCACTTTGCTCCACAGGTACATTAGCATTAGCACACCCTAGCATAAGAATCTAGTCAGTTGAAGAGCAAGTTAGTGGCCCAGTCAGTTCCACTCCTCTTGTGTTGGCTGATCTCATCTGCACATGGTCTTCATGCTGCACCAAACCTCGCTCATGCTCTTCTGCTGCACTTTCCACTTCAGCTTCCTGCTGTATCGTTCATTAGCCACCTTGACTCAAGTCAACTTTTCCTCTTGCACTCTTCTCACTTCTAATCCTGTTGCCACCTCTGAAGGCCCCGATCTTCTTCTTGACAAGCTCTTTGATGTCCTTTGTTTGGCTAGCACACAACCTACAGAAGACAAAACCAAGAGACTTAATTCTCAATAGGGATGCAAGTAAAACAGAGAAAATTCTGGACAAGCAGAGTTGTCTAAAGAGTGAATATCAATTCCCTTGTGACCAAAGAAGGAAAAGACCCATGTTTTCGCCCGGTTTCGGACCGGGGACCTTTCACGTGTAAGGTGAACGTGATAACCACTACACTACGGAAACTGAGCTTGCGTACCCCGTAGTAATTAAAGGAGCATTTCAATGCTTTCTTACATTTGTGGACTTTTATGACAGATCATGTAGGACTATTGAGAAGGAGGGAACTCCCATTTGTGTCATTCTTCAAGCACTCCCCCACTTATGGCTGTATTGACAATGCAAATTGTGATCTCAAGATTGCATCTCTTGTCATGGGAGCTGATCTTCTGGTTGACAAGCTCTTTGATGTCCTTTGTTTGGCTAGCACACAATCTACAGAAGACAAGACCAAGAAACTTATTTGTCAGTAGGGACGCACGTAAAACAGAGAAAATGCTGCACAAGCAGTGTTCTCTTGGACTAGCATCTCTTCTGATGGGAGCTCTTTCTGAGAAGACCTTTTCGACTTGTGAGCGCACAGGTGGAATTCATGTTTCTTCAAGCCCATTATAGGACTAGATTATTAGATTGACTAGGATCTGGTGTGCGATTAAGGTGTGTGTGGTCATTGCAGGTAAAAGGCAGAACAGAGAAGGAAACTGCTCACTCCCCGTCGGGGAATCGAACCCCGGTCTTCCGCGTGACAGGCGGAGATACTGTCCACTATACTAACGAGGACCTCTGAAGCACTGCAATGGTCACGTCAAGCTGCGATTCGCAGCAGGTATGACAGGTAAAATTTGGCTGGCCGTGTAGAAATCCCCATCGGTTTACCAGGAACTACACTTTTATGCCTGTTTGACACAGATCTTTTGTGTGCTTCAGGCAGGGTTCCATGGTGTAATGGTTAGCACTCTGGACTCTGAATCCAGCGATCTGAGTTCAAGTCTCAGTGGAACCTCATTTGGCTTTCTAGCACTTTGCTCCACAGGTACATTAGCATTAGCACACCCTAGCATAAGAATCTAGTCAGTTGAAGAGCAAGTTAGTGGCCCAGTCAGTTCCACTCCTCTTGTGTTGGCTGATCTCATCTGCACATGGTCTTCATGCTGCACCAAACCTCGCTCATGCTCTTCTGCTGCACTTTCCACTTCAGCTTCCTGCTGTATCGTTCATTAGCCACGTTGACTCAAGTCAACTTTTCCTCTTGCACTCTTCTCACTTCTAATCCTGTTGCCACCTCTGAAGGCCCCGATCTTCTTCTTGACAAGCTCTTTGATGTCCTTTGTTTGGCTAGCACACAACCTACAGAAGACAAAACCAAGAGACTTAATTCTCAATAGGGATGCAAGTAAAACAGAGAAAATGCTGGACAAGCAGAGTTGTCTAAAGAGTGAATATCAATTCCCTTGTGACCAAAGAAGGAAAAGACCCATGTTTTCGCCCGGTTTCGGACCGGGGACCTTGCACGTGTAAGGCGAACGTGATAACCACTACACTACGGAAACTGAGCTTGCGTACCCCGTAGTAATTAAAGGAGCATTTCAATGCTTTCTTACATTTGTGGACTTTTATGACAGATCATGTAGGACTATTGAGAAGGAGGGAACTCCCATTTGTGTCATTCTTCAAGCACTCCCCCACTTATGGCTGTATTGACAATGCAAATTGTGATCTCAAGATTGCATCTCTTGTCATGGGAGCTGATCTTCTGGTTGACAAGCTCTTTGATGTCCTTTGTTTGGCTAGCACACAATCTACAGAAGACAAGACCAAGAAACTTATTTGTCAGTAGGGACGCACGTAAAACAGAGAAAATGCTGCACAAGCAGTGTTCTCTTGGACTAGCATCTCTTCTGATGGGAGCTCTTTCTGAGAAGACCTTTTCGACTTGTGAGCGCACAGGTGGAATTCATGTTTCTTCAAGCCCATTATAGGACTAGATTATTAGATTGACTAGGATCTGGTGTGCGATTAAGGTGTGTGTGGTCATTGCAGGTAAAAGGCAGAACAGAGAAGGAAACTGCTCACTCCCCGTCGGGGAATCGAACCCCGGTCTTCCGCGTGACAGGCGGAGATACTGTCCACTATACTAACGAGGACCTCTGAAGCACTGCAATGGTCACGTCAAGCTGCGATTCGCAGCAGGTATGACAGGTAAAATTTGGCTGGCCGTGTAGAAATCCCCATCGGTTTACCAGGAACTACACTTTTATGCCTGTTTGACACAGATCTTTTGTGCGCTTCAGGCAGGGTTCCATGGTGTAATGGTTAGCACTCTGGACCCTGAATCCAGCGATCTGAGTTCAAGTCTCAGTGGAACCTCATTTGGCTTTCTAGCACTTTGCTCCACAGGTACATTAGCATTAGCACACCCTAGCATAAGAATCTAGTCAGTTGAAGAGCAAGTTAGTGGCCCAGTCAGTTCCACTCCTCTTGTGTTGGCTGATCTCATCTGCACATGGTCTTCATGCTGCACCAAACCTCGCTCATGCTCTTCTGCTGCACTTTCCACTTCAGCTTCCTGCTGTATCGTTCATTAGCCACCTTGACTCAAGTCAACTTTTCCTCTTGCACTCTTCCCACTTCCAATCCCTTTGCCACCTCTGAAGGCCCCGATCTTCTTCTTGACAAGCTCTTTGATGTCCTTTGTTTGGCTAGCACACAACCTACAGAAGACAAAACCAAGAGACTTAATTCTCAATAGGGATGCAAGTAAAACAGAGAAAATGCTGGACAAGCAGAGTTGTCTAAAGAGTGAATATCAATTCCCTTGTAACCAAAGAAGGAAAAGTCCCATGTTTCCGCCCGGTTTCGGACCGGGGACCTTTCGCGTGTGAGGCGAACGTGATAACCACTACACTACGGAAACCCCGAAAGACAGCTTGTTTGGCTTTCCAATGTGTCTCACTGAGTAATCTCGCACTCTGACAAATTTGGTGACATGTTCCTATCATGGCCTTGAAGTAAAAGGAGCCATGGAGAAGAGACAGACGCACTCTAGCAAGGAGTCTGAACTGTAGTCTCCATGTTAGGCTCACTTAAACTTTGGACATTTAGGAGTTCACTAAAGCAAGCACAGCTCAACATATGCTGCCCTAAGAACCCCAGAACCTCTGGCAGCAGAACTGTTGCCTAAAGCGCCCATTTGTTTCATTGCCTTGGGCATTGGCTGAAAATAGGCCCAAGTCCTGTGCAGGCCACCTAGAGCCAGTCATTTCCAAGAGCTTAGTCTGTGCCTCCATCTTCAGGAAATATAGCGACTGGAGATTTGTTGATTTGTGTGAAGTCTGTGGAGTTTGCAGAAATTTGGGCCATAGACAACTCTTTAGCAAGACGAGCATCCAAAGGTTACAGATGTCAGAGACCTGTACCAGATTTGAGTACTTTCTCTTGTCTGTGTCCCAAACAGCAGTAGAACCCCACAAGTTCAAGCAGTGCCTGCAGTCAGACACTTTTATATCAGGACGCATAAGAAAAGACGCATGCTTCCGCCCGGTTTTGGACCGGGGACCTTTCGCGTGTAAGGCGAACATGATAACCACTACACTACGGAAACTGAGCTTGCGTACCCCGTAGTAATTAAAGGAGCATTTCAATGCTTTCTTACATTTGTGGACTTTTATGACAGATCATGTAGGACTATTGAGAAGGAGGGAACTCCCATTTGTGTCATTCTTCAAGCACTCCCCCACTTATGGCTGTATTGACAATGCAAATTGTGATCTCAAGATTGCATCTCTTGTCATGGGAGCTGATCTTCTGGTTGACAAGCTCTTTGATGTCCTTTGTTTGGCTAGCACACAATCTACAGAAGACAAGACCAAGAAACTTATTTGTCAGTAGGGACGCACGTAAAACAGAGAAAATGCTGCACAAGCAGTGTTCTCTTGGACTAGCATCTCTTCTGATGGGAGCTCTTTCTGAGAAGACCTTTTCGACTTGTGAGCGCACAGGTGGAATTCATGTTTCTTCAAGCCCATTATAGGACTAGATTATTAGATTGACTAGGATCTGGTGTGCGATTAAGGTGTGTGTGGTCATTGCAGGTAAAAGGCAGAACAGAGAAGGAAACTGCTCACTCCCCGTCGGGGAATCGAACCCCGGTCTTCCGCGTGACAGGCGGAGATACTGTCCACTATACTAACGAGGACCTCTGAAGCACTGCAATGGTCACGTCAAGCTGCGATTCGCAGCAGGTATGACAGGTAAAATTTGGCTGGCCATGTAGAAATCCCCATCGGTTTACCAGGAACTACACTTTTATGCCTGTTTGACACAGATCTTTTGTGCGCTTCAGGCAGGGTTCCATGGTGTAATGGTTAGCACTCTGGACCCTGAATCCAGCGATCTGAGTTCAAGTCTCAGTGGAACCTCATTTGGCTTTCTAGCACTTTGCTCCACAGGTACATTAGCATTAGCACACCCTAGCATAAGAATCTAGTCAGTTGAAGAGCAAGTTAGTGGCCCAGTCAGTTCCACTCCTCTTGTGTTGGCTGATCTCATCTGCACATGGTCTTCATGCTGCACCAAACCTCGCTCATGCTCTTCTGCTGCACTTTCCACTTCAGCTTCCTGCTGTATCGTTCATTAGCCACCTTGACTCAAGTCAACTTTTCCTCTTGCACTCTTCCCACTTCCAATCCCTTTGCCACCTCTGAAGGCCCCGATCTTCTTCTTGACAAGCTCTTTGATGTCCTTTGTTTGGCTAGCACACAACCTACAGAAGACAAAACCAAGAGACTTAATTCTCAATAGGGATGCAAGTAAAACAGAGAAAATGCTGGACAAGCAGAGTTGTCTAAAGAGTGAATATCAATTCCCTTGTAACCAAAGAAGGAAAAGACCCATGTTTCCGCCCGGTTTCGGACCGGGGACCTTTCGCGTGTGAGGCGAACGTGATAACCACTACACTACGGAAACCCCGAAAGACAGCTTGTTTGGCTTTCCAATGTGTCTCACTGAGTAATCTCGCACTCTGACAAATTTGGTGACATGTTCCTATCATGGCCTTGAAGTAAAAGGAGCCATGGAGAAGAGACAGACGCACTCTAGCAAGGAGTCTGAACTGTAGTCTCCATGTTAGGCTCACTTAAACTTTGGACATTTAGGAGTTCACTAAAGCAAGCACAGCTCAACATATGCTGCCCTAAGAACCCCAGAACCTCTGGCAGCAGAACTGTTGCCTAAAGCGCCCATTTGTTTCATTGCCTTGGGCATTGGCTGAAAATAGGCCCAAGTCCTGTGCAGGCCACCTAGAGCCAGTCATTTCCAAGAGCTTAGTCTGTGCCTCCATCTTCAGGAAATATAGCGACTGGAGATTTGTTGATTTGTGTGAAGTCTGTGGAGTTTGCAGAAATTTGGGCCATAGACAACTCTTTAGCAAGACGAGCATCCAAAGGTTACAGATGTCAGAGACCTGAACCAGATTTGAGTACTTTCTCTTGTCTGTGTCCCAAACAGCAGTAGAACCCCACAAGTTCAAGCAGTGCCTGCAGTCAGACACTTTTATATCAGGACGCATAAGCAAAGACGCATGCTTCCGCCCGGTTTCGGACCGGGGACCTTTCGCGTGTTAGGCGAACGTGATAACCACTACACTACGGAAACTGAGCTTGCGTACCCCGTAGTAATTAAAGGAGCATTTCAATGCTTTCTTACATTTGTGGACTTTTATGACAGATCATGTAGGACTATTGAGAAGGAGGGAACTCCCATTTGTGTCATTCTTCAAGCACTCCCCCACTTATGGCTGTATTGACAATGCAAATTGTGATCTCAAGATTGCATCTCTTGTCATGGGAGCTGATCTTCTGGTTGACAAGCTCTTTGATGTCCTTTGTTTGGCTAGCACACAATCTACAGAAGACAAGACCAAGAAACTTATTTGTCAGTAGGGACGCACGTAAAACAGAGAAAATGCTGCACAAGCAGTGTTCTCTTGGACTAGCATCTCTTCTGATGGGAGCTCTTTCTGAGAAGACCTTTTCGACTTGTGAGCGCACAGGTGGAATTCATGTTTCTTCAAGCCCATTATAGGACTAGATTATTAGATTGACTAGGATCTGGTGTGCGATTAAGGTGTGTGTGGTCATTGCAGGTAAAAGGCAGAACAGAGAAGGAAACTGCTCACTCCCCGTCGGGGAATCGAACCCCGGTCTTCCACGTGACAGGCGGAGATACTGTCCACTATACTAACGAGGACCTCTGAAGCACTGCAATGGTCACGTCAAGCTGCGATTCGCAGCAGGTATGACAGGTAAAATTTGGCTGGCCGTGTAGAAATCCCCATCGGTTTACCAGGAACTACACTTTTATGCCTGTTTGACACAGATCTTTTGTGTGCTTCAGGCAGGGTTCCATGGTGTAATGGTTAGCACTCTGGACCCTGAATCCAGCGATCTGAGTTCAAGTCTCAGTGGAACCTCATTTGGCTTTCTAGCACTTTGCTCCACAGGTACATTAGCATTAGCACACGCTAGCATAAGAATCTAGTCAGTTGAAGAGCAAGTTAGTGGCCCAGTCAGTTCCACTCCTCTTGTGTTGGCTGATCTCATCTGCACATGGTCTTCATTCTGCACCAAACCTCGCTCATGCTCTTCTGCTGCACTTTCCACTTCAGCTTCCTGCTGTATCGTTCATTAGCCACCTTGACTCAAGTCAACTTTTCCTCTTGCACTCTTCCCACTTCCAATCCCTTTGCCACCTCTGAAGGCCCCGATCTTCTTCTTGACAAGCTCTTTGATGTCCTTTGTTTGGCTAGCACACAACCTACAGAAGACAAAACCAAGAGACTTAATTGTGTGGATGCCTTAATAGGCATCCACACTATTGAGTTCCTGTTTCTCTTTATTCTTTATTATTCCGGGTGTTTCCGTACACTTTTCGCCGTGGATCTACTTCCACAATTTTTGTGCTATTTTCACCATTCAAACTCTAAACTGTTCTGCTCTTTCTGCTAATGCCGGCTATGACTTTTGGTGTTTATTACTATTATACTTTTTAAAATATTACACTTTTTTCCTTTAATTTGTCCCATTGAAATGAATGGGAAACTTCCACAATTCTGCTAAAACTTTCTTGTCTTTGAAACTTAACTACTGCCTCATACTTTCACCTAGAAACTCCATTCAAACTTTAAAACGTTCTCAAATTATTGGGCTATTCCTGTGTGATTCAGCTTTTTCAGATCTTCTACCGTTTTCATCTTATCTCTCTTTAAGTCTTTAGTGGCAAAATTGTGATTTTTCAGAAAATACATGCGTTGCTATGGTTGCTATGCAATTAACTCAGAGGGGACAGTGAAACTGTTTGAATTTTCTCTTCATGTCCAAACAACTTCTTGCTACTCGCTCAATTTCCACTCAAGCCCCACAAATTATACATCAAAACGTAGGTATTTTTCTTGGCTTTCAGAAAATGCCCCTATCATTGTTGTGGGACTCATAGATATTTTGCAAATCTCCTCAGAGTAACACAAAGTGGGAAAACTCTCCATATAAACTCAATGGAGAGTTTGTTCAAAATCACCGCTGGATTTCTGTAATGAGAGGCATTTTCAAATTGTCATATCTCCTTAACGAAGCGAAGTTAAGACATAAGGCTTGTCCCTGTATATCTTCAGACACTCCTGATGCTCACAATTCAAGAATTATTTTCTCACCTATTACCGTTCTGAGATGAGTTAGACTTGATTGAGGGGTGGAAATTTGTCCCTCGCTCAGATTTCATCAGATTTCAAATTCTGGAAATGAGGCACTTTTTTCTCTCATCATATCTTTTCGATGGATTTCCACAGAGCCCTGAAAATTTCCATGACTGTTCACCAAAGCCTGCTGTTTCTTACGGTGAAAGAATGATTTTGATGCTCCATATAGATTTAGAGTTACCAAAGGTTGTTTGAGAGCAAGTCAAGGCAGTTTTTGCTTCGCCTCTACACAGTTACAGTGTATTACAAGTCATATATCTTTAATAATTTATATTTTATCTCTGAATTAAGAAGACCTGAAGATTCCCCCATCTCTTCTGAACAAAACGATGTCTGAATGACCGTTCTAGCCTCTACGGTTAGGAAATTATGGCCATTTGTTCGAGGGGAATCCTGAATGTCAGAAATACACTGAAGAAAACTCACACCTCTCTCTGTGTCTGTGTGTGTAAGGGCTGACTACAGCAGGTGCAGCTAATTTAACTGACCTACATATACCAAGCCCAGACTCAACAGCTCCTGTTCCCTTTACTGTCTGTGTATGTGTGTCTGTGTATCAGTATTTCTCCTATGTTTAAGTATTACTCCTCAATCCTAGTATTTCTGCTAAAGCAAAGTACTTCTACTACATCTTAGTACTTGTGCCAAATCATAGTATTTGTACTAAATCATAGTACTTGTGCCAAATCACAGCATTTGTGCCAAATCATGGTATTTGTGCAAAAACATAGTATGTCTGCAAAACCATAGTATATCTCTTATGTTATAGTATTACTACTAAGGCATAGTATTTATGCCAAATCATAGTATTTATGCCAAATTACAGTATTTATGCTAAAACGCAGAAATACTACCTTTTAGCAGGAATTTCTACCAAAAGATAGTACTTCTGCTAAATCAGAGTATTTCTGCCAAATCATAGTATTTGTACTAAATCATAGTACTTGTGCCAAATCATAGTATTTGTTGCACATCATAGTATTGGAACCAAAACATAGTATTTGTCCCAAAGCATCGTATTTGTATGGAGTCATAGTATTTCTTCTAAATCATAGTATTTCAATCAAATCTCAGTAGTTGTGTTAAAATGCAGTATTATTGCCAAATCATAGTATTTGTACCCAATCATAGTATTTTTGCCATGTCATCATATTTGTGCTGAATCATGGCATTTTTGCCAAATCGTGGTATTTGTGCCCAAATAATAATTCTGTTATGTTATAGTATTACTACTAAGTTGTAGAATATCTGTTATGTTATAGTGTATCTGCGGAATATAGTATGTGTGCCAAATCATAGTATTTATACCAAATCACAGTATTTGTGCTAAAACATAGTATTTCTGCCATATTGTGGTATTTGTGCAAGAACATTGAACTGTTATGTTATAGTATTACTACTCAGTCATAGTATTTCTGCGTTGTTATAGTATTTGTGCTAAAACGTAGTATCTCTGCCAATTCATAGAATTACTGCAATTTCATAGTTTTTTTAGGAAATCTGTTATGTTATAGTATTACTACTAAGTCATAGTATTTCTGCCAAATCATAGTATTTGTGTGAATTTGTATACTGTAATATCACTGTATTATGTAGTGGCTAAGTAGGGGCTGTTTACTAAGTGCATCAGTGCAAATAGGTCATCTCTTGTGTTGGAGTGCCCTCTTGTGGTGCCTTTTGGGTAGTGCCTTAGTAAATGGGAACCCTGTAAAAAGTGGCATCAGACTGATTTGTAGTGGAGGAATTTGTTGCCAGTTTTCTTAATCTTTAATCTGTATGCATGTTGTAATGCATACCCTGTTCTTAATCATAGAAACCACACCATATCACCTCTCCACATCCTCCTACTGTATGCCATACCTCCCTGTACCATCCATCTGACCGCAATAAACTCCACCTGTGGTAATCTAATCCCTGGATGTCAGCCTCTCCTTCTGACTGAGGATAGTTATAGTATTTGAGCCAAATCATAGTATTTGTGCTAAAACATAGTATTTCTTCCAAATCATAGTATTTGTGCCAAAGTATAGTATTTCTTCCAAATCATAGTATAACTGCACAATAAAGGTTCTTGAGCCACATCTGTGTTTGTGCCAAATCTTAGTATTTCTTCTAAATCCTAGTAATTCTGCTCAATGATAGAATTTCTGCTATGCTGTAGTACTTTTTTCCTAGATTGTAGTACTTCTGCTAAGTCAAAGTATTTCATGTAAATCATAGTATTTCTACCAAGTCCCAGTGTTTCTGCTAAATCATAAATAAGGTTTTAGTACAAATTGTATGATTTGGCAGAACTTCCTGTGTTCCAGCACAAATGCTATGATTTGGCAGGAAAAAAATATCATTTAGTATAAATACTAAGTTTTAGCAGAAATACTATGTTTAAACTTTAAAAAATTCTGCTATTTCTGCTGATGTGTGTTATGACTTTTGACCATTGAAATGAATGGAACACATTATCAATGTGGTCACTGATTTTGCATGATGGGCTGAGCTGTGTTTTAGCTCAGTGAGATAAGCATCCGTTCTCAGACTGGGAGGCCTGGGTTCAAATCCAGCTTATGGCAACATTTCTTTCACTTAACAGTTAAACTTTTTTTAAACTTTTTTCAACACAAATTTCATCTTTTTCACCCCTTTTCAGCAAAAATTTCAGTTTTTTTAACCCCTTTTCAGCACAAATCCAAACTTTTTCAGCTCTTTTTCAGCAAAAACCTCTTTTCAGCAAAATTCTGCTCATTCAACTCTTTTCAGCAAAATTTTCAGTTTTTTCTGCTGTTTTACGAAAAAAACTCTTTTCAGCAGAATTCTGCTCATTCACCTCTTTTCAGCAGAAATTCTGCTGATTGAACTCTTTTCAGCAGAATTTTCACCTCTTTTATTGCCCAAATTCTGCTTATTCACCTCTTCTGAAACATTTTCAGCCTTTCCACCTCTTATCAGCACAATTCTCAGCAGCTTCTGCTCATTTCAGCACAATTGTCAATCTCTCCACCTTTTCTTTGTGAGAAAGTGTTTGGCTCAGTGAGCTAAATAGCTGCCCTTTGACCAGGAGGGCCAGGTTCGAAACCTGTTCAGGGCAGCTTTTTTTTTTTTTTTTTTTCAACTTTTTCAGCTTTTTTCAGCAGACATCTTCAGCGTTAAGGCATCCACACTGCATTTTCGCAGGACATGCAAATTTTTCTAGTTCTCAATAGGGATGCAAGTAAAACAGAGAAAATGCTGGACAAGCAGAGTTGTCTAAAGAGTGAATATCAATTCCCTTGTAACCAAAGAAGGAAAAGACCCATGTTTCCGCCCGGTTTCGGACCGGGGACCTTTCGCGTGTGAGGCGAACGTGATAACCACTACACTACGGAAACCCCGAAAGACAGCTTGTTTGGCTTTCCAATGTGTCTCACTGAGTAATCTCGCACTCTGACAAATTTGGTGACATGTTCCTATCATGGCCTTGAAGTAAAAGGAGCCATGGAGAAGAGACAGACGCACTCTAGCAAGGAGTCTGAACTGTAGTCTCCATGTTAGGCTCACTTAAACTTTGGACATTTAGGAGTTCACTAAAGCAAGCACAGCTCAACATATGCTGCCCTAAGAACCCCAGAACCTCTGGCAGCAGAACTGTTGCCTAAAGCGCCCATTTGTTTCATTGCCTTGGGCATTGGCTGAAAATAGGCCCAAGTCCTGTGCAGGCCACCTAGAGCCAGTCATTTCCAAGAGCTTAGTCTGTGCCTCCATCTTCAGGGAATATAGCGACTGGAGATTTGTTGATTTGTGTGAAGTCTGTGGAGTTTGCAGAAATTTGGGCCATAGACAACTCTTTAGCAAGACGAGCATCCAAAGGTTACAGATGTCAGAGACCTGAACCAGATTTAAGTACTTTCTCTTGTCTGTGTCCCAAACAGCAGTAGAACCCCACAAGTTCAAGCAGTGCCTGCAGTCAGACACTTTTATATCAGGACGCATAAGCAAAGACGCATGCTTCCGCCCGGTTTCGGACCGGGGACCTTTCGCGTGTTAGGCGAACGTGATAACCACTACACTACGGAAACTGAGCTTGCGTACCCTGTAGTAATTAAAGGAGCATTTCAATGCTTTCTTACATTTGTGGACTTTTATGACAGATCATGTAGGACTATTGAGAAGGAGGGAACTCCCATTTGTGTCATTCTTCAAGCACTCCCCCACTTATGGCTGTATTGACAATGCAAATTGTGATCTCAAGATTGCATCTCTTGTCATGGGAGCTGATCTTCTGGTTGACAAGCTCTTTGATGTCCTTTGTTTGGCTAGCACACAATCTACAGAAGACAAGACCAAGAAACTTATTTGTCAGTAGGGACGCACGTAAAACAGAGAAAATGCTGCACAAGCAGTGTTCTCTTGGACTAGCATCTCTTCTGATGGGAGCTCTTTCTGAGAAGACCTTTTCGACTTGTGAGCGCACAGGTGGAATTCATGTTTCTTCAAGCCCATTATAGGACTAGATTATTAGATTGACTAGGATCTGGTGTGCGATTAAGGTGTGTGTGGTCATTGCAGGTAAAAGGCAGAACAGAGAAGGAAACTGCTCACTCCCCGTCGGGGAATCGAACCCCGGTCTTCCGCGTGACAGGCGGAGATACTGTCCACTATACTAACGAGGACCTCTGAAGCACTGCAATGGTCACGTCAAGCTGCGATTCGCAGCAGGTATGACAGGTAAAATTTGGCTGGCCGTGTAGAAATCCCCATCGGTTTACCAGGAACTACACTTTTATGCCTGTTTGACACAGATCTTTTGTGTGCTTCAGGCAGGGTTCCATGGTGTAATGGTTAGCACTCTGGACCCTGAATCCAGCGATCTGAGTTCAAGTCTCAGTGGAACCTCATTTGGCTTTCTAGCACTTTGCTCCACAGGTGCATTAGCACACGCTAGCATAAGAATCTAGTCAGTTGAAGAGCAAGTTAGTGGCCCAGTCAGTTCCACTCCTCTTGTGTTGGCTGATCTCATCTGCACATGGTCTTCATGCTGCACCAAACCTCGCTCATGCTCTTCTGCTGCACTTTCCACTTCAGCTTCCTGCTGTATCGTTCATTAGCCACCTTGACTCAAGTCAACTTTTCCTCTTGCACTCTTCCCACTTCCAATCCCTTTGCCACCTCTGAAGGCCCCGATCTTCTTCTTGACAAGCTCTTTGATGTCCTTTGTTTGGCTAGCACACAACCTACAGAAGACAAAACCAAGAGACTTAATTCTCAATAGGGATGCAAGTAAAACAGAGAAAATGCTGGACAAGCAGAGTTGTCTAAAGAGTGAATATCAATTCCCTTGTAACCAAAGAAGGAAAAGACCCATGTTTCCGCCCGGTTTCGGACCGGGGACCTTTCGCGTGTGAGGCGAACGTGATAACCACTACACTACGGAAACCCCGAAAGACAGCTTGTTTGGCTTTCCAATGTGTCTCACTGAGTAATCTCGCACTCTGACAAATTTGGTGACATGTTCCTATCATGGCCTTGAAGTAAAAGGAGCCATGGAGAAGAGACAGACGCACTCTAGCAAGGAGTCTGAACTGTAGTCTCCATGTTAGGCTCACTTAAACTTTGGACATTTAGGAGTTCACTAAAGCAAGCACAGCTCAACATATGCTGCCCTAAGAACCCCAGAACCTCTGGCAGCAGAACTGTTGCCTAAAGCGCCCATTTGTTTCATTGCCTTGGGCATTGGCTGAAAATAGGCCCAAGTCCTGTGCAGGCCACCTAGAGCCAGTCATTTCCAAGAGCTTAGTCTGTGCCTCCATCTTCAGGAAATATAGCGACTGGAGATTTGTTGATTTGTGTGAAGTCTGTGGAGTTTGCAGAAATTTGGGCCATAGACAACTCTTTAGCAAGACGAGCATCCAAAGGTTACAGATGTCAGAGACCTGAACCAGATTTGAGTACTTTCTCTTGTCTGTGTCCCAAACAGCAGTAGAACCCCACAAGTTCAAGCAGTGCCTGCAGTCAGACACTTTTATATCAGGACGCATAAGCAAAGACGCATGCTTCCGCCCGGTTTTGGACCGGGGACCTTTCGCGTGTAAGGCGAACGTGATAACCACTACACTACGTTAACTGAGCTTGCGTACCCCGTAGTAATTAAAGGAGCATTTCAATGCTTTCTTACATTTGTGGACTTTTATGACAGATCATGTAGGACTATTGAGAAGGAGGGAACTCCCATTTGTGTCATTCTTCAAGCACTCCCCCACTTATGGCTGTATTGACAATGCAAATTGTGATCTCAAGATTGCATCTCTTGTCATGGGAGCTGATCTTCTGGTTGACAAGCTCTTTGATGTCCTTTGTTTGGCTAGCACACAATCTACAGAAGACAAGACCAAGAAACTTATTTGTCAGTAGGGACGCACGTAAAACAGAGAAAATGCTGCACAAGCAGTGTTCTCTTGGACTAGCATCTCTTCTGATGGGAGCTCTTTCTGAGAAGACCTTTTCGACTTGTGAGCGCACAGGTGGAATTCATGTTTCTTCAAGCCCATTATAGGACTAGATTATTAGATTGACTAGGATCTGGTGTGCGATTAAGGTGTGTGTGGTCATTGCAGGTAAAAGGCAGAACAGAGAAGGAAACTGCTCACTCCCCGTCGGGGAATCGAACCCCGGTCTTCCGCGTGACAGGCGGAGATACTGTCCACTATACTAACGAGGACCTCTGAAGCACTGCAATGGTCACGTCAAGCTGCGATTCGCAGCAGGTATGACAGGTAAAATTTGGCTGGCCGTGTAGAAATCCCCATCGGTTTACCAGGAACTACACTTTTATGCCTGTTTGACACAGATCTTTTGTGTGCTTCAGGCAGGGTTCCATGGTGTAATGGTTAGCACTCTGGACCCTGAATCCAGTGATCTGAGTTCAAGTCTCAGTGGAACCTCATTTGGCTTTCTAGCACTTTGCTCCACAGGTGCATTAGCACACGCTAGCATAAGAATCTAGTCAGTTGAAGAGCAAGTTAGTGGCCCAGTCAGTTCCACTCCTCTTGTGTTGGCTGATCTCATCTGCACATGGTCTTCATGCTGCACCAAACCTCGCTCATGCTCTTCTGCTGCACTTTCCACTTCAGCTTCCTGCTGTATCGTTCATTAGCCACCTTGACTCAAGTCAACTTTTCCTCTTGCACTCTTCCCACTTCCAATCCCTTTGCCACCTCTGAAGGCCCCGATCTTCTTCTTGACAAGCTCTTTGATGTCCTTTGTTTGGCTAGCACACAACCTACAGAAGACAAAACCAAGAGACTTAATTCTCAATAGGGATGCAAGTAAAACAGAGAAAATGCTGGACAAGCAGAGTTGTCTAAAGAGTGAATATCAATTCCCTTGTAACCAAAGAAGGAAAAGACCCATGTTTCCGCCCGGTTTCGGACCGGGGACCTTTCGCGTGTGAGGCGAACGTGATAACCACTACACTACGGAAACCCCGAAAGACAGCTTGTTTGGCTTTCCAATGTGTCTCACTGAGTAATCTCGCACTCTGACAAATTTGGTGACATGTTCCTATCATGGCCTTGAAGTAAAAGGAGCCATGGAGAAGAGACAGACGCACTCTAGCAAGGAGTCTGAACTGTAGTCTCCATGTTAGGCTCACTTAAACTTTGGACATTTAGGAGTTCACTAAAGCAAGCACAGCTCAACATATGCTGCCCTAAGAACCCCAGAACCTCTGGCAGCAGAACTGTTGCCTAAAGCGCCCATTTGTTTCATTGCCTTGGGCATTGGCTGAAAATAGGCCCAAGTCCTGTGCAGGCCACCTAGAGCCAGTCATTTCCAAGAGCTTAGTCTGTGCCTCCATCTTCAGGAAATATAGCGACTGGAGATTTGTTGATTTGTGTGAAGTCTGTGGAGTTTGCAGAAATTTGGGCCATAGACAACTCTTTAGCAAGACGAGCATCCAAAGGTTACAGATGTCAGAGACCTGAACCAGATTTGAGTACTTTCTCTTGTCTGTGTCCCAAACAGCAGTAGAACCCCACAAGTTCAAGCAGTGCCTGCAGTCAGACACTTTTATATCAGGACGCATAAGCAAAGACGCATGCTTCCGCCCGGTTTCGGACCGGGGACCTTTCGCGTGTAAGGCGAACGTGATAACCACTACACTACGGAAACTGAGCTTGCTTACCCCGTAGTAATTAAAGGAGCATTTCAATGCTTTCTTACATTTGTGGACTTTTATGACAGATCATGTAGGACTATTGAGAAGGAGGGAACTCCCATTTGTGTCATTCTTCAAGCACTCCCCCACTTATGGCTGTATTGACAATGCAAATTGTGATCTCAAGATTGCATCTCTTGTCATGGGAGCTGATCTTCTGGTTGACAAGCTCTTTGATGTCCTTTGTTTGGCTAGCACACAATCTACAGAAGACAAGACCAAGAAACTTATTTGTCAGTAGGGACGCACGTAAAACAGAGAAAATGCTGCACAAGCAGTGTTCTCTTGGACTAGCATCTCTTCTGATGGGAGCTCTTTCTGAGAAGACCTTTTCGACTTGTGAGCGCACAGGTGGAATTCATGTTTCTTCAAGCCCATTATAGGACTAGATTATTAGATTGACTAGGATCTGGTGTGCGATTAAGGTGTGTGTGGTCATTGCAGGTAAAAGGCAGAACAGAGAAGGAAACTGCTCACTCCCCGTCGGGGAATCGAACCCCGGTCTTCCGCGTGACAGGCGGAGATACTGTCCACTATACTAACGAGGACCTCTGAAGCACTGCAATGGTCACGTCAAGCTGCGATTCGCAGCAGGTATGACAGGTAAAATTTGGCTGGCCGTGTAGAAATCCCCATCGGTTTACCAGGAACTACACTTTTATGCCTGTTTGACACAGATCTTTTGTGTGCTTCAGGCAGGGTTCCATGGTGTAATGGTTAGCACTCTGGACCCTGAATCCAGCGATCTGAGTTCAAGTCTCAGTGGAACCTCATTTGGCTTTCTAGCACTTTGCTCCACAGGTGCATTAGCACACGCTAGCATAAGAATCTAGTCAGTTGAAGAGCAAGTTAGTGGCCCAGTCAGTTCCACTCCTCTTGTGTTGGCTGATCTCATCTGCACATGGTCTTCATGCTGCACCAAACCTCGCTCATGCTCTTCTGCTGCACTTTCCACTTCAGCTTCCTGCTGTATCGTTCATTAGCCACCTTGACTCAAGTCAACTTTTCCTCTTGCACTCTTCCCACTTCCAATCCCTTTGCCACCTCTGAAGGCCCCGATCTTCTTCTTGACAAGCTCTTTGATGTCCTTTGTTTGGCTAGCACACAACCTACAGAAGACAAAACCAAGAGACTTAATTCTCAATAGGGATGCAAGTAAAACAGAGAAAATGCTGGACAAGCAGAGTTGTCTAAAGAGTGAATATCAATTCCCTTGTAACCAAAGAAGGAAAAGACCCATGTTTCCGCCCGGTTTCGGACCGGGGACCTTTCGCGTGTGAGGCGAACGTGATAACCACTACACTACGGAAACCCCGAAAGACAGCTTGTTTGGCTTTCCAATGTGTCTCACTGAGTAATCTCGCACTCTGACAAATTTGGTGACATGTTCCTATCATGGCCTTGAAGTAAAAGGAGCCATGGAGAAGAGACAGACGCACTCTAGCAAGGAGTCTGAACTGTAGTCTCCATGTTAGGCTCACTTAAACTTTGGACATTTAGGAGTTCACTAAAGCAAGCACAGCTCAACATATGCTGCCCTAAGAACCCCAGAACCTCTGGCAGCAGAACTGTTGCCTAAAGCGCCCATTTGTTTCATTGCCTTGGGCATTGGCTGAAAATAGGCCCAAGTCCTGTGCAGGCCACCTAGAGCCAGTCATTTCCAAGAGCTTAGTCTGTGCCTCCATCTTCAGGAAATATAGCGACTGGAGATTTGTTGATTTGTGTGAAGTCTGTGGAGTTTGCAGAAATTTGGGCCATAGACAACTCTTTAGCAAGACGAGCATCCAAAGGTTACAGATGTCAGAGACCTGAACCAGATTTGAGTACTTTCTCTTGTCTGTGTCCCAAACAGCAGTAGAACCCCACAAGTTCAAGCAGTGCCTGCAGTCAGACACTTTTATATCAGGACGCATAAGCAAAGAAGAAGCATGTTTCCGCCCGGTTTCGGACCGGGGGACCTTTCGCGTGTAAGGCGAACGTGATAACCACTACACTACGGAAACGACGCTTCCTGTGTTAGTATGCTCCGTCAACAAAGCTGCTGTTTTGAGTTTCATTCCTCTCCATATATGAATCCTGCATTTCGGTCCTATTTCCTGCCTGCCTCACAGCGAGAAGGTCAGTTTATCAGATGCATGAAGCTGCTTGAAGAATTTACAAACCGCCAGTTTTTAAGCAGTTTTATATCCTTAATGACACATCACAGCCTGCTTGTGTGTCTACAGTCCCTGTGTGTTCTTTTTGTTAATTTAAAGTAATGTTAATTTAAAGTAATGCTTAATTAAGTAGCTATCCCCTTTAGGGTTAAACATGTTTTTTTTCCTTGCTAATAACTGTTTGTTATCAGTGATTTTTAATTTGCTTATTTTCAGTATTTTTTGTCAGTATGTATGTTCGTAATAAAAATTGTATTCTTATCAACTTATCAACTACTTTCTTACCCTTCATTGATATTTCTCCACTTAATTAGACTATTTCCAAAATGATTCAACAATGAGAGATTGTATAGAAACACTGAAAATGATGTCTTAAGATACAAAAACAAATTAACTCGGAGGATCCATCCTAGGATAGGTGTTA
This sequence comes from Aulonocara sp. 'chitande type north' Nkhata Bay, assembly GCF_057382095.1. NCBI lineage: Eukaryota > Metazoa > Chordata > Actinopteri > Cichliformes > Cichlidae > Aulonocara > Aulonocara sp. 'chitande type north' Nkhata Bay. Next base: position 24,929,850 of record NC_141351.1, on the reverse strand, counting down.
GCAGAGGATACGACAGAATCTTTTTACTTTTGCCCTATTGGATAGTAATAGTGAAGACACGTAACAAAGGGCTGCAGAACAGACCTGAACCCGGGCCAGCCGCTCTCAGCCATATGGCATATCGTCGGCTACTCAGATCTCTTATCTTGAGCTATATTTAAGCATTTCAAATTATTTCCACCTACAAGATTAAACATCATTAATCCATAACTTTGATTATAATGTTTATTATTCTGTATAATGAGTATGATTGCTTCACGTACTTTAATTATATTTGCCTAAATCTTTAGTACTCTTAATCTATTTCAGTAAGATTGCGGCTTTTACTTAAGTTAAAGTTTAGAGAGAAAAAAGGAGGCTTGAATGTGTAGGAACCTTCGTTTTCTTGTACTGAGTTTCAGGGGGGAACAAAACAAAGATCGGACTCACTGGCATGTAGCTTATGGAGACGATGCCCATCCCTCGGTATGTTTTTTGCGAACCGTGTTGTGTTCTGTGAATTTTGAGGAGCCACAAGCTGACAAATGGAGGATCTCAGCGTTTAATAAACTCACTGGAGCGCGAATCTGAGCCGCCAATGAAGCTAAAACACGAAGATACGGAAGTAAATGTGGAGGGGCTGCCGCAGGAAGGCAGGGTGAACATCGGTGTTACCTTCCCCAGGTGGAAAGCACTGAAGAGGGACAAATGTTTCCAGACTGACGCTGAACTTGCGTGTTTTCTGCTGGACAGGTAACCTCTGCTACCTATGGGGGAAATATCTTAACCCCGTTGGGATACAGATTGTACGTACGATGCTCCAAAAGTTTAAACTCAGACTTGGGGTGTAACAGGTGTAAATGCGTCATGCTGCTTTTCTCGACCGCGGTAAAGTGAGCCGTCATTTGTGAGCCGCGGTCAAGCCAGCCGCCTCGTATCCGCCGCATAAATTTCCTTGCGCTTTTACACCAGTCTTTACGGTAGCGCCTTTTCGCTTTATATCCTGATTGAAAGCCTAGACTCGCGCACACGTGCGCGCGCGCGAACAGTCGCACGCACATGCGCGCACACAAATTACAATGAAACAGCCCGATACAGTCAATACAATTATGGAAATGTCAGAAATTCATGAAAAATCATCCTGAGTAGTTGAGGTCCAACTTTCAACAGATTCCTTCTCTGGGACACCTACTGTACCTGTGTGCCAGGTTTCATCCAGATTTACTGTAGAATTCCTCAGAAATTAAAGGGTACTTGTATCCACTGCAGTCAGCCAATACAATATAATTATGTCAATTCTCAAAAATTCATGAAAAATCATCCTGGGTAGTTGAGGTCCAACTTTCAACAGATTCCTTCTCTGGGACACCTACTGTACCTGTGTGCCAGGTTTCAGCCAGATTTACTGTAAAATTCCTCAGAAATTAAAGGAAACTTATTTTCAACGCAATCAGCCAATACAATAGAATTATGTCAATTTTCAAAAATTCATTAAAAATCATCCTGAGTAGATGAGGTACAACTTTCAACACATCCCTCCTCTGGGACACCTACTGTACCTGTGTGCCAGGTTTCATCCAGATTTACTGTAGAATTCCTCAGAAATTAAAGGAAACTTATATTCAATTCAATACAGTCAATACAATAGAATTATGTCAATTTTCAAAAATTCATTAAAAATCATCCTGAGTAGTTGAGGTCCAACTTTCAACACATCCCTCCTCTGGGACACCTACTGTACCTGTGTGCCAAGTTTCATCCAGATTTACTGTAGAATTCCTCAGAAATTAAAGGGTACTTGTATCCAATCTAATACAGTCAATACAATAGAATTATGTCAATTTTCAAAAATTCATTAAAAATCACCCTGAGTAGTTGAGGTACAACTTTCAACACATCCCTCCTCTGGGACACCTACTGTACCTGTGTGCCAAGTTTCATCCAGATTTACTGTAGAATTCCTCAGAAATTAAAGGGTACTTGTATCCACTGCAGTCAGCCAATACAATATAATTATGTCAATTCTCAAAAATTCATGAAAAATCATCCTGAGTAGTTGAGGTCCAACTTTCAACAGATTCCTTCTCTGGGACACCTACTGTACCTGTGTGCCAGGTTTCAGCCAGATTTACTGTAAAATTCCTCAGAAATTAAAGGAAACTTATTTTCAACGCAATCAGCCAATACAATAGAATTATGTCAATTTTCAAAAATTCATTAAAAATCATCCTGAGTAGATGAGGTACAACTTTCAACACATCCCTCCTCTGGGACACCTACTGTACCTGTGTGCCAAGTTTCAGCCAGATTTACTGTAATATTCTTCAGAAATTGCAGGGAACTTATGTTCAGTTCAAGAAAGGCTGAAAGACGACCACCACTGAACAAGACACACAAGCTGAAACATCAAGACTGGGCCAAGAAATATCTCAAGACTGGTTTTTCTAAGGTTTCATGGACTGATGAAATGAGAGTGAGTCTTGATGGGCCAGATGGATGGGCCCGTGGCTGGATTGGTAAAGGGCAGAGAGCTCCAGTCCGACTCAGACGCCAGCAAGGTGGAGGTGGAGTACTGGTTTGGGCTGGTATCATCAAAGATGAGCTTGTGGGGCCTTTTCGGGTTGAGGATGGAGTCAAGCTCAACTCCCAGTCCTACTGCCAGTTTCTGGAAGACACCTTCTTCAAGCAGTGGTACAGGAAGAAGTCTGCATCCTTCAAGAAAAACATGATTTTCATGCAGGACAATGCTCCATCACACGCGTCCAAGTACTCCACAGCGTGGCTGGCAAGAAAGGGTATAAAAGAAGACAAACTAATGACATGGCCACCTTGTTCACCTGATCTGAACCCCATTGAGAACCTGTGGTCCATCATCAAATGTGAGATTTAAAGGAGGGAAAACAGTACACCTCTCTGAACAGTGTCTGGGAGGCTGTGGTTGCTGCTGCACGCAATGTTGATGGTGAACAGATCAAAACACTGACAGAATCCATGGATGGCAGGCTTTTGAGTGTTCTTGCAAAGAAAGGTGGCTATATTGGGCGCTGATTTGTTTTTGTTTTGTTTTTGAATGTCAGAAATGTATATTTGTGAATGTGGAGATGTTATATTGGTTTCACTGGTAAAAATAAATAATTGAAATGGGTATATATTTGTTTTTTGTTAAGTTGCCTAATAATTATGCACAGTAATAGTCACCTGCACACACAGATATCCCCCTAAAATAACTAAAACTAAAAACAAACTAAAAACTACTTCCAAAAACATTCAGCTTTGATATTAATGAGTTTTTTGGGTTCATTGAGAACATGGTTGTTGTTCAATAATAAAATTATTCCTCAAAAATACAACTTGCCTAATAATTCTGCACTCCCTGTAGGTCTGTTGACAGAGCTCTGTACAGGTCTGCTCGAGCTGACCTGAAAAGGGGTCCCACCTGTCCAGCAACAACACATGGCATGGAATAATAGACATCATAAACCACAGAGGCAGCACTGTGAAAACAGAAAACCTGAGTGTGCAGCTAGCAGAGGAAATAAACAGCTTCTTCGCCCGCTTTGAAACACCACAACAGCAGCATTCATCTGCCTCAGCCCTGCTCCCATCCTCATCCTCACCTGGTTCCTGCACCGCTCCATTCACTGTAACGGAGCACGATGTCAGATGTGTGTTCCTAGCAGTGAACCCCAGGAAGGCGGCCGGTCCAGACGGAATACGTGGTAAAGTGCTAAGACCATGTGCCCACCAGCTCACCCTCATCTCCACCAGAATCTTCAACCTCTCACTGGATGAAGCAGCCATCCCATCCTGTCTAAAATCAGCCACAATCATCCCAGTACCAAAGAAGTCTCCCATCACCAGCCTGAACTATTATTGCCCTGTGGCCCTCACACCGGTAATCATGAAATGCTTTGAGAGACTAGTCCTTCAGCACACCAAGAATTACCTCCCCCCAGAATTCGACCCCCACCAGTTTGCATACCGTGCAAACAGATTCACAGAAGATGCCATCACCCTCCACTCGGTGCTGAGTCACCTAGAACAGCGGCAGAGCTACGCCAGAATGCTCTTTGTGGACTACAGCTCACCCTTCCACCACTCGCCCATTGAGAGCCTACTAACTTACTGCATCACAGTATGGTACGGCAGCTGCACTAAGGTGGATAGAGCCACCCTCCCAGCATATTTGCAATGAGTAGGAGATGCTCTGTATCTCACTGTACAACTGTATAGTGACAAAGGTATTGGGTTCTTTTCTAAAAATTGCTATAAACAGAGGAACCCAAACTGATGAAAAGTGGCGAATATTTTTTTTCAAATGACTATTTTTAGTGGATGTTTGATATAGAAGCAGAATGACAGAATGTTAAAAGAAGTTACTTTTAGTCATTCTAAGCTGGGCATTGCGTTCTCTGGCTGTTCAAAGCCATGGAACTTTAGACTTTCCAAGCAAATAATGATGGCCATACTGATGTTCTTTTCAGTACATTTTACTTTATGTTCATTTTCATTTTTATGATGTTTCTATTTTTACATAATTCCTCCCACATAGCAAAATTGGTATGGCCTGGATCTGTCCCACACAATGTGCTTACACATGGCCTGCGTACCGCAAAGAATGACGGCCCTATGGTGGCCCAGATCTGGTTTACCAGAGGTGGCCCACACATGAGCCAGCACAAGGCCAGTTGCAGACACACTGCTGGCCCTGTGCTGGCCCAGAACAGTTTCAGCTCTGGCCCCAGATGTCAGCCTAATGTGTACCTTAGCCATGTAAGCCATGTAATAACAGCATGTGCTGGAAGATAATAGTGCAAAAGTAACATGACGAAACTCTGTTCAGACAGTGAATGGACTGATTCTTATACAGCACTTTTTTACTCACCCATATTACTCAAAGTGCTCTATACAACATGTCACATTCACCCAATCAGGCCAAATGTGGCATGCCATCACATAAACAGTGCCATCTTACCATGCCAGAAGTCATCCAGCAGTGCCGGCTTGACACCAGATCCAGGCAAGACCCGTCTGCTATGTGGGATGACTTGTTCTTTTGGCGTTTTAGTTGTGGATTATGTTTGGGCTGTCTCTCTTGCCCTTTCAGTATTGTTTTCTTGTGCTTCTAAGTGTCCCTTTGTTTCTTTTTAGGTTATGTAGTATGGGTTAGAGATATTTTGTATGTTGTTTTTGTTTAATAAATCCGCCTTTTGGATTATTCCCTGATGTGCCTGAGTTCTGTTATTTAGTGTCACTTTGAAAGGACACACATCCAGCATTGACATATAATTGTCCTTTCAATTTTTGATAAACATTACAGTGAATTGAGATGTAACTTGGCCCAGAGGTACGGTAGGACGCCCAGAGTAAGAAAGTGTTGAAAGTTGGACCTCAACTATTATGGATGATTTTTAATGAATTTTTGAAATTTCCATAATTGTAGTGTATTGGCTGTATTGAATTGCATATAAATGTCCTTTAATTTCTGAGTAATTTTACAGTGAATCTGGCTGAAACTTGGCACACAGGTACAGTAGGTGTCCCAGAGGAGGGATGTGTTGAAAGTTGGACCTCAACTACTCAGGATGATTTTTAATGAATTTCTGAAAATTGACATAATTCTATTGTATTGGCTGACTGCAGTGGATACAAGTACCCTTTAATTTCTGAGGAATTCTACAGTAAATCTGGATGAAACTTGGCACACAGGTACAGTAGGTGTCCCAGAGAAGGAATCTGTATTTTAAAAAAGAGTGGACTTCATATTTGAACTATAATGACACTCCCGAAACATCAGCTTCTGTTCTATGGGAAGCAGGGAAAGCTGTGATGAGAGGTAAAATAATTTCTTTCTCATCACATAAAAAGAAAAAAGAAAACAAAAATATTCAGGAATTAGAAAAAAACATCAAATCACTAGAAGAAGCCTACGCGTCCCACCAAGATCAGGAAACATTGAACAAAATACGCAAAACAAAACTAGAATTAAATGAGATAATTGATAAAAAAAACAAAATTCTTAGTACAAAGACTACGCCTACAAAATTATGAACATGGTAATAAATCCGGTCAATTTCTAGCAAACCAGCTAAAAATAAATAAAGAAAAAACAACTATATGTGCTGTTCAAGATTCATCTGGGAACTGTTGAAAACACGCAGTTCTTTGAATCTTTGGGCTGAAGGAAGGACACTACTCGGTGTATATATGCTCAATCAACAATCATTTATTTCGGTACAAATCACAATAAGAGCATTACAACGTCCGGACGGGAGAGATGCCTGCAGAGGTTCGACAGCATGTCTCAAAATGGTGGCAACTTTCACAGACTTTTATAGCTAATCCTGACCCCCCTCTTTGTCATAAAAGCTGCATCTTCACATGTTTTTCTAATTCTTAGTGAGCCTGGCTCCTGACCTTGCCTCCCTGTCTTTCTGTGTGAAACTGGAAGGGGGGTGAAGAATGTGGTTTTATCTCTTCTGCTCAGACACCTAGTCTCCCTGTTATGGCCTTCTTCACATGATTCAGCAGTAAAACATTCTCAAGAAAACAGTGTCAGACATTCACAGCTGATCAAGGATACAGAGTAATGCACATTTTGTCTAATGAACTACAAATGATTATGTTTCTTTTATTCAAGAGTATAATAAAGACTAAACTACATACATAGTACACCATTAGAACTAAAGGCTAATATATGGCCTGCAGCTGTTAAGCTAATTTACTACCTTGACTACTGGTCATAAAATGGCATATGTTTAACTACTTGTCATTAACAACACCCCCTTTGATCTCTTTTCTCAAAGAGATCACTTACAAGACGCATTCCAGGGTCACAAGGTCCACGTCTCTCCATTCCTCAGGATCATCCTTTAACAGGGGCATCATAACCCCCCGGCCCTCCGGCCCTGAGGTTACGGCCCTGTCAATAAGACGAACTACCAGAGCTCTGAGGCATGGGATCAAACAACAACCACATGTGGTTAAGACAGCAGTAAAAACAGACAGTGAAACCAAGATTGACATAACAAATCCCTTCCATTGCCCAAAAACAGAAGTCATCCATTCCTCCAGCGGATTGTCGATACCTGAATGTTCGTGCATATTATGGGCCAGAGTCCGTAGCCCCTCCAGTGCTCGAGTTACAGAGCCATCCGGAGCTGTATTATTGGGAATAAAAGTACAACACATTTGTCCAAACATTTCACAAACCCCTCCTTTTTCAGCCAGAACCATATCCAGCGCCATCCGGTTCTGCACTGCCATCAGAGAGGTTGGACCTACTTGTTCTGCTAAGCCCTGAATTGCATCACGGGTCAAATTTGACAGTCGGAGAACGTTATAGTGCACATAGTTAATTCTATCTACGTTTTTGTTGGGGGTGACGGGAAACAAGGCAGAAAGTATTGGAATGTTTTCAAAACCGGCTGCTATCTGATCTACTAATTTAAACTCATTTGGAACGCCACGCGGAACACCGATAGAATCTATATATGTGGGTGAATTAACAGTTAAATCAAACGACCAAGATGATCCCTTAGGCCACCCTTGACGTCTGCGCCTAGGTGGTCGTTGCGCATGTCCCTCTACCCTCTCAGAATTATCCTTACCCCCTATTATCAGCAGAGGCGCTCCTAGTCTGACCATGGCACAAACACCAACCGCTTCATTTGGTATTCGCACATGCAGACTCCCACCTCCACAATAATAGTACAAACCGGCTCGAGCCCAAGTACCCACGACCGTGGCGCTCGCACGCGCTGCCTCTCCTCTTCCTGGAAATGTGGCCTCACACCAATCAGCTGGGATCTCGCCAGCGTCATACTCCTGCTCTCCGGGATCATCTGCAGTAAAATTGAAACAAGTATAATTAGCTTTCCTAGGTGTGAACGGTCCGGGAATGGTGTTATTATCTATTGGGGGAAATAAAGCAGATAATGGAGCACATTTTCCTGTAGTTACTGGTCTCCGAGTAAGTCGGAGCATGCAATCAAAACCCCAGGGGTCCTCTGGATACAGAGGTGCCGGTTCAATAAACAAACGTGGGCGTGCTGTAGCGCATGCCACACAATCAGACACCTTTTGCTCTTTTGTAGTTTCAATCAGCCAGTCCAACCACAGGTTGCTGTCCACATAGTCTGGAATGTAGTGTCTGCTGTAACCTGTGAGCCCAAGAAATGACAACATTTCTTTAACTGTACGTGGCTGGGGGTGTGACATAATTGTTTCCCTCTGGGACGCCAACATGCCCACCGTCTGCATCGCCACCACACGACCTAGAAATGTAACTTCAGTTCTGACAAGTTGGAGTTTTTCTCTACTTACTTTAAAGCCTGTTTTAGCCAGCTGGCGAAGCACCGTCAGTGTCGCTTGAAAACAAGCATCAGCTGTTTTAGCGGCAATCAGCAAATCGTCCACATATTGGATCAGTGTGCATCCTTCAGGTAAAACACATGGAGAAAGAGCATTTTTTAGTACCTGATTGAAAATGCCAGGTGAAAGGGCAAAACCCTGCGGCAGCCGTGTGTAACGCAGCTGCTGGCCCCTGTATGTGAATGAAAAAATATCTCTTAAAGATGGATGCAGAGGGAGACAAAAGAAAGCATTTGCCAAATCTATGCATGTGAACCACCGCTGATCTGGAGATAAATTAGTCAGAGCTGTGTAGGGGTTTGGTACAGGTACTGTTTGTGTCTTAAGGACAGCGTTTATTGCCCTAAGGTCATGTGCCATGCGATACTTGCCCGTGCCTGACTTTTCAACTGGGAGGATCGGAGTGTTCCATGCAGAGGAAGACGACTCCAGCACACCCACCTGCAGGAGCCCTGAAATAGTTTCTGCAATACCATTATCTGCCTCTGGACTGTGTCTGTATTGTGAACGCCAAATAGGGGTGTCATCCTTTAACTCAAATGTGATGGGTGAACAAAATGTTAAACCCACATCAGTTGGACCTTTAGACCACAGAGTGTCTGGGAGTTCTGTTAAGCCTTTAACAGCTTCCTCGTGATCAGATTTCTCCCTGCCATGTGTGCGCTTTTAAAAATTTGTGCTCTAACACACTCTGATCAGTAGCTGTCACAGAAATTCGATATGTTTTACAACTGGGTGAGTATGAGACATCAGTGAGTTGTGTTTGTTGCCAATCTGTGGCCCTTGTGGCTGTTCTCACCATGGGGCCTAAATCTTTTGCTTGATGACCCTCGTGTACTGCCAAAGACACATGGGGAACCGCTTCATCCCCCATTCTATACCAACACATTTTATCTTCAGGGAGTGGAACAAACGCTGCCACTCCAGCTGTGCCAACATAAATGTCCTGAGAGTTAAGCTCCCAAGTTGTCTCATCTAAACACTCGTTAAACAATTCCTCAAAGCACTCAGTGCGTTCGCGATCATAAAACAAGGTCACGTGGTAGGGGTCACGCAAGGGAGAGTAAACAGACATGGACATTATCCAGGGACGCCAGAGTTGGTACTGTGCCAGAATTCCATCTGATGTGGTCAGTCGCGCCCAGTAAATCTGCGCTGTACGTTCACAATCCTCAGATAACAGCCACTGTCCTCTCATTCCTGATTGCAAACAGGACAGCTGTGTGCCATCTCTCAAAGTCACTGTCAATCCATCAGCTCCACACATGATAGTAGCTCCCAGCTTAATGAGCAGGTCCCTGCCCAACAGATTAACTGGAACTTGTGATGAAATCATGTATGAATGGGTTAAGGACTGGCGTCCTAACTCCGTCTTTAGAGGGACAGTCACTGGCAAAGTCATGGTTACCCCAGAGAAGCCGATAACACTGATTTTTGTGTCTGTGAGTGGGATGTCGTCAGGAGCCGTACGAATGGTGGAATACGTCGCTCCTGTGTCCACTAAAAAGGGCAGGTTACGTCCATGAACCCTCAGTGGTAACAGGGGGTCTGCCCCTCCCCCTATTTCCAGGCCTCTCTGTGGGGTGTGTCAGTATTGTCCCTGCTGCCCGTATTCCACTGAATACTGGCCTGGTGGAGCCATCTGTGAGTTGGGGGCCGACCATTGTCCACGCCCCCTTCTGGCTGAACGTGGCATGTTGTTGCTGAACGGCTGAGGTGGTTCTGGGCACTCTCGAAACCAATGTCCAGTCTGACCACAGTTGAAGCACACAGTCCCTGGCACATATAAACCTCCTCTTGGCGCACCCCTTTGCCTGCCCATGCCGCCGCCTCCTCCCCGTTGACCACCACGTGAGCCCCAATTTCCTCTACCGACCCCACGGCCACCCCAATTTGTGCCTCGCGCGGGTCCCGGTGTGTCTACTGGCAATGCATTAGGATCAACATCAGTCCCCATTTGCTGGAAACCTTGAGCTACCATTACTTTTGCTATTTTTTCATCCTTTTTCTTATCATTTGCTTTTCCCCTCATTTCACCCAGCTGTAATTTCAACAATTGCTCTTTCATGCTATCTGTCTCCTCAGTTTTAGCCATAACCTCATCATGAGCTGTCTGCAGGCGATGCACCAGATGTTTCTCCCACACATGAGACTCTGCTCCCTCCATGTCGGGATTATCAGTCATGGCCACTCTGACCTTTTCGGGCACACCTTTTAACACAGCGTCTCTAAACCACAATTGTTGCATCCCCTCTCTACCAGGATGCTGGCCAGTGTTAAGGGCCCATGTGGCTTTAGCCTGTTCTATGTACTCCCTTGGAGTTTGATCAGGCTTCCACAACAACTTCAAAATCTTAGCAGCATTTGGAGTGGGATATTTTTCACGTAATGCATGAGATATTTCATTCACAACACGGCAAAACGGGATGCTATCAGCTATCAATGCTGTACCTGCTATTTTTTCTATGTCATCCAGTGCTGTGCCTTTAACACATCTGGCCACCACAGCTCTGAAATCACCTAGGGCCAGTTGAACACCTGTTGTTGCTCTATCAAATTCTCTCAACCACCCTGCACCTCCGTCTGTAATAGGAGGTAATAACTCAATCAATGCAGTTACATCTCCCACCCCGTATGGCTTGTATTTCATGTGACCCCCAGCGGTCACCACCAGGGGAAATGATCCCGGCAGAGACAAAGTGTCCCTGTCATCCTGGCTCCGACGTGTCATGGGGTGTGGTTTGTTTGGAAGTTTAGGTTTAGCTACTCTGCCTCTTCCTGCTTTTTCTCTGGCTGCTCTATTGTAAAAGGCCTCTTCTAGCTCCGGCACTGCATCTAATTTCTGCTTTTCCCAGACACTTACTGGTGTATTATCATCCAGTGTGCCTGATAACCAGCCCTCGTATGCGTCCCCATCGGGCCCGCACACCTCACCTTTCTCAACCTGTGGTGCAACAACTACTCCACTACATGTCTCATCCTCAGAAATTTGATGACGCTGCTCTAGAGTTATTATAGCTGTTTCAAGCAGCCGCACAGCCCGCTCTTCTTCAGACTCTACCTGCTGGGGAGACTGTTTCATGGGCGGTGACTGCACTCCGCCACAAGCTCCCTCTTCATTAACAAAAGTGGAGCTTTGTTTTATTATTTCACCCCTCGGGGGTGGAGTAGGTCGTTTGGGCTCCTTAGATATATCACAATCTACATAGCCTCCTGTAACTTCTAAAACTTGGCCATTTTCACTAGAGAGACAGCCCTGCTCCACCCTCAGCACAGGGTAGAGGGGGGCGGGGGCCTGATAGGGAGGGGGAAAGCCAGTGAGCGATGACTTCACCGGAGAAGCCGGCAGCATCAGCTTCTCAGGCTCCTCCCTTTTCTCCCTCATCCAGTGCTCCACCCCCTGGCATGTCACAGCCCACCTTGTTACACGGGCTTTCTCCTCCTGAATTTCCTGCAACTTTTTCCCGAGTTTCCGCCTGCTCCAAAAAGCAGCCTCCTCTAACTGTGTACTAATGTCCTGTTCTTCTTCCTGACGCTTCTGTGCTATTCCCAGAAGTAATTTTGCCAACGAACTTCTTGATTCTCCTCTCACTCCTTCCTTATCACACAACTTTTTAACTTTGGCTGCCACAGCTGCAGCCTTTGATTTTTTCTCACCCACGCTGCCAGGTCGCATGACCCTCAGCGCCCGCAACAACTCCTTCACCTGCTCATCAACAGTTTTCCACTCACCCTGCATTTCTCCTCTTTCTATGTCAGATTTAAGACCCGACATATTCACACCACCACACACTTCTCGCCCTTTCACTCCTTTTTTTTTTATATTTTTAATACTTTAAATATTTACACCACAGAGTAATACACCCAATTATGCCCGTCTATCTCTATGTGGCTCCGAATTCCCTCTTTATTCTAATTTCACACTCGTCAGGGGACAGGCACACAACAATTTCAGCCACTGAAACGAGGAATTCAACCTTTTTATATTTCTTTACTAAATCTAGACTCAACGTTTGTTCGCAAAATGTGTCTTGTTCTAGTCCGGAAATAAATGTGAACCCGTGATTGCACGGTCGTTCCAGTGTTATTTCCGTAGCTATGCGGGGGCCCTCACCTCCCCAAGTCACCACCTCGGCACCCGGACGCCGCCGGTCCTGGCCAAGCGTCCCTGGACAGGAGGGTCGCCACTCCTAGGGCAAATGTTCCACAGGTACACTAGGCATCAACCTTTGATCCTAAAATGTGTATTTGCTCTAATGTCCTCCTAGTCAAACACATCAACCGTCACTGTCACTGTGTTCACGCTTCACACTCCACACAAAACACACTCAAAACGCGCCTCAGTCACACTCTCCCTCAGTGCACGCTTCACCCACAAGACAGCACCCAGAGCGCGCCTCGCAGCTCCACACACTCTCTCTCACCCAGAGCGCGCTTTGACACTCACACACAACACTTTTCCTCAGCGGGAATTTTACACAGAAACCTCTGAGCTCAACTATTAGATCTTCTTAAAGCACACTGCACCATAGACCAAAATACCCTTTTCTCTGCGATTATGACCGCCACCACGGGGCAAAGTCGCATCATAAACGTGATGCTTGCATCCCCGAAGTTATACCTGACATCATAAACCAGGTGTTGCTCTGTACTTAAATTTTTACTTTGTATTATGGCCGCAGCCCTTTATACTCGACTGACGCCACAAACCACCGTCAAAACCTCTCTCAAATGTACTAAAATTAGCACCAACCACTACTGCACTTCACGGCCGCACCACCGGAACACGCCGTATCATAAACCAAACCTACGGACGTGTTTCGCTCTCGCGTTGCCAGCGTCCAACTGCACCGTGAAGCCAGTATCTGCTTGTCCTTAAATCAACTTCTATTTCATAGCCGGCAAAAGCCAGGACGTCACTGACACCATAAACAAAATAAACAAACCTCGACTTCAATGTACTGAACTTATGGCCGCGTCTTCAGAATAAATTCTAACGTATTATTGCTACAGAAGCCAGTATTAGACAAAATTAAATGTGGAAGGTAAAGTGGCTGCACTCTAGTCCAACGTAGTATGTTATTAGTATCTCGGTAGAAGCAGATTACTGCAATCTAGACCAACGTAGTGTGTTATTAGTATCTCGGTAGAAGCAGTTTATTTAACACCCTGGAATTCAGCCTCAACTTATGTTGTTAGTATCTTGCGCCAAAAACCAGACACCGACAAATTTACTGTGAAAATACATGTGACTCAGCGAACAGATTAATTTGGAAAGCCCAATATGCACATTTGGTATAATACAACAGGTTGTGCTTACCTTTTTGTTGTTAGACCGGTCTTCCGTTCGCCTTGCCCCACGATCTCACCAAAGGCCAAATCTGCACCTCCTCAGCACACCAAAGATCCGGGTCACACGGCACCAAGTTGTTGAAAACACGCAGTTCTTTGAATCTTTGGGCTGAAGGAAGGACACTACTCGGTGTATATATGCTCAATCAACAATCATTTATTTCGGTACAAATCACAATAAGAGCATTACAACGTCCGGACGGGAGAGATGCCTGCAGAGGTTCGACAGCATGTCTCAAAATGGTGGCAACTTTCACAGACTTTTATAGCTAATCCTGACCCCCCTCTTTGTCATAAAAGCTGCATCTTCACATGTTTTTCTAATTCTTAGTGAGCCTGGCTCCTGACCTTGCCTCCCTGTCTTTCTGTGTGAAACTGGAAGGGGGGTGAAGAATGTGGTTTTATCTCTTCTGCTCAGACACCTAGTCTCCCTGTTATGGCCTTCTTCACATGATTCAGCAGTAAAACATTCTCAAGAAAACAGTGTCAGACATTCACAGCTGATCAAGGATACAGAGTAATGCACATTTTGTCTAATGAACTACAAATGATTATGTTTCTTTTATTCAAGAGTATAATAAAGACTAAACTACATACATAGTACACCATTAGAACTAAAGGCTAATATATGGCCTGCAGCTGTTAAGCTAATTTACTACCTTGACTACTGGTCATAAAATGGCATATGTTTAACTACTTGTCATTAACAACAGAACACAATATATGAACCGATACAAATAAACAACATTTTCAGGGATTTCTATAAAACGTTGTATTCACCACAAATAAACCCATCTAAAAAAGAAATTGATCAGTTTTTGGACAACATAACTCTTCCAAAATTATTGGACACTCAAGCAATGGCACTGGATTCACCACTGACACCAGGTGAACTCCAGGAAGCCCTGATAAGTATGCACAATAATAAGGCTCCAGGTCCAGATGGCTTTCCTGCAGAATTCTACAAAGAATTCTGGTCGATTCTAGCACCAGTTTTCTACAGAACGTTGTTGGAAATTAAAGAAAAGGGCAGACTTCCATCAAATATGAATTCTGCAAACATTAATCTCCTGCTAAAACCAGGCAAAGACCCTGTATATCCCTCAAGCTATCGTCCAATATCCCTTATAAATGTAGACCTTAAAATAATCTGCAAAGCTCTCTCAAAGAGACTGGAGAAAATAACCCCCCTCTTAATTCATCCTGACCAAACTGGTTTCATAAAAGGTAGGCACTCATCAACAAATACACGTAGATTACTTAATTTGATAGACTACTCATACAGTAAAAACCTAGAAACTACAATATTCTCTTTAGACGCAGAAAAAGCATTTGACAGAGTTAACTGGAAATTTCTATTTGCAACTTTACACAAATTTGGTTTTGGATCCTCTTTCATAAACTGGTTAAAAATATTATATAATTCCCCAACAGCTTGTGTTAGAACAAATGACCAGACATCCTCCAGCTTCTGTCTCTTGAGGGGCACCAGGCAGGGATGCCCACTCTCCCCTTCACTATTTGCAATTTTTATTGAACCACTAGCAGCAGCAATTAGACAGAATTCAGTAATTAAGGGCATAAAATGCAAGAACGTGGAACATAAAATCAGCCTTTATGCGGATGATGTGTTACTCTTTCTCCAAAATTCACAAACCAATATCTCTGGGGTGATTGAATTGATAAACTCTTTTGCAAGAATATCAGATTACTCAATTAACTGGTCAAAATCTACAGTCCTACCGATTAATTGCTCCCTCCATAATTCCTCTTCTACACCACTGCAATCGGGAAATATAAAATATTTAGGTATTAATGTTTCTCCCAAGCTTGCAGATCTAACTAAATTAAACCATATCCCACTTTTAAAGAAGGTAGAAGATGATCTGGCTAGATGGAAATGTCTACCCATATCACTCATGGGAAGGGTTGCCGCTATAAAAATGATGGTCTTACCAAAAATAAATTATTTATTCTCAATGATCCCAACTAAACCGCCACAAGATTGGTTCAGATCTCTAGATTCATGTATGTCCAAATTCCTTTGGAAAAATAAACCCCCACGTATAAGCTTAAAAACACTACAAAAGACCAAGGATAAAGGAGGACTAGAACTGCCTAACTTTCAGCACTACTTCTTAGCCAACAGGCTTCAGTTTATCTCAGGATGGCTAAAACACACCCTCTTAGATGAACCTTGGCTAGATGTAGAACAAGCACTCTGCAATAATCTAGAGATCTCAGACCTACCATTTATCAGCTCAAACATCCAACGACATGAATGCTTTAAAAGCATCAACATCAGCTCTTCTCTGACAGCATGGTGGGAGTTTCTAAAATTGACGGTGTCTTCATTAATCCCATGCAAATGTACACCTATCTGAAACAACCCTGACATATTACAAAACAATAATATGATAAACTTTTCAGATTGGAGTGATAAAGGAATCAAATATTTAGAACATATACTAGAAGGAACATAATTTATTTCATTTGACGGACTAGTTACACAATATGGGATCAACAAGAAAAGATTTTTAGAATATCAACAAATTAAATCCATAGTAAAAAAGAAATTTAAACCGGGTCAAGTTGAACTACAAACACCACCAAGTGTGGTTCAATTTCTTACTCTTAAACCCCCCAAATTACTATCCAAAATATACAGAATGCTTTCTAAAACAGATGAATCAATATCACTTCCTATTGCAAAATGGGAAGCGGATTTATCAGTTAACTTAGACCTAAACTTCTGGTCTCAGATTTGCTTAAAAACCTTTCATCTAATTAGAAATCCCAGTCTTCCGAGATCAGACGAGGTCGGGTGTGCTCAGGGTGGTATGGCCGTACAATGAGCGGGTGGAGGGAGGTTCGGAGTCTTCTCTCACCCCCGTTCTCTGCGACCTGCTGGAGCAGGGGGGCTAGGACTAGGAGGAGGAGTTGGTCGTCCGACTGCGGTCTGGAGTGTGGAGCCTTCCTGCTGCTGCGGAGTCGGGGCGGTCTGCCTCCCCCCACCGCAGGGAAAAAGGAAACACCACCTGGGTCTGGGTGCAGTTCCCCCCTCCAGGGGCGGGGGCACCTAGACCCGGTTTGTAGAGTACGCTTGGGGAGTGTGATCGTGTGTACAACGTCTCTTTATGTCTGTCTCCACGTTGGTTGAGTGTGGAGTAAGTGCATATGAGAGCATGAGGGTGGGAATGGATGTTTGTATCTGTGTGTGCCTGTATGTCTGTGTCTATATGTCAGGTTGGGTGTCAGGCGCCACCTCTCTGGGGACATCTCAGGCCCTCCAAGGTTTGGAGGCCTATCTCCCCCTACCACCACTTCCCCTGCCAGTGGCGGACCCCCTCAGACATCGGTGCGTTGGTGGTTCTTTGTGTCCGGGGATGGGCGTCCAGGTACACACCGGCTCACTCCTTGGCGGCCGCTTATCGGGGCCTGGAGCCTGGGGCTCGCTCGGGCCACTTCGGAGGTGGGGTGCCCCCGGCCTCTCGGCCTGGGGCTCGGTCACTCAGGCGCAGCTGGCTGCCGGCGGAGCTCACGGGCGCGTCACTGCAACTCCCCCTGGCTTCTGCTCCGCGGCTGCTGAGTGAGCCCTCATCTGGGACTCTCCTCAGCTCTTTCTGGGACAGTGGCGCGGCTGCCCCTCTGTTGGTCTTCCTTGGTCTCTTGTGTTCTGGGGGCCTCTGGATGTCTGGAGTTTTGATCTCCTCCACACCTGCTTCACGCCCTGGAGGACGGGGCTGTGGCCCCCCCACACCCTCTAGCAGATTATTACATGAAGGAACCTTTTAAAAAACAAAAAACAAGCGCGTCCATGCTCACAGGTGTACACATGGGTGATCACACCCACAAACTACACCCTTTTTGGCTCCTACCTCAAAGCACACTGTGTTCTGTTGATCTTATGTGCTGCACAATAATGTTTAACATTTAGTATTTACTGTCATATTCCCATATATCATTGTGATGTTGTTTATTCTATTACTCTTGTTCTCTTCTGCTTGCTTTCTTTTTTCTTTCTCAGCAGGTGATCCAGGTGATTGATCTATGCATTTTTTTTTCTCTGCCCGTTCTGTTGGTTTTTGTCTTTTGCCCTTCTCCCCCGTCCCTCTTCTCAGCTGTTTCTCTTTCCCTCTTTCTTTCTCCCCTTCTTTCCCCCAGTCAAGTCTGTCCCGTATTCAGTAAGTGAAAATAAAATAAACAATAAAAGGTGAATCAAATGGACCATTACGGCAAGGCTGGGATGGTCAGTTTGGTAAAGTAAATCCGTTGGGCATCTTTCTTTGCCTTTTCATCTGATGGCAAAAGAGCCAAACGGGACAGGCCAAAAAAAAAAAAAAAAAAAAAAAAAAATTACAAAAAGTATAGATTTTACAATTATTGACTGCTGTCTTGTAACCACCTTGATAAAACAGAATGATTGCCTCATTAATGATTGAAAATTGTTCCTCTAAAGAGTGAAACAGTTAACAATTCTGCATATTTGCCACAGACCTTACTAATGTTATATCTCTTTGCTGATAGAGTCTGTTTTTCAGTGAATGGCTGTAGTTTGTTTTGTTTTTTTCCAACAGCCTTCCCTACGCAAAGATTCCACTCCTCTAACGTGTCTTGGAAACTTCAAACCATTCGCCTCGGGAGGATGAATTCATGTGAACTGATTAATGTTAAAAAATAAATAAATAATAAAAGAAAAAAAAAAAAAAAAAAAAAAGGATGATTTTTAATGAATTTTTGAAAATTGACATAATTCTATTGTATTGATGGTATTGAATTGAATATAAGTTTCCTTTAATTTCTGAGGAATTCTACAGTAAATCTGGATGAAACTTGGCACACAGGTACAGTAGGTGTCCCAGAGGAGGGATCTGTTGAAAGTTGGACCTCAACTACTCAGGATGATTTTTAATGAATTTTTGAAAATTGACATAATTCTATTGTATTGGCTGATTGCGTTGAATATACGTTTCCTTTAATTTCTGAGGAATTCTACAGTAAATCTGGATGAAACTTGGCACACAGGTACAGTAGGTGTCCCAGAGAAGGAATGTGTTGAAAGTTGTACCTCAACTACTCAGGATGATTTTTCATGAATTTTTGAAAATTGACATAATTATATTGTATTGGCTGACTGCAGTGGATACAAGTACCCTTTAATTTCTGAGGAATTCTACAGTAAATCTGGATGAAACTTGGCACACAGGTACAGTAGGTGTCCCGGAGGAGGGATTTGTTGAAAGTTGGACCTCAACTACTCAGGATGATTTTTAATGAATTTCTGACATTTCCATAATTGTATTGACTGTATCGGGCTGTTTCATTGTAATTTGTGTGCGCGCATGTGCGTGCGACTGTTCGCGCGCGCGCACGTGTGCGCGGGTATAGGCTTTCAATCGGCACATAAAGCGTAAAGGCGCTACCGTAAAGACTGGTGTAAAAGCGCAAGGAAATTTATGCGGCGGATACGAGGCGGCTGGCTTGACCGCGGCTCACAAATGACGGCTCACTTTACCGCGGTTTTTCTCGGGTATATGTATCAGTGTGAGGTGAAGTGACTCTGGTATAAAGGGCAGATTGGAGCCAGTTTTTAACTCTGAAGATTTTGTGCTCAGCCTGTTCAGCATCAGCTGCGACAATAACTTTCATATGAAGGACTGATTGGGGCCAGTTTTCAGCTCAGGAGGTTTATAGACAAACATGTTGGGAGTCCAAAAGCAGCATAATTTCATTTAGCAGGAAAGTAGGGTTTAAGTGTTTTGGGTTCTTGTTCATAACTAAAAGCAAAGTGGAGTGGGAGAAAGATAGGTAGATGCCTTAACCCAGACCTTCCCAAAGTGTGTGTGTGTGTGTGTGTGGGGGGGGGGGGGATGCAGAGCCATGGCAGGGATGCATGCATCGCAGTATGAAAGGGGGGGGGACAAAACGCTTGCACACTGCTAGCACGGGGCGCCTACAGGAATGCAAAGCAAGAGATGAAGCTGAATATGTTTCCAAAACAACTTCATTCTAAGCCAAAGACTAGAAAATATGGTTAAGCAAATCTTCCCTTTGGTTTCACCTGCACAAGTGCCGAGGTAGGTCTCCCTGCAGAATTGGTTTTCCCTTTGTCAGGAGCAGCTCTGGGCTCTTCAAATCACGGACAAACAGTATCCCACATTCTTGATTTTTATTTCACAAACACTTGTTGTAATGGCTAACTACTGGTGACATTTTGGAGATGACAGTTCTTTATACAGTAAAGTTACAGCGGGATACAAATAATATCAGACTGATCCTGCCACGATTTGTTCCCCCGGTTCAAATCACGGACAAACAGTATCCTACAGCTGTTTATGTTTTTAAACCCATTTTGCACAGAGAGGCATTTTTTAAAAATGTATTGATAGCAATGTTGAACATTATTACACAGGAAAAAAACAACTACAGTAAAATAATCACACCGTGATGCCTCTGTCTTTGTAAATGGAGGGACAGTAACTGCGTGTGTATGTAAGCATGTAAAACCTGCAGATAGTCAGATTAACAGTATTTTGTCTCTATCTGCCTTTCTGCGATTCAACTCATGTAAACAATAACGTGGCGCACAGCGTGACGTGAAAAAGGCACATACCTTTGATGTTGTGTGACAAACTCTGTATTCCTCCTCCACACGTAAACGCAAAAAAGGAGTTTTAAAAAATCTCAGTTTTCGGTGATTCACGCCGTTTACGTGTGGACGAAACAGCTGCGTTTTCAAAAGTACCCGTGTAGGCGTGGACGTAGCGTAAAAGAGTTAGTAGTTTATTTTCTTACTACCTGTAGTTTATTGCACATTACTTGTATTTGCTTAATTGTTTACTGCATTTCGTTGCCCTGTACCTGTGCATGTGCAATGACAATAAAGTTGAATTCTATTCTATTCTAATTCTATTCTACTAAATGTTTGAGGTGTGAAATAAACCGCAGTGGAGCAAAATATGGGCGTGTGTGGTTGGAGGATGTGTTTGTGCGTGCGTGTGCATGCGCGCGTGCACTCACGCGGGGGGGCGAACATTTTTCTTGTAAAACAAAGGGGGCCTAGCAAAAAAAGTTTGGGAACCACTGCACTAATAACTTTTTTTCTGTCTTCTTCTCCTTTAGGAAAAAAAAAAAGCTTTTCCAAAAACACATTCAGAGTCATGCAAAAAAAAAAAAAGCAATTTCCCCAAAAGATGTTTCATGTTGTATTTTACTGACACAGTCCTGAAGTGACAAAGCACAGATTTCTATATGTGTGGACTTTCCTTCATATCAGACACAAAACTGATGCTGTACATTCACAGTGTGTGTCTTTTTATCTGTCCGTGATTGTTATTTATTCTTGTTTTTTGCACACATGAGTCCACTGTTCCTTTTAGTATAAATCATAATTAAAATAAATGGTATGTGACTTTAAGACATATCCTGTTGTTTTTCTTTATTCAGCTATGAGAGAAGTGCCACACCATCGTCTGCTATGAATGGAAAATTTTCAGATCTTCAGCAGCTGTTGCCAGTTAAAGAAGAGGTTCGCTGGAGTCCCAGTCTGGACCAGCAGGACACAGACCTTCATCACAAAAATGAGGTACGTGAGGGAGAACAGTTTGATGGCCTGGTTGAAGCTGATATCACCAGGTTTCCAATTAGTCCTGTGAAGAGTGAAGATGATGATGAGAAACCTGACTCCTTGCAGCTTCATCAAAGGCCTCTGACCAGCTGCTCAGATAAACAAATGAAAGCAGAAACTGATGGAGAGGACTGTGGAGGACCAGGATCAGCCACTGACCCAAACCCACAACAGAGTCCTGATTCTCTTGAGATGGAAGTCAGCTTTGGTGATAAATTGCATAAACCTGAAATTGAAGACAGTTATGATGGTAGAAAGAAGAGCAGGACACTTGAGTCAGGCAAAAATGAAGATCTGGAATTTAACAGTGCCAACACATCCTTCAACTGCTCTGACTGTGGTAAACATTTCCTTTATAGGCAAACTCTTCAGAGACATGTGACAAGTCATTTGGGAAAAAGGACAAATAAAAAATGTTTTAAAATGAAGCAAAATCCACATTCACAGATGGCGGGCCACAAAGAAGAGAGACTGTTTGATTGTGATGTCTGTGGACATAAATTTAAGAGAGAAGCAAATCTTACAACACACATTAGAGTTCACACAGGTGAGAAACCATTTAGCTGTAACGTTTGTGAAAAAAAATTTAGACATCAGTATAATCTCTATAGACATTTGAAAATCCACACTGGAAAGAAATCATTTAGTTGTGCTGTTTGTAATAAAACATTTTCACAACGGTGGGACCTGAAAAGACACAAGATTGTCCACACAGGAGAGAAACCCTTTAACTGTAGTATGTGTGGCAAAAAATTTACACAGAGGAATCATTTTAAGAGACATATTAGGGTCCACACTGGGGAGAGACTGGTTGGTTGTGATGTCTGTGGTAAAAGATTTAACTGTAAGAGAAACCTAAAGACACACATGAAAGTTCACACAGGAGCAAAACCATACAGCTGTGATATTTGCAATAAAAGATTTTCACAACCAGGAATTTTGAAAAGACACAGGAGCATCCACACAGGAGTTAAGAGCCTTCGACCAGATGAACCAAGACGTCTTGGTTTGATGGCACTCGTGACACAATCAGCTGCTTCAGACCTGGTGCAGACACAAGTCTTGAACAGAGTAGGTAAGTGAAGCACATTCAATTGCATTTGTTGTAGCGTATTAACATATAACTCGTATGGGCTATCAAAACGCATTATTTTCACAATAGTGTATAGCAGGTAATTGTGCTTTCTTCCAAAGCATTAGGGATTTTCTGATAGTGGGGATTTACTCCAAAAATACACTGTCTGCAGCTGCATGACATTCTGGCTCTGACACGGCCAGGATGATGCTTCTCGTTCCAACAGATGTGTTTCACAAATATCCCAGAACTGACACACTGTTCCATTTGCTTAAAATAGACTTCTTTTTTTTTTCTAACTGAAGCCATGTCAAGCTGTACAGATCAGTTGGGGAGGACAGGCAAATAGCCAGATGAGTGACAGGGAGAATGCAGTAAATATTGAAAATAAAACAACCGACACATGCTAAATACTCCAGTCTATGGACATTTGTGTTTCTGGGTTCCCTGCAGATGGTCAGCAGACGTTCCTGATTAAAGAGGAGTTTCCCTTGAGCCCCTTTGTGGACCAGCAGGACTCAGACCTCTACCAGATAAAGGCAGAACAGAAGGAACTCTTCACCTGTCGTGAGGGAGAGTACTTTAATGGGCTGCAGGAAACTGATATTACCAGGTTTCCAGTCACTGCAATTCGAGTGAAAAGTGAAGATGATGAAGAGAAACCTTACTGCTCGCAACTTAATCAAGACAACAATGATTCCGAGCCTCCAAGCAGCTGCTCAGACAAACAAATAAAGTCAGAAACTGATGGAGGGCACTGTGGAGAGCCAGACCCTGACAAAAACCAGTCTGGTCATTTAAAACAAAATACTGATGGAAAAGTTTCTGACTCTTGTGAAACTGAAGTCAGTATTGATGATGATGATGATGATGATGATGATTGGCAGGAGCCTTTGACAGACTCTGGACCAGAAACTGAAGTCAGTAGCAATGGTGGGAAGGACAGCAAGGCTCTTGATTCAGGTTTAAAGTGTAAACGGTCTCTTCAGAAACATGTTATCAGTAGTTCAGGGAGAAGGTCTTCATGCTGTTTAGCTAATAAGAAATGCTTAAAAGTGAACCGAACTGATTTAGAAGGAATCCAAACAGAAGATAAACCATTTGGCTGTGATACTTGTGGACAAAGATTTAATCAAAACGCACATCTAAAGACCCACATGAGAATCCACACAGGAGAGAAACCATTCCGCTGTAACATTTGTGAAAAAATATTTAGACATCAATACAACCTTAACAGACACATGAGAGTCCACACGGGAGATAAACCATTTAGCTGTGGTGTTTGTGGACAAAAATTTAACCGTAACACAAATCTCAAGACGCATATGCGGATTCACACGGGGGAGAAACCATTTGGTTGTGGTCTTTGCAGTAAAAGATTTTCACAGCCTGGGGATCTGAAAAGACATATGAGTGTCCACACAGGTGAGAAACCATTCAAATGTAGCATTTGTAGTAAAAGATTTACGCAGAGGATTCATTACAAAACTCACATGAGCGTTCACACAGGAGAAAGACCATTTGGTTGTGACTTGTGTGGCAAAACATTTAACAGAGAAGGAAATCTGAAAATCCACAAAAGAGTCCACACAGGGGAGAAACCTTTTGGTTGTGATATTTGTGGACAAAAATTTAACCAAAGCACAAATCTGAAGACACACATGAGAGTCCACTCTGGAGAAAAACCTTTCCACTGTAGCATTTGTGGAGAAAGATTCACGCGAGAGGGAAGTCTGAGGAGACACATGAGACGCCAGGGAATGAACCATTTGATTGTGGTGAAAAGTTTACATGACAGTAATCATAATGTAATTAAATGAATATTTTTTTAATATATGTTGACAAAACATATATAATGCAATGGTGGTTTTTCAGTATTTCTAATTATGTTATTTATTATAAATCTGTAAATTATATAATACTAAACAATAAAACTGGGGGGAGAACTGGTGCTTCCTTTTTTGTGGTTTCTACATTTCAAAAAAATGATTCATGTGTGCTGCTTGCAGGTTCTTGGACTTATGGCACTTCAAATTAATTTTAGTGTTAAAAAGGAAATGGAAGAAAGACTGGGACCTTTTCGTCATTGTTGCATGACAGAAATGCTTTCAGCAATTAAAATTTTATGATTTATCACACAAAGTAACCAGGTAAAGGTGCCGTTAGAAGGGTACGTTCTTTTTGCCAGAAACCTTTCCTGCAGCTTCCTTCAGTGCTAACATGTTATAGATTCAGTTGACTTTATATTCATATATTTTCAGTTTTCTAGGTTCAAGTTCCTAACCCTAAACCACAGGGGGAAGTTTGTTGGCTACAGAATCAGTTAGGTTTAGGAAAAAAAATAATGATTTGGGCTCAAATAAATTTTAGGGCTTTTTTGTGTCTGAAATTCTAAAAAGGCATTTTCTTTTTCAAATGTGTTTTGAGTGGCCAAATAGGCTAACAGATTTTGAATAGAGCCTCCGTAGTACTCTTCATAACATTTCAGCTGCTGCTCTACAAAAATAATTTTTACATTTCTAAGTAAAATTAAAAAGACTACAGTGAATAAAGTCTCTGATGTATCCACAGGTCAGCCTGTGTGAAAAGACAGGGCTTATGTAAGTTAAAGCACTGATTATTGAACAGTCTGTGCTTTTGCGACTATAGTTTTAGAACAGACAACAGGCATCTACATCAGTTCATATGATTCAGCCCTAAATATATGCTTTATCAAAAAGGAAGTTTGGAGACTAATCTTAAAAATAGAGATGGATATTGGTTCCAAAGAGGAGGGGCCTGAAAACTGAAGGCTCTGCCTCCCATTCTACATTTAAATACTTTTAAATGGTGTGAGTGTGAAGTACTCTAATAGGGTGATATGGTACTATAAGAAAATGAGATGGGGCCTGATTATTTGAGACCTTGTATGTGAGAAGCAGAATTTTGAATTCTGGATGTAACAGGGAGCCAATACAGGAGAAATCTGCTCTCTCTTTCTAGTCCCTGTCAGGACTCTTGCTGCAGCATTTTGGATTAACTGAAGGCTTTTCAGGGAGTTTTTAGGACATCCTGATAATAATGATTTACAGTAGTCCAGCCTAGAAGTAATAAATCCATGAACTAGTTTTTCAGTATCACTCAAACACAGGATATTTTTAATTTTAGAGATATTGCACAAATTGAACAAAGCAGTCTTACATATTTTTGTAATATGTGCATTGAAGGACATGTCCTGGTGAACAATGACTCCAAGGTTCCTCACAGCGTTACTGGAGGCCAAGGTAATGCCATCCAGAGTAAGAATCTGGTTAGATACCATATTTCTAAGATTTTCAGGGCCGAGTACAATAACCTCAGTTTGATCTGAATTTAAAAGCAGAAAGTTAGCGGCCATCCAGGTCTTTATGTCTTTAAGACATTCCTGCAGTTTAATTAATTGCTGTGTGTTATCTGGCTTCATGAATAGATACATTTGGGTGCTATTCCTTCTGATGATACTGCCTAAGTCAGGGGTCTCGAACTCCAGTCCTCGAGGGCCGGTGTCGTGAAGGCGACTGTTGTTGTGATTTGGCGCTGTATGAACAATAGATGCACTAGAGGGGAAACAGCGGCACTGCCTCCAAAGCTGGAATGTTTTTACAGAGGGAAGTCATTCTTGTTTTTTTCCTCTACATCTTTTCTGACTGTCTTGAAACTTTTTCATGTGTCCCTGTTGCAACACACCTGAATACAATTAGTAAGACTCTATAGAACTTGACTGAATGCTGAGGTTGCTATTCAGCCAGAGAGATACTCCCATACAGCTTATGACAAAATTTAATCCGAAGTGATTGATGGCCCTAATCATGACCTTTTGACCTCCCCCCTCCCCCCGGAAGTGTGTAATGAGCATGACGAATTGCATCCGGAAAAGGGGGGGTGAACCCCGGAAGCGCGCCATCTGTCGCTAAGCGTGTCGAATTGCATCCTGAGAAGGGAGGGGGAAACCTCCGGAAGCGCGCCATCTGTCGCTAAGCGTGTCGAATTGCATCCTGAGAAGGGAGGGGGGAAACCTCTGGAAGCGCGCCATCTGTTGTTGGGAAAAAAAAAGTTTTTAGAGGGAGGGACTGCAGCAGGGGAGGGAATAAAAGCAGAGAGGAGGAGTCCGTCACAATTTCTAAGTCACAGACACACAAGATGGAACCTTTCATTCTAACCCCCAACAGCGCTCCTGTTTACTTGGACGGGGAAGAGATCTGCTCTCCCAAAGAAGAAGGCTTTGAATATGACATATTCAAATACAGCATATTTACTATGGAAGGCCTCGATCCGGACCTTATGACACTTCCGGAAATACTCCGGAAGTGTCTAGTCATTTTCAGACCTGATGCGTCATGTTCCATAAACATGAGGGGAGGGGTATGGTTCCTGAAGCACAGCGGTGATGCAGCAGCTGATTCTGTGCTGTATAGAGAGACAGAGCGGCAGTTAGTTTTCCGCAAACTCATAGTTTGAATTCTGTTTCGATATTATGACAATTTTCTCTGTTTTTTACAATAGCGGGTGTAATTTTACTTTCTTAAGCTGCACCGGCGTTTGTAATGGGAATAAAGACTGACTTCCTGTAGAGATTTCAATAGTATTTTATTTTCCTATAATACAGACGCAGTAAAAAAACCTTTAAGATACACCATAGCTTGTGATGAAAAGAAGAACTTTCTATCCGCTTGTAACCTACAGGCTGCCTACTCTATATGTGTAAAAAACGAATAAATATTCCTTAGTGAATACTACTTTTCCTTTTGAGAGACTGAAAAACAAACCATAATTGCCGTGACAGGCGATCTTGTTTCACACACACACACACACACACACACACACACACACACACACACACACACACACACACCGCGGGCCAAGGAGGAGTGAGACGGCGGAAGAGTTTTTTTCTTCAATACTTTTACAATAGGTTTTCTCAATAGATAGAAAATGATGACGCTGAGGAGTCAACAGCCGATATTATCATTGCTTGTAACCCGGTAAATAATTTCGTACATCTCCCAATAAAATAAGTCTTAGTGGAAAAAAGCTCATTTTCGAATAAGTTTATTAAAGCACCCCCCTCTGTGGAAAAGAGTCAACCATGAGGCGAGTTTTGTCAACAGCAATTGTCCATTTGGTAAAACAAATATCCGCCTCAAAGTCGTATTTTACCGTTGCAGAATGTGGAAAACAGACGGCGTTCGCAAGAAGGCAATCAAAAAAAAAAAAAAAAAAGGAAATTTGGTACCTCCAACTCTCCCGACTGCGCGCGCGCACACACACACACACACACACACACACACACACACACGCACACACACACACACCGCGGGTCAAGGAGGAGTGAGACGGCGGAAGAGTTTTTTTCTTCATTACTTTTACAATGGGTTTTCTCAATAGATAGAAAATGATGACGCTGAGGAGTCAACATCCGATATTATCATTGCTTGTAACCCGGTAAATAATTTCGTACATCTCCCCATAAAACAAGTCTTAGTGGAAAAAAGCTCATATTCGAATAAGTTTATTCCCCTCTGTGGGAAAGAGTTTTTTTCTCAGAGTCAACCATGAGGCGAGTTTTGTCAACAGCAAGAACAACTGTTGCCCATAAAGTAAAACAAATATCCGCCTCTAAGTCGTATTTTACCGTTGCAGAATGTGGAAAACAGACAGCCCTCACAGGAGGCACCATAGTTAAAATATTTAAATTTCAACTAAATTTGTAGTAATGATCGGATTTCCTCACTTATCTACACCACACTCCTTGTCCTTGATTTCTTATCGTTCCTCTGTCCCTTAATAGAAACCACATATATAGAAACTATCCTCCCTTTCAGTTGTCTTTTGCACTTCCATATCGCAAAGCAGTTACTGTAGGTTATTTTCTGCTTATGCATTAATGTAATTAATTAACTTATTTATCCTTAAGTAAGGTAATGACTTGAGTTCTAATGCTTTTTGTCTCTTGAGTTAGCTGTCAATGTGGGATTTTTTTCCCCTTTTGTCCAGTTAAAGCTGCCTTTCATTCTTCAACACAGCTTAAACTCTAATAGGTAAGCTTTCTTGTAATTTCTTAGTTCTGCAGGCTTCTTGAAAGACATCCGAGACTCTTCTTTGGATGCTGGCTGCCTTTTGTTTTGTTTTCTGTCAAGATGATCCCACACTGCTTCGATTATCTTGAGGTTCGAACCCTGGAGAGATCAATCCATGACTGATGCGTTGTTTCATCCAGGCATACTTTGACTACATTGGCAGTATGTTTGCGATCATTGTCGTACTGAAAAATGAAGTTGAAGCCAATCAGACACTACGTGGTATTACATGGTCGATCAAAATCTGGTGGAACTTTTCTACATTCATAATTTGATTAATTTGGATAAGAGCTCCAACAACACTGGCTGAAATCCAGCCTCAAAGCACGGTAGAGTATCCACGCTGTGTTAAAGACGGCTATAGACATTCACTGTTGTATCTCTCTTCGGACCTCTTCCATGCATATTTCAAATTTGGATTCATTACTCCATAAGACATATTACAGCTGATTTCTTTTTCCAGCCAATTTCTTGTGTAATTTGGCACACCTCAGCCTTATTTTTCTCTGTTCTCCTTCCTTAAGAATGGCTTATTAACAGCCACCCTTCCAACTCAGATAACTTTTGATGAGGTTTCATGAAATGTTTACAGCACTTGAGTTACTCGCCACGGCCATCCTAAATGCTAAAAACACTAAACTTTAATTCTAAATTACGTAATTAACGTTAACCAGAAAAAACAAGCCAAAGTCGAAATGTTGCTGAGCTGACCTGTGGTATGCTATGTCTTCTAAAGCACGTATAATGTAAACAGAACTGGTCTTTGCACAGAAGCCTGTGGAGCTTCATAATTAACCTCAGTGTGTGAAGAGGACTCTCCATTTAATAATAGCTGTAATAAAATGTTCTGGCCGACGGTGTTAAACGCTGCACTTGGGTCTAGCAGGGAAGATTTCAACTTTTCAATATGAATGAAGGCTGAAAACTGATTAGATTAATGTCTGATGATCTTTTCCGTGCTTCTTCAAGTTTGTAACACCAAACATATTAAAGGATGATGTAAGGCTCACAGGAAGAGTTTAATTAGACACACATTTACTATTTTTCTTTATACTCTTTCTTTCTTGACATGTTTAATATGATTACTATCAGAGGAGAAAATGAACCTTGTGTAGTCTAAAAACTTTTTTATTTAATCAAACTGTAATGTTGTTGAACTCTGACGGATGTGTCTTTTAATCTTGTCAACAAATCCTTAATCACCTAAATCTGCCATTTATCATCTTGTAAAATGTTCCCTCTGCTTCTGTTGCACATCTCCCCCCGACACTCTCTGCTTCACCTGTCCTGTGC
The DNA here is from genome assembly GCF_057382095.1 of Aulonocara sp. 'chitande type north' Nkhata Bay. NCBI lineage: Eukaryota > Metazoa > Chordata > Actinopteri > Cichliformes > Cichlidae > Aulonocara > Aulonocara sp. 'chitande type north' Nkhata Bay. Next base: position 24,900,056 of record NC_141351.1, on the reverse strand, counting down.
AGGTGGTCCAACCCCTGCCTGCCTCCTTAAACTGGGGTGTTTAAATCTCTTTACCTCTGTTGTGAACTTCACACAAAGTTTGTGGTAACAAAATCAAACTGACGAGGATCTCGTTTGAAAAACACACACACTCACGAGACAAAATAAAAACAGACTGCTCAAAGCAAAAGCAGAGCCCTCACAGCTGGTAGTACAAACACAGTGACAACATGCGTATTAGATACCCTCAGTGCCAAAAGCATAAATATGAAAAAAATGTGATCACCAAGAATATCCTAAAAATGGCATTGAGGTGCGTGTTACAGTAAAGAAAAAAAAAAGTAGCCAAATTTTCATCGGAAAATGTTGAATTTTAGTAAAAACAATGCTCTGTAGTTTGATACTGTCGTTACAGACAAAGCAGATGTTTAAAGCCTTTGGACGCACATTTGAAACGCACTCATTCTCCTTATCAGCTGGAAACATTAAAGCCATAAAATGACTTTTTCAAACGGATAAAAACTATTGAACAGCAGCAATGTTGAGCCTGTTCCAAAATTTGAATGTACATGTGTTGAAGGTGCGGGTCTTGTTGAATTATTAAACATACTTTCTTTAATTTTTCGAGCCACAAAAACAACAACTTTTAATTTTCTTCTGCTTGAGTATCGGCCTCGGGTAGCTCTACTTATCATTGCTCAGTCAGTTGTCTGTTTGTGCTACTTTTTTTCAAGGAGCAGTGGATTATTGGTAAGGGTGACTTTATGTGTTTAGTTACTTAAGTGGAAGTACTGTGGAAAGTTTTACCTTACATACATAGATCTACCAGTACAGCTTCTGAGGTATCTGTTTACAAAATGTTATAATCTATTCAAAGGTTCTTTGCAATTTTACATTGATAAACATTATCCTTAACACATTTGGCCCACATAAAGTACTATGGCCATCACACGGTCATTTAGAATTGTTTAAATAACTCGTGTCTTAAGTCCTTCCATCAAACAGAAAATAAAAAAAAAAAACAAACATGGTTCACTTTTACATCACAAAATGTTAGAAATATAAGCCGTTCATAACAACCTGAAAGGCTGGGAGTTTAAAATGCAAACCGATGGAAGCAGAAGTAGAAGACTATAATGTCTCAGAGCACACGGTGTCTATTAATGTGTAGACATGTATAAATAAGAGCTTAATAAAGATGCTTAATTTCTTAAGAAATAAACAGGTGGAGTGATCTTTATCAAAAGTGGATGTTGCATCTGTGGCTAAACCACTGTACCCAAAAAAACTTTAAAAATCTACTGTGTGTGAGGCTGTGTAAGTAAAGCTTGCCCTTCACACCTGCGTGTAATAAACCATTTGTTGGGGGTTGTGGATTTGACACCTCAGCATTGTGAAAGTGGGGAAACATGTTTCTGGCTGTGCATAAGATTCCTCCTTACAACTTAGAATCTCAGTTCTAAATGAAATTCAGATGTTTTTTTAAGTATGGCTAATGTATTATTTGACTTCTAAGGCACACACACACACACACACACACAAACACACACACACACACACACACAAGAACAACACAGAGAAGAAGAAGAGGGGGTCGTTTTACTACACATCATAAAAACGCAATCATTCATCTTCCAACTGTATCTTTCTGTTCTGGCTTTAGAGTCATAGGTTGTTTACTGAGCCGTACTTTGGGAGTCATACTGTTGTGATACTGAGGAGAAAAGGGTAAGGTTTGATAGACTAAACCATTACACACACCAAACTTGAATAACCTAAAGAGTGTGTGATACTGCTAGCTGTGTTGTTCAGCATTAAACTCATCTACAAATGTGTTAGTAAAGAGCGACTTGTACTTCTGTCCCATTAAGCAACGGTTTAACAAATTTCACTGCAAACTATAAAAGGAATCTGGATTTATATAGAACATAGTAGTGATGGATTAAGTGCAGGAAACACTAGTATAAGGTGTCTATTGAACAAATCTCCTTCAGCGTTCAAAATGACCAAAGTGAGGCCTACAGGCGTTTCTCTCGATTGGTTGTGTTCAGGGAAAAAGCAGCTAAATACACTGAGACTGCTCCACATTGTTAGCGAGTTAACTCTGGATATCTGTAGGTTTTGTCAAACTTGGAGTGAACAAAAGCAGAAAAACAGTAAAAGATGCAGACAGTGAAAGTCTGGTTTATTTCATGAACACAATGAAACATTTTACAGTCCACAGAGCAAAGTAACATACATGATAAATAGATACACATAACATGAGAAGTAAAACTCGTCGTCTTACCACATGTTATATTCTGTAAACTTAAAATAACCACAGAAATTAGAGTTTAGTGTTTTAAGTCATCTATTAAAAAACATGAGTCAACATTACTGAAGTGACGCTTTAACGATGCGTCTTATCACCGTGTTTATGATGATAAAACATGTTCTCTCGTTAGTAGATGTCAGCGCTGTCACTTGTCATGAAAATGTCCAGAGCCAGGGTTCCTCTTTAATTACCATTGATCATTAATAGGGTCACAAAAGATTTGTCACATTATCCCCATAAACAAAATTGCTTTTATAGAAATCATTGTGATACAAATATTTAGATTCTTGATTCACAATGTGCACGAACTCAAAATCTTTAGAGGTTCATATTTATAAAGTATCGCAAATAATACATTTATACCATTGTATGAGCTACACTTCTTGTAAAAAACTGATTGAAAAAAGCTCCTGTCGTGACCTTCCTTCTGTGAGGACACACACACACACACACAGAGAGAGAGAGAGGGGGAGATCATTAGGATTGGAGGCGTTTTTGGATTTTCACTTATTGTTGGCTTTACAGTCACATAAAATTCATTCCAATTTTTTTGCCTTTGCTTCAATTAAGGTGTTTCTTTAAATCTACAGCAGCTTCCTTTTCAAAAAGTTTACTGACATAGTAAGGAAGTAGCTAGGGAACTCAGTAAGTATGAGCAACAACAGCTTAGGGACTGTTTCTACAATAAAGAGGAATTCATCATCATCCGCAGTTCATCAAAAAAAAAAAAAAAAAAGTGCCATTAAAAACAATTCAGCAGATCCTCAAAGTATGGATACAATCTGTTTTCAGCTGTAGAGGTACGCTTCATGTACTTATCAACATGCAGTTTAGAGGCTTGCATTAGAGTGCTTTGGTACTTTGGTATGCTCAAGAGTCTATTGTATGTTTGTCATGCAATTAAAAATTCAAAAATATAATTTTTAAATCAGTAACTTTGCAAATTTAGCGCGGACCCTCACCCCTCCCTCCGGCTCCCACGGCCCCGCTGTCACCGTAAGACTCATACTCTTCCCCCACGTATGCTGCTATTTCCCCGCGCCCCAATAATTCTTGTCCTTTTTCTGTTGCAGCCTCCCACAGTCCCGTTTTCGGCATTCCTGCGCGACTCATCTCCCGGTCCCTTGGAGTATGAGTCTTACGGTGACAGCGGGGCCGTGGGAGCCGGAGGGAGGGGTGAGGGTCCGCGCTAAATTTGCAAAGTTACTGATTTAAAAATTATATTTTTGAATTTTTAATTGCATGACAAACATACAATAGACTCTTGAGCATATTTATATAGCTAAATACACAATGGTATAACCGTGCTAAATAAAAGAGGCCCAAGTACCAAAGCACTCTAATGCAAGCCTCTAAACTGCATGTTGATAAGTACATGAAGCGTACCTCTACAGCTGAAAACAGATTGTATCCATACTTTGAGGATCTGCTGAATTGTTTTTAATGGCACTTTTTTTTTTTTTTTTTGATGAACTGCGGATGATGATGAATTCCTCTTTATTGTAGAAACAGTCCCTAAGCTGTTGTTGCTCATACTTACTGAGTTCCCTAGCTACTTCCTTACTATGTCAGTAAACTTTTTGAAAAGGAAGCTGCTGTAGATTTAAAGAAACACCTTAATTGAAGCAAAGGCAAAAAAATTGGAATGAATTTTATGTGACTGTAAAGCCAACAATAAGTGAAAATCCAAAAACGCCTCCAATCCTAATGATCTCCCCCTCTCTCTCTCTCTGTGTGTGTGTGTGTGTGTCCTCACAGAAGGAAGGTCACGACAGGAGCTTTTTTCAATCAGTTTTTTACAAGAAGTGTAGCTCATACAATGGTATAAATGTATTATTTGCGATACTTTATAAATATGAACCTCTAAAGATTTTGAGTTCGTGCACATTGTGAATCAAGAATCTAAATATTTGTATCACAATGATTTCTATAAAAGCAATTTTGTTTATGGGGATAATGTGACAAATCTTTTGTGACCCTATTAATGATCAATGGTAATTAAAGAGGAACCCTGGCTCTGGACATTTTCATGACAAGTGACAGCGCTGACATCTACTAACGAGAGAACATGTTTTATCATCATAAACACGGTGATAAGACGCATCGTTAAAGCGTCACTTCAGTAATGTTGACTCATGTTTTTTAATAGATGACTTAAAACACTAAACTCTAATTTCTGTGGTTATTTTAAGTTTACAGAATATAACATGTGGTAAGACGACGAGTTTTACTTCTCATGTTATGTGTATCTATTTATCATGTATGCTACTTTGCTCTGTGGACTGTAAAATGTTTCATTGTGTTCATGAAATAAACCAGACTTTCACTGTCTGCATCTTTTACTGTTTTTCTGCTTTTGTTCACTCCAAGTTTGACAAAACCTACAGATATCCAGAGTTAACTCGCTAACAATGTGGAGCAGTCTCAGTGTATTTAGCTGCTTTTTCCCTGAACACAACCAATCGAGAGAAACGCCTGTAGGCCTCACTTTGGTCATTTTGAACGCTGAAGGAGATTTGTTCAATAGACACCTTATACTAGTGTTTCCTGCACTTAATCCATCACTACTATGTTCTATATAAATCCAGATTCCTTTTATAGTTTGCAGTGAAATTTGTTAAACCGTTGCTTAATGGGACAGAAGTACAAGTCGCTCTTTACTAACACATTTGTAGATGAGTTTAATGCTGAACAACACAGCTAGCAGTCTCACACACTCTTTAGGTTTTTCAAGTTTTGTGTGTGTAATGGTTTAGTCTATCAAACCTTACCCTTTTCTCCTCAGTATCACAACAGTATGACTCCCAAAGTACGGCTCAGTAAACAACCTATGACTCTAAAGCCAGAACAGAAAGATACAGTTGGAAGATGAATGATTGCGTTTTTATGATGTGTAGTAAAACGACCCCCTCTTCTTCTTCTCTGTGTTGTTCTTGTGTGTGTGTGTGTGTGTGTGTGTGTGTGTGTGTGTGTGTGTGTGTGTGTGTGCGTGCCTTAGAAGTCAAATAATACATTAGCCATACTTAAAAAAACATCTGAATTTCATTTAGAACTGAGATTCTAAGTTGTAAGGAGGAATCTTATGCACAGCCAGAAACATGTTTCCCCACTTTCACAATGCTGAGGTGCCAAATCCACAACCCCCAACAAATGGTTTATTACACGCAGGTGTGAAGGGCAAGCTTTACTTACACAGCCTCACACACAGTAGATTTTTAAAGTTTTTTTTGGGTACAGTGGTTTAGCCACAGATGCAACATCCACTTTTGATAAAGATCACTCCACCTGTTTATTTCTTAAGAAATTAAGCATCTTTATTAAGCTCTTATTTATACATGTCTACACATTAATAGACACCGTGTGCTCTGAGACATTATAGTCTTCTACTTCTGCTTCCATCGGTTTGCATTTTAAACTCCCAGCCTTTCAGGTTGTTATGAACGGCTTATATTTCTAACATTTTGTGATGTAAAAGTGAACCATGTTTTTTTTTTTTTTAAATTTTCTGTTTGATGGAAGGACTTAAGACACGAGTTATTTAAACAATTCTAAATGACCGTGTGATGGCCATAGTACTTTATGTGGGCCAAATGTGTTAAGGATAATGTTTATCAATGTAAAATTGCAAAGAACCTTTGAATAGATTATAACATTTTGTAAACAGATACCTCAGAAGCTGTACTGGTAGATCTATGTATGTAAGGTAAAACTTTCCACAGTACTTCCACTTAAGTAACTAAACACATAAAGTCACCCTTACCAATAATCCACTGCTCCTTGAAAAAAAGTAGCACAAACAGACAACTGACTGAGCAATGATAAGTAGAGCTACCCGAGGCCGATACTCAAGCAGAAGAAAATTAAAAGTTGTTGTTTTTGTGGCTCGAAAAATTAAAGAAAGTATGTTTAATAATTCAACAAGACCCGCACCTTCAACACATGTACATTCAAATTTTGGAACAGGCTCAACATTGCTGCTGTTCAATAGTTTTTATCCGTTTGAAAAAGTCATTTTACGGCTTTAATGTTTCCAGCTGATAAGGAGAATGAGTGCATTTCAAATGTGCGTCCAAAGGCTTTAAACATCTGCTTTGTCTGTAACGACAGTATCAAACTACAGAGCATTGTTTTTACTAAAATTCAACATTTTCCGATGAAAATTTGGCTACTTTTTTTTTTCTTTACTGTAACACGCACCTCAATGCCATTTTTAGGATATTCTTGGTGATCACATTTTTTTCATATTTATGCTTTTGGCACTGAGGGTATCTAATACGCATGTTGTCACTGTGTTTGTACTACCAGCTGTGAGGGCTCTGCTTTTGCTTTGAGCAGTCTGTTTTTATTTTGTCTCGTGAGTGTGTGTGTGTTTTTCAAACGAGATCCTCGTCAGTTTGATTTTGTTACCACAAACTTTGTGTGAAGTTCACAACAGAGGTAAAGAGATTTAAACACCCCAGTTTAAGGAGGCAGGCAGGGGTTGGACCACCTGCACAGGACAGGTGAAGCAGAGAGTGTCGGGGGGAGATGTGCAACAGAAGCAGAGGGAACATTTTACAAGATGATAAATGGCAGATTTAGGTGATTAAGGATTTGTTGACAAGATTAAAAGACACATCCGTCAGAGTTCAACAACATTACAGTTTGATTAAATAAAAAAGTTTTTAGACTACACAAGGTTCATTTTCTCCTCTGATAGTAATCATATTAAACATGTCAAGAAAGAAAGAGTATAAAGAAAAATAGTAAATGTGTGTCTAATTAAACTCTTCCTGTGAGCCTTACATCATCCTTTAATATGTTTGGTGTTACAAACTTGAAGAAGCACGGAAAAGATCATCAGACATTAATCTAATCAGTTTTCAGCCTTCATTCATATTGAAAAGTTGAAATCTTCCCTGCTAGACCCAAGTGCAGCGTTTAACACCGTCGGCCAGAACATTTTATTACAGCTATTATTAAATGGAGAGTCCTCTTCACACACTGAGGTTAATTATGAAGCTCCACAGGCTTCTGTGCAAAGACCAGTTCTGTTTACATTATACGTGCTTTAGAAGACATAGCATACCACAGGTCAGCTCAGCAACATTTCGACTTTGGCTTGTTTTTTCTGGTTAACGTTAATTACGTAATTTAGAATTAAAGTTTAGTGTTTTTAGCATTTAGGATGGCCGTGGCGAGTAACTCAAGTGCTGTAAACATTTCATGAAACCTCATCAAAAGTTATCTGAGTTGGAAGGGTGGCTGTTAATAAGCCATTCTTAAGGAAGGAGAACAGAGAAAAATAAGGCTGAGGTGTGCCAAATTACACAAGAAATTGGCTGGAAAAAGAAATCAGCTGTAATATGTCTTATGGAGTAATGAATCCAAATTTGAAATATGCATGGAAGAGGTCCGAAGAGAGATACAACAGTGAATGTCTATAGCCGTCTTTAACACAGCGTGGATACTCTACCGTGCTTTGAGGCTGGATTTCAGCCAGTGTTGTTGGAGCTCTTATCCAAATTAATCAAATTATGAATGTAGAAAAGTTCCACCAGATTTTGATCGACCATGTAATACCACGTAGTGTCTGATTGGCTTCAACTTCATTTTTCAGTACGACAATGATCGCAAACATACTGCCAATGTAGTCAAAGTATGCCTGGATGAAACAACGCATCAGTCATGGATTGATCTCTCCAGGGTTCGAACCTCAAGATAATCGAAGCAGTGTGGGATCATCTTGACAGAAAACAAAACAAAAGGCAGCCAGCATCCAAAGAAGAGTCTCGGATGTCTTTCAAGAAGCCTGCAGAACTAAGAAATTACAAGAAAGCTTACCTATTAGAGTTTAAGCTGTGTTGAAGAATGAAAGGCAGCTTTAACTGGACAAAAGGGGAAAAAAATCCCACATTGACAGCTAACTCAAGAGACAAAAAGCATTAGAACTCAAGTCATTACCTTACTTAAGGATAAATAAGTTAATTAATTACATTAATGCATAAGCAGAAAATAACCTACAGTAACTGCTTTGCGATATGGAAGTGCAAAAGACAACTGAAAGGGAGGATAGTTTCTATATATGTGGTTTCTATTAAGGGACAGAGGAACGATAAGAAACGATAAGAAATCAAGGACAAGGAGTGTGGTGTAGATAAGTGAGGAAATCCGATCATTACTACAAATTTAGTTGAAATTTAAATATTTTAACTATGGTGCCTCCTGTGAGGGCTGTCTGTTTTCCACATTCTGCAACGGTAAAATACGACTTAGAGGCGGATATTTGTTTTACTTTATGGGCAACAGTTGTTCTTGCTGTTGACAAAACTCGCCTCATGGTTGACTCTGAGAAAAAAACTCTTTCCCACAGCGGGGAATAAACTTATTCGAATATGAGCTTTTTTCCACTAAGACTTGTTTTATGGGGAGATGTACGAAATTATTTACCGGGTTACAAGCAATGATAATATCGGATGTTGACTCCTCAGCGTCATCATTTTCTATCTATTGAGAAAACCCATTGTAAAAGTAATGAAGAAAAAAACTCTTCCGCCGTCTCACTCCTCCTTGACCCGCGGTGTGTGTGTGTGTGCGTGTGTGTGTGTGTGTGTGTGTGTGCGCGCGTGCAGTCGGGAGAGTTGGAGGTACCAAATTTCCTTTTTTTTTTTTTTTTTTTGATTGCCTTCTTGCGAACGCCGTCTGTTTTCCACATTCTGCAACGGTAAAATACGACTTTGAGGCGGATATTTGTTTTACCAAATGGACAATTGCTGTTGACAAAACTCGCCTCATGGTTGACTCTTTTCCACAGAGGGGGGGTGCTTTAATAAACTTATTCGAAAATGAGCTTTTTTCCACTAAGACTTATTTTATTGGGAGATGTACGAAATTATTTACCGGGTTACAAGCAATGATAATATCGGCTGTTGACTCCTCAGCGTCATCATTTTCTATCTATTGAGAAAACCTATTGTAAAAGTATTGAAGAAAAAAACTCTTCCGCCGTCTCACTCCTCCTTGGCCCGCGGTGTGTGTGTGTGTGTGTGTGTGTGTGTGTGTGTGTGTGTGTGTGTGTGTGTGTGTGTGTGTGTGTGTGTGTGTGTGTGTGAAACAAGATCGCCTGTCACGGCAATTATGGTTTGTTTTTCAGTCTCTCAAAAGGAAAAGTAGTATTCACTAAGGAATATTTATTCGTTTTTTACACATATAGGGTAGGCAGCCTGTAGGTTACAAGCGGATAGAAAGTTCTTCTTTTCATCACAAGCTATGGTGTATCTTAAAGGTTTTTTTACTGCGTCTGTATTATAGGAAAATAAAATACTATTGAAATCTCTACAGGAAGTCAGTCTTTATTCCCATTACAAACGCCGGTGCAGCTTAAGAAAGTAAAATTACACCCGCTATTGTAAAAAACAGAGAAAATTGTCATAATATCGAAACAGAATTCAAACTATGAGTTTGCGGAAAACTAACTGCCGCTCTGTCTCTCTATACAGCACAGAATCAGCTGCTGCATCACCGCTGTGCTTCAGGAACCATACCCCTCCCCTCATGTTTATGGAACATGACGCATCAGGTCTGAAAATGACTAGACACTTCCGGAGTATTTCCGGAAGTGTCATAAGGTCCGGATCGAGGCCTTCCATAGTAAATATGCTGTATTTGAATATGTCATATTCAAAGCCTTCTTCTTTGGGAGAGCAGATCTCTTCCCCGTCCAAGTAAACAGGAGCGCTGTTGGGGGTTAGAATGAAAGGTTCCATCTTGTGTGTCTGTGACTTAGAAATTGTGACGGACTCCTCCTCTCTGCTTTTATTCCCTCCCCTGCTGCAGTCCCTCCCTCTAAAAACTTTTTTTTTCCCAACAACAGATGGCGCGCTTCCGGAGGTTTCCCCCCTCCCTTCTCAGGATGCAATTCGACACGCTTAGCGACAGATGGCGCGCTTCCGGAGGTTTCCCCCTCCCTTCTCAGGATGCAATTCGACACGCTTAGCGACAGATGGCGCGCTTCCGGGGTTCACCCCCCCTTCTCCGGATGCAATTCGTCATGCTCATTACACACTTCCGGGGGGAGGGGGGAGGTCAAAAGGTCATGATTAGGGCCATCAATCACTTCGGATTAAATTTTGTCATAAGCTGTATGGGAGTATCTCTCTTCAGCCATTTGATTCATGTTACAGCAGCTCATGAGTGAATGAACACGGTGCAATAAAAGTACTTTTAGAAAGAAATTTTTCCAAACACTTAAATTTACTTGTATAGGGTTAGGGGTTGCCACTTCAGCATGCAGTCAAGTTCGTGAGTAAATCGCTTTGGCTGAGATTATAGTTTGTAGATTATAGCTGGTGATGCAATTCTGAAGGCTAGACCATCCCATTTCACATCCTCGCCCTTCCAGCCTTCTCAGTCTTTGAAGGACCCGGCCCGTGTAGAGCACAAAGGCTGCGTCCTCCGAAGGATGCAGCCTAGTTTTTGGGACACAGCTACAGTGTACTTTCAAGAACAATTTCCCATCAAAAATCGCAATTTTCTGTATTATTCGCCTCCTTATTACACACTACTCTACCGTTGTTTACAGCGCAGTCAGCCACTGTTTTTTTGTTTTGTTTTGTTTTTCCTCCAAAAATGACCTCAGACAAGAAAGCCTCATTTCTGCTCTTCAGTACTGAAGAAATTGAAACTTTTTAATTGTGCCAAATTGCAAAACGCTTAGCTGTGTCTCTAATGAAACCGCTGTAACTTTTCTCTGTTTCACTTCAGCAGCATCAGGTAATGATCCTATGTTGATTCATTGTAGCTTGCCATCACCAGTGTGTGAATGTGTGCGTGAATGGGTGGAGGACTGGATGTGTGAAGCGCTTCAGGGTCCTTAGGGACTAGTAAAGCGCTGTACAAATGAAGGCCATTTGCCATTCAGGGTTTTCTTCAGGTTTTGTTCTACTGTAGAATATTTTTAAGGATATCTCACTTATCTGCTATAAAAAGCCAGGCCAGGAAAATCTCCTTCATGTTTTTCTGTTTTATTACTTTGACACAAAGGCATCTGCTGTGATGCTCACACCCAGGGGCAATTCTAGGATCAGAGCTTTGGGGGTGCTGAGCACCCAGAAAGCTGCCCATCCAGGCAAGGTAAACTTTACTTGTCACAATGAGACTTCTTCCCTGTCTCTATCAGTCCCTGCATCCTTAAATGTCTCCAGTTGTCCCGAGTTCCCTCTGACTGTCTCCTTGGTGCATTTAAACCCCTGTTCCTCCCTGTCCTCATCGTCTGTTGTCTTCAGCTCCATTATCAGTCGGAATTTTACCCTCTCTGTGCAAGTCTGCAAATTTCTTTATTAAATCATATGATTCTTAAATTCACCAAGCCTCTCTGTACCTGGGTCCTCGTCACAAAACATGACATCACTGTTTTGTACATTTTAACACAATTTAATCCCCACATTTGTGAAAGAAAAGCAAAACCCTTTTTTGAAAAGTCTGTAACAAAACCATCAAATCTGATAAAGGTTATTTAAATGCTGCTAAAGACTACTACTGCCAAAGAAGAATGGATTGGAATTTAAAAAAAAAGAAAACATATCCTAACCTTAATTACTGCGGGAGAATAATGAATGATGCTTACAGTGAGTAAAAAGTAAACTGAGTGCATTTTTTTGGACAGAGATTCACTTTTAATGTGTTTGCATAATATAATACAGATACATAAAAATACACTCCAAAAATACAAGAGTCCTTGAAATGTACAAAATATTATTAAAACATTGAGACACCTTGGCCTATGGTACAATGTATACAATGCATGAAAAGATCTTTACTGCAGATACTACTATGGCTCTGCAGATTTTTTCTTTTCTTTTAAACTATGTCGCCTCAGCTTGAGGTTGGTAAATCTGTCTATCACATTTTGGTGGTCAAGTCTCTCAAGCATCTTTCTCAACTGACATCACAGCCAGGTGCTGGAGTCTGCTTTGACCCATGGTCCTTCTCAGCCAGGTATGAAGCTGACTCAAGACACTAAAAGACCTCTCACAGCTACAGCTGCTAACTGGGTTTGTTAGGGCAACCTGAATAACAGTTTTCAGTGTGGGAAAGATCCGATTATCCAGAAGATGAACTCCGCTGCGTCTCAGCCACTATCGCTCTGGCAGCAACGGCGCTAGAACCAGAGCAGGGGGGGGAGGGGTTATCTATACTTTTGTTGTTAAAGTGTTCCATCTCAATTAAGTACTGTATGCTTTTTATATTTTTAGTAGTGTGTCACACAAACAGCAGATATTGTCAAAAAAGTAAGATATCTTTGGGGGTGCTTTGATTCTTTTTGGGCTAAAATCACCCCTGCTCACACCTCTGATGAAGTCTCACAAGCGTCAGCTTTGTTTTTACACATAGATATAAAAATATGGATATGTACTGATAAATGATCAGAATTATAATATTTCTGCCCATCTGAGTTAAAGTTGAATCGAATCGGATTGAATTGAATTGGGACCTTGTGAATCGGAATTGAATCAATTACAGAAATCAAAATCAATACCTAGCCCTACTCTGGCTTCCTCGCACAGTCCAGAGATGTACTTATTGATACAACTAGTGATTCTAATTTGGCTGCGGATTTGAGGTGCTGTATGAGTGGTTTAAATGTGACTGATTATGCTGCCTTAATGACAGTAAACAGTGGATGTCTTTAAAAAAACATTTAATCAAATGAAAAAAAACAAGAGCCCCAGGTGGTGTATGGATGCTTCCCGACGTTCCTTATACTCGCGATCAGTGAAGAATATGTTATCATAACTTTCTTACCTTAATAATTTAGATCATTTATGCATATTTCCCCTCTAATGAATCATTACTATTTTACTAAGCCATTTTAGATTCTGCATTAACTTACTTTTGGTATTTTAGAGAAAACTGGTCTCACTTTGCGTTGAGGCTCTTATTTTATTCACCTTTCAAACTTTGTAAACAGGTCTCTTTTTATTCAATTTGAAATTTTTAAAAATGGAAACCTACCTTCTTTTTTAAATTATTTGATATTGGATAAATATCAGATTATCTGAGTGAGCTACACACCCTTTACCAGGTCACACCCAGAAAGGACACTGCTTTCGGGTAAAATTCAGGGGTAGGAACTTTCTGTTGGGGGATGTGTGTTGCAAGGGGGAACAAAACAAAGTCCGGACTGAGGGACACGCTGCTGTTTTGGTCATGTGCTAGTCGTTTTTATCGTCCTCATGGAAGAATCGTCGCTTGTGCCTTAACTTTTTGTGGTGTCGTGGGGACTTTGAGTGTCCGCATTTGGAAAAATGCAGGATCATAATTATTATTTCTCAGGAGAAAAGATCAAGGACGTGCTGTCGAACAAGCTGGGGCACGAAGAGGAAAAACTGGAAGAAACGAAAGTGTTCTTAGGCGTCGCCTTCTCCAGGTGGACCTCGCTGAAGAGGGACAAAAGTTTTCAGAGTGATGCCGAAGTGGCCTGCTTTCTGCTGGACAGGTAATTCAAGTTGTGCCCGAAAGCGACGCGTGAATCGGTGTTACTGTTAGAAAAATTACGAAGTGAGACACAGCGTAACAATTGCGTTTATTTGCATGCGAGGAAGCAGTGTTAACGTCCCTTCGAGCCTCTTTATCTTTCCAACGCTGTGCTGGGAACAGAAACGTGTGAGACGGTTTTACAGGAAACAGAGTTAGCTACGTGGTGTACTAGTACAGGGGTACTCAACCAGGATTTAGAGGTCAAGCAACATAGAACTATACGTACACACATTATAACCATTGAAACGTGATAACTGTGCACGTTCAAGTGACTGCTGTGAACAGTTTTAGGGGCTCATTTTCTTCCGCTCCTTTAATCAACTCCCCCACTTGTTTGCTCGTTAAAATAATTGAGCTCCAGCTTGTCCTTCCAGGATTATTATTTTTTAACCCGGGCTTACATGTGGAGGTGCCCATTCATGAGCTGGGATGACATTTAGCTTTGAGCATGTTCACTGTGGAGAAAATTGCATGGCTTTTTTGTGTGGAGGCATTGCTCTGTTTTCAATGGCCACTTTTCTTTTTGCACAAAACGTTTGTTCTTTATTTTTTCTCCGTTTTTCACAGCTTTCTCCGGCGCACTCGTCTGTATCGGTCCCTTTCATTTTCTACACGTATCGCTTTCTTCCTGCCGTCTTCTCTAATCTAATCGCTTATTAAGCCCCTTTTTCTACAACCCAGTAATGGCGGCTTTAGTTTTTCTTGAACGAGACGCTCGCATTACTCATCTAGTGGGTAGGGTTACTGACCAGCCAATCGGTGGCATGCAGTCGGATGACGTCACATTTCAGTACCTGTTCAGATCGCTTGGAACGCTGTCACTGTCACGAGAGAGGAAACAAGATGGCGGAGTGAGCAGCAACTTTACTGCAGGCGTCCGAACTTTTTGGCTTTTTTTTGTCCTGAAACTCTGAATTTATTAAAAGCAATAACCCGTTTTTTGCGCTTTTTGTGCACTTCAACCAGCCACTGGAGAACTAACTGTAAACCAGCTTTAATTTGTAATTTGTCCGGGGTTAATTTTGATACTTGTCCTATGATCACGATGGATCATGACTACAACGTTTCGGTATTGAGGGAGGCGTGTGACGAGGAGGATATTCAAGATTTGGAGATCACTGACATGACTTCCAAGGACTCCAGAATCAACTGGGCTCACACTCCGACGAAAAGCCCTAACCCGAAGAAAGCAAGAGGGGTGCGAGCGCAGCCGCTGGAGGAGGAGGACACCGCTGCAGCAATCTTGCAAGCAGTCAATGTGTTAACGCAAAAGATGGATGAACAGACGGCGTTGCTGCGTAAGTTTGAAAAGCGCATTGACATGAACACGGCGGAAATAAGAAAAAATAAAGAAAGTATAGTAGAACTCCAGGAGAAAGTTGGTGAGCTGCAGAAAGAAAACAAATCCCTGCGCAGCTCCTGTGAGGAACATGCTCGATATAAGAGGAAATGGAACCTAAGGCTGACTGGTCTTCCTGAGAAAGATGATGAAAACACGAGAGAGTCAGTTATCGGGATTCTCACCAGAGTTGTGCCCTTGTCTGTGGATAAACTGAGAGAGACTGTTGATACTGTTCATCGGCTGGGAAAGAGGGGGAACGCTGCATCTTCCGGGTCCCCGAGAGCCATAATTATCCAGTTTGGCATGAGAACGGTCCGGGACGACGTCTGGAAGAAATCGAGGCATGCGAGGGTTTGCAAGGAGATGAACATCCACTTCAAGGAAGACTTCTCCAAGGAAGATCGGGAGGCTCGAGTTAAGCTGTGGCCGCTGGTCCAGGATGCCAGGAGTAAGGGAAAGGGAGCGTTTTTGAAGGACGGCTACGCTCTGATTGATAACCAAAGAGTGGACCCGAACTGATTTTCTTTTGTGTGATCTTTTACACCTCTCAGGTATGCTGCTGTTGATTAAGCCTATTGCTTAGCATGTCATTTAATTTAAAATTTCCCGGTTGTTAAGGGTTATTGCACTGAATAGTTATTTTATACAGGACACGGCTGCTCGTTCCTGCGTGTCTTCTTAAGTTTCTTTTTCTTTTCCCCAATACTTTTGTAATAGTGTTATATATTATCTGTTATTTCCTTGAACGTCAGGGGGCTAAGAAACATTGTGAAGCGTAAGGCTATCTTTCTTTTTTGCAAGGAGCAACAGGCTAACTGTGTCTTTCTACAAGAGACCCATTCGGCAGAGGCAGACACAAAGTTCTGGAAAACACAGTGGGGTGAATCTGTTTTCTTTAGTCATGGTACGTCTCACTCAGCTGGAGTGATGATTTTATTTAATAGGTTTCCGGGAAATGTCATAGACTGTAAAAGTGATTCTGATGGTCATTGGCTGATGATAGTGTCAGAGATTAATGGTTCAAAATACATTCTGCTGTGTGTATATGGTTATACTAATAGAGCTCAGAATAAGAAACTTCTAACCTTCCTTTGTGAACAGTTAGAGCAATGGAAATTGAGCTATCTTGTTGACAAAGTTGTTGTGGGGGGAGACTTTAACATAGCTCCTGATCCCTCTGTAGATCGTCTTCCATCCAGGACCTCATGCCACAGTTACGATGAAAGTATCCTTAATTTGGTCAACAAAGTTAGTCTCTGTGACGCTTGGAGGCTGAAAAATCCATCTGTATCTCAATTTACTTGGTTTAATTCATCTAATAATGGTCAGTGTTCCAGGATTGATTACTGGTTAGTCTCTAACAATTTGATCAACAACATTTCTAAGTGTGAAATCTCCGCTTCCCCTCTAACTGATCACTGTTTGATTTCCTTATTCATCTCATTAACCAAGGTGAAACATCAATCCCTTATTTGGAAATTCAACAACAACCTTCTGCATAATGACAACTTCTGCCTTGAAGTGAGAAATTTAATTGTGGAAATTGATAAACTAGATATGTCACATGTGAGCAAATGGGAATGGTTTAAATTCCAAGTTAAACAGGTAGCAATTCAAATTAGCAAATCCATTGCTAAACAGAAAAGACAGGAGCAACAAAGCATTATTGAAAGAATTAACAGGCTATGCTGCAAACAGGATTTATCTCTGGACGAACATATACAACTAAACACTTTTCAATCTCAACTAGACAAAATGTTCTTAGAGAAAGCCAATGGTGCCTATGTTCGTTCAAGAGCCCGGTGGATTGAGGAGGGTGAGAAAAACTCTTCCTACTTTTTTAATTTAGAAAAATACAGACAATCAAATAAGAAGATTCAATCACTGAATATCAAGGGGGTTTTGACTGAGGACCATGACAAAATAAACGTGGAAATACTTCATTTTTACAGTAACCTTTACAAGTCAACCTATTCAACGGAGAATGGCACTGTGTTTCTGGAAAGTCTTAGAGGCCTTAATGGGACATTGGATGTGGATATAAAGGTTCGTATGGAGAGTAAACTTGCAATCGAAGAGCTGGACAAGGCAATCGGACAAATGCCCAGGGGCAAATCACCAGGTATTGATGGGCTAACAGTGGAATTTTACTCCTTTTTCTGGCATGACATTAGATTAACTCTTTACAGTGCTTACTTAGAATGTATCTCATCAACTAATCTTTCACCTACAATGAAACAAGGTTTAATCACTTTAATTCCAAAACCCAACAAAGACAAACTACTTCTGGATAATTGGAGACCCATAACCCTTCTGTGTAATGATTATAAATTACTGGCTCATGTATATGCGAACCGCTTAAATGATTGTTTAACACATTTAGTGGATGAATGTCAGTCGGCGTTTATAAAAGGAAGACATATACACAATCACATTAGATTGATTTTTGATATGCTTGATTATCGCCAGTATATAATTTGTATGGTATTAACATTTTTGACAAGGAATTCAAAATAATCCAGTTTGCTGACGATACTGCACTGTTTTTAAGAGATAAATCCATGGTAGCTAAAGCGCTTAACACTATCTCATTATTCTCCCAGGCGTCAGGACTATGTCTGAATATTAACAAATGTGAATTGTTACCTATTCACACGTGTTCTGATTCTAATATAGCTTCTATAAGAGTTGAACTGGAAGTTAAATATTTAGGTATAGTGATTTCTAAAAATATGTCCCGAAGAGAAGACAACAACATCTGCAATCGTATCGTCGACATGAAGAAATCCCTTAGTCGTTGGTTGACCAGGGATATCACTATATTTGGCAGAGTCATCCTTTCCAAAGCTGAAGGTATCTCTAAATTAATTTACCCATGTCATTCTCTTTATGTTTCTCCCCAAAATATTAGGAAAGCCAACTCAATTATTTTTCAATTCCTATGGAAAAACAAAACCCACTATATTAAGAGATCACAGTTGGTTAAAGATTATGAGAAGGGTGGTGTCAGAGCCTTAGACTTTGAATCAACGATCGGAACTTTTAAGATCAACTGGCTCAGAGCTTGCTTATCTCAGTCTGATTCCATGTGGTTTCATATACCCAGATCTTTATTTAAGGAACTAGGAGGAATTGATTTTCTATTAAAATGTGACTTTGAGACTAGTAAAATACCTGTTACACTCTAATTTTCACAAACAGATTCTTCATGATATAGCATGTTCTGACGGAGAGATTTCTGAAAAAATTCAAATGTACAGCTCTGCTATCACTTCCAACATAAATGAAGACAGGAAACTAAACAGCAGCGACGTTTGCAGGGTTACTGAAGTTGGGCTAGCTGGTATATAATGATGTGCTATGTGATCGCTAGCGACACAGCTATGTTAGCATAACATAAACAGTGAAGCTGGAGGACGAACACTAACACTTTTCCACTTATAAAAGTTAACGTGAAGGTTCTTCATGGTTAGAGACAAATGCAATCGCATGGCAGGATGCTGTAAACGGACCAAACTTCAGTCAGGAGAACAACTGAGATAATCCATCCACAATACGAGGTTAGTCATTAATATACTGCAGCAACATGGGAATAGAGCAGCTGCCAGAGAATTCAACATTAATGAATCAATGGTACAGAAGTGGAGGAAGCAAGAAGAATGAGTTTAATAAAGTTTGATTTATCTGACTGCTTTGTTTCGCTTAATGTGCCTTATAATCCCGTGCACCTTATGGTCCGAAAAATGCGTACTGCACACTGCAGTTTAATGTTGCAAAGCACCTCTTTTTAACTTCAGTGGATATTATACATGGTTATGCTCAGGATATGTCAGCCCATTTCTACTGGAAATGCCTTTTGGTTAAACTTTCAGCAAGGAATTTGCATTTGCACTGTTACATTTTTATAAAGCTTTAATGTACATAAAAACCAGCTTCTTGTTTAAGTGAAAATAAATGGAAGGTTGTCTTTTTGCGCTAGTAATGTTGTGGAGTTGTATTTTGTCTCGCATCAATTATATCGTCGGTTATATCGTTATCGCAAATTTTCAAATATATATCGTGATAAATATTTTTGGCCATATCGCCCTGCTCTACTTCACGTGACATATTATAAAGTCTGTATTATTAACTCTGTCATTAGGCACCATTCTTCTTATTTTACGGCGCTGTTGTTCAATCGGTGGACGCTCTGTTGAGGAAAAAAGCAAAAATTTGTTGCGGATACGGATTATTCATTGTTTAAATGTCCCGGTAGTCGAAAAGGAGGCAGAGCTGCTGAGAAATGCTAGGAGCTAACTGGGCGCTAACCGTATCATTCAAATATATTGAATGTTGGCAAAGAGAGGAAGTGACGTAAGATTTGCGCATGCGGGGTACCGATCGGGTTTCCGGTACGGATCGGGTAGTGACAAACCCATGTGTTCTGGGAATCCATCCTACCTCAAAAAACATCCTACCCAATGTTTCTGCGCAGACACGGCGCATGCGCACAACACCAAACTCACATTAAGTGTAGCTTGCCATCACCAGTGTGTGAATGTGTGTGTGAATGGGTGGATGACTGGTTGTGTAAAGCGCTTTGGGGTCCTTAGGGACTAGTAAAGCGCTATACAAATACAGGCCATTTACCATTTATTTACCATTAACTTCTTTTTCTCTCACCCATTCGGAATACTTCTTCAGGTTATGTTATGGTTAGGTTAGGGGTAGGGTTAGGGTTTAGTCACAAGCCACCGTCAAATTATAATACGGGTAGGACGATTTGTCAGAGTAGGATGGTTTCTCAAAACCCCGGGAGAGCAGGTACTAAAAAGTACTTGCTACCAAGTAATATGATCTAATGGAAAACCCTGAAAACCGTGCTGAGGCAATCTGACTAGGTATTAGTTAAAAAAGGGCTTAACTCCGAGCTGTGGCACTGTAGCGTCTTAGTATTTTCCACCATCATTATTGCGTTACACCTAGGGCTGCCTCAAACGATTATTTTGATAGTCGACTATTCACCGATTATTTTTGCAATTAGTCGACTAATCAGATTATGCATCCACTGGACATAAAGCGTACAGCTTATTGCACCAGCATGCATCTGCTCTTATATAACTATCATTAGCTTACAGCTTTAAGTGTCTAAGGTATGTGCTAACTAAAAATAAAGATAAGATGATAGTTTATTAAACTTTTAATGGAATTTGCAGATTGTCTCAGTGGTGTTTAATAAACTCAGCCGTCTGCTCCTTGCTCACTAAAATATAATAGGACACTGGAATAAATTCTCACATTTGTTTAATCAGTTTTCTGTTTGATGTTTATTCAGCTGTGTGAAAACTGTAACTTTAATCTCAGCCAAACTGATTTACTCAGGAACAAATAAAACACTGAAGAAAGCCAAACAGTAAAATTTTTGTTATCTAAGTGACTTATATATCATGTTTAACCTGAGTAGTGAAAGACCACAGGGGGTTTGCGGTTCTCACCAGCTCTAGTGAGCCTTGAGTCCCCCGGCTAGCTATCGAGCTGGTGGGTAACGGACGTCTCCGAAAACGTCGGAGCACTTATGCAAAAATGTGATGTCTTGATAAACCGAGCAGATATTTGAAGGTTACACAGCTACATTCTTGCTTGAAAATATGCTAAAAGTTTAGTAATATTAAAACTAAATAGCTGCTGCCATTGTTGGAAATTGGAATTGGCTGGGCCGTGCTATGTGTCTACGAATTTGGACAGCCTTCGTTGCGTCGCAATAGCGTAATGAGCCTACAAATGCAGCCACCGAAAGATGCGGCTCCTGAATTTGTACACGGCTACAATACCGGAGCCTGCTCCTGCTGCTGCTGCTGCTTCTTCTTCTTCTTCGTCTTCGTCTTCTTCTTCTTCTTCTTTTAATGGTAGCTGGCATCCTTGTACATGCATTGCTCCAACCTTCTGTTTCAGGCCGTTCTTACACTCTGAAATCCTACTACTTATTCCTGCATCTTTCAGGATCTTACAAAGCTTCAAACAACGCGTCGGCTATTAAATTAGTCGATGTAATCGTGACTTGTCGACTGATCGTGGCAGCCCTAAATACACCCCAGTGCTGTCTGCAGTGTCATCATAGGTCATCTGTGCAGTCGTCCACCTTCTGCCCTATTTGGTGATACATGATGGTCTTGGTTAGAGCAGTCAAAGGAGCTTGCAAAGAAAAGCGTCTGGACTTCTTTAAGTTACTTGAAGACGTTTCACCTCTCATCCGAGACGCTTCTTCAGTTCTAAAGTCAAATGGTGGAGAGTCCCAGATATAAGCCCTCCTTTGACTACGATGACCTGGATGACTGAGAACCTTTACAGACACCTTGGTTAGAGCAGTTTCGATCAGTCTCTGGATCAACCTTCTCAGGGAGGGAACGCAGCAGCATTCGCAAACAGTCAGCAAGGCCATTGCAACTGCTTACTTGTATGTTAGATGGAAGTACATGACCACCAGCTTCCTTTTGGATAACTGTGCGAGTAACGGCACTGTCACAAAGAACAGTTATTGGCTTACCTGTAGCCAGCAAGGATACTTGGGGCAGTTTTTCAGCTGAATTTAAGGAAATCACTACATTTTCAAAGACAACACTTCTGATTTCCTCCCATCTAGTCTCCCTTCCCATTTATCTTGGTGGTTATCATCCCTCTTGCGTTGATGTGCATGGCATAATAATTTGACACTGTTTCAACTACAATTTCCAGAAGATGGACTACAAAATGCACATCTTACTTCATGTTTTTACTGCATTGTTACAGCTGGTCTCAGAAACAATGGTGTGAAATGAAAAAACACATTAACTTTGTGCTGTTCAGCGGTGTAATTTTAAAAATGTGTATTTATCAATGTTAAAAAGGGTTCGAGTTTCACAAATTAATGTGTGTTTTGATGCTTGATCTGTACAACAGTGTTAGTTGTGGGTTAAATGTTGTTTCATTTGATCGATTCATGTGATAGGAACAGTCAGAGAGGAAGGTTAATGCCACCAGCAGTTGTCATGTAGAATTTAACATTTTGATGTTTCTGTTGTTTCCTCCAGCTATGAGAGAGTTGTGATGACATCAGCGCCCACAAAGGAAAAGCCTTCACAAGTCCCAGCTCCAGCTACCTTTGGCACCAGTCATTCTTTTAATGGAGCCAACAGGCAAGTCCTTCCATGTCAAGAAATTCCATATGTTTTGAATACGAATGAATACATGTTCATGTATATGTACACTACCAGTTTAAAGTTTGGACACACCTTCTCATTTAATGTTTTTTTTTCTTTATTTTTATGACTCTTTACATTGTAGATTCTCACTGAAAGCATCAAAACTATGAATGAACACATTTGGAGTTATGTAATAATTGAAAAAGTGTGAAATAACTTAAAACATGGTTTATATTTTAGATTCTTCAAAATAGGCACCTTTGCTTCTTTAGGTTGTTACCTGAAATGGTTTTCCAGCAGCCTTGAAGGAGTTCTTAGAGATGCTGAACACTTGTTGGCCCTTTTGCCTTCAGTCTGCGGTCCATCTCATCCCAAACCATTTTGATTGGGTTTAGGTCAGGTGACTGTGGAGGCCAGGGCATCTGGCGCAGCACTCCATCACTCTCCTTCTTGGTTAAATAGCCCTTGCACAGCCTGGAGGTGTGTTTGTCCTTTTGAAAAATAATTGGTAGTCTAACTAAACACAAACCGGATGGGATGGCATGTCACAGTAGGATGCTGTGGTAACCAAGCTGGTTCGGTGTGCCTTCAATTTTGAATAAGTCCCCAATAGTGTCACCAGCAAAGCACCCTCACACCGTCACACCACCTCCTCCATGCTCCACATTGGGAACCATGCATGTAGAGACCATTCGTTCCCCTTTTCTGCATCACACAAAGACACGGCAGGTGGAACCAAAGATCTCAAATTTGGACTAATCAGACCAAAACACAGATTTACACTGGTCTAATGTCCATTCCTTGTGTTTCTTGGCCCAAACAAATCTCTTCTGTTTGTTGCTTTTCCTTAGTGGTAGTTTCTTAGCAGCTATTTGACCATAAAGGCCTGATTCACACTGTGTCATCTGAACTGTTGATGTAGAGACGTGTCTGTTACTGGAGCTCTGTGTGGCATTTTCCTGGGGTGTAGTTAACTTGTGATTTCTGAGGCTCGTCACTCGGATGAATTTATCCTCAGCAGCAGAGGTGACTCTTCCTTTCCTGGGGCGGTCCTCATGCGAGCCAGTTTTCTCGTTGCGCTTGATGGTCTTTGTGACTGCACCTGGGAACACATTCAAAGTTTTTGCAGTTTTCTGGACTGACTGACCTTCTGTTCTTAAAGTAATGATGGACTGTTGTTTCTCTTTACTTAGCTGATAGTTTTTGTCATAATATGAATTCTAACAGTTGTCAAATAGGGCTGTCAGCTGTGTACCAACTTGATTTCTGCACAACACAACTGGTAGTCCCAACCACATTTAGAAAGCAAGAGATTCCACAAATGAACCCTGGCAGGCACACCTGTAAAGTGAAAACCATTTCAGGTGACTATATCATGAAGCTCATTAAGAGAAGGCCAAGGATTTGCAGCGCTGTCTACAAAGCAAAGGGTGGCTACTTTCAGGAATGTAAAATATAAGATATATTTGGGATTATTTATCAATTTTTACTTTGCTACACAATTACATACATCTTGCTTCATATATTTGATGTCTTCAGTATGTAGGTGAAGGAAAGATGTGAAAGGGAATTTATAATCACTTACAATGAGAACATCGTTGTGTACTCCAGACTCTGTGATTATGTCAGAGCTTCCCAAAGTGTGCCCCCCCCCCCCCCCCCCCCCCTCAATGAAAAGGGGGGGAAAAAATGCTTGGAAACTGCTAGCATGGGGCGCCCACACAAACGCAAAGCAGGAGATGAAGCATCGCTGAATATGTTTCCAAACCAACTTCATTCTAAGACAAATGGTGTGAAATGAAAAAACACATTATTAACTTTGTGCTGTTCAGCGGTGTAATTTTAAAAATGTGTATTTATCAATGTTAAAAAGGGTTCAAGCTTCACAAATTAATGTGTGCTTTGATGTTTGATCTGTACAACAGTGTTAGTTGTGGGTTAAATGTTGTTTCATTTGATCGATTCATATGATAGGAACAGTCAGAGAGGAAGGTTAATGCCACCAGCAGTTGTGTCATGTAGAATTTAACATTTTGATGTTTCTGTTGTTTCCTCCAGCTATGAGAGAGTTGTGATGACATCAGCACCCACAAAGGAAAAGCCTTCACAAGTCCCAGCCCCAGCTACCACTGATACACCTCGTTCTTTCAACAGGCAAGTCCTTCCATGTCTAAATTTATAAATGTTTTGCATATATTCAGGCTGCTAGTTTGGTTTTAAGATAAATGTAATGCTGCATTTTGTTGCCACTGGCTCAGAACTAACAAACTTTGATACAGTCAGTTTGGACTTTTTCTTCCAGCGTCTGTACACACAACCAATGGCATGAAATGAAACATATTTATATTTGTGCCGTTCATTGTTGTAGGTTTAAAATAAACCATCTGTTGATATGCTCCTCATCGTTAATGCCACCAGCACTTGTCATGTAGAATTTAACATTTTGATGTTTCTGTTGTTTCCTCCAGCTATGAGAGAGTTGTGATGACATCAGCGCCCACAAAGGAAAAGCCTTCACAAGTCCCAGCCCCAGCTACCACTGATACACCTCATTCTTTCAACAGGCAAGTCCTTCCATGTCTAAATTTATAAATGTTTTGCATATATTCAGGCTGCTAGTTTGGTTTTAAGATAAATGTAATGCTGCATTTTGTTGCCACTGGCTCAGAACTAACAAACTTTGATACAGTCAGTTTGGACTTTTTCTTCCAGCGTCTGTACACACAACCAATGGCATGAAATGAAACATATTTATATTTGTGCCGTTCATTGTTGTAGGTTTAAAATAAACCATCTGTTGATATGCTCCTCATCGTTAATGCCACCAGCACTTGTCATGTAGAATTTAACATTTTGATGTTTCTGTTGTTTCCTCCAGCTATGAGAGAGTTGTGATGACATCATTGGCTACAAAGGAAAAACCGTTACAAGTCATAGGTCCAGCTGCCTTTGGCGCCACTTTGAGTGGAGCAAACAGGTAAGTCTTTCCTTGTCCAAATTTGTATGTTTTTGTATATAGTCATGTATACATTTTAAAGATTAAATTCCATGGCTAGTATCTGTTTTTGGATCAGTTGAGCCCAACAGAAAACAGAACCATGCGCAAACACAAAATTAGTATTTATAAGAACCATTAGTCTCACGCGTTGTGGGGTATAACTCTGAATATCTCGATGGCTTATTGTTTTTCAGATTTCCGTATCCAAGATTGCCAAACGGAGTGGGGATGCGTCCAGTGACTAACCTTCAACCACCTGACCCCAGAATTCTCAAAATGGTTGTATTTGTACCTCCACGAGCAACATCAGTGTTAACACAAGTCAGGAGAAGTAAGTATTAAATTATTTTTAATTTTATTGTAGCCTATTAAATTACCATTATTCCCACAGAATTATGTAAAAACTATTAGATGGCACAATAACTTAATATTTGATGGCACTAACTTACACATGGCTGGGCATTATTTTATCCATAAATTACTACAATTGACTGTTGCAACTGCTCTGTACTTTGTGATTTAAACTAAAGAAAGGTAAATAATACAACAACTGTCAAATGGGTCCATCAGCTGTGAAGTGGAACTGAGACCTTTTCACCAGTTTTAATAAAAATAAATGCTGTTCTTGGATAATTTGTAATTTGAAAATCTTTCCAAAAATAGAAATGTGTCCTTTTATTTTCAAAATAATATTAAAACTGTAGACACACACTCATCCGTTATCCACATCTGTGTTCAATGCAGATGCCCAAGATGCTCCACCTCAATTAAATGCTGGTCTGAAACAGCGGGTCATAGATCATCTCCAGCTAAAGAAAAAACAGGAAGAAGGGCCCACAAAGATGGAGCTGGAGGAGCGTTGTATAAAGATGGAGCTGGAGGAGCGTCATATAGAGGAGGAGCAGGAGGAGTGTTGTATAAAGATGGAGCTGGAAGAGCATCGTATAAAGATCGAGGTGGAGGAGCGTCGTATAGAGACGGAGCTGGAGGAGCGTCATATAGAGATGGATCTGGAGGAGCGTCGTATAATAAATCAGCAGGAGCGCATTGAAAAGGAGGAGCAGGAAGAATGCCACTTAAAAGACGAACACAAAGAACGCCAAATAAAGGAGGAGCAGGAGGAACATCACATAAATAGCGAAGAGGTTGAAGTGAATCTTAATGGGATAAAGGAGGCTGATATCACCGGGTTCCTGCTCACTTCTGTTCATGTGAAGAGTGAAAATGATGAAAAGAAACCGCAGTCCCCACAACCTCATCAAGGCCCGCCTCTCAAAAACATGGAAGCGCAGACACAAACCAGAGGATCAGGTAAACAAATGAAAACAGAAACTGAGGACGATGAAGGAAGCAAAAAGGCTAGGAACTCTTATCACAGTAGCTGTTTACCACAGAATACTAATTTACAGGCTTCAGACTTCACCGAGACTAAAGATGGTACTGTGGATGGTGATAATTATTGGCAGGAGCCATTGTCTGCTTCTGAACCTGAAACTGAAGATGGCAAGAGTAAAAATTCTAACCTGCATCAGTCTCTGTCAGAATCTGGATCTGAAACTGAAGACAGCAGCATTGATAATTATAACTTGCACAGATCTTCATCAGAATCTGGCTCTGAAACTGAAGACAGCAGCATTGATAATTATAACTTGCACGGATCTTCATCAGAATCTGGCTCTGAAACTGAAGACAGCAGCATTGATAATTATAACTTGCACGAATCTTCATCAGAATCTGGATCTGAAACGGAAAGCAGCAGCAGCATTGATAATTATAACTTGCATGGACCTTCATCAGAATCTGGATCTGAAACGGAAAGTAGTAGCAGCAGCAGCAGCACCAGCACAAGCACCAGCAGCGTTGATAATTATAATTTGCACAGACCTTCATCAGAATCTGGATCTGAAACTGAAGGCAGCATCAATGAAGATAATGGTAAATGGCGGAAACCGTTGTTAAACTCTGAACCTAAACTTGTAAACAGTGGTGCAAATGGAAAAAAGCGATTTCACACACCAGAGAAACCTTTTCGTTGTAAAATTAGACGTAAAACAAGTAAAATATTTTAATAAACTAAAACAGATTACTTAAGACTCATAGGACAGGACAAACAGTTTGCAGCTTTTATAAAAAAAAAAAAAATGATGACAATAATAATAATAATAAGGTTAAAGTGTCAGACGTAGGGGTTCACATGGGGCCGAGAGAGAGACCATTTAGTTGTAGCGTCGGCAGCCACATGACTGATGGCATGACATGATTAATTATACATTTTTAGTGTTATGGTCATTGGTGTTTCTGATGGCTTTCTAGCATGCACGGCAGAGTAGGAAATTTGAACAAGGGGTTATCTTATCAAATTCATGTTTCTAAATTGCTGAATAGTTAGTTGATCAGTACAAGGGAATAATTCCAGATGATGCTGTGTACATGGTCTTTTGGTAATTATTAGTGGCAGTAATCTGATTTAAACCATTTTTGTTATGATGGCTAAGGTAACATCAATAAAGCACACTGAGAAACTGCCTCCATGCTTTTTCTTTACTGGAGCCTATCCCAGATGTTAGAAATCAAGAGAAGTGGGTACACTTTGAATTGACCTTTAAGGTGGAAGTCATTAAACTGTGATTTGACCAAGTTTTTGTAGCTAATCTCCAACCTTCCCTTTGTGAAGAAAAAAAAGAAAAAGAAAAAACATATATTTAAAAGATTAGTTGTAAAACAGCTAACTGATCAGCTGCAAAGGAATGGTTTATTTGAGTTTCAGTCAGGTTTCAGAGCTCATCACACTACAGAAAACAGGTGTACTTGGAGAGTCCTGATGTGTTCAGTTTTTTCAGAAGAAAGTACAGGAGAAATGTCTGTCGTTTAAAAAGATTTAATTTCAACTGCCGACCCTGGATCGGGCCATACAATTTTATACCCCAATAATAACAAGTGTTATTATGACATACTTCTTACAGAAGCGACGTGGCAGTCCTGCTGTCTCCCTACGAGTCTTCTCTCTGTTCATGTCCAACCTTGCCTCATATTGCTCCTCTTCCTGGGATAACAAAGACAGAACAAAAGAAACCACCTCCCTGCTTAACCTTGATTATTAATATTATCCTACTGATTCCATTTAATATCCAAGTTTGAGACATTCTATTAAGACTCCCTTGGCCCAGAAAATATCATCTTGACTGTTAACCGGCGTGATGTGTATGTATGTTGCAAAGAAAAGTCACTCTACGTCAATCGCAATATTTGAATTCAGTCATGGCTAGGGATGGGTATTGATAAGATTTTCACGATTCCGATTCCATTTTCGATTCTGTTTAACGATTCGATTCTTTATCGATTCTCTTATCGATTCTTTTTAAAAAAGGAGAACACGAAGGTCGATTAGCTTAGAACTTTGTTTTATATCTTCTCTTTGACCAAGATAGAAATTTAGGAGTAACAAATCCAGCAGTGAGATCTTAAGAGATCCAGCCTATGGCTCTTCAATGGGGAGTCACAGGGTCCCCGGGGAAAAAAAAATTGTAAATGTAAAATAATAAAATAAATATTCTTCTGTAGCAATAACAAAGTATAACATAAATTATTCTGTAGCAATTACACAAAAATATCCAGTAATGTCCCTGCCTACAATTAAACACATTCACTTACCGAAAATCGGGGGCATCTGCTGTGGCAAATGGGTGCAAGCCTTTGACCACAAACTTAGTCTCTGCTCGGTAACATTAGTCTATCCTGGCTTGAAAGGAGACGCTACCGGTAGACTGCAGCGAGAACTGCCAGCGAGCGCCAGCCAGACTCTGTCTCTCTCATCATGGTCATCTAAACGCACAGTAATGGCAGATAAGGCAGATCGCGCTAACATAATATGCACTGTTAGTTGATTATTTACCTGCCGCATTAACGGGAGAGGACGTGCAAACGTTACCGCTGCTGCTGGGTTGAGATTCACGAGTCCAGAGCGGAATTAAAAACACGACATTCATTTAAGGTCATCGCGTGTTTTGTGAGCAAATGCTTTTGCATATTCGTAGTGTTTCCTCCCTTAAATGAAATATCTACTTTGCAAGTAATTGCAAGTTGCCCTGTTGTCTTCCGTTCTTGTAAAATATAACCAAACTTTTGAGCGTTTGAGCCGCCATGTTTCCAGCCAGGTAAATGACGCTCCGCAACGTGGTGACGTCATTCAGGGCGACTGGAATCGATAAGGGAATCGTTTGCAAAAATGGCAAACAATTCCAAGGAATTGAAACAGTGGGAACCGGTTCTCAACAAGAACCGGTTTTCGATACCCATCCCTAGTCATGGCGCTGAATGAAGCTTCTGACCTTCATAACATGGAGCACCAACACTTTAATGAGCACATCGCAGTGTGTTTATAGGAAATCATAAAAACAGCTTTATTTAATCATTTTAATCCTAACAGTCCTCTAATTAAGGTTAATTATGGAATTCCACAGGGTTCAGTGCTAGGACAGATTCTTTTTTTTTTTTTTTTTATGTATTTATATATGCAAGTTTCAAGATTTTTTTACACATTCACAAACAGCGGGACAGAAGAACACAGACAATAAAGACAATAACAACCAAAAAAAACAAAGAAACAAACAAAAAAAACAGAGCAACAAACCACACAACAGGGTACAAGGCCAGCACTTATTAAAAACAGCAGAGAAGCAAACAAAGCAAGTGGTATACATGTCAAACAACTCACAATCTAGTGAGTCCAATCCACAAGATCAAATCCAAAGATCGCTAGGAGGAGCTGATAACAATCATGCAAAAACAGTTATGGGCAACAGCTCAGAATGAAAGCAGTTAAAACAATGTGGTCAGGACCCAGGGCGTGGACTGTCCTTCTTAATGTGGTCTATAAAGGGCCCCCATATCTTCCTGAACTTCTCCATGGAATCAGACGTAGAGAACCGAATTTCTTCCAGGTATAGACAGGAGACCATCTCCTCGAGCCACCTCTTGAAGCAGGGAGGGGAGGCGGATTTCCACTCCCCCAGAATCAAACGTTTGGCAATCACCATACCAAACATGAGGGCCTGTTGAACAGCAAAGGGAAGTGCCAAGGAGTCGCCGGAGCAGCCCAGGATCACCATAAGACAGTCAGGATACAGTTGCCTATCATAAACAGTGCTATAGAAACTAAAAATACTAGTCCAAAAGGCTGTAAGCGTAGAACAGGACCAAAAAAGATGCCCAAGAGTACCGTCCACAAGTTTACATTTATCACATTTGGGGGAAACGTTAGGAAAAATCTTGTTCAATTTGGTTTTGGAATAGTGCAGTCTATGGACAACCTTAAATTGAATTAACTGAAGCCGGGCGTTAACAGAGCATAGTTTTATCCGACTTAACACTTCAGCCCATAGATCGTCAGAGATAACCAAACCAGTGTCCCTTGTCCAAGCCTCTTTAATATGGCAAGAGGGGGCTGCCGAAGAAAAAAGGTTGACAAGCCGAGAAATTAAGTGTTTTGAGGTGGGAGGTTCGTTCATCATATTGTAAAAGACATGCTGTATGGGGATGGTATCTAAATTTGAGAATGCTTGCTTGACATAATTCCTAATTTGTAAGTACTGAAAAAAATGACTTGTAGGGAGATTGTACTTTGTCTGAAGCTGAGCAAAAGAGGCAAAATGATTGTCAATATAAAGATCCTTTATAGCAATTAACCCTTTGACAGGCCATTGTTTGAAAGCAGCATCCATTGTACTAGGCGTAAAGCTAGGATTGTGGCAGATCGGGGCAAAAGTTGACACTACCGGGAGTTTCAAGATTCTCTTAATTTGATTCAATATTTTTACGGAGTTGCAAAGAATAAAGTCATCACATGCACTTTTAATAACCGATTTTGAAAATAAGATAGCTGGCAAGGATGCTCCAGTGTGCTCGATAGCAGTGCTAAGCTCCAATTCGAGCCATTTAGGGCTGGACCTGCATCCCACAGCATCACCAACTATAGGCAGATTCCAGAAGACCCAGGCTAGGACAGATTCTGTTTACATTATACATGCTTAAGCTAGGTAGTAACATTAGAAGGCAAAGCATACATTTTCACTGCTACACAGATGACACGCAACTTTATCTATCCATGAAGCCAGATAACACACACCAACACTTCTTTCTTCCGTTTGTGCAACATCTCTAAAATTAGAAACATACAGTCTCAGACTGATGCTGAAGTAGCTAAACCATTTATTCTAGGCTCGACTAGTGTAATTTGTTATCATTAGGATGTCCTAAAACTCCCTGAAAAGCCTTCAGTTGATCCAAAATGTTGCAGCAAGAGTACTGACAGGGACTAGAAAGAGGGAGCATATTGGCTTCTCTTTATTGGTTCCCTGTTAAATCCAGAACTGAATTTATAATCCTGCTTCTCATGTATGTATGTATATATTTTTATTAGGGGTGCAACAATACTCATATCGATATTGAACCATTCGATACAGTGCTTTCGGTTCGGTACGCATATGTATCGAACAATACAAAATTTTTAATTTATTTTATCGACTTTTCTTCTGACGATGCTGTCTGTGTTGAGCACTCAGTGGATCTGCGTTCGACTACTCCGCCTAGGTTGCACTGTCGAGCGCAGATCCACTGAGCGCAGCGCAAGCTAGCAAGACAGAAGCTAAGCTTGTCGCAACATGGCAAATTGAACCTCCTCCACCCTCATTCAGATCTGGCCTTTGGAACTATTTTGGTCTTCTTGTGAAGCATGACCCTGAAGGTAAGCGCGTCATGGACAAAAGTAAAACTATGTCGGATGTGCCACGCAATGCTCAATTGGTGGGAACTACTGCATTAGCGCAGTTTGCTCGTTAACGTGTTGACGCCGTCCAGCCCGTGTTGACGCCATCCATATATATGTATATGTGTATATCTACGTGTGTGTGTGTGTGTGTGTTTAAATATGTATATAATAACGTGCAATCAAGGCCAGTGGCTACACTACTGCATATTTGAAATTTACAGGAACCATACCACTGGTGTGGCTGTAGCTCAGGAGGTAGAGCAGATCACCTACCTATCGGAAGGTTGGTGGTTCAATCTTTGGCTTCTCCAGTCTGCATGCCAAGTATCCTTGGGTAAGATACTAACCCTAAGTCGCTCTCTGATGCATCCATCGGAGTATGAATGTAGTTAGGAAACAGTACCAAGCTTGGGTAAAGTGCTTGTGAGATTGGGTAAATGTGGCTTATCCAACAATGCCACAGGTTATAAGCATTGTGATAAATGATGATAATTGATGACATCATGCTTCAAGTAAAAAGCTCAAGAGGAAGAATAAAAAGAATAAATATTTTATTAATCAAGAAGTTGGCAAGTTACTGTTAGAGCAACCAAAAAAGAAAGTGATTAAATACAAAATCTAAATACAATAAGGAGTTGAAATTAAATGCAAAATTAAAACCTAAATAACATTAGTTGATATACTCCATACCAGAAAAGCAATCAGGAGTAGATGTGTCCATCTGGTTCTGTGTTATCCAACACCACATAGCTGCTGTTTGACTGTGGTATGCTGATCCAAACTTATTTTGGTGCACACCCACCCACCCACCGAGTTCTGGTTTATACAGAAAAACAAAATGCTCAAGCATAGATTATTATTAAAAATATTATGACTAAACATGGTTATGTACCTTGGATATAGAAAATGTATAAATAAATGCTATCTGGAATTCAAGTAATATATTTCCCAATTACAATATAGCTTGCATCACTTTGAGCACATGGTACCACCCCTACTATAAATGTCACCAGCCATAGTCTCTATTTTTTTTCATACAGTACAGGGCATCCTTCAAAGCACCCAATAGCATGAACAGACATAATTAATGACCAAACAAACAAAAAAGATCCGTCCAACTTATTCATTAGCAGGTAAGTGCATTCACAGAACCTTCAAAGCTGTTACTCCGTGTGGGTTTTCACGTGTCTGTTTAGATTTCCCTTCTGAGTAAACGTTTTACCACAAACACCACAGCTAAATGGCTTCTCTCCAGTGTGGACTCTCATGTGTCTCGTCAGAGTTCCCTGATGGGTGAATCTCTTCCCACATACAGTGCAGCTAAACTGTTTCTCTCCGGTGTGAACTCTGATGTGGATCTTGAGATCGCGCTGATGTACAAAGTTTTTGCCACAGACATCGCAACCATGTGGTTTCTCTCCTGTGTGGCCTCTTGTGTGGGCTTTGAGATGTGATTTCCTGTTAAATCTTTTGCCACAAATATCACAGCCATATGGTTTCTCTCCTGTGTGAACCCTTGTGTGTGCTTTAACAAGCGCCATCCGGTTAAACCTTTTACCACAAATGTCGCAAGCAAACTGTTTTTCTCCTGTGTGAACTCTCATGTGTGCACTTAATTGTGTTTTCCGGTTATATCTTTTACTGCAAAGATCACAACCAAATGGTTTTTCTCTTGTGTGAACTCTCATATGTCTCTTCAGGTCCACCTGTTGTGTAAATCTTTTTGTGCAAACCCCACAACCGAATGGTTTCTCACCTGTGTGAACCCTGATGTGCCTCTTGATATTTTGCTGTTGTGTAAACCTTTCACCACAGATGTCACATACAAACGGTTTCTCTCCTGTGTGGATTCTGATGTGCGCCTTGAAACTATAGAGATGTCGAAAACGCTTTCCACAAAAATCACAATGAAATGGTTTTTCACCAGTGTGAATTCGGATATGTGTCTTAAGATTTTGTTTTTGTGTAAATCGTTTTCCGCAAATACCACAGATAAATTGTCTGTCTTGTCTGGGTGAATCTACATTTCCCAAATGCCTGGAGGAAGTTTCCATTAAATGGCTTGTCATGAGCCTCTGAACAGGCCTCTTGCTTTTTGGAGATTTGAGTCCATTTGCACTTGATGTAGGAGCTCCCTGATTATTTTCACCGTCATCATTTGGAGGTCCAGAATCTGACAAAGGTTCCTGCCAATCACCACCACCATCGTCACTATCATCATCATCATCATCTGAGACGTCAGTCGCAGAAGAGTCTGAAGCCTTCTCATCAGTATTTGGATCTGGGTTCCATAGTCCAGGTCCAGGTCCTTCACGGTCCTCTCCATCACTTTCTGTTTTTATCTGTTTAGCTAAGCTGCAAAGTGGAGGCTCTGCCTCTCCCATTTGATTCTGAAGGAGAAGTAAAGAGTTAGGCTTCTCTTCATCGTTTTCAGTCTTCACAGGACCAGCAGTGAGTTGGAGCCTGATGATATCAGCCTTTGTTAGATCATTAAGCGGCTCTCCCACCTCACTGTTACTGAGTTCATCTTGTTCCTCCTTTTTAAAGAGAAGCTCTGGGCCCTTCTGGTCCGGACTGTTGCTCCATTCATGGGAAACCTCTTCTTTGATCACCAGCAGCTGTTGGACATCTGCAGAGAACACAAAAACAGACACGGGACAACAGTGACTCCATATTCTTGTGGTCAACAGAAGAATTTGTATACATGGTGATGGTGCACACTGATGCTAACTGCTGTATCATAAAGTGCTTGAACAAGAATCTAATGTGAAAATAAATTAACACTTTTTTTTTTAAATCAAGCCTTCCAAATTCAACATATAACTACATGACCTGCAACAAATATGATTATTTCCAGCTGTGAAAGCACTATTAGTGTTTGTCATTAACTTCCAAATGCCAAATACTAAAAGTGCTTTTCCATTCTTAAAGAGCTTCCAAAGGCAAAAAACACCAAAGCCCTGTACCAGATTTGAGTACTTTACCACAAATGTCGCAAGCAAACTTACTTTCTCTTCTTTGTTTCCCAACAACAGTACAACCCCACAAGATAAAGCAGTACCTGCAGTCAGACACTTTTGTATCAGGACGCATAAGCAAAGAAGCATGTTTCTGCCCGGTTTCAGACCAGGGACTTTTCACATCTTAGGTGAACGTGATAACCACTACACTATGGAAACGGCACATGCTTCTACTGTATTTGTTATTTGTTTATTTCTGGACTGAAGAATATGTTTTCTTTAAAAAAAATTTTTTAAAGAACTGAAAGGGTTTAGTTCTTTTGACAAGCAGTTATCAAAAAATTATGCAATTTCTAAAACTGAAACAAAAGAGTAGTCCATTTTTTTAAAAAAATAATCTTTTTTTTCTCTTTGAATATTTACTTTTTTCCAATAACAAGACCAAATTATTTCTTATTCAATTAGCTCCAGGCCTGGCTATGGTTATTGTGAAAAGATGTGGGTCATTAGGTTGGTGGCAGTGTGAAAGATAAAAATACATATAGCAACATAAAAGTATCTCCAACTGACCAGAGCGTATTTCCAGCAGCTCGCCTCGATAACCAGTAAACTTGTTAGTGACTACTGTCAGCAGAAAACAAAAAGACTAAATCCACATACAAAAAGAAAGTAACTTGAGAGTTTCAGGTGCTGTTTAGTAAAATTATATTCTTTCTCTCAACTTCAAGTCACCTAATCCGTAACAAAAAGGGAAATAATTTAATTACCATAAAAATGTCAAAAACCTGAACCTAAGACTTTCATTTTTTGATTCTGTATTCTTTGTAAACAACAACAACAAAGACAACTGTAGCTATGTTGCTTGAAAAAATACATCTTTATTTTTATCACCACAGACATCTTACACACTAAGAACTATTAACTTACAATGTACAGGTTTAATTAAAAGAAAACAAGAAATCCATCAAAGAAGTTAAACATGACAAGGCATGGCCCAGGCTGCTAGCTGCATTGACTTTTTGACAAGATAACTAATCAAAAACAGATCTGGACGGGATGAGCTAGGCAATGACCGGAGCCAAACCAGATCCAGGTGTGATCCAGTCTGAATCCCCGATCCATTTTGGATCCATCCTGCCATAAAAACATAGTCTGACTGGGAAATGATCTGCTGATCTAGTTCTGGTTCTGGGTCAACAGTCTTGGTGGGTCCGACTCTGAATTTCAGATAATGAAACTTTAAACTGGTATTTTACGTCAATTAATGACTGAATTCCAACCTGTGGACACACTTCAATATGAAATGTAATTAGATTACAATCAGACTGTTTGCAGCTGGATTTTAAAAGTCACTTTAACAACACATTTTGTTCAGTTTTACAGTTTTAAGTCATTTCAGTCTCATGTTCACTGAGATTTTCTCCAAGATCTAGCTGTGACAGACATCTTTCCAACAGTATGATTGATTACAACACAGTAAACATCAGTGAGGACCTCACCTGGACACTGAACACCACACAGCTGGTCAAGAAGGCTCAGCAGCGGCTGTATTTCCTGAGGAGGCTGAGGAAATTTAATTTGTTGGCCAAGATCCTCAGCAGCTTCTACAGCTGCACTGTGGAGAACACACCATCAAGCTGCATTACTGCGTGGTACGGCAGCAGTACTGCTATGGACTGCAAACGCCTGCAGAGAGTGATAACAACTGCAGAGAAGATCGCCCTCTCTGCAGAGCATCTACCATCACAGAGTCCAGAGGAGAGCTGCCTCCATCCTCAAAGACCCCACACAGCCTCAACACGGACTGTTCACACTTCTGCTTTCAATACCAAGGTTTAGAAGTGTGAAATCCAGAACATCCCGATTCAACAACTCCTTCTCCTATCAGATTCCTGAACATCTGACCTACCTCAACTGCAATTTGCACATCAGGACACTTTGCACACTAAGTTCATTTTGCACATTAAGCTCCTTTGTACATCCATTTACATTGACATCTGCATACCTTACTTGTCTTCACTTATTTTGTTTGTACTTATTTATCTTTCACTATTTTTTTATCCTTATTTTTTTTATGTTATTTATCTTAATATCTTGTCTTATTTGTATCCTTATTTATCTTGCTCCTTCAACCCTACCTAACTTGGCATTGGTGTGTGGACAGCAAAGGAAGAATTTCATTGCACAGAGAAATGCTATTTCTTCTGTACACGTGACAACACTTTGAAACTTTATACAGGTGATTTTGATGTAAACAGTCATTCTATAGTAATGTACACTGTTTCCAGTCTAATTTAACTAACTGGCTGACAGTCTGATACCTGCATTAATATTCAAAGACTCTCACAGTTAGAAAGATGGATTTACAGTGGCTTGCAAAAGTATTCGCCTCCCTTGAACTTTCCCACATTTTGTCACATTACAGCCAC
This sequence comes from Aulonocara sp. 'chitande type north' Nkhata Bay, assembly GCF_057382095.1. Classification (NCBI taxonomy): domain Eukaryota; kingdom Metazoa; phylum Chordata; class Actinopteri; order Cichliformes; family Cichlidae; genus Aulonocara; species Aulonocara sp. 'chitande type north' Nkhata Bay. The sequence goes on along the minus strand of NC_141351.1, from coordinate 24,862,594 downwards.
AAACATGAATCAATTTTATTGGAATTCCATGTGAAAGACCAAAACAAAGTGGTGTAAAAGTGAGAAGTGGAATGAAAATCATACATGATTCCAAACATTTTTTACAAATAAATAACTGCAAAGTGGAGTGTGCGTAATTATTCAGCCCCCTTTGGTCTGAGTGCAGTCAGTTGCCCATAGACGTTGCCTGATGAGTGCTAATGACTAAATAGAGTGCACCTGTGTGTAATCTAATGTCAGTACAAATACAGCTGCTCTGTGACGGCCTCAGAGATTGTCTAAGAGAATATTGGGAGCAACAACACCATGAAATCCAAAGAACACACCAGACAGGTCAGGGATAAAGTTATTGAGAAATTTAGGCTTAGGCTACAAAAAGATTTCCCAAGCCTTGAACATCCCATGGAGCACTGTGGGACACTCAGAAATTGAAGGAGTATGGCACAACTGTAAACCTACCAAGACAAGGCCATCCATCTAAACTCAAAGGCCGAACAAGGAGAGCGCTGATCAGAAATGCAGCCCAGAGGCCCATGGTGACTCTGGACGAGCTGCAGAGATCTACAGCTCAGGTGGGGGAATCTGTCCATAGGACAACTATTAGTCGTGCACTGCACAAAGTTGGCCTTTATGGAAGAGTGGCAAAAAGAAAGCCATTGTTAACAGAAAACCATAAGAAGTCCAGTTTGCAGTTTGCCACAAGCCATGTGGGGGACACAGCAAACATGTGGAAGAAGCTGCTCTGGTCAGATGAGACCAACATGCAAAACACTATGTGTGGTGGAAAACTAACACTGCACATCACTCTGAACACACCATCCCCACTGTCAAATATGGTGGTGGTAGCATCATGCTCTGGGGGTGCTTCTCTTCAGCAGGGACAGGGAAGCTGGTCAGAGTTGATGGGAAGATGGATGGAGCCAAATACAGGGCAATCTTGGAATCCTGGGGCAGAGGTTCACCTCCAGCAGGACATCGACCCTAAACATAAAGCCAGGGCAACAATGGAATGGTTTAAAACAAAACATATCCATGTGTTAGAATGGCCCAGTCAAAGTCCAGATCTAAATCCAATCGAGAATCTGTGGCAAGATCCAAAAACTGCTGTTCACAAACGCTGTCCATCTAATCCAGCTGTCCCCAACCCCCGGGCCGTGAGTCGTTTGGTACCGGGCCGCGAGAGTTGAGGCTCAGGTGTGAAATGTATGGTTTTCAGGGTTTTTATCGGTTTTCAGCGTTATTTTGTTATCGTTTTTATCGTTAACTCTGTTTTCCTGGGTCTTTTCAAGTGTGTTATGAATAAATCTTCTTTTTTTCGGTACCGGTACTGGTTTTATTTTGTTGTATTTATCCGCGACACCTTAAAGGCTGGTCCGTGAAAATATTGTCGGGCATAAACTGGTCCGTGGCGCCAAAAAGGTTGGAGACCGCTGATCTAATCTGACTGAGCTGGAGTTGTTTTGCAAAGAAGAGCTATAATTGCAGCAAAAGGTGGTTCTACAAAGTATTGACTCAGGGGGCTGAATAATTACGCACACCCCACTTTTCAGTTATTTATTTGTAAAAAAATGTTTGGAATCATGTATGATTTTCGTTCCGCGTCTCACGTGTGCACCACTTTGTGTTGGTCTTTCACGTGGAATTCCAATGAAATTGATTCATGTTTGTGGCTGTAATGTGACAAAACGTGGGGAAGTTCAAGGGGGGCGAATACTTTTGCAAGCCACTATAATTCTTAGCTGATAATAAATAAGTGAGATATTCACTTTCTTCACTCATACAAATTGACCACTGAAAAATTAAAAAGCCAACATGGTAAATAAAAAGATAGTGAATTGACACCTAATCAGCATTTTAGTGTTTATAAAATGTAAACTTGTCTAAATTCATTTGCTCCACCAAGTGGTTTGATAGCAACTTTTGGAATAAGGAAATGAGTCAGTTTGTTAAAGAAAACTTGTCAGTGAGTAGGTTTAGTGTACAGAGTCTCACTCAGTTTAAGTTAACTTTCTTTGTGAATCAGAAATCCTCAAGTTTATCTCATCTCAGGTTTAACGAACACAGATTGGTTGGTTAAAACTGTTTCAAATAGCACTAAGACCCAGTACAATTTCTACTGTGTGTGGCTTCTCGTGTGCCTATTTAGACTTCCCTGTTGAGTAAAAGTTTTCCCACACACATTACAACCAAATGGTTTCTCTCCAGTGTGCACCCTCATGTGTCTCTTGAGGCTTCCCTGCTGAGTAAATCGCTTTTCACATGCAGGACAGCTGAACTGTTTCTCTCCAGTGTGGACTCTGATGTGTATTTTGAGGTCATGTTGATGCACAAACTTTTTCCCACATGCACCACAGCTGAATGGTTTCTCTCCTGTGTGTACCCTCATGTGCCTCTTCAGAACCCCCTGCTGTGTAAACATTTTATTACACAGATTGCAGCCAAATGGTTTCTCTCTCGTGTGAACTCTCATATGTCTCTTCAGAACGCCCTGCTGTGTAAATCGTTTTGCGCAGACAACACAGCTGAATGGTTTCTCTCCTGTGTGAACCCTCATGTGGCGTTTGAGATTTTGCTTTTTTCTAAATTTTTCACCACAAATGCCACAAACAAACGGTTTTTCCCCAGTATGGATTCTGATGTGTACTTTAAAACTATAGTGATGTCTAAAGTCTTTTCCACAAAAATCACAGTTATATGGTTTATCACCTGTGTGGACTCTCATATGTGTCTTCAGATTTTGTTTCTGTTTAAATCTTTTTGCACAAACACCACAGGTAAATGTTTTTTCTCCTGTGTTGACTATCATCTTTGAAAATTCACTTTGTTTCACTCTGTTAAATTTCTCATTAGCCAAACAGCCATAAGGCCTTTTGAATGAATGACATGTCTTCCTTCTCTGAAAAGAACACTTGCTTTTCAGTGATTTCAGAGTTTTCAAGTTTGATTTAGGTATAGGGCAACCACTGTCACCATCTTCGTTTGCAGGTCCAGCATCAGACAAAGGCTCCTGCCAATCATCTCCATCACTAATGTCTGTTTCAGAAGAGTCTGGGGCCTTCTCAACAGCATTTAGTTGGAAATGGAAATTTGGATTAGAGTTCCCAGCGATTTCTGGTCCTCTACAATCCTTTTCATCAATTTCATTGTTGATATTTGTAGCTGAGCTGCTGTTTGTAGCTTCTGCTTCTGCATTGTCTTCAGTCTGACTTTGATGAAGCTGTACAATCTGAGGTTTTTCTTCTCTTTCATCTTCACACTTCATGGAAATAGAAGACAATGTGCACTTAGTGCTAACAGCAAGATGCGCTCCCCCTGTATCGATCCACAGCTCCTCATGCTCCTCCTTTATGTGGAGGTGGTCTAGATTCTGCTGGTCCAGACTGGGGGTCCAGGGTAGCTCTTCTTTAATCACCAACATCTGCTGGACATCTGCGGGGAATACTGAAACATACATGTACATCACTGACTGTAGGCTTCTATATGTTCACCTTGATTTCAGTAGCTGTTAATGTAATCTGAAATTCAAGTTACAGTGGGGATTATTTTGAGACCAAAAATGAAACACTATCCATCACCAGTCACCCTAACAATTACAGTAATGGTAAGAAGTTTAAATCCACTTCTCATGGGTGTGAATGTCATGGTAATTTTGGGCTTTTAATTTTTAATTTCTTTGAGCTGTTCTTTTAAAAGTAAAAAAAAAAAAACCCAACAACAACAGAGTTCACAGTTTAATTTTATTTCATTTATTTGAATTAATTTAATTTATAGACGGCATTGCAGAAACACTGTACCAACTGTCATGCATGGTGATTCATGCGTGACAGTTTCATTGTCATCAGGCTGTTTTACTGCCTGTGCTAAATTCCACCAACAGAATGGAATAATGAAGGAAGACTACCTCCAAATTCTTCAACTTCACCTCAAATCAACAGCTAGATGGTTGAAATTGGGACACAGTTAACGTTCTAACAGGATAATGGGCTGAAACACATCAAAACTGGCATCGGGATGAATAAACCAGGCTGACATTAAGGTTCTGGAATGGGCAAAGCCCAGAGATCCATCCACTTGAAACTTTGTGAACTATGCTTACACTCGGATCTGTGCCAGGAAACCAAACAATTTTAAATAAACGCTAACAATTCTGCTGAGAAGAGTGGTCAAGAGTGGTCAAAATCCAGCCTGAATTATGTGAGAAGCTTGTTGATGGATAACAAGTCTGGTCAAGGTGCAGTTAGCTAAGGGACATTTAACCAAATATTAATGTACATATTTCAACTTGTATGACCCTGTGTGGCTTAGAAAATCCAAAATAAATTCAAAGTTGTGCACATAATTGTTGTTGTTTTTTAATCATTAAAGATGTATGCTGTATGGTAATTCTAACCTACCTGGAAAAAGAAGTATTCAAACAAATTGTTAAATGACCAAATTCACTATGACACTTCATGGCCATGATGAGTGGATGGAAGCTTTGGACCAAACATTTATCAATTTCATTTTCCCCTCTTCTGTAGAACCAGATTCCAGTTTGGATTCAGGAGATGGACTTAATCTTTACTTTTAAGATTAGGCTTCAAACTTATCTTATCCCTGAATCCTCCCTTAGTTATGCTGCAGTAAGTGTAGGCTGCTGGGGGATTCCCATGATGCACTGGGTGTTTCTTCTTCAGTCACCTTTCTAACTCATTATGTGTTAATAGACCTCTCTGCACTGAATCATACTTGTTATTAATCTCTGGCTGTCTTCCACAGCATGTCTTTGTCCTGTTTTCCTCCTCTCACCCCAACCGGTTGCGGCGGTTAAAAGGGAGTTTTTCCTTCCCACTGTCACCAAAGTCCTTGTTCATAGGGATTCATATGGTTGTTGGGTTTTTCTCTATGTATTATTGCTTTATATTGTACAATATAAAGCACCTTGAGGCGACTGTTGTTGTGATTTGATGCTGTATAAATAACATTTTTTGAATTGAAATTTTGGTAAACCACAGATCTTTATCTTGGGGATGTGGTAAAAATAAAGCTTAGATATAATTACTTATGAAGCAGTAAAGGAAGCAAAAACAAAAACCTCAAATGGCTAGAGACAAAATAATGATGGCTTAATAGACTGCCTGGAGGTCTTTCACACCTGTGACACCAAAACCTTTTCTTTCTTTCTTTGCATAAGATCTGATATAAGCGCATGCCATCATGATTCAGTTACAACAATGCTTTCACAATGAAAAGATTGTGGTTCAGCATGCCATCCAGTATGGAGATGTCAGGGGGAACGTGGGTCAAAATGATTTGGTCAAATTTCTCAGCAAGACGGAGCTCCTTGCTACACTTCGGGTTCCATTTTGAAGTTTCTCAAAGTGAAAAAGCTCAAAGTTCTTTGGGCTTAGCCAGCAGTCTCTTGATGTGAATATTATTGAGTACATCTGAGGACAAAGATGGAAATATGGAGGAGGAAACCCAAGAAGCTGGAGCAGCTTTGGGATGCCTGCAGGCCAGCCTTTGATTTCATACCCGATGACTTCGTGTCAAACTGAATAGCAATAGTTCTGCAGTTCTGTAAGCTAAAGGAAGCCGTATAAGACATTCAGTTTCATGTTTATACTGTGATAAAATAATACACTGATTTTCAGTATATAAAGTATTTACTTAACCCATTTAATCCCAAATGTTTCCCTGCAAAATGAGTGAATGCATTTTACTCCTTAGACTTCCCCTACACACAATATGTTGAATTAAATATCATAGGCAGTTAAAACGGCAGTTGTTGCCAGTGGGATTGAATGGGTATTTAAGTAAAAACATAAAATGTTTTGACAGTTTGATTGTTTTAATATGCAGCAGAGTGTTTGTTCAGCAATAGGCTGACATGTTTGTGATTATCATATAGAAGCAAATCTCAATTAAATTAATACTTTTTTAGTAGCCTTTAAATAAACTGGTGACCCTCAACAAAAACATGAAATACTCCTGACTACAAATTTTACACAAAATTAAAAGTAATATATTAGCTCCTATAATTGTGATGTACCCATCACAAGACTTTCCTCCAAGAATGTATCAGCCCATCAGGAGATAAATCCGAAGCATAACGTAAACACTGATATTCTATTGGAACTGGAAAATGTTGTAACAGCTCACCTAATTTGCTCAGCAGATCCTGATACACTGCAAACAGATTTATGAGCATGCAGAAGGACATTTATTGTTTAAAGGGAAATCTGATCATTACTGTTATTAAGTGGCGAGAGGTGCTTTGCATTACATGATCCAGGATGAAATCTTGGAATGTTAAAGTGTACAGACACAAAGTGGTTATCCCATAATCCCATATGTAATGATAAACATAGGGAAGGCATGTTGCTCTGTGATGTTTTCATACCACAAATATCTTTGTTTCATGAACTAAACTTAACTTTAGGGAGAGCACCGTCCATATTTTTCTATCTAAAAGCAAAAATCATGAAAAATTATATAAGAACATTCAAAAGCTGAAGAAGCTCCTTTACGGGTGACAAATAATATTTATTTTTTATAATGAAATTCCTAGAAAAAAATAAAAATAAAAAAAGAGTTGAATGCTTAGAACATTTTTTTTATTTGGTTGTACTTTTTCTTTGAGCTTTTAGGAAACCAAAAAACTGGAGGTCTGAAAAATGTTTCAGTCAGAGCGACGGTTACAAAATGCCACGTTTAAAGTCACCAAAATCAACTTTCGCCTTCATTCTGATGCTCAGTCTCAACAGCAGGTCGCCTTGACCACTGAGATGCTGCCATGTGACTGACTGATTAAAAATTTGTATAAATGAGTGATTAAACAGCTGTACCTAACAAAGTGGCCAATGAGCGTATATCTGCTAATTAATGTAACCAAACAAACCATTTAGATTAATGTCAGACATTTTAAGGAAGGAGTGAAATGCATAAAAACCCAATAAGCCTTAAAACAGATAAGTTTATTTGTATATATGTATTTATTTTTTTCATTTATCTCTTGTTTGCCCCTTATATCATTTGAAAGTTATATAGATTTTTTTTCTTTGCTCAAAGGTAGTTTTTAAAAAGGAATTACTTTAAAAACTACAAGATTTCTTGCATATGTGCGCGGTGTAAAGCGGCCGGGTGCTACACGATGCCCAGATGAGTTCCGCCTTTTTAACTCCGAGAACACAAAAAGTCATTGATAGCAAATACTTTTGTTATTTTTACAAATTGAGATTAGCAGATCGTGAGAAGATGTGCGATCGTGATCTCCACCCAGCCCCACAGCGAATCAGCTGTTAGCAGATTTCTTCGCATTCCAGCTGTGTTTATTCTTACCAGCGGTTTGGTTTATATCAGCGTCCTGCAGCTGTTCAACATCTGGAGGTTTAATGTCCGGCTTTTCTTCAAACTGCAGACTCTCAGCTCTGTTATGATCAAGATAATCCACTTCATTCATGGTGTCGACTCCTCTTTAAAATAAACTGCAGGCTTGTGTGACACGAACCAGGCCTGTGCAGAATCGATCACCGCCGATCACAGTGAAACACGCCCTGGTTACATTTGTCTGTCTCGCTTTGGTCCATGAACGTGTTCAAGTACTCAAAGGGGGATCGTGCTCTTCTGAATTATTTTGGAAACGAATTATTGATGTCTGCTGTGTTTTGAACAGGCATCTGCACGGACAGCTTCCCTCTTCATTCCACACAGCATCTCCACCGGCTTTTATTCGCGCTGCATTCACGCAGTTTACCCACGTTGTCATCCACTCACCTCGAAAACCATGAAACCTTTAAAACACAAGAGCACACGAAGTAATTCAGGCTATTAAAAATAAAACGGACCAGGGTTTACATGTGCGTTTTATCACGATGGTTTACTGGCCTCTAACGGCCGATCTCAAGAAGTGCATCACAACATAACGAGACGTACTGACACTTCCGGTGGGTACGTTCAAAATACAAGTTAAAGTATTAACCAGCATTAAGATTTTAACTTTGTAAAAGAAAATAACTTACTTAGGGGAGTGTCATTTTTTGTGTGTATGAAAAAATTTGCTGATACACAAAATAATGTTACAACACATCATTCTTATCTTGTAAAACAAAACCAAATGTTATGTTTTCTCTAGAGAGGGAAACAGAGATTGATTAAATATTTGGTTTTATATTTACAATCTGTTTTTATTTCTATAAACAAAAGAAACACAACTAGGACAAAATTTTCTCATGTACAGTATCAACCGTTTCTTCCTCATTTCCTTTTTTCTTCCACCCATTTATGTCTCTCTGCTTCATAGACGAGAGACTCCTCAAATTCTTCCAGGCCATCTCCTTGGCCATGCCTTTATCTCTGTATAGAGAGTACACTTTTGAAGGGCAGTAGATGTATTTCCCTGCCACTTCAGGGAAGCCCATATGAATGTGTGGGCTATTTGGTCCCTGTTCCAGGTCCATGTCACAGAATCTGCAGAGGCGGCCTGTTTGTTGGGATTCTGGCCTTTTCCTTTTTTTCTCCACCCTCTTCTTGGTAGCATCCAGTTCCCTCTGTCTGAACAAAGGGGTATTTTAGGGTTATCATTCCCTTAGCAGTTTAACTTTGATGCACCTTCTTTGAACAATAGAAATACTATAGTGGATGGAGGCTCCAACTGTCTCATATTGGGACTCGGGCTAACTACAGGCAAGGTTACTCTTTGTCTGCCTTTTTCCCTCAGGCTGCTGCTGCTTTTCTAAGATGCCTTCCATAATCTTCTCTATTGAGTCTTGTGTGAGAGATGTAGACAGGGATGGAGGAGGTGGGTTAAAGACACCTGGCTCCATGGAAGACTACAGGAACATTAGTTGTGTCACTCCCTTCTGTTGAAGAGTGCCACAGTTGCTGAATCTACAGAAGTTGTTTCTGGGCTTGTGTTCAAAGAAGAACTGATGTTTAGAGGTTTACCTAAGTGCTTCACATAACAGGATATGTACAGTTTCCTTTTTTGCCCTCAGTTTAACTTTGTTGTCCTCATCCATTTCATCATTTTTGCTAGCATTAGCCCCAGCGCTAGCCAAAATGTCTCCCTCGTCATTAACTTCACTTTCTACAGTGTCCATCTCAGCCATAGATTGAACTCGTTTCTTGTTTTTTGTCTTGCCGTGTTTGTCGTTCACCATAGCCCCATCCTAGTTAGTCATTTTCTGCTGTTTATCTTGGTAGTATTTCAAGTATTCAGGGGCTTTGACAAAAAAAGACCCGGGAACAGTAGTTCAGTGGTTGTGTCTTGTTCCTTTTTTTTTTCAGTGTATTACTCCCGAACCCTGATTTGATCCATATTTTCTGCACTCTGTACCCATACTTTCACACCTAGTTTTTTTAAAAAGTAAACGTGGCCACTTTTAAATAGCTCGTGACTGAATGTTTGGACTTAGAATAAATCAGGAAGATGTTAGAGTGAAAACGTAATTATAAAAATGTGAGTTTGAATTATTAATAATTAATGTGAGTGTAACAGTGGGTGCAGAGAACTGTGCTAGAAAAATTTGTTTGAGAACGGTAAAATCATCTAGAATTAATTTGCTTTTTTCATTTTCATTGGGAAATTTTTTAAATTATGAAGATTAAATTAAATTCAAACTTTTGTAAAAGAACAAAAAAACAAAACACACAAATCTAACACACTCCAAATACTCAATCTGTGGAAGTTAAATTAATTAACATGCAAATTTCCAATCCTTTATCACAGGTTACTCTGACTGTTTGTATTGTCACTCTACTTTGAAAGTCCACACCGGAAGTTTTGTACGTTCACACTGTAGTTTCTGTGTCTGACCACTGGAGGGCAGTGGAAACTGGTGGATCTCTTTATTTTAAACTGTGTTTACGATTACTCGGCTCTACCCTCGAAACAGCTGTGATTTTAAAGTATTTTCATGTTAAATAACGGCAGGTCTGTCATAAGTTTGCTCTAAATGGGCGCTTTAACCAAATGTCATACCAGAAGTGTCTGTCCCTGCCGGGACACCGTCCTTCCTGGTGTGGGTGTGGACACAGATGACTACACAAATAATGGAGGAGAATCTTCACAAGTCTGTCTCTTGAATTTAGCTTTACATTTAAGTAGTTTGCCCTCCTTTTTTGCTTTTTGGTTGAGACTTTTAGCTGGCATGCTGTGCCAGGATGGGAAATCTTTTTGGAAAAAAGAAACAAACCCGAGTGACAGAACAAGACAAAGCGATTTTGGTAAGTGTCACACAGCTAGCTCAAGTGTTAGCCTGGAATTCTGTGCTGTAAAACAGAGCGAGCTCTTGTGTGCTAATTTAACAACTTCGGTTATCGAGTAGCCCTCAGCAATATTTTATAAAGCAAAACATCTAAATGTTATTATTATTCAGGGTCTACTCTTCTGTCTTAACGTACTTAACCGCTTAATCCTCTTCGATTCGTTCTTTAAAGTGTCCTTTAAGCAAACACTGTAAGTCATTCAAATTCTAACACTGTAGTGTACTTATTTTTCTATGCCGGTATTACCGGAGGACCTTAACGTAAGCGCAGCCAGTAATAATCAGATTATAGCTGCTGTAGTTTGTGCAGACTGCTACAATTTCTAAACCTGGATCAACAAGAAGTTGGTATGGCTGAATTAGTTTGAAGCGTATCTGAGTGCAGTGCAGGTGTTTGCTTCGTTCATGTCTCTATTTCCTCATTTCAGCAACTCAAACAGCAAAGAGATAAGCTCAGGCAGTATCAAAAGAAGATCAATGTGCAGCTGGAGAAGGAGAGGCTTCTGGCCAAACAGCTGCTGAAGGATGGCAAAAAAGAGTGAGTACAGTATAATCAATGAAACCATAGTAATGATTGAAAGGAGAGTAAAGGCATATATGTTCTCAGCACGAAATATATCAATACTGCTCAATAGGGAGCGTAATACTCAGGACAGAAAGGACAGCTTCCCTGCAACTGTTCTTGCAGCTGACTTCCCAGAGTTCATTAATATAAAATTAAAATTAAGAAAAATAAAGTTTTGAAATCTGCAGTTCTGAAATGTTGTTCTAATTGATGTCTCTAAAGCTTATTTCAGGCAGAATCCTTAAAAAATAATAAATAGCGAAAAACACAAATCAAGCTGACGTCTTCAGTTGTTTTGCTTGTTTGAGCAGCTGTGAAGAATCCAAAATATTTCCTTTCACTGTCACCAAATTCAGTTTAACAGAGGGCTGAACTGGATGAAAATCACCTTCTCTCCAAACTTCTTTATCAACCTTCCTTTTGTTTTCTCTGGGTTATCTACTGCAGCTGACTGTGAGCACATGTACAGTGTTGGTGCATGTGCTCAGGGTGCTTGGACAGAGAATCAGAAACTAAACGTAAATCCAAAGCCAGTTAATAGTGGCAAGAAAGCAAATGGGATGGGAGATGGGAAAGAAGAGAGGTTTTTTTTACTGTTGCAAAAAGAATTTGGGAAGACGAGACATTTTGTGCAGCGCTTTTTTTTTGATTGTCAATCATCTCTTACATTTCTCCCTCCTTACTACAAGCTTTAACGTGTTTATTTGAACAGGAAAGCTCTTCTCTTACTGAAGAAGAAACGCTATCAAGATCAACTCTTGGACAAGACAGAGAACCAGATAAGCAACCTGGAGCGCATGGTGAGCGATCGGCGAACTGCACTGACACTCAGCAGCGTTTAGGTGGCGCTCACAGCTCCTCCCTGTGCTCCTCGTTTCAGGTTCAAGACCTGGAATTCGCCCAGATCGAAAGGAAAGTCATCGATGGATTGAAAGTTGGAAATGAATGCCTGAAGAAAATGCATGAGGTAGGTGATGACATGTGGCCTGCAGATGTTTTTAAAATTCATCACCTGTTATTCATGAGCTGTTATCAACTCTTTTTCGCTGCAGGTGATGTCTATTGAAGAAGTAGAACGGATTATGGATGAAACTCAAGATGCCATTGAGTACCAAAGGGTAGGTCCTTTCAGCTGGTAATTGGGTTCATTTATTATTTTAGCCTCTTTTACTTCATTCTGCAAGTAGATGTGGAGAGAGTGAAAATTTAAAAGGATTTCTCAAATCTCTGTAGATTAAATTTCACAGATGTAAAATTGGTTCGTATCCACAGTCATTTCACTTTTTAAAAACTTGTCGTCTCTCTGCAGCAAATTGACGACATGCTGGCCGGCTCCTTATCTCAGGAGGATGAAGATGCTGTGCTGGCTGAACTGGAGGCAATAACTCAGGTTAGTTTAATCAGCTTTAAAAGAAAGAAAAAGAAAAGATTAGATCGCACTTTTAGCAAGCAGCACCCTGCTCTTCATTTTGATTCTGAGTTCTGACCTGTCGGATTTTGAACTTTCTCTCAGGGAGATGTCGAGCTTCCTGAGGTCCCTTCAGACAAACTGCCAGACGTTCCAGAGGCCGCGGAGGAGCAACCAGGTTTGTTGTCTCATGTTTTTCCTATCCCAGGTTCACACTGCTGCACAGTCCTGTTCAAAAAGCAAGACTGACTAAAGTTCCAACCAGAAGTCTTTCATTATCCATTGATAACTCTGTTGTCACACCTCCTCAGGTTAAGAGTCTTGGTTTTATCCTTGACAGCACTCTTTCCTTCACAGTACATATTAATAATGTCACTCAGTCTTCTTCTTTTTTTTTTAATCTTCATATTAACCGCCTTCATCCTTCGCTCACTCCAAACAGTACCGTCATACTTGTCAATGCACTTGTCATATTTCATTTAGATTACTGTAATTCTCTTCTCTGTGGTCTATCTCAGAAATCTCTCCACAAACTGCAGTTAGTTCAAAATATAGCTGCTCATATTATATCCAGAATTAGATCCACTGAACATGTAACAGCTGTTCTTAAACAGCTCCATTGGGTTCCCATTCACCTCCCTGTAAATTTGAAGATCCCACTTCTTACTTTATAACCTCGCTCCTCCATATTTATCTGATCCTCTCCATACGTTTTATTTTGTTGTACTAATGTAAGGTGACCTTTAAAGGCACCTGTTAATAAATATGTTATTATTATTATTATTATTACTAATGACTTTTAGAATATGTGCATGACACTTCATAGAAAAAATCCAACAGCCATCCTCCCATCGTGTTTCATATCGCAGAGGCTGTGCTGAAACCTCAATAATATCTTCTTTCCACGACTGTAAACACTTCACCACCAGAAAGTAATTTTAGAGGAGTCAATAAATAGAATGCTTTTATTAAAAGGCTGTGCTGAGTCACCGTGGGCCCCGGTGACCTTATCACTCTGTTTAAAACTAAAACATGCAGTGTGATGAAGCTTAAATCTCGCTGCTGTCTCACGTCTTTAAAAAGGTCTTTAACGAGGTGTCTTCTTGTCACGTTGGCGCTTTATTAGATGCTTAAATGCAAAGCTCAGAAGAGAGAGGTCCTCAGAAAGCGAGGTTATTACATCTATTAACATCACGTTTTTATTCAAATAAATGGCAAAAACCTGCCCTGCAGCTGTTTGCAGCCACTACTTGCAGATTTTTGTGTCGATCATTGTTCTTTCGCTGCTGAATCAAAATGTCTGGAAAGATTCCCGTCTCATTAGATTAGATTAGATTAGATAGATTAGATAGAACTTTATTAATCCCTCGGGTGGGTTCCTCTGGGAAATTCGATTTCCAAAAAAGCACAGCACCGACAGAAGTTACAGAGTTACAGAATATTATATATATATATATATATAATACACACACACACACACACACACACACACACACACACACACACACATATATATATATATATATATATATATATATATATATATATATATATATATATATATATATATATATATATATATACAGAGACAATATAAATAAAATATACAAAGGGGATAAATAGAATAAATAGGAATAAAAAATAAAAATACAAGTGAATTGCACATTTCAAGTATTGAGTCTATTGCACTGTTGACTATTTACAAAAAGTATTGCACAAGGTATTGCACAGTGAGGTGAAGAGGCACTACAGCTTAGTTGTTCCCCCCTCCTTTGTCCTCCTGTCTCCCCTCCCTCTCCCCTCCAGGGAGGAGTTAAACAGTCTGATGGCGTGTGGGACAAAGGAGTTTTTAAGTCTGTTAGTTCTTGTCTTGGGGAGAAGCAACCTGTCACTGAACAGACTCTTCTGGTTGTTTATGGTCGTGTGCAGAGGATGCCCAGCATTGTTCATAATGTCCAGCAGTTTCTTTAATGTCCTTTTCTCTGCCACTGTCACCAGAGTGTCCAGCTTCATGCCGACCACAGAGCTAGCCTTCCTGATCAGTTTCTCCAGCCTGGATGAGTCCTTCTTTGCTGTGCTGCTCCCCCAGCACACCACAGCATAGAAAAGTACTCCAGCAACCACTGACTGGTAAAACATCCTCAGGAGCTTCCTGCAGATGTTAAAAGACCTCAGCCTCCTGAGGAAGTACAGTCGGCTTTGGGCTTTTTTATACAGGTGCTCTGTGTTGCATGACCAGTCCAGTTTATTGTCCACCCACAGCCCGAGGTACTTGTACTTGTTGACCACCTCCACCTCCTCCCCCTCTATCTGAACCGGCAGTGGACCTTCTCTGGACCTCCCGAAGTCCACAACCAGTTCCTTAGTCTTTGAGGTGTTGAGTTGCAGGTGGTTTGTGTGACTCCATGCGACAAAGTTCCTCACCAGACTTCTGTACTCCTCTTCCTGATCATCCCAGATACACCCCATGATGGCCGTGTCGTCTGCAAACTTCTGAATGTGGCATAATTCAGAGTTGTAGCAGAAGTCAGAGGTGTACAGGGTGAAGAGAAGAGGGGACAGCACAGTTCCCTGTGGTGCTCCTGTGCTGCTGACCACAGTGTCAGACGTGATGTCCTTCAGCCTGACGTACTGTGGTCTGTCGGTGAGGTAGTCGGAGATCCAAGCCACCAGGCAGGGGTCCACCTCCATCCTGTTCAGTTTTTCTTGAAGCACACAGGGCCGGATGGTATTAAAGGCACTGGAAAAGTCAAGAAACAGGATCCTGACCATTGCCATCTTTGTGATCTTTGACTCTCAGTTAATGGTGAGGAATGGTAGAGGCACACCTGATAGGAAGTAAAAGGCTGTCAATTGTTGAAGCTTAATCACTCTGGGGACCGTTAAATTGTGTGTGTAACATGCATATAAGCGTGAAAATGCTACATTGGATTTACTAAAAATGACCTACATACATGCACTTTCTATACACATAAAAGGTAAAAGTACTCTTTATTTGAAGTAAATGTTTTAATCAATCCGAGTATATATGTGAAGAGTCTTGGTAGCCTTGGTAGTTCATAGGCAGAGTTTCTTCAAGATTACATACTCTATGGTCACTGTAGCATGATTAGTACTCAGTAGATACTTTATACATGTATAATCTGTATTAGGCCTGGGCAGTGACACCCAACATCTGGTCGCTACAGAGAAGTTTGTAATTCCTTAAATGGTTGACAAGAGGCCATAAGGGGTTTTTGGGGGCAGCACCGTGTGCTTCTTTGCATCCAGTTTCACTCTACCGACGGCAAATGTCCAGCAAATCCTCGTCAACCATTCAAAAAATACAAATTTTTCCTTAGCAACCACTTGTTGCCATATGTTCGCTGACCCGTCTCTAGGCCCCTGTGGCTGAAACCTCAGTTTTGTTTCTGCATTGTTGGATCTGTGAGTTTTCTGCACTTGATCTGTGATCTCACAGCAGGTCCAGGTTGTGTGTTTTATGTTATTGGACAAGATGGTGATGATGTTGTGTCTGCTGTCAGGTCAGGCTTCAAGAAAAATGAACTTGGGTTTTATTTTTGCATAAAAATGAGTTCACTGCAGTGAGATCAAATAAAACAATACAGAATAAAACAATTTTGGTAAGTAAAGTTCAATAAAGTAAACTAGTCTCAGCAGAGGAAAAAGCTTGGAGCATAAAATAATACATTGGTTAACCAAACTTGAAAAACTTCAGGAAGATAACTGGTGTACATGGTATGCAAACAATAGCAAGCACTGAAGCATACTAAAATGCTGTAAAATACTGTAACATTACCTATAAAGATTTAGCATGTCACGACTCTACGGCCCCTCATCCTGCTTCTTTCTCTGTCAATCTCTTTGTTTCAGAGCGGGAGCGTCCCAAGAAGAAACCGCAGCGAGAGGCGCTCGCTTTGTAGGAGCACGACTGAGGATCTTCAGCCGACAGCAGCTGGTTGCTCAAAGACCCAAAGACAGCAGCCAGTCTCAGATAACCGAGCCTCCTCCACCCCATCCAGCGGCTGTTTCTCCTCATGGGCTGCAGGTTCACACGTGAAGCGAGTCAGGACCGGTTCACCGCAGTCACAAATGCTGATTGAACCATGAAGACCTGTGAGATCAGATTATCGTGCCTAACCTTTGTTTGATTAGTTCTCTGTGTTTACCATCAGTCATTTGACATACAGTGACCTAAAGCCATGTGTGTATGTCATTTTAATTCCTCCCTCAAAATATCTTCGCCTGATGGGTAATGTTTTTAAAGAACCAGTTCACCCACATTACAGAAACACACATTTAGCTCTGTGCATCCAGGTCTGTGCTGCCATGCTTTCTCAGATTGTGGTGATTTTTTTTTTTTTTTTTTTAGTTTTTAGTTTTTTTGCTTTACAGCTGCAGTAAGTCCAGCTGAGATTAAATTGCTTTTTTCCTGCTGTAGAATACATATATCTGTTCTGTCGTTTGTCCTGTGAGGGAGGGGTAAAAATGCAGAAGAGACATTATGATGGTGCTGTGCTCTGGCGATCTGATCCACCTTCCTGTCATCTTGTTTGCCCTCTGTGTGCTCACCAGTAACTGATACCTGTACAGCAAGTTGGAGTAAATGGAGTTAGCCCTATCTACCCTTATTGTAGACTTTGTGACCTAAACACATAGAACAAAATGATGGAGGAGTTAATTTCCAACTTTCACCATGAACAGAGCCTCCTTCACATATGGCGATAAATTGTTCACCCTAACATTTGCCTGGCTCTTTACTTTCTTTGATATATGTCGTTCTACTAATGCACTCAGCCTGTTTTTATCTGTGTAAAATCTCCCACTCAGCCTCCCTGCAACAAACGCACACATCTGGTGAAACAAAAACTTGAGGAGCGCAAAACAAGCATCTCCGCAAACATAGTAACATAGATGATGGATCGGTGATCGGTGAATGTAATAACAGAGAAACAAGCCTGGGAACCATCATTGGTCTCTGACAAGTTCACATAGAGACATTTTTCTTCCATGTATTAACTTATTTGTGATTGCAAAAAGGGATGATTAGATCTCATTTCTGCTAGTTTTTAAAAATCTTTGCTTATAAAACATTTGCATTTAGCAACAGGATGGAGGGGTACGTTGTTTTTCTTGTGATTTGAGTGAACTGATCCTTTAAAGCAGGTATAACAGAAACATAACATTTTCTCTGTAAAGTCTTTGGTGTCTTTCTCTTACCGTAAAGGCCTTCTCTTCATCTGGCTTTGCTTTCTGAGTTACTCAACCCACCCTAAAGTACCCCCCAAAAAACAAAACAAAAAAAACTATTTGCATCAGATTCGCAGAATATTCTCTCAGTCTGACCCCTTTTCAAGCAGCTTAACTAATCTAATTCCTTGCTCCCCTTGTGGATTAGTTCAGTGTCATTGGAGAAAGGGCTAATCATATCGTCTGTGGGCTTACCTCTGACGCCCAGACAACAGCTGGTAATCTCTTCAAGGTAATAACTTGACAGAACCTGGGGCTTTACCCATCAAGTATGATCAAAACTAATTATTTCAGTGTTTGCGTATGATGCTTTAGATTTTCTTACATATTCATGTTAAAGTGGTGCAAGAAGGGTGGCCTAGATCCAGAAGGCTTAAAGCTTGTGCATCTTTGAAGATCCAGCTAACTAATCTGTAAATCAGTTAATCTCACAGACAGAAACACTGATGACTAATACTGACAGTCTGCGATTCGCCAGTCCTGCTGCAAACTACTTGTCTTAAAATGGCCTCAGATATTGTACCTCTATATATTCTTTTTACAATAAAAGTGTTTTTTTATTGCCGTTCGTTATCTCACTGCCTGTAAATCACTGTTCCGATTGTTATTCAGTGAGTGAACACAAGGTGGCAGCAGATGACTCAGTTTTGAAGCTGCTGGTCTCCAGTTTTCTCTCTCCTCACTTCACAACTGACCAAGGCAGGTGGTCTCTATGTGTTGGAATAAATGGGAGTCCTTCTCTCCACTATCTCCAAATGCTTCTTATAAGGGATTCTTTCATCACTGAGCTTCTGTCTCTAATTTTGTAGGGTCCTTACATAAGGACCTTGAGATGACTGTTTTGAACTGGTGCTGTGTAAATAAAACTGAATTAGGTACACAGTTTACTGTGGGGCTTCCCTCTCATATCCAGATGAAAGTTATCTTGTAGCTAAAATGTAATATTTTGGGCCGCCTTATTTTTCTAAATCTATACCAATCAGGCATAGCATTGTGTTGGTCCCCCATTTGCTCCCCAAACAGCCCTAACCTGTCAAGGCATGGACTTAACTAGATGCCTGAAGGTGTGCTGGGGTCCAGCACATCCCAGAGATGCCCAATTGGATTAAGATCTGGGAAATACGGAGGTCAAGTCAACACTTCAAACTTGTTGTGCTCCTCAAACCATTCCTGAACCAGTTTTTGTGGCAGGGTGGATTATCATGCTGAAAGGGGCCATCAGGGAATGCTGTTCCTCTGAAAGAAGGTACATGGTTTCCAACCATGCTTAGGTAGAAGCTACATGTCAAAGTAGCATCTCAAGGTTTCCCAGCAGAACATTGCTCAAAAGAATCACATTGCCTCCACCGACTTGTCTTCTTTCCATGGTGACGTGCTGGTGCCAGGTTTTCCCCAGGTGAGCAATATCCATGCACCCAGCCATCCACGTGATGTGGAAGAAAATGGAATTCACCAGACGAGGCCACCTTCCTGCACTGGTCTGTGGTCCAGTTCATGCTTGCGTGCACATGGTTAGTGCTTTTAACAGTGGACAGGGGTCAGCACAGGCAGCTGGACTGGTCTGCAGCTCTGCATCCCCATACACAGCAAACTGTGATTCACTCTGTACTATGACACCTTTCTGTCAGAACCAGCATGAAGTTTTTCAGGAATTTCAGTAGATCCATCTGTTGGATTGGACCACATGGGCCAGCCTTCATTCCCCATGTGCCTTCTGTTCCTTCCTTGGACCACTGTTGATAGAGGAACACTCTACTGGAGATGCCCTGACCCTGAGGACAAAATGTTAACTTGCTCCTTTATATAACCCCTCCCTCCATGAATATCCATCAGTGAATATGATAGGTATTCACTTCACCTGTCAGCGGTCATCATTTTACGTCTGATCGGTGTATGTTTAACCTATTTCCCACATCACACAAGGGGAAATGGGTCAGATGATGGCATACAAAGAAATTTGTTTCCTGCTTTGGTGTGGAGGAGCTTGAATGTCCTGCACAGATCACTTTAACGATTAAATGACAGTAATGCTTTTGTGTCCATCTGGAATGAAAAAGGCTCTGCTGACAGTGAAAAATTGAGGGTTGTAATCCAATCATTTGCTTACCCACATTGTTTTAGCCTTATGTCAATTTATTTAATTTAAATGTGAAGATATTGAAAACTTTAATAGCACAGTGTGGTGCTAATGGGGGTACAGAGGTGTGGTGCTTTACCGAATTCTATAAAATTGCATGATTTATCTTTAAAGTAACGATTGGCATTTCATCAATGCTATAAAAGAAGGGGAGACTGTTGACGAGCCCTCACCATCCTCTTTAATTTCATCAGAGTAGGAGGCACAAGTTTAATGATCTGTGTTATTATAAATCTCAATGATTGGTCTGTTTTATGGTTTGCAACCTGATTTGTCATATTTTTGAATCAATATTAAAGATTAAAGGCCTTTAAAGTCTTAATATTAAAAAAACAAACAAAAAAACACACATAATGAATCTGTTACCCCCCCATTCTGTGGCTTCTAGCATGTATGACTAGCATGTATGAAAAGTACAGGCCCACCATGACCTTGCTCTGCTATTGTTCT
The DNA here is from genome assembly GCF_057382095.1 of Aulonocara sp. 'chitande type north' Nkhata Bay. NCBI lineage: Eukaryota > Metazoa > Chordata > Actinopteri > Cichliformes > Cichlidae > Aulonocara > Aulonocara sp. 'chitande type north' Nkhata Bay. Next base: position 24,842,537 of record NC_141351.1, on the reverse strand, counting down.
GAAGGTGATCGAAGCTCATTCAGCTAAGGACAAAGCATCAGATAGATAGGGAGACATTAAATGTTCCCATCTCTAACCTTGAACCATTCTCTCCGACAAAGCCGATGTATTGACGAGTCTGAAATAGCCCGAATTGCTTTTGTTCACTTCACACTGTTTTTTGTTTTTATTTTATTTTTTTTTGAATGGACTGAATCCACTCTGACTGTGCACTACAAGCCTTTTCGGAGGTGTGTGGGAGTGGGCGGCGCACAGACTGAATGTCAGAGCGCCGCGCTTGCTGATGAATCACAGACGTGGATCTAAAGCTGAGAGAAAAAGCCTGAGAGGACGATGATGAGTAGGCTTCACATGAAACGCTGCTGAATAAATGCTTCAGGTATGTAGGTGTGTATGTGTAACCTGCCCACCCGGAGTCTTGCCTACCTGATTACACCCCCACTGTACTGAATATACACACATGCAGAACTTTACTGAAGTGAAATGTCATTTTCAACAAGTTTATTTAAAGGCCCCAGTCCTAAAGGACAATTTTAAGTACTTTGTTTCCAAATTCTGACAAGTCACTTAATTTTTACACTGTTTCCTGTGTTCCCCTTTCAGTTGCCCGTTCACTTCCTATCATCTCTCCATTTTTGGCTGTCTAATAAAAGGATGAAAAGCCCCAGATTTATGAATAAAATGTCTCTAAATCACTAATTAGCTCACTAAAATGTTTTAAATGCTTAAAATGGATAAAAATACATTGGAAAGACATTACTTCTGGGCTGGTGCCTTCAGGTATGCTGATTGAAGCCACGTGGATACAGCTTCATATAATAGACCATGGATATACCACTCTGAGTGTCATCACAGTCCAATCTTAGCTTTTTTGAAACCAGAGGTCATGAAAATGTGTTAAATCTGACATAAATATGTAAACTGACACTACATCCTCATGCAGTAACAGGTCATCTGTTATAAAGTGAGCCCACCCTAATTTGTTCCCTGTTTTATTTACCTGTTTGACACTGACAGAGATCATAGCTGACATATAAAGATCATGCTGTGTAAAAAAAAACCATAAATTTGTCTGGAAAATCGTCAGCCTGTAAATTCATGAGATCACAGACCAAAGGAGCCAACGACTGTTTACTTCCATACAATCAGGCCTCCCATTTGCAACCAGATGTGTTGCTCCACGCTGGTTTTTATCAAGACTGCATGGTTAAATGGCCTTCATTTTCAGATCCAGAATCTGCATTGATCTCATAAGACAGCTCATAAGCGGTTTCATATGTTATATATTTAGAATAATACCAATCTTATCCTGCCAAAAACGTCACATCTCATAGATGTTTATTTTGTGGTTTGAACCCCAGCCTCAAGTAGAACCCAGTTTAAACCAAAAGAAAATTTAAAAAGTATGTGTAAAGGAACAACCTTCAGCAAACCAATGTACTAACTGAGACTATTTTTAGGGGCTATATGCTCATTTTGGATTAAATGCCAGAAATTTGTATCAGGGGCATCAAAAGACTGGATAAGTTTAATGGTTAAATGCTTTGTGTTGTTGTTGTTGTCATTTTATTAGTTTCAGGTCATCATTTTTGCCACTTCACGCCTGAGTTCAGTCTTAAGCCTCCAGCTTTGTTTATTTCTCAAACTACCCATAATTAATAATCAATGTCTTAATTAATTTGTGTACAATTATACTTCAGAATAGGTTGGATGTCAGCAAACATAATGGCAGCTCACATTCAATTACGGAAACTAATTGTGGGGATTGAATATTCACAGAGGACTAAATCAATAGCCTCGCTGACAGTGGGAAGGCTGCTGTTTGCTCCAGTGAAGACCAAACATGCCTGATTGATTTCCACTAACTGTCTGCAGTTTGGTTTCCTCGGGACTCGCTCTAATCGGATGTGATGAACAAAACAAAATAAGTCTGTTCTGGTAGAGATCCACGGTGCCACTTTATTATCTGGTCTACAAGCTGCTCTTAAATATCTGCTCTATCTCACTAAACGAGAGAAAAAAAAGTGTTGCAGAAAAGAAAAAGGCATGACTGTCCTCTTTCGCACTTATCTTCTGTTATCTTCTGCTTCTGTCTCTTTTATTTAAATACATCCCCATTCAGCAGCTCTCAGATCGTGATGTGTGGGATTTCCCGGCCCACAATCCAGGGCTTACAAATCCAAGTAAATGTGGCTCCATCCCACTCATACCAACCAGAGCCCACTCACCCAACCGCCACACAAATATAGAGCAGGCACACATATGGGGCCACGGTAAAATCTTTCTCTGTTGTGGGTTTATTAAAACTTACATTTTCACAAAACAAACACACAAAAAAACCCTTTCCATTATCTTACAGCCCCTTTTATGTAGAGGGAAGACTGAGCCGGAGGGTCTAAATGACTGAAATAATAAACACAGACTGAATAAATCACTATAAGAATAGGGATACTGGAAAATGTAATATTTGTACCGACTAAATGGATGAAGATTGTTGCAGTTTCTGTATGGAGCTGCTCAGTCAGGTCTTGTGAATGGTTGTAGCAGAGGAGGCGTGGGGTGGCTGACACAGCAGAGCAGATGTGGCTTCTTTAAAAGCCGTGCTGCATTTCTCGACTCAGTGCAAAGCATCATAACACAAGAGCACACTGCCTGGTGGTTTCAGTCATGATGACTTACAATATTAATAATAATAACACAAATTATTGGCTAGAGGGCGAAGGAATCAGGTTTTATTACAATTATCATGAAAAAAAGATGCCTGATTACTGATAACTGAAACAAAAAAAATCACCCGACTTCAAGTCTTTAATGTCAAACAAGCTGTCTATACTCCCAAAAAGAAAAAAAGGTGATTCCTATAAAGTCTGTCAAACAGTACAAACCAGCCTTTACATTTTAAATGAGATTAGTGCTTTTTAGTAGGAGGAACTCAGCAGTGAAACCACCTGTCAGATTACCAACAGGGAAAAGCAGCTTCTAAAGCCATGAAAGAAAGCGTGTCAAAGTGTCTGTGCTAATTTAATTAAAAACTGTATTTTACTGCTAAATCTATCCATACATCCATCTATTCACCTCCACTTATCTAATTCAGGTTTGTGGGGGGCTGGAGACTTATCCCAGCTATCATAGAATAAGGTGTGGAGTACAGCTTGGACAAGCTGCCGCACTGTCAGGGGCTCTGCTGTATCCAGCTAAATCAGAATATAAGGACCAACTGTTTGATGTCATGATGACGATTTTAGGGTGGGTTCTTTCAGGGATGTTTACGTGATTTTTTTTTATGTGGGGCCCATCCATTTTCTTTGTGTATCCAGTTCGTGGTTGCAGCTGGGCCAGAGCCCATCCCAGCTGTCATAGGACAAGAGGCAGGATACAGCCCAGACAGGCTGCCAATATATGGCAGGATTAACACAGAGAGACAGGAAACCGTTCACCCTCACACATTCACACCTACACCCAAGTCCCCAGTTAACCTAATGCACGTCTTTGGAAGGATGAAGCTGGACTACCAGAGAGGAACCAACCCAGATTTGGGGGACACTGATTAACTGTATTTAGGAGGACCACACCTTTTCTCCATACCTCCTCTGCCGTTTTGGGGTAGCACAGGTTTGGGGGTCCAAGCAAATTTTACGGAGGCCAGTGCCACCCCTGGACTCCATTTTGGCTCCGTCCTTGCTTTGTTCTCTTTTAGATCCACATGCCAAAATCCAGTTTTGAGATTTTTTAACAGAGCGTATTTCTTATTTTTAAATTAAATTAATGTCTGCTTATTGTTAGGCTAACATCCGTTTTATCCTTCCCCCAGGCTTCAATGTGATACGCTGGAGAATGATGGCTCCTGCCGCTTCATCCTTATGTACTGTTGTAATTTAGGTCGCAAGTTACTCTATTTCCCACCGCCCTTGAAAGCAGCACCGCCCCTCTCAGAGTGAGTCCGCCTCTGCGCTCCAACCGAGAGGCACCGACTGACTGACTGGCTGCGTGGGGAGCCGGTGTGGGCGCAGCGGAGGACTTTCCTATAAAAGCAGGGATCCCACGACCAGACGCGCTCTTCTCTCTCAGTGAACGGCAGACAGGAGCCGCTCTTTCCCGCGAACAGCTGTTTCATTCCCCTTGTTACAGTTCGGAAAACCCTCCCAGCCTCATCCGAAAGGAAATCTTAGTCTATGGTTCTGACTGACACGCCTACAAGGATGTCCCGGACCGACGAGGTGCACCGTATAACGGAGAATGTCTACAAGGTAAGCCGGGCTCTTTGGTAGTTTGTTTCGGATCCGCCGACCGTGCGTCCTTCTGCCGCTCGGAGACACCTGCTGCACCGGTGAACCGCGGCGTTTAGAGGACGCGCTCAGAGGAGAGACAGCGGATAACTTTGTCTCAGCTGACCTGCACTGTGTCTTACCACTGTAGTAATAGAAGTGCCGGTTTATATATGCTGTGAAGGAATTTACTGATAAAGGAAATGCGTCCTGAACAGCTCAAGTTTATTCATCGTTTTCCTACAGCTGATGCTCTGAGTTTGAACTGTTGGAGACGGATTTTAGTCTCAAAATTCTTACAGGTGAATAATTTGTCCTGTTTTAGCCTATAACGTGTTATAAGTGATAATAAATCAGAGTCAGACCAGTCAAATCAGCAAAGTCACATTACAGCGATTAATAATGTTAGGAGTAACAAATTCCAGGTAGATAATCAATGACTCGAGGTGTAATTGATTTAAATTGCTTGGCACGGAGTATTTGATTTGCCTTAGGGTTGAGGGAAAGGGTTGAACTGTGCCCAATGCTACAATGCTACATTTGCAATAATGATGAGGGAGCCAGTTGTAAATGCTGCAAACTGACAGTTTGCCCTGGGGTGATTTATTTCAACACTATGCAGAGCAGAAGCTGTCAGCCTCAGTGGTAAATCCTGCTGTGAGCAGGTGAACTTGACATTATCTGCCTCAGTGAGACTGATCATTAATTTATGGAGTCTGCGCATCCTAAAAGGGGTCCCCATTGGTCCCAGCAGTCTTCACATTTGGGCTTTTTTTCTTAAGGTGTCTGTGCTGTTGATAGTTGGATCACTTCAGAGAGAAAGGACAGAGTCATTATCAGCATGGTGGTATTTGTAAAAGTCAACTGTAATTTTGCACTCTGGATGCCCCAAATTGGCATTCAATTTGGGATCTGAAATGCTGGTTGGAAAAGTCATGCTCAAGGTTTTGCTCTGCAGAAAAGAAAACAAACTGCTTCTCGGTGTCAGAGGTTTCTTAAATATCTCAGCATGCGCTGAGCAGACCACCCTGCACTTGTTGAAAGATGAGAGGCAAAACGTGGCAAATGATTATGTCCTCCATTTTTATTTCCACAACAAAGCCCCTTTTCAGCAGTGTCTGTGGTGGAGGTGGAGAAGTGTTACTCTTGACTTTCACTGCACTCAGGGCAGCTTTCCAGGCGAGGTAGATTTCAGCAATGGAAGTACGACAAGGGCTTTCCTTTTATGTGAGGAGACTTGTCACCGTTCCATACGCCTCCACAAAAATGCTCAGAGAGAAGATTCGGAGTGCCTAAAAGCTTGTTCGTGCAGGACACGACTTGGTGGATGCAGGAGGAGAAGGGCATGTGTGCTTACTGAGCCAAAGGTGTACTTGAAGGGGGGTTTGGTTCAGCGAGAGTTCATGGTTCCTTGTGTGACAGAGGCGGGATGGTGTAGCATGACATTACCATTTAGGCTGCTAAGGAAATGATAGGAATTTTTTCAGACTGGGGCTGACTTCAGCCAACACACAGATACACAAACCCTCAAAAGACTCTAACAAGGGATCAGAGGGGCACAAGCAGGAGGCTAGCTGCCTTATGTTGCAACCTGTGGGTGGGTTCTATAGCCTGAGCTGGATAGAAAACTGCAGAGAGGAGGAGGAGGAGGAGGTGGAAGATGATGAAGGAGGATAGGTAAAAAAAATGGTGGTTGCGTGATGGAGAAGTGGGCAGTCTTGTGATAGGTTTATTAGTCAGTTGATGACAAATTATCTTACTATAAATACTATAAATACAATACTTTAAATTGCATTTCTGATGTGATACTGATACCTTCTACTAATCTGATCCCGGGGTTACATTAACAAGCTGTCCCTCCAGAGCCTAGCTTTGTGACTTCAAACACACCAAATCAATGCATATTGTTAAATATATTCATTCATATTTAAAAGCAAAATAATGAAAGACAACTTAGTAAAGATTTTAAAAAGTGTTTTGCACTAGTTTGTTTTTAGCTCAGTGTGAGAGTCTTTACTGCCTAGAAAGCCACAAGAGATTACGCCGCATGTTTACAACAGAAGAGTTTAATGTCAAATACTCTTCCTGATGCAACCCCAAAGGGTATTTGTGTCTGTGGCGAATGTGTTAACCGCTAAACCAGGGATGTTTCATTTTGCATCAAGGCCACATGCAGCCCCCTTTATTTAGTTTTTACTGGGGTGAAGCAGTAAAACTGCCCTTTCTGTCAGTGTAAAGAGGTTTATCTGCACAGTTAATCCCCAGAATATCTTAATAATATGAAAAAGAAGTGCACTTGCAACAGAACATCTCAGTTTTCCTACATAATAAAGAAATGCCGCTGTAGTAAATCTGTCAGCACATTTCTTTGGGCTTAAATCTTTGCTTAATGGTGATGGGGGTGGTCTTCTTTATCTGCGAAGTGGTCCAGTAGGCCAGATTGGAGCAGGCCTTATGTTTGATACCCCCCACTACACCATTGGAAAGACATGTACAGCATGGTGATGTTAATTGCAGCCATTTTAGTCTCTCCTTCCTCTGTGATTGCACCTCCTCACACACGGAGTGGAGCAGACAAGGAAATGAAACGCCTCCAAACTGCTGACTCTTTGCTGTTCCCTTTCCCCACACTCTCGCTCCTGCTGAGGTGTGTCGTAGTAAAAACAGAACTGACCTGATGTGACTGGACAGCTCCGTTGATTGACTCCGTTTTTAAAAGAAGTTTTTGTTGGATAAGTCAGGCAAACCGAATGTGCCGCTGACCCTTTGGTCATAAGAAATGTCAGATAAACTGACAAATGTTTATCACAAGTAAATTTATGTTGGATTAAAAAGATGAAAAAGAAAAAATGTGACCATCAGTTTCAGCTTCTGTGAAAATCTGTGTTAGGATGCGGTTTTGTCTTGTCCAAAGAACGCCCTGCTCAGGGGTCGGGTATGAAAATGCCAACCTGCAGAAATGCAGCTCTGGGTTTTCTTCCTGTCATCAGCAGGCTGAAGCAGAGCGCTGCTGCCAGTCTGACCCCTGATGGGGGGCTGACTGTAGGAGGCTGATGCTCACTGGTGTGGCAGTTGGTAGTGTAATGGCAGGCCTATTGCTGGTCCAATGAGCTTTGTGTGGGACTGCTAAAGAAACGAACAGGTCTTTATTAATTCATTATAAGCGTGGAAGATGAAAAGGCCTGAAGGTGCTCGCTTCAACGCTCACGTCTGTTTCTCCACCGAGGAAAGAAGACGCAGACAGGATGACAGGAATGCACTCCTGTGGTGTTAGGATGGTGATCATCTCTTACAGAACATGATATTGCGGTAAAGTGTCTAACAGCATGTACCCACAGAGGGCATGCCTCTGTGTAAAGTCCCCAGTTTAAATTAGACTTTGACTTGCCTTTAATGATTGAAAACTACACCAATTCAGTGATGCACATTCATAGACGATTAGCTGAGAGGCTGATTGAATCTTATCATGTTCTGGTTATGTCCAGGTTATTCCACCTTTTCCTCAGACTGAGTATTTGCATGTTTTATCTAAGTGTGTTTGAAAAAGCTTTATTAGTTATTGATATGAAGTGGATACAATTTATAGAACAGAAAACAGTCCGAGAAAGGTGTTATTTGTACTTTGGGGCAAAAAATACTTCTTTTTGTTTTAATGTGTCAGTGTTGGTGAGCGGCTGCCTTTAATTGCCACATGGAGGTGGATTTCATTATGAGTGGAGAAAGGTCACCCATTATTCTGCTCAATGGTGGCCAAAGACTAAAACGTGAGTGTTTATTTAGAAAGTTTATGTTCCTCCATTGTGCATCGTACTTGGTAACAAGCAGTTATGAAGAGAATCCCTCTTCCCCCAGAAGACATCCATAGGCAGGTGAGTGCTTTAAGAAAGTAATAAGAAAATAACCTGTGTATGCTCTTTTGGAATAACAATAAAGCATTCATCATCTCCATCTAGTTGACTTGAGGAGTGACAGTAATGGTTTTGCTCTGCAGCTCGCAGAACAACAAGTGTGATAAGCTGCTGCAGTCCAAGATGCTCTTTAGCAGCGGCTGAACTTTGAAAATACAACTTTGAGGACTGTCTGCTAGTAATTTGATGTTGTTCTTTTATAGGGTTGAAAACTGTAATTAAATTACAGATGTCATTGTGAAGCTGTTAACACACCTCCAAGAGTATTATGTGGTAAATACGATGGTTGTTTTTAATCCTTTGTGTTTCTAGCACACAATGACCCTTTGGTGGATGAACGCTGGTTTTGTTTTCTCTGCCTCCTGTTGTTTTCTTTGTTTGCCTGACTGTTAGCTGCCGGAGCAAAATAAGTTGGACTCAACAGCAGAAGACCAAAGTCTTAACCTCTCTGCTCTGCTGCTGAAATGCAAGATGCTGAATCTAATTTTTGGATGACTCACATCAGTGGATGCGAGTGAGTGTGTGTGGGCAGTAGTGCCTCATGACTATATGTGTGTGTTTCACTTGTTTGTCAGCTCCCGTACTGTACTGCGAGAGTGGCTGGCACTGTGCGTTTTGTTTTTTTCTGATGTGAGATTGCACATCATCACAGAGCCAAACTATGAAGTGAAGTTATCGGTCTGTGTGGATTGAAATGTCAAGAAAAAAGTCCCAGAGGACTGTGTGTAGATACTACACGGAGACGCGTTTGCTACCCACTGACAGTGTGTGTACACTGTGTTTCCTCGGGTTGTTGTGGTTGCTGAACAAATGCCATCTGTATGTTTGATCAGGAGTGTATTCAGCCAAGCATTGTAATCCCAGGAGTACTGCAGGCTCAGGTTGTTGAATGAAGCTCGAGTGTCAGGGCGAGGCTGCCTCGATTGTTTCAGGTGTTTGATGGTGAGAGTGGACTAAAGGGAGATCAGTAGGTCAGTTGATGTTTTTTTGTGGTGTGTTTGTGGTATTTGTATATGCATTGAGCCATTTTAAAGTTTTCTACTGGCCACACAGCACAAGTTGTGTGTTTGAAAGACCACATAATACCTTATCAATGCGTTAGAGCACTTTGCTCTCAGATTGCGGCCTTACTTGTGGTTCCTAGATTATTTCAAAGTAGAATGGGAGGCAGAGCCTTCAGCTTTCAGGCCCTTCTTCTGTGAGATCAGCTCCCAATTCGGATTTCAGAGGCAGACACTATCTCTACTTTTAAGATTAGGCTTAAAACTTTCCTTTTTGATAAAGCATATAGGCTGGATCAGGTGACCCTGCTGCTGGGGGATTCCCATGATGCACTTGGTGTTTCTCTTTCCCCTCTGTGTTTATGCTTCACTCTGCATTTAATCATTAGCAATTATTAAACTCTGGCTCTCTCTCATGTAGTTTGCCTTTTGTCCTATCTGCCTCCCATCAACCCCCAATCAACTGGCAAATCACAACAACAGTTGCCTCAAGGTGCTTTATATTGTAAGGTAAAGACGCTAGACTAGAACGAGGACTCGCTCATGGGGGGGTTGTTTGAGGTTTGGACAATATAAAAGCGACTGTTATGGTCATTTGGCACCGATGGACCGATCTCAACGAAACGCTGTACAAAGTAATTATTAATATCTATATGTTGTTCACTGCTTTTTATAGTGAACAAGCTGGAACATATACAGAGTCCTGCTTCTGTAAGTGTTTGGATTTGGACTGTTGGTTGAGCCATACCAGGAATCAAAAGATTCTGTTTTTCAGTTAACAAAAGAAAAATCATAGATTCATTGATAAAAATACGTGATAACTTCATGCCTTGTTTTGTTGCTTAAAGCAGAACTGCAGTGAATGATTTTCTGAGGAGAAATTATTATTTGAGGCAGTTGTCAAAAGACAGGATTGAAATGTAGACAGGCGCTTGTTTGCTTCCCTGTGAGATATACAGGTGATGAAAGAAACCATCCCACCTCTGATTCTCCTGTTATTGACAGAAGCTTTCAAAGTGTCTCAATTGCAGCATCAATCTCTCCTTAAGATGCTATGTTAGTTTTTGTATTGCCTGACTGTCACCAGAGAATGTTATCAACCGATTGGAGTCATAAATCCTCCGTAAAATACTGTCGTACTATCAGGTCCAACTTCCGAAAGACATAAGGCAGTCCTCCTACTAAGCCCAAAGTATTTGTTCTCCAGGGAGGATTTTTTGTCGCGTGTGCGTGTTTTGGGAGTGTTGTGAGTAATACTACCGAACACTTTATCCCCACTGTCACACGTACAATCTGTTCAGGTTTTTTTCTCTATGAACACAGACTTTTCAGTTTAGCCAAGTGGACGAATAAGCAGAGAACTGCTATCAACATTAATCGTTTCTGGTTATTTTTAGAACTTCTGTTCTTTGTACCACAACCTCTTTTTGTTTTATTAGTTCATTGCTTTCTTATTAGAGTTCTCACCTCAGCTCATAAGCACCACAGGTGAGAAGCAGGACATCTGCCAGGAAATTGAACCTTAAAGGTTAGCAGTGGATTGACTGAGGAAGTGAAGGGTTTTTGGCAGAGACCTCTCAGCAGGATTTCCACCTCCTCCTTCTTTCACACCACAAAAGGATATTTCTGGGTCGAGTCCCACCTCTGTACTGATCGGGTAGATTAAACCAGTCTGGTCATTTTTCCTTTTGTTCACATTTGAAAGGTTGTCTGAGGTGAAAACAAGCCTCCGGCCTCTTTGCTCATGTGCATAAAAACCTATTGAATCCAGATGCTTTGCTTAGGCCAGATTACTCCAGTGTAATTGTTTCAAACCAGTGATTTTCTTCTCTGATTAGTCACAGTGCTTTCAGCTCTTTTGTCTCTGTTCAGCGTTATATCGCAGGCTTTGTGCTTCAGTCCCTGCAGAAAACTGTGCCTCCTCAAGCTTCAGGGTTTGTTCTAGCTTTGTGTGTCTTGTCACTGATCGTTGGGCAGCAGTCGTGTTTGTGAGCGTCACAGTGACGGTCTCTGACAGCGTTGTGGGGTGTGTGATGGTGTTATGTAAGATGGGAGCGGTGCAGGTAGAAGGGGATGCAGTTATGCACATGTTTGATATAAAAGTTAATTTAATTTATGTTTTCAGAGTCACGGCTAACACTCTGTGGCGCTTTTATTTGTTGTGCATTGACTGATTTAATGTATAGTACATCTTCATGAAAGTGGAGCAGCTAAAGTGTCTGATGCTTATGTGCATATGAGCACTGGACAAACAACCTAGTTGTAGGGCTGCAAAACTTTTTGAAAAATTGTGTGCAAAAAGCCAAAAAAATAAAAATGCAGAGCTAAAGAGGATTGCTTAAAAAGCATGCTTACAGTTAGCATGCAGCTCACAAGAGTGCCAGATGCCAAGAATTTGCCGATCCTAAATTTCCACAGTTTCTCTATTTACACAGATCTCGCAGGTATTAATATGATGGTACAATTTCAGTTTCTGTCAAATAGTCATTGCTTTTATTAAATTTGCATCAGCAGTTTGGTGCAACTGCAGCTTACAGTACTTCAGGACAGTATTTCTTAGCTTTAGTGGTTTAAAAAACACTTCGAGCATGAAACCAACAGTAATGTACCCTAATGCTTCACTTATGATGCTTAATGCATCTGTTGCTGTTTATTGTTATTTATGTACATCTACTTTCTTCGTTTTTGCGAGAAATCCCATACAAGATGATTTCACACAAGAACACACGTGTTCTACTGCTTGTTAACACAAATATCTAATCAGCCAATCACATGCCAGCAACTCAATGCATTCACACATGTAGACATGGTCAAGGAAACTTGGTGAAGTTTAAACTGAGCATGAGAAAGAAACTGAATTTAAGTGAATTTGAATACATTTGGAGTATTTTCAGAAACTGCTGTAATTTACAGAAAACACTCTCAAAAAGTGAGCAGCAGTTTTGGATAATGAACAGACTGCTTTGAGCTGATAAAAAGGCAACAGTAACTCAAATAAGCACTCATGACAACCAAAATATGCAGATGATCATCTCTGAATGTATAGAACATTGTTGTTGGAGGCCAGCGGGCTACAGCAGCAGAAGAACACAGTAGGTGTCACTTCTGTCAGTTAAGAACAGGAAACTGAGGCTACAGTTCGCAGGGGCTCACCAAAATTGGACAATAGAAGATCCAGGGGTGGGGCTTCTGTTGGCTGCTTCCAGCAGGATAACACATCAAAGCTCAGATCATCTCAAACTGCTTTCTTGAACATGACGGTGAGTTCAAATGACCTCCACAGTCAGCAGATCTCAATCCAATAGAGCACCTTTGGGATGTGGTAGAATGGAAGATTGGCATCACGTGTGCAGCTCATAAATCTGCAGCAGCTGTGTGATGCAGTCACATCAGTAAGGTTAAAAATCTGTGAGGATGTTTCCAGCACCTTGTTTAATCTGTGCTATGGAGAGTTAAAGGTCTTCTGGAGGTAAACGGATATCCAGCAACGTGTACCTAATAAAGTGACCGGTTGAGCTCAAGAAGGTAGTGAGTGTTTGTTAATAACGGTAATAATTTTACAGCTGCAAACTCAGTTTTTTCTTCAATTTTCAGCTCTGCCTGTTTAACCCCGGCTCAGTACTGAGTGTCGAAAGAAGACCTTCCTCTTTTCCTCACAGGGCAGATGATGTTTAAGATGGCTAGCAGCTGTAGCTAAGCATTTTACTTTGTTAATATTGTGCATGTTTGGCTAGTCATCTGTGGGAGTAAGAAGAACACCCACAAAGAACAAAATGTACCCAGAAAAACGAGATGCTTTTTGTGTTTCAGCCATTTTACCTCTTAAATGTGTGGACTTAAAATTCTTAGAAATATCAGTGAGCTGTGAGCATCCTTTGTGCTGTTTTACATTTCTTTACATAGACTACACAAACTGGACCCTAAATCAACATCCAGAAGGCGTCAGCTCAGTGCAGGTGCACAGTGCATGGAGTTGCACTCTGTATTATTTAGATTTCACCAACTGCTCTGTTACGACACAGCTTCCATAGCTGTCATACAACATAACTGCCGGCGTCTGCTGTGTGTTTGCAGCATGTCAGCAGCCTTTAGCACATCGGTAAGTTATCTAACTTGAGCTGGAGGGAGATAGATAAGGAGAGATGGAGGCTGCCAGGGAGCAGGGGCTTGGCAGAGGATGAAAGGAAAGTTGCAGGGATTGGATCTCAATAGAAAGAGTGTGAGGAGACAAGGGTGTGGATCCCCTGTTCTGCTCTTTTCTTTTCTTACACTAATTAGACTGTAATTAAAGGGGAAAGGCCTGAGGGGTGAAGAAAAAGCAGGTGTTTATGGAAGATTGCTGTATGTATGTATGTGTGCTTGTTCAATTGGAGATGTTGCTCTGGAGTGGCTTTTAAAGTGAAATTTGACTTTGAGAGAAGAAGAGAGGGGATGAAGATGTGCTTAGAGGGGTTTAAAAAGCAGAAATGTGTCATTATCTGATCCTTTCGTTACTAACACACACACACAGAGCCTCCTTTGAGATAAACGGCACATCTTGGCATCACACATGTGCTGATACGCTTTCATATGTTGTACCCTTGCGGAGGAAGCGGTGCCAAGATGAATCTTCTCCCGTCATTTTCAGATTTAAAACCTGACCTCGTTTACGGTGTTCATGAATACTTTGTGGGAACATATGTGATCGCGTGAACATGCATTCGTTCACGTGTAAATCTGAGAACAACTGGTGCACCGGCTGAATCAGATGCGTCACTGTGAGGCGATGACGATGATGATCTTCTTCCTTCAACACGGCAGCCGTGGAGACTCCCTCTCTTTCCATTACCCCCCCTTCCTCCCTCACGTCCTCGTTCTCGCCTCTCCTACCACCCCGTCAGCTTTCCTGTGGTATGAGCTGAACGTGAGGTGAATAAAAAAATGGGTTGCCCTGTCACGGAAGGGGGGAGATTCCAGCACTTCCATATATGGCTGCCGGAAGTTCACCCCTCCCTCACTCCTTCCAAAGCTGCATCTGTGGAATAGGGGGCGCTGACTCTCCTGCTGCTTGCCTGCACACAGATAAGAGCTCATCTGAAAGGGAAATTGGCTGACTTCACACACATGCACGTGCACATGCGTGCACACACATGGCATATCGGCGCTGTATTCCCGTCTCCTGAGGGCGTTGAAGAAGGGCGTCTTTAGCGCCGTGATTGTCACACTGGCTGAGCAGAGGCAAATAACATCCATTTTCTGGAAACAAATAATAAGGGACAGCAGCAAAGCACTAACGGTACATAACGGTGCATATATCTCAGCTCATCACTCCCACATACTGTATATAATGCAGTACGGGACTGCTAATTGCTTTCTTCACATTAGCAGCAATGTTATGCACTGCTTCTTTTGTGCGGTGCGTCACATGCTTTAAAGCTTTGGTGACTGGGAGCTCTAAAAACCCCTCTGTATATGTGTTTGTTGATATGTGATGGATGATCAGCAGCACGGTCTTCAGTGAGAAGGCTTCTCAGTGTGAAGCCATAACACTAATGTAAGCTATACTCACGAGAGAGCTCAAAATCACAGGTAGCCTTTTTCTACATATCAGTGGAAAGGAAATTTAACAGATTCCTAGATTTTGTTTAAGAAGGTGGTAAAATTTCCTTTGTGCTCGGCCGGCCAGACTGCTGGGAGAACCGCTGGATGAGAGGTTGGAGAGCTAACTTATCCGCTAAGGTCAGAAAACTTGGATGCAACGTACATATACAGCTGAACAGACACCTGCTAATTACTGCTAACTAAACGATTAATAACATACCAGAATCCATCTTTGTATCTGGAGGCGGGAAAAACAGAAATATAAGAATATGATCTAATTCATAATTTGAAAAAAATACTTCAGTGGTTCCTGGATCTGAAACTAAAAACTCATCACTTGTGTTTTGGCCTGTGTTCCAACACTCCACCAGATTTAATTAAAATGTATTACTAATTTTTCCTTCTGAATGTCTTGTGGGCTTACACACGGACAAACAAACAAACAAGACTGAAACCATGGCCGCACTTCTCCATCCAACCCTTGAAAATGACAAAATACAGTGAATGCAGTAAGGTGTATTCTCTAACCGTACTGTTCTTTGTTAGTTTTACCCTTTGGGGGTGATATTTGTTGGTTTCTCTGTCTCCACAATCTGCTCAAGGGCTGCCTGCAGGCATCTGTACGAGCAGCATTCAATAACCTCCGCCAAGGCTGAGCATTCCCTCCACACCATGCATGAACTGAGTCACTGGATCCAGAAAGAGATGAGGGCTGTTTTTCTTATTTAAATTGATGTGTTTGTGAAGATGTAATGTGAATTGTCCGATCAATTCTCGTGTCTTCATAGTAAAAATTCCTAGACAAATGCAGATCTGATTTTGACACTAAAACAGTCCCTGCTGTGTTGGGCAAAGCCCGGCTTCTGGTAATATTATCATGCAAATCCATTTATACCTGTCTGAGTAATCCTTCAGACAAACAGGGAAACAGACAAGCTGAACATCCTTGGTACAGGTAATAAGCGTCCAGGTGAAACACGCAGCTGAATTGGACCCAAGTTCTCATCATTTTTACTACTTCAGTTTGAACTTTCACATTAGGAGCAAGTGGCCTTGAAATTGTTGTCTCCTCATTAAAGAGCGCTTGGCGATTTGTTCAAATGTTCACAAGAGACACTAAAGCACCTGAGGTGATGCCAGCATCCATTTTAATCCGATTCCTGCCGATTGGAACGTTTCCTCCGTGAGAATAAAGACCTCTCTGTCGTTATCGGTGGGACTTTGTGAGAAAGCACACAAAAAACAGAACAGCCAGATTGGTAGAAAGCAGCTTCTACCAAAGAAATGTCTGAGTCATTACCAGCACACAAACGGAGACCTAATATGTGAACAAACACAATGACCATGGTACCTATGCTAAAAATGTCATGTGGTGACAACAAACCCCCGTCTGTACCATGTCTGGGAATGTTTCTACACCAGCTGATGCCACGAGAAACGGCAGTATATGAAGATAAGTCACGCTCATGCGCACACACGCACAGTAAAACTTGATGACAGGAGGTCACCTTGACATGTGACTGTAGTCAAATACACACCAGCGCCGCATGAGCCCTCCCCATTTCCGTGGCAACCACATAGAGCAGATGACCTTTCCTGTGTGTGTTTAATCTGGTTACATTTTGTATCCCACCCAGACGGGAGAACAAAGTGGAAACTTTCCTTATCAACTGTTGACAGTTTGGTGTTTTTGTGGTTGTTATCCAGGAGCTTTCTCATTCAGAAACACAGTTGAAACTTTTGTCACGTGACAGAGAAACAAAAGTTTTCTTTAAAATAATATTTTTATGGTAAATGGCCTGTATTTATAGTAAATATTTATATATTTTTATTAAACCAACCTGCGTACTGTTCCATCTCTGCTTTAGTTGTGGTCAAAATATGATGTTAGTGCTATTTTCTTTGTAAGGTAGAATGGGTGGAAAAAGTCAAGGTCATTAAAATAAGCAATAAAAAAAACATAATGGTGTTTTAAAATATTACAAATACATCGAGGAAAGTCTCCCCCCCCAATAACTCACAAGCTGCGCATCAGATATGGACCTCTTTTTCTTTCTTCTTCAAAGGAAGGAGGTGCCAGTCCAGTCTGCTGGCCCATCTTGCAAACATTTTTCTTTTTTTTAAAGAACGATGAAGTTTTGGGAGTTCCTGATCAGCCAACCAGAAGAAAGAACATCTATTTTCATTAAATACTAACAGTAAATAACTTGAGGCTGGTGGCTTTCACTCATTTATTTTTGCATTTTTTTTGTAGACTGTCTGTTTCGGTCTCCACCTGGTGCGTCCCTGCCTCTCCGTCCTCGTTGGGGTTGCCAGATCTCCTCTCGCTGGTTAATCTGTTTGGCAGCCAGCGCCGCAGCAGGTTCTAATGGTGCCACATGGCTGTCTTGGCTTTACAGTAATTTACGCCACGACATGATATGAACCTGCTGCTGTTTATGTAGGCTCTGACTCACCCCACGTTCTCATCTCCTGCCACCAAATGACACATGCTAACACACACATATATGCTCACACACACACATATAGACTGGCTTCTCTACACCATCGCTGATGAAGGCAGCTAGGTCACAATGTTCTTAACGCTGCTTGCTTTCTTTCCTTTGTTCTCTCAAGTGTTTCCCTCATCCATACCTGGGTGGGAGGCATGTATCAGATAGTAGGTCTTTTGAAGTAGGTTCACTACCTAGATGTTCTTTTTTAGGTTTCTGTTTCTCTGCTTCTCTTCGTAGATTCTTTTCTCCTTTATTTATTTTGACCTTGTTCTGTTCTTCTCTTGTTTCTTTCCTGCTTTGTTGCCTTCCTTCCTTGAGTGATCAAAAGAAACAAAATCTTAACAAATTAAATTGATTTTAAAGCATTTACCACGGACAGAGCTTTGGGTTGTTACCACCAAAATTAACTTGGGATAAGGACTCACAAAGGTTTATGCATGTGTGGGCTCTAAGTGTTTGTGTATATAATTCTTCAGTGTGTTTGAGTACACTTTAACTTGTCACGAACGCTGCAGTGTAACACCAGTTTTCCTTCACGCTGCCCTTTGTTCTGTTATTAATAGCTTGTATAACCTCTGCCTCTATTCCAAATCACTCATCTGTCATGGGACGTGGTGTCCGTGCCCTGCGATGTTGCTCTGATGGATCTATTAACCTTGGCTTTGAGGGCTAGCTGCTACCTATTCAATCTCCTTCTCATCATACTAGCAATCTGTTATGGCCATGGCAGCAGTAAGTAAAATATCAGTGGATTTAGGTTGTGGGATTTTTGGATAGATTCTTGTTTAAAACTGCGAAGGAGAACTTTGAAGAACCTTTCCAGCTTACAAAGGCAGCTCTTTTCATTATCAGTTCAACATTTGTTATATTTTCTTTCCTTTTAATTAACAGGGCCAGTGTCTCTAACAGGATGAAGCTGCAAATCACACCTTTCAAACAAGATGTTAAATTGAAAACAAGGTACGCCAAAAATCTCAGTGTACCTGTGGCCAAGGTGGTGTTTACTACACACGTTTTGTTTCCAACTACACAAAAACAAAATAAAATGATAATGCAGGATTTGAGAAATCTTCTTAGCTGCTCCTCCAGTTCAGGTTGGCAGGGAAGCTGGAGCCAAAGATGCAGTGAAATCAGCTGACTTTGGTTTCAGACTCATCGTTTATCACCTGAAACAGCTGATCATTTCAGCAAGCTCAAAGTGGAAGACTCCTGATTCTGTACTGTTTTCCTTTTATTTTAAATTACGTTTGCTCTTCAGCTCTTGAGGTAATGTCAGGTAAATATGCTTGGCCTCTCGTGAGCTCATTTTTGTGGTGGAGAAAAACTAAACCGAGTCTCCAATAACCACATTGGCTGTTTTGCAGTTTTCATCCCAACTCATACCAACATTTGATCTTGGTTTCTTTAAGCCAACATGTTTTTCCGGTGGTTGCCAATTATTTTTACTGTCCTAACCACAACCGGAGCTTAATCATAAAGCTGTCAGGACAGAAAATGCGATCCTTAGTTAGCAGATAGACCCATACTTTGTTTAGTTATGCAAACAGCCAGTCCTTCCTGCCAGCACAGTGCTCTGTGAACACACACACACACACACACACACACACACACACACACACACACACACACACACACACACACACACACACACACACACAGGACCATTAAAGTGCTGCAAACAGAAGGTTGTTCCAGAGTTGTGCTTTTGCGCACGCACACAAACAGTCATTCTGCCACGCTCGGATGCTTCCAGGATGAACATCTGTCTGGCCAAGTGCTGGTGAGATGTGGAGGAAGATAAATATTTCACCGAACAGACCGATAACATGTCAGGGAGATGGATCGTACTGCTCTAAAGTCATGTGCGTAGTCTGTGTGAGACTGCATGAGGATGCTCACATGCTTCCAGTACTCTGTCTGTCTATTGGATTGATAATTCATTTGATCTATTAATGCATCTTATTTCTCGTAGATGGTTGCTGTGCACTCGGCAAAGCTTAATTTTCTCTCCTTTTTACTAAATAATTATATGAACATTTGTTTCTTTCTTAAATATGCCTCATGTTGCTACAGTTACTATCTCTTGGCCAGACTTTGCCCTCCCAAAGGTTAATTCCATTTTGCTCTTTAGTCAGCTAATTATTTGCTTATCGTTTCTATCTTCACTCTGGGATCAGCGATGTGCTTCACGGTAGATTATCTCCTCTTTAGCATTTAGTCTGCGCTTGTCACATTAAAAAAACTGCGGCCTCAGTGACACTCAAAGTCCATTAATGATTGATTAAAAACTCGTGATCTAAAAAGAGCAGAAATCAGAGTATCTTTGTCATCACTTGTGTCTTGATGACAATTTTTCAACTTTTTCTTGAAGATATGCTTATAATTTCCCTCCAGATAACATTCACTCGTGTTCCCCCAAAGCTGCAACGTGATAAGACAATCCCTGTATTGTTGTGGAGGTTTGATGCTTAATTGGTAAGAGTGATTAGTGAGTCAATTAGAACACGTGACTGGAGCAAACGGGCAAAGTGAGACAAAGCAACGTTTGCTCTGTAATCCTTCTCATTTCCCATGCAGTCAGTTAAATATGGTCTTTCATTCAGTGGAATGCTAATCAGCCTCAGCCCCTGTTGCTGAAGGAACAATCTCGACTGATTGAGTGTGGATTAAGCAAGGACCGGACAAATTAATGATCCTATTAGATTATCCCCTAAACCGCATGAGCATGTCGTGACCAGGGGAGAACCCGTGAATTATGGCATGTTTATTGCATTGATAATGATTGACTGTTTGGTGCCGGCTGAGAGTCTTTACATTATTCACAGTTGTTACCCGGTTTGTTTGTGTGTGTGAAGGGCAAAGTTGTAGAACTCCAGCATGGACCCAACTGAACTTGGAAAATGTCAAGAACTTAAAATTGGTGGTGAATTGGTATTCAGTGAAGTATGCTGCTGTT
The DNA here is from genome assembly GCF_057382095.1 of Aulonocara sp. 'chitande type north' Nkhata Bay. Classification (NCBI taxonomy): domain Eukaryota; kingdom Metazoa; phylum Chordata; class Actinopteri; order Cichliformes; family Cichlidae; genus Aulonocara; species Aulonocara sp. 'chitande type north' Nkhata Bay. The sequence goes on along the minus strand of NC_141351.1, from coordinate 24,822,332 downwards.
CCTCTGCACAGATGTTTGACTTCAAGACTGCAGTCAGCAACTTTCATTAAAAAATGCACCCAATGCAATACGCACAAAAAAAGATTCTTGGAGTAAAATGCAACTAAAATATATAAAACTGAAGGTTTAGTTATTGGAACTCTCTCCAACTGAGCTTAAGATCTGTGGACTCAGTAGTCTCTGCACTACTGTATAGCTCTGTAATAATCATTCTGTACATACGATAATTTTTAACCCTACAGCTGTTTACAACTTGCATAGTTCTGTATAGCTGTATATCTCAGATTCTGTAAAGTTATTTATTTCATATTCTGTATAGTTTTTCATATTTATATCCTGTTCATAGCCTGTACATAGCTTGTACTCACTACAGCCTGTACATACTTATAGTTATAGAATATTCACAACATACTTCATACCGTGTACATTATAACATACCATAATAGACCCATTTCTGTAATATATTTACATATCTATATTTATTGTAATATATCTATATCACTAAAGCACTTCTGGATGGATGCAAACTGCATTTCGTTGCCCTGTACCTGTGCATGTGCAATGACAATAAAGTTGAATTCTATTCTATTCTATTCTCTTTTAAAAAAACAACTAAAAACATCTTTTTCGAATTGCATTTTGTTACCTTCTGTCTGTTTTTGTTTTTTTTGTGAAGCACTTTGAGATCTTTTTATCTAGAAAGGCAAAATAAAATTTTACTTACTTACTTCATATAATTAAACCATTAAATCAAGTAAATTTAATGTGACCAGATTCCATGGAGTTAATTTTCTACACTGTGGTTAAGTAACAACATTACATAAAACATTTAGGTGTAATCAGATTACTTAAAGTCAGGATTTCTGGCATATCTATTTGAGTGTATTCTGTTGTGTATAGAGGTTTTTGGTGGGTGTGCAGTTGAAGCCGAGGTGGTTGGATCAGGATGCTGAATTTCAGCATGTGAAGGGCCACTTGTAACTACACTACATCTGTCGAAATCACTCAGGCGCTCACTCTGGCAGAAAGGCACTTAGGTCAGGTGGGTGACAGAAATCTTGCATGAATTCAGACTTGACTGATATCACACTGCTGAGAATCAGACCTGAGTTAGAGTTTAGTGCCACATATATAAAAACTGCTTGGTTTCGGACAGTTTTTTAGCTCTTAAACTGCTCGCTTCAGACGAGAGAGAAACTGAGGAGAGAAAATATATAAAATAATTTGACCCATCAAAGCAAAGAGCTTTTCCTTTGCAATGTTTCTGTTTTATAATTTCTCCGTGCTTACAGTGAACACAGTGGTCACAATGACTGTTTCTAGTGTGCAGCTGAATGTGTCAGTAAGTAGCGCATATGAAATAGTTAAGGTATTTTAATAGGAAGCATCACATCAAGAATCAGGAATGCAACACATGAAGCTGGACCTGTCTGACAGTGATTACATAACGCAGCTCACACAGTGACACTCACGCAAACGCATACACAGACACACACTTCTTCACACAGTCGTTCCCCGTTCCTCGCTCTGTTTATTTAGACATGAGATCCAGGCCGCTTTCCATCATCTATTTATATTCTTTTGTTGATCGTTCCTTTCTTCCTGCCAACTGGTGGTACAGCCATGGTGATGATTACTGCTGCTAGGAGTGTTCCTCCGTACTGGGTTTGTTCAGCAGCCGACGCCTTGCATAACAGAAAATGCACCCAGAGATGGGAGAGAGGGGATCTGGATATAATTAGGTTTGTTTTTGCCAGGAAAGCCACAAAGAAACACCACCAATGGCCTTTTTTCTTTATGTGTGTGTGCACACACACAAAGCATTTATGACATCATATTGTAGCAATGCAGCAATGTCAGTATCCACAGCAGGGTGCTTCTGATCACATGCAAAACCAGTTTTGGACCCAGAACCTTGCAAAGCCGAAAATACTTTTATGCATTTAGTTTCAGTCCATTTCCCTGCATGTCCCACTCCTCTAACTCTTCCTTGGTGCCAAACTAAACCAACCTCATCTCATTTGTGCACCTTGAAGCTCATCTCACTGACCGGGCAGTCAGCCTATTTTCCTTGCAGCCCTGTGTCGTCCTGTCCTACTTCCCGCTTCCATTTCTTTGAAATCATGGAGAGGTTTGTGAACCAAGGTGACTATTCTGCGTCAGCCGGTGGGCATGAGCAGGCGTCCCGTGTAGCAGGCTGACTTGGAAAAAAGGCATCCATCAAATTTAAACGTACCCTACTCTTTCTTTGCAGAATACTCATTATTCTGTCTGCTCTGTCCCTTTGTGCTTCTTCCTTCAGGCACTTTGAAAAGAACACAAGCATCCTTACTGCCTCAACTGAAGTCGTAAGCCAATATCAAACAGTGATATGCTTCTAAATTCACTGATTAAATACGCTGTTCTCAGAATCTGTTGGTCCTTGCACTCTACAAGACCAAGGTGCCCTGTGGTATCTGGCAAATTGATGTTTGCAGAGGACCTTTTCAGATACTTCAAGCACACTAGAAACCCTGCAAACTTTGGCCTTGTGTCTTACTAGTTTTGGGGTACTTACATGGAAATAAGAGCCCACTTTAATGGTCTAAGGGGACCTATGTATACTCCAGGAAGTTTTTGCAGTTTGTAGTTCCTGCAGTGCTCACATGGAAAGTCTGGGACGCGTCCTTGAACGACTAGAGAACTACAAAAATGTTTCTACTATCTGAAAATACCAAAATTAGCGTGGGCCTTTTATATTTCACTAGCTGGGCCCACGTCCTCATTTTAGGTTTGACAGCGTTTTACTAGGTAAAGGTGATGCTTTGACATGAATTGAGCTGTGGTTTGGGGAAGGCCTCGAAGGGGACTGGCGACGGCTCCCGGGCCTGGCAGATCCCCGTGTACTGAATAGAAATGAAAAAGTTAAAGGATACATACATTCTCTATCACCATTTCCATTGAACACGCTGACTTTAGAAACTGTTTACTTAACTTCCAACAGGCTTTGATTGTTAAGACATGAGTGATGTTCTATTCACCTCATTAGTCAGTGTGCCATAACTGATTTAAGCGCCTTTTTGCACTTTCTAGGATTTGGATCATAGTCATGATGGCTTAGATTAAGGCTGTTTGTTAGATGCTGCTCATCCCTCACTCCCTTTACCTTCCCTCTGCTTCCATCCGTGCTGCCTCTCTGGCAAGTTTGAAAAGAAAGTTGCAGAGAGAAGATTTCTGCTTTTTAAATTGCTGGGTTTGGCCGGAGATGCAGCGAGAGTGAAAGGGCAGCTTGGATTGAGGGGGAGGCTGAGTCACTGCAGAGACAGACAGTAAAACTCATTACGCATTTGTTCTTGACTTTTTCTTCACTTCCTAACAAGGCCTCGGGCCTCTGTTTGTTTGTTCTCGTTGTGGATGCACTTCACTGCTTGTGCGCTGCTGACCAATGCTTGGCCATCTGTCATGAAGGAAGGAGATTTGGATTCGTGCACTGTTTTATGTGTATATCTGTTGGGGAGTAGTCTGAACTTGATATTGGCAGTTTTTCCCTGTGCTTTAAGTCACAGCGTTGCTCATTTTTACTCATCGTATTACCAGCTTGTTGCAGTATTTTGCCAGTCTTCTCTATTATTGCAGCTCCAGCTGTGACGTTTTCTCTCTGCTGCCAATCTCCCAGAGCAGCGTGTTATGTTGCTGAATGTTTCACAGGCAATAATCAGCAAATTCATCTAAACACATGATCTGTCTTCACCCACTTTGCTGTTCTTGATGTTTGACTTAATCTCCCCCACTCCGTTTAGCAGATATCTACAGAATCTGACTTTTCGGAATTGCCTATTCTGTTTAATGCTTCACTGAATAAAAAATGAAGTGCTGTGCTGTACAAGAACATATAAGCAAAGATTGGGGTGCTTAGTTTCGGTGTTAGTGTTCTCTGTATTTTGTATTAATGATGGAAAAAGCGATTTGTAATGTGAGAGTTATCACCTTGCCCCGCAGCGCCTCAGAGCTGCGAAGCGTTAAGCAATTTTACTGTTCTGGTTCACTATCACCGCTCTCATCAATCTCATTTCCAGCAGCAGGCACCTTCTTCCAGCTAAAGAAGCTTTGGTAAACCCGCCGTTCCGTATGTGATCAGGATGATTAACGCGGAACACAAAGAGCAGCTAAAGTACTGGACATTAACCTCTTAATATCCAACACTGACCCTCTAGGGTTTGGGTTAGGTTAACGGCCACTACTGTTTTCATTTGTTTGCTTGGAAACATTGTTTATGTGTGAGACTTCATTTAGGAGTTAACATCTTCTAGCTTGTGAAAGTTTTCCTATTTGGTATGTGGCTAAATAAAACCCAACCCGAACCCTAGGAGAGTTGACACCGTAGATTTTAACAGGTTAAACTGAAAGTTAGTGAGTAAATATTTAAGTGGAAAAAAATGTTGCTGGGTGTATAAGACACCATAAGGAATCATTTGTTTGTATTTATTTTATTTTAGCAAACTTTCTTTGTAGTTTTAATAAATATTTTATTTGAAAAAGTATTATTGATGTCCTGCAAGCTGTAGATGGTATAAGCTTGTTTAAGTTCACTTCCGCTATGTATGAATGGGGCTTTTTGGGTCCAACGATGATCGTCTTGATTTCATTTGTCTGAATTTCTGGTACTGACCTCTGAGACTCGATGACCGCCGGTGAAAAGGCAAATTTTGTGTTATTTTTGGCCACAAAAGCAATTAGCAGGAGCAGTGTGCCAGAGTTCAAGTGTTAGGGAGACAGAGGGAAATGGCACTGGGTCCAGGTCTGCTGCTGAGCTGAAGGATTCAGCGGCCAAAACCAGATTTTATTTTTAATTCATACAGCAGGGGAGCTGAGGGGACAAAGCACCACACAAACATACAAATATAAGCCCTCCCTCAGTGACTCTTTCCCTCTATTTCATCCAACCATCCTCATCGTCAGGCTCGGAGTCTTGAAATGAATCCTCTGCTCTCCTTTTCCTCGTGGTTGGCTTAGTTTACTCTGTCTATGTGTGTGTGTGTGTGTGTGTGTGTGTGTGTGTGTGTGTGTGTGTGTGTGTGTGTGTGTGTGTGTGTGTGTGCTCATGCCCCAGTAAAGAGCAGAGCTCTGTCACTGTAGCTCATGTCGGTGTTTGTATCGTATCTTTCCTGCTTCTAACCAAGCATACCTTCTCTTTTTTCTCTCTCCTTTTCCAGTCCATCATGGAGCAGTTTAACCCGTGCTTACGGAACTTCATAGCCATGGCAAAAAGCTATGAGAAGGCGCTCACCAGTGAGTACACCAACCATTTCTTGTTTACCGTCTGTCTTCGTCGTTCTCTCGTTCCTCCAGTCGTCCAGGCAGAGGGCCAGCTCACCCGACACTTGGCGCTGCTTCTGTATCGTCTTGATTTACCTGGAGACTGGTTAGCTTTAGGGTGACGATGGCTCAGATATTCACGTTAAGAGCATTGTTGATGCCAAGCTTACAATCCCCATCAGAAGCTTTTAAACTACACACACTAGTTTGTGCCTAGATCTTATTCACACGTTCGGTATTGTGCTGTGATGTCCTGTGATTGTTCCGCTGTGATGTCTTCCTCCTTTCTGTCCACCAGCAGTTCCTCTCATCATTCTCATTAACGTCTGTCTCTACCTTTTTATCCTTTGTCATTGCTTTTTGAGGTTTGAATTGGTGTGATTGTGTGTGCGTGGGGGGCAAAGAGTAGGGAGGTGTGGGAAACTGAGGTATACACTCAGTCAAGGTCAAAGACAAAACACAGGAAATATCCAGAGGGAGCTAAGTGGAGCATTAGCCAATGCAAAGTGGAACAGGGAGAGTCGTGAGAATAACGGTACCCCTACCCCATGAGGCCCAAGAAATGAGAACGAGCAGAGCCGGTATTCAGGACAAGACAGGATAAAAAAATGTTTTGAAAAAAGGAGAAGGTAGAAGGAAAAGACTGCGAGACAAATGTTCACAAAAACAGAAATTCCAAAATTCTCAGCAGTTATTGGAATCCTGGAGAATGTCCAGTGGCTTATTCTTTAACTTCACAAACTCTGATTAACTAAAGCTACGCAGTCAGCATGGATAACGTGATTTCATGCCTCTGGGTCAGGCCGATAATGCTTGTACTGATGCCTTGTACAGTATATGTATTTAGATAACACACGCCTCCAACCATGTTGAGCTCATTTATTGATAAGAAAACCTTCCAGCTCTGCTCTTAGATGTCACTCTGTGGAGGGAGGAGGATGAGGAGGAGGAAGAGGAGGTTATCGGGGTCGTATCATATATTCAGTGATGGTGCAGACTTGCTTGGTATGCTGCGTGCGGTTTCGAACCGGGCTCTCCTTTGTGTGCTCGGAGAGGAAATGCAGGGAAGACTCGGCAGCCTGCAAGAACAATAAAGAAGGCCTCACTCTAGTCTGATAGATAAGGCTAAAAATAGCCCTGCGACTCTCTGAGTGGGGATTACACTTCATCAATGCCAAGCAGCGGCACAGAGGCAGAGTTTAGAGTGGGGCTGGGCACCCAGCAAGCATCTATTGTCATAGGAAAAATGCCAGTGCAGCCCCTCCTCGTACTAGAAGTGGGGCGGCAGCTTGACATCTCAGCGGACTGAGAGGACCAGAATGATGCAGGAAGGAGCCTGCTTTCTGGGCTCGATGAGCACAGTGTGGTTTGGGATGTAGCGCTCAGCCAAACTCTCTCTTTATTAAAATCTTAATTGCAGCGTGGTGCAGGGCTGCAGCAGAAACGTGGGAGCTGTGCGGCTGGAACATGCTGTGCTTGTGGAGAAAGAGGAGAACACATGTGAAATCAAATAAAAGGAAGATGTCAAAACTGGGCTGTTCAGCTGAGACTGAGATTTCTGTCTTGTTTGGTGACATCACTGAAAAATCGTTGGTCTCAGTGGAACCTTTAAGCTTACAAGAGTACAAAGATGTGTCTACTGATGGCTCTGTGATTTAGTAATGGCCAACCTTTTCTTCAAAAGCAGTTAATTAAAAACTAGTAACTTTAGTTTATCTTTAATCTGCTTGTTTGGTTCAGTTACCATAAAACAGGAGAATATTTGAAGCTGTAATCAGGAGCTGTCTTTTTCCAAATTTAGCCCATTTATAAACGAGACGTTCGGGTTTTGAGCTGAATCAGATTTGTCTGCTTTCTGTGGAGGAATGTGAGAGGAGGCTTGATTGAGGTTGTGGAAAGCTTGATTTTGAAATTGATGACATTAACATGAGTCACGTGTCACCAACCTCAGCTGATTTAAACCTTGTTTATGTTTCATCTGCTCTGCTCTGTATTGGCTTTATATCACTGTTCTAATCCTCTTTACAGGCAGGTCCTCCTTTTCCTCGTCCTCTGCCTTCTTCTTCTTCTTCTTCTTCTTCTTCTTCTCTTCTTCTTTATTTTTTCTCCTGCTTCTGTGCCTCTCTGTCACTTTCCAGCTGACAGACAAGCAAAGCATTCCCTGGAGCTAATCCGGCTTCACCTGGACCTGCTCTCCTCCCGGCTGAGATTTCTCTGCACATCGATTAAATTAGCCTTGCTCACCCAGCCATCTTAGCCTTACCTCCATCCCCTTGCTTTCGCATCCACTCATATCCTACCTAAGCTTAACTCAAGCCAGGCTTCAGAGAAGCCGGAAAAGGGTCTTGGCCTGTCACTGTCATAGCTTACGGAGGAGGGTTGCACTGCTGTGTAAAGACTTTTGTGGCTTTTTATTCCTGGTTTTCATAAAAGAGTCCTCACAAAATCGTCTTACTGGAGAAATGAAATTGTTAAGTGCTTGTGCAGACTGAGAAGCCAGACGCTGTCTTAATTTACAGAACAATAACTTGCATAGCTCAGTGTCTCCGCGGACTTCTAGATGTGAATAGATTTTCATTGTTTTCCATGCGGGGATATGAATACTTGTCATTTTCCTGCTCTCTCTGTGGGATTCTGCATGAACCTTCTCTGGCAGTTCAAAACACACTCATCAACATGACGGCCCTGTAATAAACTCAGCGCTCATCCATATGTATATCCTGACTGGGCATGTGTCCTCTGTCATCATGACTTTCACTCCCCGTGTAGCTGACCCCTGACCTGCTTTAATTCACCGTCACCGCTGCCTGAGGCTGTCTTGCCCTCATTTCTAAGCCCTGAGTCACCGCCGTGTCTCGGCTCGTGTCCCCGGCTTCTGTGGCGATACACCGCAGAGAATAATGGTCGACAGTATTTGAATTGTAGAGTGCTTACACATCACTGCTGTGAAAGGGTTTGTCAGCATATTATTATGTATGGGGCTGTAAAGATGTGAGGTGCCATTAGGATTTTAAAGCTTTAGTTCATCCAAATTACGAGAATACTTATTTTTTCTGCTTATGCCATGCAAATCATTTTTATTGTCTGTCATAATGTAAATTTCAAGTGCACCAAGTGGCACATATTCAAAAAAGCAAACATATTGTTCACCTACTTGGTGTTTTTGCTTATATTTCAGAACCTCTACAGCATCTGTGTTTAATTTAGTCCAAAATCTGAGGGTCCAGGTTCATAACTAATTTGATTAGACTAAAACATTTATAACCTGTATATGAAGGACAAACTTGGAGTTTTAAACCACCAAAAGAAATTTAACTCAATCAGCTAGTTTATTAAACTAGAGAAGAAACATTACTCTGCTGGTCTAGATTAAATTAGATGAGATTAGATTAGATTAGTCCTTATTGTCTCCCTTGGGAGAAATTTGTCTTGGACAAGCGAGGGCGACACGTCACATAAAATCATAACTTCACACACTGATAATCGCCCTGAAGTTTGGTGCCTCATACCTTTATCAAGACAATGAGGAAATCGGTTTTAAGATTAATCTCAAGCAGCTGCATATAAGTTACAAGTGCCATTAGCTTTCTTTATTCCATTTGTAGTTCGTTACAGCATTATTGAGCAGATTCAAACAGGTTTTGGATCCATAAGGGTAAACAATGTTTAAAATGCCCTCACGTTATTCGTATTACATGGCACTGAATAAAAAAACAAAACAAAAAAACAATACAAATATTCATATTTTATATTTTTCATGTTTCATTTCTTCTCATTGTATTTCCACTTCTCCAAAGAGGCTGTTATAGTTTCATAATTATTATTTTTTAAATATACAGAATTACCTTTTGGGATGGATGCAAAGTGCCTTTATGCAGTACGACTGATTTCAGGCTGAGTTTTCCTCCTCCACTCATCTGTATCACACTCACAACCCACAAATAAACGATAAAATAAAATAAAAGTTTCAACATCAACACAACAGACAAAGTCATCATCAGTTTCAAAGAATGGAATAAGATCCTTCTCACGATGGTTCCTGGAGCCGAGAGGCTTTTCTCACTGAGCCTAGACTAACTCATGTGACCCTGGCTGAGTGAATAACCAAGGGACAGATCTTCAAAGTCTTCATCACTACAATGTTGTGCAGCCAGAGACTAAATATCACCAGACTCTGATAAACTAGACCAGTTTAAATGGGAGTTGATATTTCGACTTAATGTGATGCAGATCTATAACTGATGACAGGTCAGGGTAACTGATGGATGATTTAATTTTGGAACTGTATCCAGAAAAAAGATCAAATAAACAAAAGTAGCAGACATAAAATGATTCTGTGATCTCTCCATACCAAAAACCCGAGCTCTTTCCCCTCCCCTCAGTTCCTGCTCTCTCCGTCACGCTCTGTGTGTGCTCCGTCACATGACTCTATTTCCTCTATTTTCTGAGTGCTGCCTACTCCAATCAGAGAATGTATCAGATGATGATGATTAAAAACGTATAAACCTAAAATTTAGATCAGTGAAATGCAGGATTTGTCGGGTTGTCGGTTTACTTCAATGTGATGTCTACTTGAAAACTGCATTGTTTTCACATTTTAGACATAAGATTACTGTATGATGGGAGGAAACTAAGAAACAAACTCATTGTCAATATATAGCCCAGAATAGAGAAACCTTTTTTTCCCTTTATGACCTGAAAAAGAACCTTTGTGCAACTTACAACAAAATTACTTTTTTTAAGCATTAAAAATGTTTCTCCTGGTAAATTATAAAAGAGGAAAGTAATAATAAACGAGGTAAATAGGAAATGAAAAAGTCAATTAAGAAGAAGAGAGTCTGTTGGTTTCAAAATGCCCACATTTCAAATTTGGAAATTTACTGAGTGATTCTGCTGAATATAGGAAAACTGTTAGCTGGATGGTATTCACTTTGCAAGAAAACAAAAAACATATTACATTTTCTCTGTTGACACAGAATCTGACCAAAAAAGAAATCCTTTAAAACTGATTAGAACAGGGAAGATGAACAAATAACATGTTTGTTTTTTTTAATTTTCCTGTAATTTGGATAAACTAATCCTTTAAAATAGATTTTTCCAAAGTAGTTTGTGGTGAAAGGTTGTGCTTTGCTTTTTAACCTGGCAGTCTTGAGATTTCTGTTTCCTGTAGTTGCCTCCATAGAGCTTTTTCTTTTCCCGCCTGGTCTCCATTTCCGCCTGTCGATCTCCCAACCTTACCTCTCTGGGGGAGGGGAGGGTTGTAGGGGATGGTTGCAGAGCTGAAGAAGACATCATTTCAACTCCGCACCCTTGATCTGATGCCCAATGCTTCCATGTTTCCAGGTGTCACATATGCTGCAAAGGGCTACTTCGACGCTCTGGTGCGGATGGGCGAGATGGCCAGCGAAAGTCAAGGCTCTAAGGATGTTGGTGAGTCCTTGTAGTGGCAGTAGCACCCTTGATGGGGTACAGGGGGGTTACACAAGCAGATGGTGGATGGGATCGTGCTGTAGGGCAGAAGCAGCTGATGACCAACCTGAAATTGGACACACACACCCAAACACACACTCACAGATGTTTTTCTAGCACTTAAGTGCTTCAGAACGTTGTGTAAATCTTAAAGATGAGCGTTAGCCTGTCTTTTCCTGCACTTCAGAGCTTATTTGATACATTATCACCTCCAATTCATACAGTGAAACACATTCTGGTTCGAGAAGAATTAATTCTGCATGATTGTCACAGCTTGCCCATTTGGTTAATCCCTTGTTTCCTCACATTCCGGAAAGATAAAGGCTTTCCAGTCACTTTTTTATTGCACCGCTGTGAGCGAGTAATAAATTTACAAATTTGTTTGGCATTTGGTATTCACAAGAGCGCACATGGCGAGGTGGATTTGCTTTCTATTCATAATAAGCCCTCAATATATTTACAGTGCTAATGAAAAATCTTCCTGTTTTGAATGGCGCTTCCAGCAAGTTGTCAGGATAAAAATTTCCCAGCTCCCTTTGCTCTCACGCAGCGTGTCGTCTGGTTTCGGTTGGATCAGCTCTGGTTCTGTTTGGTATAGACGCAGCTATAGTGATAACTGGTGTTGATGAGAACTAGCTGATAGCTGTTGTATGAAGCAGGACAGCACTGTTATAATTGTAGACCAGGTCACATGCCGGGGCGTGTGCAGAGTCTTTGTTAGTCCGGGATTGTGGAGGCTTCTTCTTTCCTTCACCTTGATGGGATGTAAGATAGCAGGCGTGTCCTGAATCAGCAGAGGAGAGGAGGAAGAAAGGATGGAGAGATGGTTAGAGGAGTGTGAAACAGACATATCTGAGGTGACTGAGGAGGATATAAAAGCTGCATCCATTATTCATGTGAGGACCTTTTTTGGGGGCTTCCTCGCATTTCTTCTGGAGCTACATCTTTTCGCTTTTCCTCCCTTTCTCTCTTTGAGCAAATACCGGGTAGAGCTCCAATATGAAAAGCTCTTTTCTTTATCTATTCGGTTTCGCCTCCATGATTTTTTTTTATGTAGTTTGAATCATTTTCATATCACACTGTTTTAGGGTTGAATGTTTAAACATCCAAGCCGGTGACTAACTTTAAATATAAATCATTAAAGCCACTTAAAAGTAGGAGGAAAGGCCTTTGCACACCAAGACTATTTTCATCATGAGTAAATATTTCTCCCAAAATGTCCGTCACAGTGTTTTGCAACTGTTTGTAGGAGTCACTTATTGTGTATATATGCAAATATGCACTACACATGAACGCTTTTCATACATTAGAGATGATTCTTTTTAAAAAATGCAAATTTTTGACTTTGTGTGCAAACTCCTTAACAGGACATCCCATCATCCATCTCTGCATCCCCATTTCCATCAGCTTGGTTGCTCTTCTGTTTGCCTTTCATGCTCTCTGTCCTCCACGACTGTGCTTCTGTAGTCTTTTTGTCTGCATGTTTGTGTTTCTTTTTCAGTTTCTTTTTCTAGCAGCCTAACCATGACTCAGCAGCCCTTTAACAACTCAGCAGAACTTCCCTCCGCCTCCAGTGAAATGACAGACTAGGCTGAGCAAAATGGATTGATGCCGTCTCTGCATATCAGCAGCGCTCAGAGCGGCTGTGGTCTGTGCAGAGCGGAGGGGGAGCCCTTCTGACGGCGGTTATTGCTTTTGTGGATTCTTTAGCATATTCCATTACTGGTGTTAAGCCTCACGGCTTCACTGAATTACCTGATGAAAACAGAAGAAAAATGTAGTTTGTGGATGATTCTGCAGTCACTCGGTATGAAGTGTGCAATTTATATCAAAGTTCTCCCAGTTAATCCATAGATGACAGTGTCTCAGTGGGATTTTCTTTTCTGCAATAGTAGTAGACAAATATGAACGTTTTCTGGAGATACTGAATTATTAAAAATACATGAGCAGGCGATGAGAGATAATTATCCAATTTTTCTCATTAGACCAATTCAATGATACGTTATAAAGTAAACAGCCTCCTTTTGCCAGTTTTGCCGGTTTTGCTCCAGAAGAAGCCGGAGGAAACACTGAGCACCATTGTTGCTGCATAATGTGGAAAAACTCCCAAGCCTGCCAGCTTATTAATTAACAGATAACAAGGGTTGTGCGTTTGGTTTTGTGTGTGTGACTGAACTAAATTTCCTCAGCTGGCACATGTCTGTAGCTGTGACCGGAGCCACGAGCACAGAATCCCAGATAAGCAAAACTGTGTGTGCGTGTTTGCTGGGGATAATCACTCATCCAGGCCTTTACCACAAACTTCATAATTAATGAGGAATGAAGGCAGATTTGTAAAATCGTCCAACTTGTAATTGTTCCTTTAATTGGGTTTTGTTGAGGAGAAAATGTGTTGGCGCCGTGGAGCTGAAGTAACAGGGCCAAACTACAGACTGCTTCAACTCTCAAAGTGAAATCTGGCAGAAAGGCTCCGCCACCTCCGACTGTACTCTCTGAAACAATGTAATTAATCACAGCGCATTAAAATGAACAGCAGCTAATGGCATTAGCACATGAGCAGAGGATGGAGAGTTGCATGTGACAGGGTGAAATGAGGAGGGAAGTGAAGTCGGGCTGAGAAATTGACCTTGATGGTCAAAGAGAAAAATTTAATGTGGGATGGAAAAAGCACTGGACTGTTGATGAATTAGCTCACACATTAGCAGCTCTGATCTTATCCAGGCTAAACGGATCACTGCCGTTCCTCTTAAATAAAAGATGGCGCAAAAGTTGATCATATTAGACATTATTGAACAGCTTTAAGTTACAATAAGTGTCCTGTTTGTGGAAGATCTGATGTTTTAATGAAATCGTGAATGAATCTTTGAGGCTGACGTTTGCAGTTTGAGTCTGTGATAGTTTTTCTTGTCCTGTAATTGTAAATGGTGAAATCCACTTTGTCAGATGGCGTTTGTGCCTAATCATTAAGCACAAGGCATTTTATAGCAGTGGCACCTGGTCAATACTGGTTGCCTGTCCTAAGTTGGTCTGCAGAGTCCACTTGAGGAGGCTGAAAGGGTGGAGGTGGGCTAAGTCACAGGTAAGTCAACCATAAAAACCACTTGGTTAGATTAAGGCATTGAAAGTTACTTATTTGGTGAAATTTAGTGGTTTGATTTAAAAGGCACCCTGCACCTTACCCCAGGTGGCAGCAACCTTCGACCAGTACCATAAGTTGCTGTAGGACCGTGTGGACAGCCTAGCTTCAGTGTGGCGAAGGAACTAGTTCCTAACTGAAACTTCTGTCTGTGTATATTCCCAGTTATCCATTTCATGGTAACCTGTAGATCCTGAAAATATGTTTTACCTCTTCAGAGCTTAAGAAGCCTCTTAGATGAGAGGCGGAACAGCTTAAAAACCTGAAGAAGTCCAGCTGTGGTTTTTTTCAAGCTCTGAGGACTTCTACATGGGTTTGCTGTTCTGTTTCTGGCACTATCACCAAACAATGACTCGTAAAAAAAGCAAAATGTAAGCCTTGAAATATAAGCATACAGCAAAAAAGGTTGACTTAAGGATTTCTGGTGACACCAGCGGTAAAATAGTGTTGTGGATTTCTTCTCCTTACTGGCCACTTTGAGCATTTTACACCAAAAAACATGTTCATTCATTCATACAAGGCGTTTATCCTTCACATACAGCATTATATATGGAGTATATGGATGTTCACACACTGATGGATGCATCAGAAGTGATCGTGGGTTCAATATGCTGAGTGAAGCTTCGATGTCTCAGTGAGAAGCTGAAGCTGCGATCAGTGGGAGACCGCCTCTACTATTTGAGCGTGAGTCGCTGAACTAATCCAGCCTTTACCCATGAATAGCGTTACAAAAAAAATGTAATAAGGACTAATGCATGTTTCATAATAAAGCCTCAATCTGCTTTTCAACCCATTTTCAGCACCAGTTATTAACAGCAGAGGTTTATGAATGTGTCAAACTGCAAAAGAAGTTCTAACACAGAGATGCTCACCACGGTGTTTTTAAACTAAACACTCTGGCAGCTTTGTGTGTCACTTAAGAAGCAGCTGTGGAGACATGGGAACAGTTTAATAGTAGACTTGAGCTGCCGACACACAAACACATACTCATAAATAGACTTATTGTACAAGCAAACACCCTCACATGCCAGAGCAGGCCATAATCAAACTGACTAAAAAGCAAGAAAGCATTACATGATTATTATCCACTCCTGCAGCCTTAAAATAAACTGACACACATCTCCACACGGGGACAGAGATGGACCGTGTGGTGTCATACATGCTAAACAACACTTGAGAAACTGTGACAGCAAGAGGAAATGATGCACCGCTGTGCTTCATTCACTTGTTCTTAATTTACGCGATGCTGTCAGAGTTTGAACAACTGCTCTGCTGCATGACTCCCTGTGAGGAGAGACGAGATACTCCATGACTGCAGAGTGGAGTGTCATCCCACTCATCCTCTCCGCTTTCACTACGCTCTGTGTCTGCGAACGCCCCCGCTTTGATGTGGGAGCTCAGGCAGCCCTGGGAGAACACGCCGACTCTGCACACATTTCTAAAAATAGATTAAGTGAAACGCAGCGACTGGAGCTGCTTCAAAGCAGGAGGAGAGAGGAGCTCGGCGCGCGAGCCGCAGCCCAAACATGGTTCGCCGGTGATGTCAGTATCGATGAAAATGACATTATCCTTCTTCCGTATACTAAATATGGGCATGGTTGTGAGCAAAAAAATAGGAGGCTCCTGCAGTTCCGGTTCCCCTTTGTCCATATAAGGTCTCTGCCATTCAAATGCAGCGTTAGGCAGGGATTGTACTCACTCAGGTCTGTGCTCAGACACAAAACCTGCTGGAAGCATGAGGAAAAACAGCCCTTTGGCTTTTCTTATCGTTTCCTGCAGTACAGCTAATTTAAAATCAGCAGACTGTACATCCAAACCCGCATTCATTAAAATCTACTTTAAAATCTCGTCATTACTCAGGCTTTTCACGTATGTCTTACCGCAGGTAGAACATGGAGCAGGATTGTTCAACAAAACAGGATTAATATCATGAGCCTTATAAAAGATGACCTCATTAAAACTGTTCTGCTCATACAAAGTCTGCTTGGGGTGGCAGCAAATGGAGATGAGATCCAAAAAGACATCCTATTCAGATGTTCAAACTACCTCAGCTGTCGCCTCCTGATGTGAAAGAGCAGGAGCTTCAAGCCTCCTCTGGATGTCTGTCTTTAAGGCTGAGGACAGCCAGTGGCAAAGATGCAGCTTCATATGTGAGGGTTCAACTGTAAATCGACTGGTAGATCAAAATCAAATCAAATCAAAATCAAATCAAAATTTATTTATATAGCACATATTAAAAGAAGCTTTGCCTTCTGGCTCAGCTCTGTCTTCGCTTGGATTCTCTGGTACATTTACATCACCGCTGATGCCGCACCGGTTCAGCTCACGCTCCATCTTTTCATCACTCCCGTGTAAGACCTTGAGATAACTGAACTTCACCGGTTAAGAAGTCTTCCCTCAGCTCAGACAGAGCCACAAACTGTTCTCCAGCATAGATTCTGATCCCGGGTTTCTCACAGTCTTCTCATGGTAATGTTCCGATGAGGCCAACAGAGCAGCATCATCCCCCATTCTGTCTTTTTTACAATTAGATTAGGACATTATTTTCTAAAGCACTGATTTATAGCGCTTTCACTATACATCAGCTCTTAGGTAGATTTTTATATTTCTGTGTCTGTTATTCATGAAATATATTAATTATTGTTTAATTCCATAGTAAGCACAAAGACCTCATGATTCCTGACTATCTTCCACCAGAACTCCAGCTCACTTGGGATGCGTGTGAGCAAATTATCGTGGTGTATCCGCATATTTTATGCTCTCATTTTGTTCCTATTCATCAAATTAAAATCTATCCCGTGTCTTCTCATTGCCGTGGGCTGAGCACTCTGTAGCATAACATCCATCTCATTAAATCAATTTAAGGTTAATTTAGATGGCCAAATTTAAGGTCCAGGAAACAATTACCCTTTGGATGATTAATTCATTGCAACACATATTAGAGAACTGTGTCGACCTTTAAGGCATATTTCTCCACTTCAGCCAACATACTGTTAAAGGATAGCACGCTTTCACAAATGGGAACAGGGCTAGATGCAATCAGTGACTCAATTAGGCAACGGTGGGGGAGAATGTAATTCTGACGGGTCAGAAAGACAAAAAAATTCCTTCCTGTGGTTCAATATTCATCAGCAAATTTCACTGTATAATTTTCCCCTCATTTGTCTCTCAAATAATTAGCTGGTGTTGCAGAGGGAAGTGGTTTGAATCGCCTCTCATGCTGCACAGCTGGATGGCGGCAGCAGAAATATGAGCACTCGCTCTTTGAAGCAGAGGTAGAGAAAACAAGATGAAAGCAATAATAAAGGCTCGTAAAGAGGGACATGAAAACATCATTTGTGACATTCTAAGGCCATCGCTTAGGGAAATTCTTCCATAATATGCACAACTGGTGTCCCTCCAAATGTGTCTTGCTTGAAATCTCATGCTGCTCAGCTTTAGGGAAAAAAAAGCTGTTGACCCCAGTGTAACCCTCATTTTTCTGATCCAGCAAAGGCAGAATTTCCCCTGAGCTTCAGCTCCAATCTGAATTCAGCCAACATTCATTCTGCATAGAGGGGAGAAAATGCAGCAGGAGCAAATGACCGTGTATAACTTTAAAAATCATTGATTGCAGCATTTTGAACCATCGCTTGACGTGCAAAGTCAAAACGAAAGGATATTACTGGAGTTTACACTCAACTGGAATGATGAGGGACACAGCACAGGATGATAAATCGGTTAGTGTTTGCTTTCATGCCGAAGCGAGGACAGTTTTCCTTTTTCTGTGGAGAGTTATAATTTTTCTTTCTCCTGAAGGTCTTAGTACATAATGAAGTAAGTACATCCCATCTCATCCCAGGGTGTCTGCTACTGCCCTTTAGATGTCCTTTAGATACTACTGATGTTGCAGAGATGCATTAAGGTATACTTTGGCACTTTAATGAACCGGATGCAGCAATTTAGTCTTTCAGTCCTCTTTTAAAACTCTAAAGAGTGCAAAGAGCCGGGTGGTAGGGGACGTGGTCGAGTAATGCTCTACACTGCACATAAACGATGGACATAGTCACTGAAATTTCCACATTTTGAAGAATTAACTTTAGCATTTTAGCTGCTGCTGGAACCTGGGGACGGGTCATAGGGGCAGCAACGTAAGCAGAGAAGTGCAGACTTCCTTCTCTCCAGTCACCTCGTCCAGCTTATTCAGAGGAGCTGAAGGTGCATACTCTCCAGCATGTCCTGGGTCTACACCGAGGCCACCTCCCAGATGGGCATGTCTAGCACACCTCGCCCAGGAGGAATCTTTGTCAGGGTCCTGAACCGCGTCAACTGACTCCTTTTGATGTGGAGGAGTAGCAACTTTACTCTGATTACTCAGAGTGACTGAACTCCTCACCCTGTCGCTAAGTTAGCTGGAAGCTGTCCTTTGGAGAAAGCTCATTTCCACCGCTTGTATTTGTGATCCCATTCTTTCATTCACTACCCAAAACCCGTGACTGCAGATCAAGGCGGGCGAGGCTTAAATGCTTACCTGCCAGCACAGCTGTGCCACCAACTTTTAAGCCTTACCAAAATCCAAACTTATGTGTGATTAAAAAAAAAAATATTTGATATATATTCCAAAATATATACTATATAAATATTTTGGAGCTACCCTCTTGTCGTCATTGCCAGTCGTTAGAAATGCACAGGTTTGTCAGCCAGGAGACCGCTGTTTGTGTCCTGTCTGGTAGCTTCATGATTTACACTTTGTTTGGCTTTGTTTTCACTTCCTCAATCAATCGGACTAAATTAGGACAGAACCAAAGCACGCAGTGTTCCAAAAGGGCTTAAGATACAGTTTTTGTCAGCTTTTTTTCCCTAACTGGTGATGTAACCGAAAACCCAAGTGGCTAATCTGCGACTGGGTACCAAACTATCCTTCCTCTGCCCGGACATCACCAGAGCAGAGCTGCCCTGCTAATTTAACTTCCCTTTACTGCTCCTGCCTTTGTCCTCATGTCACCCCAGGTGGAGAGGGAGGATGCAGAGAAACAAAAAGAGGAAGAAACAAGAGACATGGTGAAGAGAGAGATGCAGAAGAAAGAGCAAGGAAGGCGAGACAGAAAGCGATGTGCTCCCGGCTCGTTAGCAGCTTCCACCCAGTCTCTTGGCAAATCAAAACCAAACTGCCGAGTGAGCACAAAGGCCGGAGCGCCGGCACTTTGATCACCTCCACCTGCCCTTCATTAATACAACCCACTGCAATTCATCAGCACTTTAAAACAAGCTGTCTTGTCAACAGTGAGCTGGACGTCTTTTTGGGTGTCAGTCAACTGACAAAAAAGAGATCAGCGAGGGATTGTGTAGTGATTAATTTAGCAAATGTCTCTAATGGGATGTTAATGTGGCTTTAATAATGTGTTGGACTATAAAATGTCCTTGAGCTGTCGCATTGTCCTTGATGTGGGTAGTCGGCCAAATGGTGACTTAATGATGCTGATAATAGAGACTCTGATCTGAGACACTTTTCATACATGCGAGTCGTTTCGCACAGGAAGCTGTTGTTAGGCTCTTGATGCCTGTCTCCTCCCAGGCTTGTGGGATTTTCTCTTTCTGCGTGTTTATCCATTTCAAAAACCGAACATAGTGGCACTTGTCAGCTCATTATTAACTTATTGTCACCAAGCTGTAGCGTGAAGCTGTCAATGAATTCTCCTCTGTCATGCCTTTTTAAAGCAATGCCCCATTTAGTGGAAGAAGAGATGTTTATAGGCTTGAAATCCACATTATACCCTGATTCCCACTGTCGCCTGTGCCTCAGTGTGCTAACTCTATACAAGCACACAGAGCAAATATATCTTCTTTTTCTTTATTTGTACATTTCTCACTGTGAGAAACGATTAGAGGTCAGAAGTAATGATTTAAGATGACACAAATTGTGTTTACCTGCCTGGGTCTCTGTTGATTTGTCGAAATCCCATCCACCACTCTGTGCCTGCGTCTTTGTAGCAGCTTGCATCTTCTGCCACAGATGATCACTCTTCATTTAGCACCCCATCAGCCACCACGTAATGATTATGTATAGCCAGTCATTCCTATCGATCTCCTGTAGCTCGATCGCGCTTTTAAAAGATTCATTTTTCTTTCCGATAAACTGCAGAAGCGAAGACGTCAAACAGCCCAGATCTAAGATGACATGTTTACACTCACTTCAGCGGGATTTGTGCCCTTATTGTAATTTATAAGATGAAACGCAGTGACAGCTTTTAACATGTCAGCTTGGGTTCTTACTGCCGGTGGAGTGCAGGATTATAGCTGGACTACAGATGCACCAAAAGTTATGCTGATTAACTGCGAGTACAACAAAAAAACTTGTTATTACTTTGTTGTCAAGTGGATACTTAAAATCTGAATGCTAAATCAAGCATTGTTACTACTTCTGGGGAAATTTGCACATGTTCTCGGGGGTGTTTATATGCACCCTGATGCAGCCGGTGTTTAGCAAAATTAAAGACCCAGAAGAGCACAACAATAACGGTGTCAATCATGCGGCATTGTGGAGGACAAATCTCCCCGCAGCACCTTGTACTCCCTTCACTGCAGCTTTCTGGGGATTAGAGCTGCTTGTTTGCTTTCAGCCTTCTATAATACAGTCCCTGCAGAGATGCACACTACATAAAACACTTTCCTTCATATGGCCATTAACTGTGGCTCACTCCCTCCTTCTCACTCTTTAAAGCCCAGGAGCTGCATGGAAAAGTAGCTGGGGTAATAAACCCAGATGTTAGCGCTGCCCTTTGGTTGCCCAAATGAGTAATGGGCTTGTTCCCACCCTGCAGTCTGAACTGCTCTTACTGCACATATCCACTGACAGAGTGTGGTTTGGCAGTTGAGTCACTGGAGTGTTGAGCGAACTGTGATTGCTGCTTTTTTTCTTTTAAAATCAACTTTACTCCACTTTTGGTTTCTCAGCATTTATGAGTCATTATTTCTCAGCCCATCTATGTTGAGCTGTTGTGTTTTTCTCATGTGTGCTGTAAACCTTTGAATCTCACTTAATTGCTTTTGAGCATTAGGTTTTCATTTGTTAGCTAGATGTGTCCTTTTTGTGTTAATTTTTCCAAGAACAGCATGAAGGAACAATGTCATCCTAGGTGGAAGACAATGCGACTAACTGTGAGAGTGTGGCCTGCTTGAGTCTTGGTTTGTGAGAACATTTTGCAGACAAAAGCAGCGATTGTGTATTTAATCTTTAATTGATCTGGACCTGCGTGTGCTGAGTGTTTTACTCCCTTTTAAGCCTCAGATGTTGTGATCGGCTCTGATTAACAGTAAGCAGCTTACTTCTGCTGGGTAGAAGTCCGATATTTCACAATGCAAGGTGGAGAGATTTTGGATTAGATGGGTGCAATTAAACAAGAACATCCAGGAATTTGGGGATTTTCCAGGTGATAAAAGCCTGTGGGTCAAAGCCACAGAGGAGCACTGTGAGACCTGTTGGCTCTTTAACAGTTTTTTTCTTTATTACAAGTTGGTTTTCATTTTTTGACCCTTGTTCCCATTGGCTGTAATAGTATTGAACTTTGGCAAATGGATCAGGAGATGCCTTTCAAATTTTACTTATTTATAGAAGATCGGTGCAGCCATACTGAGATCTGCTGTTGGCTTTGCACTGTATAGTGTATTGCTGTTTATTATTGTGCTGCTTGACAAATAAAACACCAGAACACCACCGTAACTGAAGGTCTACCTCTCAGTAGAGCATATTCAAATTCAAATTCAAATTTTATTTGTCACGTACACAGTCATACACAGTACGATATGTAGTGAAATGCTTGGACAACTGCTCGTGACCTAAAGAAAACAAAAAGGAAAAGGCTATGAATAAGATAGGAAATAAATATGAAAAATTAAAAAGGGTAAATTTAACTAGGAAGGAATAAAATATAAATTAAGGTTTAAAAATGAAATAACTGTACAACACAAATTAGAATGAAGGGTAAGGTATTTATCAGATAATTTGATAAAAGTGCCAATAAAGGCAATAACAGCACAAATGTAGTTAAGCTGTGTGGTTCAGTTTTTGGTAGCAGGCTGCAAACTTGCTTATTTCTGCTGTAAAGTTGAATATTTAAACGTAACCGTCTCACTTTTAGAGCCTGCCTCAAGTGGTCATTAGAGGTATTGCAGTTTTTGGCACATATGCGTTGCTTCATTGTTCAGCTGCTTGTCTCTTACTAAATTGCAGACATTGTGGTGATAGTTATGCTCCCATGCCAGCTTGTTATCAGTCAGAACTGCCCTTGAAGGCATAAAAGCTCAAACGAGGATTTATTTATTTTTATATGCTTCAGCAGCTGGTGGCAGGGTCACCATCTGCTGCTCTAAAGTTTAAAGTGAAGTGAATGTCTCTAAAGTTAAAGTGAGATGCTCTCAGTATGTTGATGTGGAGACTGAACTCTGGCCTGCAAGGGGATGAGAATCAGAGAGAGAAGTCTTCCTCCTCAGGGACAATGAAGAACAACGTAAATTAGCCTGCAGGTACATATTTAAAAACCCAGAAATATGACCAAGGCCAGTTCTTTAAATGTTATTACCAGCTGAGAGGCAGTTTTGTTGGCAGTGAGGGAGGAAGTATGGAAACTAATGTCTGAGGGCTACCTGTGTGATTTAACACACTCGTTTCTCTCTATTTGGACATTTTCTGCTAATATATGGTGAGAAATTCTGAATATTTTCTCATAGGGAAATATAAAGGAAAATGGCCAGAAATGAGAATAATAGAAATAAATTAACAAGGAAGTTGAATCCTCCCCAAGAATCTGATATTTTGTTATATTCTAGAAATGAATGCCCCTTTAATCTTCAGTATTCTGCTACCCCCCTCTGGCTGAAATCAACATTGGTGCAGTTGTGTGTGATAGAGGTGCTTGAGTTCAGCCCGGTCGCCGTCGCTTGTCGATGGCCAGCGGCTGTTTATTAATGGATGGGATGGGAATGTGCGTTGGGTGTCCTCCAAGAATCAAAGGAGAGTTTTGAAAGTACACATCAGTGCATTTATCTGCCTCGTTGGCCCCAACGCCCTATTCGCCGGCAGTCAGACACTTCCACAGCGTTATAGCCTTTCGGTGCATTTTCATAAGGAAGCAGGAGGCTTTAAAGTAAGCTGGTGCGTTGGATGAGAAGGGCTGTGGGCTCAACTCCCCTGTGTGGCTTTCTGTTCTGCATGCATGAGTCAGGTTTGCCTCGTGTGTGACATTGGAGTTTTGTGTGAGGTTAAAGGGCAGCCAGGATGACATCTTGCAGAAGTTAAAATCTTGTACTGAGAAACTGGTGACAGCAAATTTACAAAAGAGGGATGTGCTGCACGGCTCTGATAGCTATTAGCAAGAAAACAGAAACCATTTACTTTGTGTGTTTTGTAGGACTAATAAGATTACCTTATTATACTGACAGTGACAGGCAGAAGCTGTTGCAAATGAAGCAAATAGGGGAAAGTAGGGAAGAATGACGGCAAGAAAAAAGGCTGGTATTGACCTCAGCTGCTATACATCTATCTGAAATACTCAAGTTATTTAGCAGAAGCTTGGATGCAGACTTAAATCCAGTCCCCTTAAGTAAATATAAACTTCTTTTCCTTCCACCTCTGCCCCCACCTCCTCCTGCTCCGACCTTTCCTAAATCCCCTCTATCTCATCTGCATGAACACAGCACTTCCATTAAGCCCATTAATCCTGTCCAGGCAGCCCACTCTCTGTGTCCCCTCTGACTGTCCACTGTCCGGTGTTCACAGGTCTACCAACACACTCACATACACCCTTCGCTCAGACTCACTTCAAGTCAGCGCTGCAGCGGCGTACATTATCTAATGTCAGCATGCATTATGCAGGAGGCAGATGAGTGACATTAATATATATTAGTGGGTTCATTTGGAATAAATCGGATGCTTTATGGTGCCGCTGCAGCTGTAAGATGTACTTTAATTTAGGCTTTTTCATAAAATACCAAGAGCGGTTTACTTAGTGTCTTATATTATTAATATTATATTCTTATATTGTCTAAGAAAAGGGAAAAACTTCTGTATTTCCAAATATTATGGTAGATGTGCAATAAGAAACTGCAGTACATGTACAGGATGTTCTATGAGATGTGTTTGTTTTTATAGATGATTAACTATTATTTTCTTAAGGCATGTGAGAATATTAGGTTTCCTTTCATTTATAGGTTATATATAATGTTACTAGTACATTACTTTTTAGTATTAAAGTATATTACCTTGTTTGTAGAGCTTCACTGATGCTGGGTTTTTGAGGCAGATACTGAAATTTGAGAATTTACAAAGCATACAAGTAGGGATGCACTGATCTGGGCTGATGTTTTAAAAAGTGCTTGGATTCAGATAAAAATATGTTTAAAAAGAAATTTGTAATTTCACAATTTTTTAAAATGTAGCCAATCCAAAATTATTGATGAATATCAAAAAAACAAAATTGCCAGTATATCAGTTTTCCCCTATTTACGTGTGTTGATTTCCATACGCTGGACAGTATTTCGTTGACAAACAAGAAGCCGACACGAACATTTAAATAATACATTTCACGACCAAATTAATACCCCAGTTTTTAGTCAGTCCTAACATCTGCATGAAAAATCCAGTGTCCGTCTGAGCTCTGGTGATGCGGAGAGCACGTAGATGGTTTGTAAGGGCAGGGTCAGACTAACTGCCTGTCTGAGTGTTTTTCTGTGTGAAATCTTGTTGTGTGTCTCATTTTTCCTGGGGTAGTTTGATCTGTCACTGTCTCTTCAGGTCTCTATCCCTCTGTTCTTTGCTCAAACTAGATCTTTTTGTTCCTTTTTTTGTTTTTTGTTTTTTTACAATGCATTGCGTATTCAGAAGAGGCAGCATGTAGGTATCTTAAAACAATGCGCACCTCCCTGGCTGCATGAATCATCCTTTACTTTCTACTTAGTTTTTTGTGTTTTGTTTCGTTCTCTATTTTTAGCTTTGATTTCTTTCTGGGGTCTGCTTCTTGGTGTTTCCCCCTGTTATGTTGTAGTAATACATATGTCTTATTGCAAGGATGAAATACTAAAGATTTTTTCTTTTACCATGCTGTTCCTGTGTGTTTCTTAGCAGTAGTGTTGTAAGCTCTTGGTAAAAGGGAAATCCACATACTTTCAGTAGGTTTCTTGGTTAACACTCTTATTTTTCATTCATTAGCGCATATTTCTCGAGTGCACTTTTAATTTTTGTCACTGTTTTGAGTTTCGTCTGCTTCGTCGATATCATGAGCTGTCTCATTTTGTCCTCTTCCCTCGACACCGTACACCTGTCTCTCATCTGTTTTGCGCAGCTGCATGGTCTCTCTTTTTGCACGATGTGTGTTGCTCTCACACAGAGTTTGAATGATTTAATATCGCTATCTTTTTTCCCTCTCTCCCTCCCCTCCCTTCTCTCTTTTTGTTTATTGTCTTTCTTTGTCTTCTCTCTCCAGGGGATGTGCTCTTTCAGATGGCTGAAGTGCACAGACAGATCCAGATCCAGCTTGAGGAGATGGTGAGCATGTGGTGGTGGTGTTGCTAAAATCAGCAGTTCTTAAGCCTCGAGCCAGACGGATTGTGGGATGGTTGCTTTGGAGTCACACGATATATTTTAACATTTAATACCCAGCAGGACACACTCCCTACTGTACACGAGTAGCTTCTACTGTAAATCCAGTTTCTAATGGCAGCAACTCTCTTTATTTGCTATGGTTTGTTTACTGATACTCTGATATGTAAATTACAGTCATTACAGACTGAAAACATTCTCATTTCACTTCTCCAAAAGGTCTTTATTTGAATCCAGCAAAGAGTAAATTGGCCAATTGTGGCAACATTAGAAGGAAACGCTCAGTCAACAAAAAGAAACAGCGAGGAGCATCCTGTCTTTAATGTTTATGCAAATTGTGTTAAAGGGTATTTTGCAACTGGAATCCTTGATCTTTTGGATAATAGGTGTCAAAGATTCAAGGTAATAATGATATTTTTTTTGTGCAGTGGTACAAGATGCAGATTAGAAACTGAGCAAATATTAAATTTTTATGCAAATATTTCATTCGGTGCTGACTCTCAGCAAGTTAAATAGAACTTGGGTTATATGAACATATCCAAAGGAGAGAAGGAAGGTCACAGTATATTATGTGCAGAATCCAGTCTATACTGTCCTGTGTTCTCTCAGCTTATACGTGCACACAGGCAGCAAACTCGGTGCACACTGCCAGACACCCTCCTTTATTTGCATTGTAACTGGAAAAGTCTCACACTTCACGGCATTCCTCTGCACCAACACTAACTCATGAGTGACGTTCCTGTTTTAAAAAGAATCTGCTGTGGTTGATCATGTGACTGCTTGAGGTTTCAGTGCATTTTGTTGTTTCTTGCATTGTGTTTGAGGCTTTTCTGTGTCTTGCAGTTAAAGTCGTTCCACAACGAGCTGCTCACAGAGCTGGAGAAGAAGGTCGAGCTGGACGCGCGATATCTGAATGTGAGATTCCCTTCTTCACAAGTCACTAAACTGTGCCGCTCTGATGGGCCTTTCAGCCTCTTCTAGCTTATTGTTTTGGTTTGGCTACACTGTTGCTGTTTAGTTCAAACGCATCACTTTGAAAAATACTTGCTGTGTGCTGTTGGAATAAAAGCTGCAGACTGGTTTAGAAACCACCTGGAGAAACTGGTGGAGACCAAAGCAGCGCTAAAAGAAGACTAACTGATGGACACTAGCTAGCCTTTACTTGATTCAGTCAATTTCATTCATCTCTAAAATGTTGTAGACGTTCATAGACAATGATACCGTTTAGTTACGTCTACCTTGTGCTTTCCTGAAGCATTTCATGGACATTCGTTGGGTACTTCTTCATGTTTCATTTTAAGGAAAAAAAGATCCCGGCTTAATTGCATGAATTTTATGAAAACCACTTGTGATAAGAATTACTGCTTGAGGAGATTCTGATGGCATAATATTCAGATTCATTATGTAACAGGACACCTGCCCCACCACGAGCTTGAATAAAACATCCTGTTGGACCTCTCATGGGAGTGAATTTATGTGGAATACAGTAAGAACCACATTCTCATAAAATCACTGGCTCGGAGTCAAAATGCACTCCTTAATTTTCCACCGGCTTTCATCCAAACCACTGCAGCAAGTTACATAAATCACATCCTATTCTGTCCCGTGAATAGTGAGAAATTCTGGGAAACTGAGGAGTTTTGCACAAAAAGAACAAAATTAAGTGGAGGAATTTATTTGGGGTGATCTGTGTTTGGAATCAGCCCCCAGAGCGTTATGTAATGCTAAACAAAGGGTTTCTAAGCACTCTTGGAGGGCTTTTGGATGAATGTCACTCAAATATGTTTTCAAAAGAATGCTTTAATTTGATTTGCATGTTCCTTTAAGTTGTTAGGAACATATTATATAATGCATACTATTGACATGAACACGCTACAGTTGATGTTGTGATACATACATGTGATACACAAAGAAAAGAAAAACATCCGATCAGGAAACAAAATATTGGGAGTGAGGAGGAGAAATAAGAGACCTCAGTTCTCCTGTCTCAGTGATGCAGAAGCTGACCACTTGTCAAATAAATGTCTGCCTCTGTCAGTGTGAAACATCATCTGCTGATGCTGACACGTGCGAGCAGCTCTGCTGTGCCCCTGCTGACTTTGTGCTGCCCCCCTTCCCCCCCAGGCTGCACTGAAGAAGTACCAGATGGAGCACAAGAGCAAAGGGGAGAGTTTGGAGAAGTGCCAGGCAGAGCTAAAGAAACTGCGCCGGAAGAGCCAGGGCAGCAAGCACCCGTCCAAATATGGGGACAAGGAGATGCAGGTCAGTGTGTGAGTGTGTGTGTCGGTCAATGTAAATGTGTGCAGCTTCTTCAGTGGCTCAATAAAGAAAAAAGCAGATGTCTATGGATCACCAGTATCCGTATGGCTATCTGCAGGACCTCTTTTAAAAAAATGCATGGCAGCATGGCTACAAATGCCAGTGCCAAAAAAATGTGATCCGGCTGGCTTCAGGCCAGCATGTGGCGCAGACAACCTGTCAGTCAGCTTCTGCTGAAAATGTCTGTTTCACATAATTCACTCCATCTTTATTTCAGCAGTGTCAAAATTCGAAACGCCAACAGAGACTTTTAGTGAACTCGTGCTGACTTTTCAGTCTAACACACACTCGGCTCCTCCTGGCTCACAGATGCTTTCCCTCCTCCTGATGGGATTTGAGCCTCAGTGCGCCTAGTAATCCGTGACTGCTGCCGGTGCTGATGGGATAGGACGTGCTGAGCTGAATGGGATGTGGCCCCCGACCGTGCATTCGTGCTTTGTGTACCCGGTCTCTGAGGGGAAGTGGAGATAGCGAATGTTACCACTCAGACAACAACACACAAATTTTAATTGAGACTGGAGTTTTAGTGTAGATCATAAAACAGTAGATGCCAACAGACATAGTAATATTTAGTCTACTCCCCAATAGAGTAGACAAAATAAAGCCATGTGGGTTTTAGACCTACCAGACTGATGATTTGGGTAACAAGCATTATCCTGTACATGCTGTTTAAATGTTGCCTCTAAAATGTGTATAAAATACCTTAAGAACCCAAATAAAAAGTCTATGGGAAAAAAGTGATGAAACTCTTATATATTATACTAATAAATCAAAGAATCTGTAGAGATGTTGCACCTAAAGAAAAGATCTGACAAAGCAACAGAAGCAAAATAGATGCTGATGCATAAAAATTGCTTATGTCCTGCTAGATTTAAATTTCTGTAAATTAAATTCAGTTTTATTTATATAGCACCAATATAATATGAGCCATGTTAACCAAAGCTAACATGGCTATGATCGCCGGTGTTGCACCAGTTTAAGAAAAAAACAAGCATTATGATAAAAGGAGCTTGACTACATCTATTTGGTAACTGTTCAATGCACTCCCACAACTTTTAATAATTTATCTGTGTCATTAGTTGCTGCACTTATCGGCGTTGCATAATATTTGTTGACAGTATCTAGGCCAGGTGAATGGGTTGAGTGAGGCATATTTCTCTCGTGTCCCGGTAACTGCTTGAGCGGAGGCGTGATTAGACGGTGCAAGTCTCTGCGCTCTCATCTGTAGGTGTTGCAGTGACACATGGTGGGCGTGCCCTCTTATACAACCTGCACAGGAGATGCTGCTGTTAGCTGCTGTGATCTGACAGGCTGATAGAGAGTGAGGATGCAAAGGGAAGGAAGATGATATCCTTTTATGTTCTTATGCTTCTTAGTTAACGTTTGCACACGTATGCAGCCTTATATAGGTTAGCCTTAATTGGCTTCAATCCGGAAATCGCTTTTGTTACAGCTGCAGCGTCATAAAGTCAGTTTCAGGCAGATTTTGCTGTCTCCACAGCTGGCTGTCTGCTTACTCAAATGTCACACACACTTGTTTATGTTTGTATATTTGGGTGTTAGCAATATGCTGAATGTATGATTGATGGACCTCTGAAGCTTATATGTGTTGTCAGCACTTACGATATCAAATTAAACTCAGTGTAAAGGGGAATATGGGGCTTCATCTGCTGACAGCCTGTCAAGCACAAAACAAGTACTCACCTGCAGCTGCACTGGGTAAAAACAGAGGTTCACACGTCTCTTTAGAGGTAATTTCTCTGTCACATCAGCTATTGCTGTTTGAACAGAGCACTGGTCCAAAGTATGTATTGTAAGTTCCCTTCCCCTGAAATGTATTACGGTCATTGTTAGCTGACTTGATACTATTTAGAGATCAGTTCTGGTCCAACTTACAAAAATTTACAGAAAGAGAGGTCATCATATATCATGAAGTCATACACAATGTGGTTTTAACTTATTGTTATACTGCAAAGAAAACAGGGATCAGAGGCTAAAAAGCTAATTGTGCAGCACATATAAAGGCTGAAGAAGTCGCCCTGTGCTGCTCTGTGGGAGCAGCAGGGGAGGTAATTATTGTGTAATTGTTAGTGTTGCCGCAGTGGATGGCTGCTGGAGCATGAAGGGGGCGGCCAAGTCGGTCGTTCCAAAAATCGATACGGGGGGCTGGGTGGGGGGGTTCAGCTGCAGCATGAGGAACACCAGCACAGGGTCTGTCATTCCCTCTGGGCCTTAATGTATTATTGGGTGTGAAAGCTCCGAGCAAGAGCAGCCACGTCTTCACCTTTTGAGTATGCTAGCATGTACTGTGGACCTCCTGACTAGCCTTAGCACAGTCAGAGGGCAACAGCATGTTTAAAAAGCCAGATTCTTGTTGTGCATCATAAGGGCTCTCGTGGGAATCAGGTCTTGGCAGGAACAAGTGACACCAGGCAAAGGTGAAACACAGATCTGCCTTTTTGTAGCATGGCATACAGCAAGGATCTGGGTGTTTTCTGGCAGCAGCAAGCTTGAAAGTTTGCTTACTTCCTTCCATGAAATGAGGCCATCACTACAGCATCCTCCACTGTCTAACTTTTAATTAAATGATGGCACAGCTCACCGGTGCCTTCTAGAGCAGCGAGGAAGAGAAAACACAGATTAAAGTAACTGCCGCTCGTTCCTCCAGCTCAAGACTGATGTTAATATTAAAGCGGGCAGTTCTCAGGGGCAGCAAAACTTCTCTTTAAGCACAGCACACAGTCTGATGTGTTTGTTATTTGGACTCTAGGTTTAGGTTATGCTCATTAGAACAGTTTTATTCATCCTCCAGTTTAACATTATCATGTTTCAATGGAAAGAATATCAACATCAGTACTTCACATTATGATTAATGCTGCAAGAGTTACAAGGTCAGTACATTTGCAGAATCCCAGGATGATAAGAAGAGAAATAAAATGTTTTTAAAAAAAGCTGAATAGAATAAAAAAGAAACCATTTTCTTCTCCTTTGATATTCATGAACTCTAAACTCAGGAAAACACTGAATATAAAACAACATAACTGAATAATCTTCAGTAATTTAGCAATAGTTGTATCGTCATCCTGTCAAATATGAGTGTTAGTGAGTTGTTTTTATTTTAGATTATTGTAAATAAACATACTCTGTGCTTTTTATGCTAGTTTTTACAAAACAAGACTGACATGGCCTTTTACTACTTTTAGAGACAGTACTAGTAATAAAAGTATTTGATGAATTTGCATTATAATTAGCCGTAATCGAGTCGCACTGGCACTTGAATGAAGTCTCGTCGGTGGTCTCTCATCAGCGCAGAGCCATTTCCCTTTATACGCTTGTTCGACTCACTGCGGTCTCCTAAATCATCGATGTCCTACTGAGAAAAATACACCAGCATGCTTTTCCACACTTTTCTGAAGAAAGTCTCGTCTTTCTGAGATCTCTTCTGTTCGGGGCCAACTCTGAATCTTCCCACACTGATTGATTGCAGAGACTTCAGCTCGTCCGTTTTATGTGCAGCTTACAGAAACTGTGAGATGACCACGCTTAGGACACAGATCGTTCGTGTGTTTCATAAAGGGACAGAACATATCTGCAGACACTTGTTTAATGCATATTTCTGCATATTGAGCAACGATGTCACAGATATTCACATTAATCAGCAGTAACACCAATCAAAACTACAATCTCATCATGAGAGGAATGCGAGGCTGATGAGAGGTAAGTGAGAACTGTGCATAGTTAAAACCTTTTTCTTTGTTTCTGTGTGTGTTTATTTTTTTATGGGCGTCTTGTTGAAGATAAGAGGAAGTCAGCTCGTAGCCAGCTTGGCTGTGATTAATGATCTCCCTCTGCCGCTTGTGTGCTCTTGTTCTTCACGTGTAAACACACTTAGCTGGCTCCATCAGACACATTTCTGCGTTACATAACCAGGCTCAGTTGATAAGTCGCTTTAATGGAAATGTTACGAATGGAAAGAGATGCGGTTGTTTCTACATTTATGTGCCGACGCTTTTTTGTTGTGATCATTTCAGATGCAAAGAATAGAATCGCACCCTTTGCTCACATTACAATACTGATTTCTGATCAGCTGTAAAACAGACACCAAATATAGCATGATATACAAATAGGTTATATACTGTAAATGTAATTATAGTTTAATAACTCTGAACCCTGCTTGTTAGATATCATACGCTACTTTCTGATATCCGAGTTCAAAACTATCCTGCTAATATCCAAAATTACAGCATAAACGGTATATAAACGATGGGCATAGCAACCACGATGTCACCCTTTCTGTTTTCAGCTATAAATTTACACCTGCTGACTTCGAGGGAATTATATTTGGATGATTTCTAACTTAAAAAAAATAAAAAACATTGCTTGTGGCTAGGTCCATCTTTTATGTACCGTCTATAGGATCAACTCCCTTTTGGGGATTTTATTATTGTTATTATTATTATGTTGTTGTTGTTGTTAGAAGTCTGCCACATGTATCTGATAACCAGGTTTTATTTGAAACACATATGCTGTAGGCCTTCTACTCATGAAGATGGGACCTTACTATTTGGGTTTCTTATGACTAGGATCAGCGCTGAGACATCAAAATCAATTTCATTTTATTTTTATGGCTGGCAGGCTCCTCTGGAGGGAGTTAACACAATAGTCTGTTATTACTTTCGCCCTTTTGGCAGTTTGCGTTTACTTTCCTCTCAGTGAGACACAGAAAGCTTTAGCTGTAAGAGCTGGATGTGGAGGTAGTCTTTAACCTCTCCATGTAATGAATGAATTTACCTACAGCCGTACACTGCTTAACATCCCTCTGTGCAGCTCGGTGTCATTTTGAAGAAAACGCTGCAAACGGTACCGATAAGCTTTTTGAATGGCCGTTTCCACCACAGACAGACATGTTTCATACTCAGCAGAGTTTTTGCACCAGTGATTTAGACCATCTTTAATGTGAAAACTCGGTGATTACTTGGACACCATCTCCCTCTGTGCACAGGCCTTAAATGCTGATCGGGCTCACTGTCAGCAGAAACCAGAAGCAGTGTTTGGCCAGATTTATATTTGTGTAAAGGCGGAGCTTTTGGGTGAAGAGTGGCTGATTGGCAGTAACATGAAAAGCAAGTAGGAATCTAATTAGGGCTCCATATCTGAGGGTGATCAGGCTTAATGTAGTGAAGCTGCATGAATAATGGAGAAGGAGCTGTGGTGAAGAAATGCACTTGGATGTGCAGTATATCAATTATCCAGGGATGCTTTTATAAACATTTGCATCCTATATTCCATATACGTTCCTTTCTCATGCATATGCAATGGCAGCATAAGGATTATTTAAGATATAACAGAATTCATGATCTGAGAGATTACATTGACATACTCCTCGTTTATTCAAGTTTTTGGTCTTTTCGAGGAGGTTAAAGTTTTATTTTGATTCTTCTACTGTAGCTACACTTGATTTTTCTACTTGTCATTGTTTCGGCCTACTTAAATGTAATTATTATTACATTATGCAATATTATTATGATGATGATAAACCAAAAAGCTGCTGTTGCCAAATATTTCCCCCCTTCCTTATACAGTCTCTTTAGATAGATCAACCATGTGTAAGTACAGTATGGCTTTTTAAACTAGGTTTTAATACCAGACCCGTTATAACGCAGTACGTCTGCAATAAATCCTAAATAGAATAAAGAAAATGAGTTATGCCCCAAAACACATTCAGGGACTACAGTTTAGTCTAAGCTTGCAGCCCTTTATGTCTACATGCTGTGAGTAAAGGATCTTAGAGGAGGAAGGCTTTAGGCTTCAGATAGAGGAGACCGGTTTGGCAGCTTCTGCTAATTAAATGTCTCCTTTTACGTTTTTCGGTTTCCTTTTGAGTTCACATGGCATTCTAGGAAGATGACATAATCACGAGGAATTCAGTAAATAAACAAGTGACCTCCTCGGTAAACCGCAGATTTATTTCCTGTAACTCTTAAAGAGTAAAATTCTCAGGAAATCAGGCAGAGAGCTGACGGAGGGGGAAACCGCTCCGTCAGTCACTTCCCGGTGATTGACTGCACCCTTCTGGCCGCTCTAACCTCGCGACGGTCGGAATGCGATACCTGCAAGCGGCTCCACCTCCGCTGTTTTTATGACTCATGAATGGCCTTCATCTTCCTCTGCTGCTGCCACTTTTTTGTCACCATTTATTATTCCAGTGTGGGTGATTGGTGCATGTTCAGCCTTTGTTCGCCTACATAAACAACTTTGTTTAGTTCTAAGAGATTGCTCTTTTCTGCTAAATAACCAGATTCAGCCACATGACTGTCTTTATTGTGTAGCACTGAGTTTTACCACCTGCCTATGAGGAGTGCACAGAGCACATTATTCACCCCATCACAGAAACTGGGTGGTGAAAAAGGCTCATAATTAATGGGTATATGTTTCACTTTTGGAAAAAAGGATGATTTTAGCATGAGCAGTCATGCTTTCTGTCTTTGGTTAAACTATAGATACTTGTAGACAGTATCTTACATAGTATCCAGTTTTTAACAAAAGAGTTGCTTTATTTTTGTCAACTTTTAAGCCACAGTGGATCATCTCTCTTCATTTCATCCTGTCACACAAACCCTCGACATGTCTCCCTTCATTACATCCATGAGTCTTCTCTGAGGTCTTCCTCTTTTCCATCTTTAACACGTTTTGTCCAGTATATCCACCCTCCCTCCTCTGCAAATGCCCAGACCATCTCAGCCATCCCGCTCTAACTTTGTCTCCAAAGTAACGGATGCTCTTTTACTAATATTTTGTTTTCATTTTAACCGGAAATTGGTGATAATTAACATAAAACTTAGACGTAGAAGAACAAACAAAAAGTTGGCTGAACTTTGATTAAAATGCAAAAGAAAACCGAGCTTGTGTCTCTTCGTGTGGTAGGATTTAAACCCCCAACCAGAATTTAAATAGTTCAGATGTCCAAAATCTTTGTAATATCAACTGTCAAATATGTCACAGGAATAGATTATATGCATATTTTTCATGACTGCACTCAACCTAGTCTCCGGCACAAATGGGGCTCTGTGCTTCCAACTGTAATCACTTTGTAGTGAAGAGTGAAAGGATGAGATTAATTGCTGGTTGTCTGCAGCTGTTGCCACATCTTACCTGTCAGTCGGGGTCTATTAGACTCATTAAACACCAACACCAGCACAGACAGCCGATCGCTGTGAATGTGTCTTCTTCCTGAAGACCAGTGACCGTCTGTATGAAGACACAGGTTCAGTAAGGAGTGGAGATGACATAGATCAAATAATCATACCATACTCTTATTTATGCCTACTTTTATTACAGTCATAATCTCGACAGAGTTTTAAAGCACTCGCAGTGATAAAGTGTGTAAATGACCCCCAGTGAAGGATTATCGTAAAGCTAACGAGCATATGTAGTTAAGGTTCGGCACAGTATTACACTGTAATAAACACTGCGTGGCTATGAGAGTGTTATTGGTTAAAAAGCAGGAAAAATAAATATTTCTAGAGTTAGTCGGTTCCATAGAGAACTACAAGCCTAAACAATTAAATGCATGATGAACCACTCTCTGCAAAAGCCCTCACTTAACTCCTAAATGTAACATCAGCAGATAGAAAATCCACCACTGCTTATTTCACAATAATGTCTTCACGGCCAATTTTCTCAATAAGGACGAGTGGAAGTGAAAGCCTTCCTGTTTTAATGTTGATCTCTGTGCATTAGTGTTATTTTGGTGCCTGCACATTTATTTCCACAGATGATTTTTAATTAAATCTCTCAGCCGGCAGAGCGCTATGGCTACATTTTAATTGGAGCACTTACTATTTAAAGGATGAGCTAAAGCTTTACATGAACACAAGCTTACTGTGACGATATTGTTCAGTTTTGCTTTTAAAATTTAGATTTTCTTTAATAATTCAGCAAATTCTTATTTCTATTCAATTATATACAGAAAAAGTCTGAAGAAGCTTTTTTAAAGAGTCAGAAAAGAGTCAGCTTTCCCCTTTGTCACGAGGTTGTTGCCACAGAGAGTAGCTCCACGTGTGTTTTACACCAGACGCTCTTCCTGACACAACCCCAAAAGGGATTTTTGGCACAGATAAAACAAAAATGAATATCATGTCAATAAAATACATCTACAGTGTGTAAAATCAGTTTAACTGGAGTGAACCAGTTTAAAGAGCTGTGAAAACACAAACTATGGACAAAAGTGGTCGAGGGTCAGGTAATGACGTGAATTAATAGTACCTAAACGGGGCTCAGTTTTGCTGTGAGAAGGTTACGCGAGCTTATAGCAGCACAACTAAGGGATGGTTTAGGGTGACCTGATCCAGCCCTAATTATAAGATTTATCCAGAAGGAACGTTTTGAGGCTAATCTGGAGAAGAGGGTGTTTGTTTGGTGATCCCAAACCGGTTCCATAGGAGACGGGTCTGAGCTGAAGGCTCCGCCTCCCATTCTACTGTTAGAAACTCGAAGAACCCCAAACCAGCCCGCAGTCTGAGAGCAAAGTGCTCTGTTGGGATAATATAGCACTATGAGGTCTTTAAGATATACTGAGGCCTGATCATTCAAGGCCTTGCATGTGAGCAGAAGGCTTTTAAATTAAATTCTGAATTTAATAGAAAGCCAATAAAGAGAAGCTAATATGGGAGAAATATGCGCTCTGGTACTCTCGCTACAGCGTTCCAGATCAACTGAAGGCTTTTCGGGGAGCTTTTAGGGCAACCTGATAACAAAGAATTCAAGCAGTCCAGTAAATTTCAGCTTTGCATAAAATACTTCAGATGATTTCTTTTTATACATTCAGTTTCCCATGTTGTCGGTAAGTGTGATGTTGAT
The DNA here is from genome assembly GCF_057382095.1 of Aulonocara sp. 'chitande type north' Nkhata Bay. NCBI lineage: Eukaryota > Metazoa > Chordata > Actinopteri > Cichliformes > Cichlidae > Aulonocara > Aulonocara sp. 'chitande type north' Nkhata Bay. The sequence continues at coordinate 24,785,682 of NC_141351.1, read as the reverse complement.
GGTGAGGCAGGAATATTTTCTAAAGAACACATGATTATGCTTCATTAAAGGACTAATTAGTACATCTGGTGCTGCTTAGTGTGTGATGGTGGTTATAGCGCAGTGTTAGGTCATTTAAGTGCTGCTTAAAAGTCACCTCTCTTTTCTTTATTTTCTCTTTTTTAAAAGCTCCAGTCTGCCATCCACAGCACTGGTGCTAGTTCAAACAGCCAGTTGCACATGACAGTGCGTAGGCTTCTAAGTTTCCCTGCAAACCACCGAGCCGCGGTCATTAACGCCTCATCCAGGAGCTCCTTGCTGTCTGGCACTCAGAGAATGTTGTTTCACATTATGTGACACCGTGGGAATCTGAATGTTTTCACTTACGTAAGCGAGCCTGCGTTCATTCTAATTTTGCCTTTGTGTGCCTCAAGGTGATTGTGGGTGTGGACGAGTGGCTCCACTTGTTTGGTGGAGAGGAGCCATTCTGCACCCTTACGCAGTACAAGCACTAAATGGACTCAGTGGGCTGAGCCGGTGAAGGAGGTTGAATGAGTTTAAAAGCTCGATATAGCTCGGAAAGAGCGGATTTCAACTAATCTGCGGGAAATTTAGAGCACCAGTCACTGTGATCACATAATAGATATGTGATCAGACAGCCTGAGGGGCCTGACTTCTTTCTGTCTAATTCACGGTTTTCAGGTCTGATGTGCTGTGACATTTTCGATTAAATTTTCAAGGCGGCACACGAAAGCCCAATTTGTCTGCTTTTTATATGTCATGATTGTGATGTATGATGCCTGAGCCATCGAAATTCTGTCCATTATCTGAAGTCATTTAAAGCTTTGATTGTTAAACGGTTGATTCACCCACTTCACATAACAGTTTTCGGGGGTTTTGAGAATAATCAAGACACCGCATCCCTGAACTTCTGTAAAAATACATTTCTGGAAAGAGATTTTGTTCTTAAAAACTTACTCCAGAGTGTATCAGTTTATTAATCACCGGAGTAGATGTTGCGCATTTCCAGTCCAGTTTATGGCGTCCTACTTTTTCCTTGAAACTTGTATTATCAGTCGAGTGTCTGGATTAAGATTGTCCTCCATGTTTTTGTTTCATGTGCTTTCTTTTTGCTCCTAGTATGTGGAGGCCATCAGTAATAAGCAGAGTGAGCTGGATAACTACATCGCTGAGGGCTACAAGAACGCTCTGTCTGAGGAGAGGAGGAGGTACTGCTTCCTGGTGGACCGTCAGTGTGCTGTGGCCAAAAACAGCAGCGTCTACCACAACAAGGTGAGAAGATATTTGATATGTTTGAATTGCTGTTGCTCCTACAACACCATCATTTATGTTGTTCCAAAACCTGAAAAAACAAGAACTTTTATAGGTTTTAAAAGTTTTAGTTTTTTTTAGTTATCTTTGTTTTTACAGTCACAAGGCTGTGACATCACAACAACACGATTGGTCTTCTCACTGACTGTTGGTCGTGGTAGGACCACATTCATAGCTCACTGGTAACTGAGGCATTTCCCAATAAGGGTAGCAGGCTAAAATGCTGTTTTAGGACTTCCAGTTGTGTAACAGGTTTGTGTTATTGTAGGGTCTTTAACTTCCAATGTAAATCGCCTTGAGGCAACTGTTGATGTGATTTGACGCTACTGTATATAAATAAAAATAAATAAAATTGAGCTTTGGGGCTTTATCAGCTTTATATTTGTATTCCTGGAAACAAATGATGATGCGCAGATCAAAATAATCATTACTTATCTCATAGTGAGTCTTTATGCAGCCCCTCAGTTTATCTTCATCATCTTAAAAAAGATGTTTACCTTTAAGTTGTTACAACTTTAGGACCACCCAGCTTCAACCTTATTGTTTGACTTCAGAGCCTCGGCGAAAGTATGAATGTATGTTCCCACTTGTTTGGTGGGGAGGAGCCATTCTGCACCCTTACGCAGTACAAGCACTAAAGCACTAAAATCCAATATTTCACTCCAAATGAATGATCATGTTTTCTGCCACTTTTACCGCACATACCGTACAAGCTGTGATAGGAGACGTGTGCCGCTTTATCGTCTTCCTTTACCAATCGCGGTGACCTTCTGCATTTTTCATGTATTAATTCCATGAAAAACCCTAAAGACGCCTCAGATGCATCAGCCAATCACGACTCCTGTATCGCACTCCCTCACAAATGGTAAAATGTGAAAATGTCAGTTTCCTGTTTTGTCTGTTTTGTACAAATGTAAAATGTCAATTATTTTTAAAAAAAAAAGTAGCAAAGGGAAGTGCGAGAGGATGTAGAAGAGGAGGATGGGAGGGAGTGTGGAGGTCGGTGGGAGGGAGAGTGACCTACTTCTGCAAGAACACTTGGTTCAGACTCACTGTGTGTGGGTGTGAAGTGTCTGAATGGGTGATTGATAGACAGAGGGAGGAAGCACAGAACACAAACTGCTGCTGTGATGATAAAACAGCCTTAAAAAAATTGTCTTAGAGGAGTTCACATTAATACTTATTTTTGAAAAAACGGTTCCCACTTTCAGCTTTATCAGTGGATGTGAGGCTCTGAAAGACTCTGATAGTTGAATTAAACTCATGTGGTGATGATAATAATCATTTGTAGTCACCCTATTTATGCATAAATACATTTAGATTTATGTAAATGTATTTTTGGGTGGTTGTGAAGCTCAGGACCAGGTAGTTGCTTCAGACTCAGGGAAGCAGCTGAGGTATCACTATGTCGCCGTTTCTTTGGTTGTAAGAGTATTAGAAATGAAATGTAATCCTAAGTTATTGCTGCTTTGCTCCACTGAACTGTTGAAACCCTGCAGGTCCGGTACTTCTTAGTTACCCTCAGGAGTACATGTACTGTGAGATGACTGCTGAAGCTCTCTGTTACTTTGGGAAATCTCGTGTTTTATTAGTTACTGTAGGCGAGCGGCTCTCTCGTGCTGTTGTCAATCAGCCGAAAAGAAAGAATGAAAGAAAACAGAGCCGCCTTCTCCTTGTCGATTTCTGTCATCACTGCTAAAGCTCTGCCCACCTACGCTCCACCTTAACTATGTGAAAAGCTTAGATTGTTATGACTCATCTTTTTCGCCAACATCCACATGAACCAAGAGAGAGTTTGATGAAAACACAAAGCTTTGCGTGGGTCATACTTCATTCATCGCAATTTCACTGATGCAGGTACAAAAAGGAAGCGCTAACAGTGTTTCCTTCTGACCTGCTTTGTTCAGTGATAATTTAAGTCCCCTGAAACAACAAAAGCTGCATTAACTGTGGATAATCTACGTATGTTGTGTACTCACAGCCTTATAGCCACAGGTGGCGTGAGCTGACACGGCCGTCTCTGAGCCCGACGACCAAACTCTCCGTAGAGAACAAGTTTGAATCGCCACTTACATGATGTCACTTTATCAGTGCGAATTAGTTCTTGCTGCACTTTTTTTCCCTTTGTGTATGTGTGAGTTTGTTTGATCATCCAACCCACACGCAGACACCTGACACTGTGGCCCACATGCACTCAGCGGGGCCAGACAACCTTGGAACCACGCTGTGTTTATCCTCCACACCAGCCTGGCATGGTTAAAAGCTGTTTGCAGAGCAGATTCTGCTCGCCGTCTTTCTTTATTCATGAAAACTCAGAACTTCATCATTTATTCACTGATGACAAATGCAAATGAGAAGTATCTTTATGTAACTGAACTACTGTATAATGTATGGCTTCTCATCCCTGGTGGCCTGCGCTGACTGCGTGTTCTTTCTCCTTTTTCCTTTTCCCTTTTCCTTGCATCACCTTTTTGTCTGCTCGGATTATGTAAAAAAAAAAAAGTGTTGTTATATTGATGCCTACAGGGGAAAAACACTTACAGAAGCGGCTTTATTTCAGAAGGTAAACAAACTAGAGAAATATATGTACACCCACAGCAAACAGGGGCAAGCGCTGCTCCCAAAAAAACAGAAAAATTAACAACTCACGCTGTGGAGCTCCAGCTTTACCTGTTTATTGCGCCACAAAAAAGTGATATTCACAGCACATCTGTGAGCTTTTTTCCTCTTTTTGTCAGCCAGGTTTTTTCTTACAAATAAGAAATATTTTATTTCTTTCTGGAATATTACATAACTGCTTAAGTGGCATACGGCGCATGTGCAGAAGAAGTTGTAAAGTGAGTAGTGACTTTGGCGGATCCGCTGCGCTCTGCTAGTACCCTCTCATTTCCTTTCAGCTACAGATTCAAATGATTTAAAACTTACACATTATTTTGACTACCAAGTATTTCTCATCTCTTTCTTTCAGGGGAAGGACCTTTTAACTCAGAAGATCCCACTGTGGCAGCAGGCTTGTGCTGAGCCCAACAAACTGCCAGACCGTGCCATGTTTCTGGCCCAGCAGATGAGTGGTGCAACGGGCACCATGCCTCCTGGTGCTCATCACCCCGGCCTTCCCATCTCTGAGCCTATTCCTGGTGCTAAACCCCTGCCAGTGCCTCCAGAGCTGGCAGCCCTCAGGGCCAGCGGTGGCATGGGACAGCAGGTGAGTTCTTCTTCTGGCCTGATTTAGTTTGCCAAACACTGGTACACCCGTGTGCTTTGTTTCTTCACGCTCACTTACGTGTTAGAAATAAACATCTGTTACTATTGTGTTCCAGTGAGCTCGCTGTGGGCTTGTTGTGATAGAGATTCAAGCTTAGACTACAATGTACAATAGACTGTATGTAAAAGATGGGTGTAGCCACCATGATGTCACTCACTGGTTAGTGAATTTCTATGAAGTCTTCTGCTGTTTTCACTGTTTCTAGCCATTGGAAAACAGCACAGTTCAAAGAGTCGCCCCCTGCAGGCAGTTAGAAAAAATGCACCCAGAAGCTATGTCAGTCTTTTTTTAAAGAGTTTTCGGTTATGGACACTTTCTAACTCTTGAGGTTTGAGAATGAGCGGTCAACTGCATCGGGGAATCCCTCAACACATCCTCACAAAATCTGGGTCAAGGGAAATGAAATCATTTGGTCCTTATATCCTCAGGCTCTTTGGCACCCTGCCCCCTTCCTTCTCCTCCTGCAGGCTCAAAAATGAACACAGACTTTCAAGATTCAAAGACTTCATCATTTTAATTACGGTGGTGCAGATTAGTAGAGTTTTATAACGGCAGACTAAATATACTTTGAAATTCTTTTTGCCGTCTCCCAGCTACTCCTTAAGCTTATCTTCAAATCAGCGTGAACTCAAATAGTGTTTTCACTAATCACAATTTCATGACCCAGATCTGCTCTCCTCCTTCATTATCACTAATGAGCTTCAAGATGTTGCGTAACAGCCTTTTGTGACGTAACGAGAAAAAATGTTTGCATTTTAATTGCCTGCATGCAGAGGCTGATGGGAGGTGTGGAAGGAGGGATGCCTGTGATGAATGGTACGGCCGGCGTTCATGGAGGAGAAGACTACCAGCAGTGGATGGAGGGCAAAATCGCCCAGGGCAAAGCCTCACCGCAGACTCAGCGGCACGGAGGCGAGGTGTACTCCAACACCCTACCTGTGCGCAAGGCCGCCCCAGCCAAGAGCAAGACCACACTGAGTAAGGACACACACTGTGGGCTACATTTATTCTGTCGTGGTGTTTAATCTAACATGTCCTGGCAATAATCACACTAACGCTGCACTTTTCTGCTGAGCAAGGATGCTGATGAAAGGACTCGTTAACTGACTTCATAATCCTAAATGTATTTTAAAATTAAGAAAGGCTCAAAAGACTATATGTAATATAAAAGTGGCAGACACTTTCTCCAGTCCTGCATGGCTGTTTTAGTTTTAGAGAACATTTGCAGTTTGGTTCAGTCTTATCAGCCTTATTTCAGCCCCAGCTCTAGCAGCTCGTTTCACAAAGAAAGCTCCACAGTGTCTCTCTGCACAGCAATAAACAGCAAAGTGACGACGAGACTTAGCTTCAAGAAGAAAGGAACCTCTAGCAGTCACATATAAAGCAGTCAGATATAGGTGAAAACACAAAAGAGCAAAGTCTGAGGAAAAAACAACATAATTACAGCAGTAATATTCAAGAGGATAGAAAACGGCACTCCAAATAAATGGTTCTCTTTGTTTCCGGCAGCTGGATATATGAAAAGACCATCGTTTGCTTGGCAGAATATTGTGAGCCAGTGTTATTTCAGGGCGGTGAGTTTGCCAGCTTGTTGTGGAGTTGTTCTGCTGTTTAGTGGCAAAATGAAAATATCTCGAAAAGCAAATTTAACTTGGCATTCAGCGTGCTTTTAATCACAGTGAATGTACTGGAAGGTATATTTCCAGAAAAGAATTACTGCATCTCAGATATAGAAAAAGCTAATGAGATGACCCGGCTGCCACACACATGCTCGGTGCCGTTTTAATAAGAAAGAGGCCAAAGCAAGTGGGAATAGAAGGAGATGTGATAATAAAACCAAAGTAAGACGGTACATTTCTGAGTAAAAATAGATTCAGAGGAGAATATTTCACAAAAATGTGAATAATATAAAAATCTACATTGAATAAAATCCCTGTAGACATTCTGTATGTTTCAAGCATCGTTAAGGGCTTTGTAGCAAAAACTGAAGTTTATGGCAGTGTGATAACAACTGTCTTCCTCCTCCTCCTCATCTCCACAGCAGAGACCCGCACGCTGCCCCGGTCCAGCTCCATGGCAGCAGGTCTGGAGAAAAACGGAAGAACTCGTGTCCAGGCCGTCTTCTCCCATGCTGCCGGTGACAACAGCACGCTGCTTAGCTTCGCTGAGGGCGACGTGATTACCCTGCTGGTACCCGAGGCCCGTGATGGCTGGCACTATGGAGAGAATGAGAAGACAAGGATGTGAGTGCAAAATGAAATGCAGCAAAAAAAGCGACAAATGCAGTTCTGTCAGGATCACTGTAGTCAAAGCTGAGTCGTTATTTCCACCTGCAGTGATTTATATTCGGCCCACTTGGAGAGAGGAGTGACAGAATAGAGGAATCTGCGACAAACAGACATAATGTTAAATAAGTCAGAAATGGCATGATCAGCATGAAGTGGAGGAGCTGGGGCGAAGAAGGGTTGCAAAGTGGGTTGCAGCGGCAACTGCAGACTGTAGGTGAACAGGTCAGCCAATGCTGTGCATTTGATTTTTGTGTTGTTTATATTTGATGTCCTCCTTCTGCAGGCGTGGCTGGTTTCCCTTCTCCTACACACGGGTGATCACTGAAGGAGACTCTATGCGGCAACTTCGAGTACACAAGTGGGTGTTTGCACTTTGCAGACTTCATTGTTTTGAATGCATAATCAAACTGAATGTTATTAAGTTAAATATTAATATTATTCACAGAAACTTAATGATTTTGTTGGTTAACCTGCCAGATCTCCTTTACCAGTAGAGTTGGGGTTTTTACATAAATATTAATGTGAGATGTTACTCCTTACTCGGGCAGCGGGGTGGAGCTGCGTTGTATTACAGCAATGATGTAATTGTGCCCATGTACAGTGCTTGTGAGTCCATCAAATGCACTGAAGCATTTTTCAGAAGCATCCCAGAAACGGCTCTCTGTTCTGTGCGGCACAAAATGCACAGCGAGTGTATTTTGGCCAAAGTCATGTCAAACTGCACAGAACAGATGAAATGGGCAGGAAAAGCATTAGGAAGCTGATCAATTTTCAAAATAAAAGACCCTGGCTAAAATCTTCTGAAATGCTTTGGTTGGGATTTGATGCTGTGTGAAGGATGACACAAACCCCACCGAAGACGAAGCATCCCACACACAAAAAATGCACTTAGGAGCTGGTGAAAGCCTCTGTCTGCTGAACGTAGTCACACATCGATGAAGCAATGAGCGAGGAGGGGAGGGAGGTGGTCTCACACACACACACACAACCCCGTTCAGCTATCCTAGTGAGGACCTTCATTGACATAATGCTTTCCCTAGCCCCTTACCCTAAACCTAACCATAACCTAATTGTAACCCTGACACTAAAACCACATTTTGAGCCTCAAAAATGGCTTTAAATGCCTTTGTGAGGACCAGGTTGTGTGTCCTCACAAGCAGTTTTCAGTCCTCACAAAGATAGCTAGACAGGAACACACACACACACACACAAACAAACATAACAAACTCTATATACAAATATCAGACTCTAGGCTATACTGCCTCAAAATAACACTGCGATATGACGTACTCATACTGGGAACAGTAATGCATGTTATTGTATTACATTGCATAAATATAATGTGATTGCACTGCCCCAGCACTCAAAATGATATTGTACCTTGCAGCAAAAGTAAACCAATCATGAAAGTACTTCCAAAATCAAAATCAGTCCCCTGATGACTCGCCCATATACCTTCCCTACCTAGAGACATCAAATGTTAGCGCCTGATTGGCCCAGGAGGAATTGCCCGATGGGGGATCACATGATTTACAGTTTCCTCCTTTTCTGTGTACTTCTTTGTGTTTCTAGTCTCCACCATGGCAAAAGCAGCAGCACGGGCAACCTTCTAGAGAGAGAAGACATGGCTCTCCCCGTCCCTGATTATGGCATCCACTCCCGTATGGCAGCACAGAGCGCTGCTGCGCTGCACGGCAGACAACAACGCCCCTACAGTGTGGCGGTGCCAGGCTTCTCACAGGTGGGGGGCCTGCAAAACAAGCACACAAACACATGCAAACTCTCATCCACCCACATGGGTTCACACATGACACACGAGCAGTCTCACGAAACCTGGCAAAGATCTCGTCTGTCTCAGAAAGTTTGGAGGTAGCTTCCCCCTACGTGCTGCCAGCCGGAGATGCTTCGCTTTGACTCGCTCTCTCTTAGCTTACATAAACGCACAAATCAGCTCTGCCTCGCTTCACATTCCTGGTCACAGAGGGTCGAGTGTAAGATGAGGCACAGCTCAGATTGCAGAGGTCTACCGCTGTCGCTGAAGGAAGTGCTTCTGACAGGCATCAGCTGATAACAGAGTCGGCGTTCAGCCAGGCTAAAGAGAAGGCAGCTGTGGTGATGGAGGCAGCTTAATTTTTCAGAAGGAAAAATCAAAAGTAGCCTTACGCAACGGTAAACTTCACTACTGGCCCACCTTCCCTCCTACGCCTCACCTGGAACATTACATGTGGGCGATGCCTAATTGCTCAGCAGTCATGTAACATCAAGCTTTGAAACATCTCTGCTGACATTTAAGGAAAAATGTGTTTTGTAATTTTGGTCAAGGATATGTATGCGTGGAAGTTATTCGGTCATTCACTTCTGATTTGATCTTTAATAAAGCACAAAATTTTGTTTGTTTAATATGAACATAAAAATGGAAAATATGTTAAATATATTTTACACTGTTTCACTTTTAAGTCATCAATTTCAACCAGTCAGTGAAAGAATAATGAGATGATAACCAGGAGAGGGGCTGATGTATATTGTAGTGTATTTTCCTACCATACAGCTTCTTTAACATCTCCAGTTTTCGTTTGATGATGCTGCATCTTCTTCTTTATGTTTCTTTGTCGCCACCTTCTGACTGCTTTTGTCATTGCAACAGTTCACGACGTTTCAGAACCAGGCTCAACTAAACTCAATTTTTTATTTTGGTTAACAAAAATTATTTTTGTTAAGAGCACATTTTGTAAAATGTGCCTTTAAGAGAGAATGCAGTAAAATTTAAAAAGTAAATTAAAAAAAATAAATTTATTAATAATAAATATTATTAATTAATATTTATTTGCTCAATAAATAACAATTTATTTTTACAGATCTTTTACATTTGTGTCTTCTTGTTTTTAATAAACAGTTGAAATTGTTAAGCACTGTCTTTACCTTATTATCTTATTAGCTTATATTATCTCATCATACTGGTATGAGTGACAGTTAATGTGGTTTTCATGCTTTATTTCAGAGTTCATATTTAAAGTGCACAAACTAAACGTTTCTTTCTTCTTTGATTATGTCTTTGCAGCAGGGAGTCGAAGAGTATGAGCCCCGCTTCCCCACAAGGTAAGAACCACTCAGCTTGATTCAGTCAGTGTGTTTTTTGTGTGTGCCAGGAATCAGCTTCAACTCAGTTCCAGTTCAGTCATTTCAAATGCACTCGGCAGTGTTTGTGGGTGGGAAGCCAAAGTGGAATTCTGTCCCGTTGGCTCGAGGGCTGGAATCTGAGGCATCAGTGAGAGTTAGTTTACCAAACAGCTGAAGATGGAGAGATGAGGGATTGGGACAGATCCTGGTGCATGCCAAGTTCAGACCCACAAACAGACAACCAGCAGGACACACCACACTCTTTGTGTTGTTTTTCTTAGTTCTCCTCTGTTTGCAGCAGCGTGATAGGAATCCATAGGTGATAAGATGGTGCAGTTCTGACCGCATAATGGTTTTAAAGAAGGCTGGCTTTATCTTTAAGTCATCCATTAGTAACAATTGTTTCTCTCTGTAAAACTAGATTACATTAATCATCTCTTAGTGCTGTTTTGTCAAAGCCACCGTGTGGCTCGTCCATGCCCAGTGAGTCCTCTGGTGTTTAGAAGTGCTGCTGTTTTAACACAAATCATACTTTAGACACCTAAACCAAGTCGTTTTTAATGGCTAATCCCAAGCCAGCAGTTTTTGGTGCGTAAACCTGACGAGTCAAAGTGAAAGTAAAAAAGTGGGGACTGTTATGCAGTCTCGATCTGGGCCCAAACTAGGATCCTTAACTGATAGACCTGCTTGTGGGCTCCAAAAAGCCAGTATTCCTGAGTCCAGAGGACATTGTGCATGAAATGGGGAGTCACAGGAGGCACCTGACAAAGTGGCAGTTAATTAGACCTCAGGAAGAGAAATAGTTGATTAATTTAAGTGTAAGTCGTTTTAAGTTTCCTTTTGTTCATTAAGTTAAGAAAGAAAATCATGCTTTGACTCCACGGCACCTTCCCGTCACGCCACCGCCCCCCACGCTCCATGCAGCTCCTTCTGTCTGCTAACTGCACTCACTCAATCCCTGCTCGTTAAAACCACATCCACATTTTGCTTTAAAATGAGGCTCAGATCCAGTTAAACTTGTAGGTTATGCTTGTCATGTCAGAGGGTAGACGAGGTTTCTGCGTCTGCGTGTGTCCTGGTTTTGTGTTTGCTGTTGTTTCTCCTGAGCCAGCCCACCTGGAAGCCTCTCCCTCTCTGTGTCCACAGTTCCACAGAGGGCAAATTGATTTCGACAGTGTGAGGACAGACAGACAAACAGGCACAGACTCAGCCACACGATAGGACATGCACCTCGCTGCCCATCTGTCATCCTTAACCCACCCTCTTTCCCGCCTCCCTACCTCCTTCTCACGACAATAAACTCACCCCAAGCCGGTCAGTTCGAGGAAGACGCTTGGGTGTCTTTCTTTTTCTCCCTCTGATCTCCCTCCCTTCGTCCTTCAGTCCTGCCCTGTGCTGTCTAACTGGCCAGTAGCCACACTGGGCCGCTGGTGGAGCTTTGGTGCAGAGCCAAGCCAAAACCAGAACAAAGTGGACTCTGTGCCATCCGCATATTCAAAATCAGTGTGATGGACATTTTCTGTGAGGAAAATGTAACCTTTGCTTGTCTTTCATGCATGTACATTTCTTTTATATATTGCTGGGAGTTATATTTTCCCAACGAAGGAACCTGATTTTCACTAATGTCAGTGCTCTCAGTTAGAAAGACAGTGTAAAGAATGATATGTAAATCAGGGTGTAATCCTAAAGTGGTTGATCCCAAAGAGGATTTTTATATTATGTAAAAATGACATTGCAATCAATGCTTTTACTGGATCTTTCAGTATTTAACAATAATTCTACCTTTTCATGCTGTGAGGTTTTGTATTCCTCTGACATAAGAGGCCATGTATCGCGAGTAGTGAACAGCTCATGTAAATGTTTTCACACATGAAACGTGGGGGAAAAAAAATGTGACGGGAATGTTTACTGTACATAAATGTGCCATACAGAAGTGCTTGTCATGCAGTATCTATGATCAGTTTATAAAAAAATGCACCTTATGGAAGTAATAGTCTATATTTCTGACTGTGTGTAAACAAACTTACTGTAACGTTCTCAGTGTGAGCCTCTGCGCTCGGATGGACACACAAACACACCACTCTCGGGGTCCTTTGACTGTCTGTTGTGGTGCCTGAATATTGTGCCAAGGCTGAATGGGGTCAACTAACTTACGCGAGGCTCTGAGCCGAGTTTAGTGCTGAAACTGTTTGTTCGTTAGTCAGTTAACTGATGTGTTGTGCCGATTAAGTGTTTGAAATAACTTATCAGGCTTAAATGCCAAATATTTGTTGGCTTCGGGTTCTCAAATACAGACATTTGCTGCTTTTCTCTGTTTTTATATGACTGCAAATTAAATATATTAGAAGGATATCACTTTGACATCACCAGTTAAAAAAGAAAGGATCGATTAATTGCTCATAAAAATGATTAGAGTTGGAGGCAAACTCTGGTTCATGCATGAAAGAAAAGACAACTGGTATTGCGGCGCTGCTCGGTACACGTGAAACCATTAAAAAAGTTTTTTTTATCATAAATAAAAAATAGGCATAAAGTTCATTTAAAAGATTCAAAATCCGTTTCTACTTTCAAAAATATTCACATGTGGTGCTTCTGCTGTCGGTTAACTTCTGTGATTAATGTCGTTTTATGGGAACTTAAGACTTCACATGAACCATCAGCGGTATTGTGATTAATAGAAAAAAAACTACACTGGCTACAGAGTGGTGATTATACTGTGCTGCAGACTGAAGGCACAGCCGCCTGCAGCTTTGAAGGGGAGAGGAATTCATTTGTGGTTGAAGCCTCATTCAGCCTTCTTGTACTGCTGTCTCTGCGATTAAAAGCCTGATTCGTTTTTTTCTCCAAACCTCAGTGAGTAAAGAATGTCAAGAGAACTGTTTGTCTGATCCTTTGTGTGCTCAATAAAAATACCGGTGTGCTTGTCTGTATGTCGGCCCAGTTAGTGCCTGTCTGTGCTAACCGCTGTCCCTTTGTTGACATCTGGTGTCCACGAGCTAGCCCGCTGGGACGTAGTTTCGGCTTCTGACTGAGTGCTTTCTTCACCAAAGAGAGGAGGTTAAAAATGAAACTGTGCATCTCTCCCATTCCTCCTACACTGCAAAAAATGCTTTTACTAAATTGTTAATGAGGGAAATTGTTTGAAGAGTCTTGCAATATATTTTTTTGCAAGTATGTGATAAAGTAAGGCACATGCATTAAAAAAAAAACCAACTTTCAAGTGCTGCTTTTCTGATCTGCCACTTATAGACAGAAAAATATTTCCAGACTCTGCCTGAGACCTAACACAGACCTTTTTTGCACTGTAGAAATGTTCTCCTTGCTGCACATGTCTGTTGTCTCTGTGCTCTCTTCTTCTCCTCTCCGTTTGTCTGTCACCTAACACTCGTCTTCCCCCCTTAGCTTTGCCAACCCCCCCGTCTTTTTTCATCTCTGTTTTGATGAATTTAGAGACAAAAGTCGAGTGCAAACGACTGGAAGCTGCCAGTGTTTCTTCTTTCTCCACTAAAATAGTCCAAGGTATGGCTGACATCGCTGCAGAGATAGCACACCAATCACCTGTGGCTAATAACGCCAGCATTCACTGACGTGCTCTGATTGTGAGGGGTTTTGTTGTAAAAGAGTTACAAGGAAAACATCTAAATATTGTATAGAGAATTTATGTATGTGCATGCTTTGGGGGCACCAAAAAGTGTAACACTGATGACCTCAAATGTATGGTGAATTTCTACTCTTACAAAGTATTAAATAAATTTATTCAGCTGGATATTTTTATTGTTTCTGTTCGTTTTTTCCCTGAAGGCTTTGGTGTGACATGATGAAACTTTTACGAAACACCATTTGAAGAAGCTTTTAATTAGCCTTCAAGTGCCAAACTAGCTCGTAAAACCAACGAACTTTCATTGACAGGCAGCATTTCAACTCTCGATTCTGGCTTTAAGTTTGTGCTGACTAAACTTTAGTCACCACATCTTTTCTCACAGCTAACAAACTGGGGATCGCCTTCTTGCTTTAATACATTAACAAGCGGCTCTTCTTGCACATTTGACATCACCACTCTTATCTACATTTCTGGAACCGAGACCCATCATAACCTCCCACCGGGCTTGTTGCATGTACAGTGTGTGTGTGTTCTGTGCACAGTAGTACTTACACTGCATCCTGACCTGCTATACACACCCACTGGCCTGCTCCTCCTGCTGCTAGCAAAGGTACTTTTTTCAACTCAACTGTGTGTGTGTGAGTGAGTGTGTCTGTTTGTGTATTGCGATCAACACAACGTGTTCATTTTAAGTGTTTTTTTATTTTTGTAGTTGTTTTGCTTCACTGTGTGGTGGGTTCACATGCCTGTTTGCCTGTTTTTTAATTTAATCTTTATTTTCCCCCATGTGACACATGTGAATATGTATTGGTCATAATTTAAATGTAAACAGTCTCGGTGAATTTGTGGAGTTCTGATCTGTTTTTTGTCATGTTTCAATTTAATCTAAGTAAATGATGACAATAATTTTGGCTAATTTAGTAATATTAAACAAGATCTTTGCTGAGTTTGACTGGCAGCCTCTGCAGACGCTGTGTTTAATGTGGTGCTGATGTTGGTGAAAAAATCCTTCTTAACCTTTGGCTCAGTGAAGGTACAGCAGTGAGATCATGATGGAAAACTGTTCAGAGCAGTCATGTAAAAGTCTCACAGTGTTATCACTGAATATATCTGGCACTGTGTTACAGATAATAATGTGAAAAAAATCAAACAAAAGGAGCAACAGTACCTTCTAAATACAGGCTCCAGTCAGCTCAGTCTTGGTCTGTTTTCCCTTTTAATACCTTTAATGATACCTTGTGTTAACAGGAAACCAAATATATATGCCTTATAATGTGCAGCCATGTTAGGAGGAAGTGTGTAGTAATTCATTTCCCTGTCTCACGTTGGAAGATGTGAGTTGGTATTTGATCCTGACTGTTGACACATGGGGATTGTTTCTGCCTTTCAGTACAGGGCCTGATTACGCCCGCTTTTGAGTGACCAAAGCCCATCGTAAGTGAATAATCTTGGGTCTAAAGTGTCTTCGTGTATCCACTTGCTTTTGAATTTTTCATTATAACTGAAAGCTGCTTCATTTTTTTGTGTTTTCTTTGTGAGCTGTGGAGTGGCTTTTGGGTTATTTCCATCGCTGTTTGTTTGTTTTTAATGTGATGTGACTGCTGACCTCATCAGCTGATTGTGGGCTGTTACACTTTGCCTGAAAAACGTGTTGTTTGTTTCGGCATCATGCTTTTCGCCTCAGCTTTCTCTCTATTTGCATGACTCAGACCTTTTTATTTTCAGCAGCAATATGGCTGAAAAAAAAACTCAACCCATTGTTCCATCCTGTGCTCTTGTTGACCTCGTCTTCCGTTACCATTTTACATTTTAACAAATAAAAACCACAATCCCTTTTGCTCTTTTTCTTCCTAGCGATGATCCACCAGGCGAGCCGGATGTGGAGGCCCCGGCCAAACCGCCCCTCTCCGACGATGAGGATGAAATCGAGGAGGACCACCTTGATGAAGCTCACTATGATTCCTTGGAGAAGACTTCCAGTCCTCCTGGGGACTTCTGAGCTTTCTTTCAATGTAAACCAGCTGTAGGTGGATCACTGGTGCACAGTTTCACCCTCAACCCTAAACTGGAAGGCTCTGATTTACCCTCGGTATTACAATAATGCTACAAAATGAAAAGAATGAAATATAATCAGCAGATAAAGTGCACTACAACATGTCACGGCAACAGTAATCTCTGTAATCGCCCGGAGAAAATGTAAATAAATACTAGGATTGACTTTATATTTAACCACGTAGCAAGGAAGCCACATTCAAAAGTTACAAAAATGAAAGATGAGGTTTTCCTGTTGATTGGTGACTTTGGTAAAGTGGCATTTTAGATGAGCAGCAGTGGAGCTGATTCACTTTTGTAAAGGTTTTAAAGCCTACAAGGAGCATGTGGTGTATAAAAAGAAGAATGAGAGCAGATGTTTACTCGTGTGGCTCATGTGGTTCATTTTAAAGTCAGAATTGTTGCCTCTTGTATCGTATCGTTACCCAAAGACTAAAGCCTAGCTCCATGTAGACTCACAGGATCATTAGCCGGTCATTTAAAATGCAGCTCCTCCCCTCTTGCCTTGTCAATGAAAGGGCTTTAAAATTGCTAAGCTTTACACCATGCTGGGGGACTCACCTTTGAGCCTCACCTCTCAATACTGCCTTTTCACCTGGCAAGAGCACCTCATGCTTGTCAAACAGTCCAGTGTTTGCACCATAAGAAACGTCTTATTCAGAGACCGATGATCTTAAAGCACGACGGCAGAAAAAAAAGTACTGAAACACATCAGAAAGGTAGATTATATGGAAAAAGATATCTGTAGAATACGTTTGTGCTGATAGCATCACAACTGATAAGCACACTACTCGTAGTACTGTACCTTCAACTAATTCTGTACTCACAGGAAATCTTTTATCTTTCTGCAGTACTAGAGATAAGCAGCCGTGCAGGCGTTTGTACCTACACTTAATAATGAATTTCACTGCTTCTCAGATTCATGTTTGATTGTTATTGTTCGTAGTGAACAAGCACTTTATAAGATCTTCTTAAAGCAACATGTTCAGCTGAGATTTAATTCAGTAACACAATCAACAGGAGAAACTTTGTAATTGCATGTTGTTTATCTAGTTTAAGGTAATCGTTGACAGGCAAACAGGGTCACGCTAACGTAGGTTGTGTTGGTTGCACTGAGGTCATTAAGATGTGCTCGTTTCGGTGTCTGTGGTTTACTTGTTTAAGAATTTAAAATACATTTAAATCTTAGATTTAAGTGGGGGTGTAATAATAACTTGATAAAGTACTGAAAACTACATTTAGAAAAATCACACCATCCCTCTGCTTTTCCCACTTATTGAGTTATTGATTATTTTTCATTAGCATGAACAATTATTTGATTACAGTAAGTGTCATGGTTCTTACTGATAATAATGATATTCTAGGGTCCAGTGTGGGTACCTGCTCAGGTTAGGTTTGGTTTACCTTCATGTTGGAATAGCAAACTGGAAAACAGGTTTGAACTACTTAACTGCTGGATATATATCTAGGGGGAAGGACCCACGTCAGGAATTATGCAAAATTTCAGGTCTCAACTTTTTTGAAAATTATTATTCAGAAAATTATTCCAGGATGTGAAAGTTGTTTTTAAAATTTTTGTCCTCGCATCTTTCAAGCATGTGTTTCTCAAAATTATATCCAAAATTTGTGAAAGGCTCATTTTCAAAATAGGACATTTTGAAAGTTTCATATTTATCTGAGTATTTTAATATATCTTAATGGAATTTTAAAATATCTCCATAAATATAAAAAATTACCTCTTTAAAAATATTTCAGTGGATGAGGGTCATTCACTGAAATATCTTTTAAAGAAAACCAATAACACAAGAGACCTGAAATTTTAATTCCTATTAATAAGTGATGAACTGACATAAAAATACTTTTTTTTTCTTAGCCTTCAGAGAACCAAATTTCTTTTAAGTTGTTGATGAATTTCATCAGTAAATTTTAGTTAACAGGACTATGAGGTGAATTCCTATTCACAATAATAAAAATTAAGACTTTGAGATTTGACAAGAAACAAATTTGAATGTAACTGGTTTTAAACCCGATTTAAGCAACAATTGCAAGTCTGATTTATTTGTTTTTATACTTTTCATATTAGCAGAGCAGAATTAGCCTCAGTACTTTCCGCCCTTATTAAAGCACCCGTACCTCCAATGTAGTGAACGACGGAGCTTGTTATTACACATGGATGTAATCCATGTGTAATAACACATCGAAACTATCATGCACCTTATTGTATGTGCATGCAAAACATGTATCCACCACTAGATGGCAATAAAACTCGACTTCCTCACCTGGATTTAGACGGTTAGAAAGGAAAAAGAGATTTTCTTTAAGGCTATTTTTAAAGTTTCTAGAATTTTTCACACATATTTTCCCCAAAGTCAGCTGGTATTCAGCTGTATATGTCTGAGGATATTTCCAAAAAACGCCATTGTTTTATATTAATTATGAGGAAAAATCAAATTCTGGATTCTGCAGAGATCATGCTAGTACCTTCTCATTATATCAGAGTACTTGTGTAGTACAGAGGTACATATATATCCATAATGATTCACCTGCATTGGGTGATTCAGTTATTCACTCTGTTTTGTGCTCTGACCTGCTATGATAATCATTTTTAATTGTCTTTCTAAGGAAACTGTTCTTGATTATTGAGATCAATTCATGAAAAACTTCACTTCACTTCAACTATATGCTTTATTGTTCTTATAATATATTTGATAGTTAAAATTATCAAGTCTTCATACACTTATAGTGCTGTCTTCAGTTTCCCTATAGTTAATACAAAATTACACGGGATGTTTTGGAAATATCTGCATTATTTATTATTAGATGATCCCACATGTCCCAGCTCATTTTACAGTTATGTTTCAGGGGGAGATATAAGAAATTAGCTGAAAACTATGTGACTCAGAAATATGGAAACCAATAAAACCTACGTTAATGTAACATAAGGAGTACTGTACTGGCAGTCTACACTATAATGATGTGAGTTGATGGTAAACAAATTGTTTGTTTTTTAGTTTAATTCTGACAATAAAGAATCAAGTATTTAACAATATTGTGCAGTGTTTTTTTTTATCTGTTATAATGCTCAAAAATTTAACCCTGAGAAACTTTAAAATTGATCTGTTACACTTTTCCTCATTAATTTTAAAGGTGGTCAAAGTTTTAGCACAGAATAAGATAAATAAGGATAGCTGTAAACACACAAAGCTCGACTGGTACTCTTCAGCAATAAAAACATGGAGCTGGAACTGAGCATAACAGGCTCCCTTTAACATGCTGTCCTCAGTGAGTTGCATGACACAGAGTGTAAAGATGATGAGAATGTACCATGCATCGACTTCACCCTTCCACCTGACAACAACAGCATCGTTTCTCTGGATATTCTGCTGGGATATCCTGAGTCATCCTGCATGCAGGCGATATGCTACACCTGATAAATCCCATTTTTATTCCTGGCACATTATCTCAGATGGGTTGTAACCTTTTGGTTACACAGAGTCATCTGATGCCATTATGATTCACTTAGAAGAAAACACAGTTTGAAGAACAATAGTGCTGGTAGAGTAAAACCTTTAAAACTTAAACGATAGAGGTTGAGAGATTAAAACTTTACTACTTTTTATTTGATGTCCTAAAGCAGGAGTGTCGAACTCCAGGCCTTGAGGGCTGGTGTCCTGCA
Organism: Aulonocara sp. 'chitande type north' Nkhata Bay; assembly: GCF_057382095.1. Classification (NCBI taxonomy): domain Eukaryota; kingdom Metazoa; phylum Chordata; class Actinopteri; order Cichliformes; family Cichlidae; genus Aulonocara; species Aulonocara sp. 'chitande type north' Nkhata Bay. The sequence goes on along the minus strand of NC_141351.1, from coordinate 24,766,372 downwards.
GGCTTTAGATCTCACCCTGGGTCAACACACCTGAATCACATGATTAGTTCATTACCAGGTTTCTGGAGAACTTCAAGACATGTTGAGGATGTAATTTAGCCATTTAAATCAGCTGTTTTGGATCAAGGACACATCTAAAACCTGCAGGACACCGGCCCTCGAGGCCTGGATTTTGACACCTGTGTCCTAAAGGAATCCACTTGTTTGAAATATAAAATTCTTTATGGAAAAACACAGAGTTTAGTTTCAGATCGTCTTCCTGTGAGTTTAAGGACAAATGGAAATGGGTGTTGGATTTGACACTCACCAAGAAGTTTCTTCATATATTGGCTTGCCTTCGTGACCCTTCTACCTGATCCTCTGCCTTTCTTCTAACCCAGCTTATATTGAATTTTTACTTACTGTAAAAAATTGCCCAAATTGAAGTCCTGTAAGAGAACTATAATGCTAAAATGTTTTGAAAAAATAACATCGATTATCTGAAAAGTTTGTTTGGGTAAAATACAATGTTTCCTGTGCCTGAGGAAGTTCACAAGCAACCTGAAAACATATCAATCTTCTGTATTTTTACATTCCTGTTAAGTTGATATAATATGCGGTACGTTTATACTATAGAAGACTTTACACACCATGTGACTGGAATTTGGTGGCTTAATAGGTTTTGAGTGCAAAAATGGTTCCCATTGCACCTTTTAACACAGACAACGAAGATGAGAGACTGTTTTGTTTTATACATGGATTTAAAAATGAAGTTTTAAAAACTTATATTTAATATCAGAGTTCTTCAGTATTTGTTGGTTGTCCAAAATGAATCTAAGGACTCTTTAAATTTTACATCTGAACTCTTTAACAACTCTGTAAGATTTTAGAGTCTACATGTGTAAATAAATTAATTGATTTAAAAACACGTAAAAAAATGGCCAATATATTTAACATGTGTAAACCAGATTTTATTTGTAATTGATAGAAGGTACAGAAAGTAACGATGTGACCAGGTCATTGTTGGGGCACACATTATGACAGTATCTCAACCAAAGCTTCTCCCGCACGTTTGCGCCTTTGGTTCAAGGCCAGTGAGCTTCCTGTCTGTCCTCACAATGGGGTGAAAACATACACAGCATCTCTTTGGCAACAATAAACATAAGAGATTTTTTAAACCTTCCCTCCCTCACAGATACAGTACAGCAATACTCTAAAAAGTATTTTTGTTGAGATACAAAAATATTACGGACAGCCATCTAGATGTTTCTATGCTAAATTGTTACAGAATATTAAAGCCTTGGAAGGCAAACAAACATTTAAGACACTACATGTTGATCACCGAGCATCTTTCAAAGGTGGAATCAAACTTTTCCATCCAGCAAACACACCAACCCATCAGTCTTTCTCACAGTTTTACAAACAGAGCAAAGCATGACAGCATTTTCTTATCATCATGACATCAGCCCTCTGTGGCCTTTCAACAAGCTGATCAGACCAGTTAGGCTTATTATAAATTAGAGTCTCACTTAACAACAATGAGGCTCAAAGGGATTCATTTTGTGTGATAATGATTTTGAACAGTCTTTTCCTGTTAGTCTGAAAAATGTCCAACAGTTCAACTTCTAATCCTAGAATTATTGTACAAATCTGCTCCAAACAAGTTGTTCCAAACATAACATGATGGGTAAATGGTCAGAAACAGAGAAATACTGGATCTATAATGTGCTGATTTACAAACACAAAAATCACATTTGTTCAGACAAACCTCAGTGCAGACAAAAACCGGACAGTATTTAAATGTTGTTGGGTAACTTGAGATGTTAGCGTGCAGGGATGGGCAATATGATGGTACACACCAATGAAAAAATGTTTCTACCGCGGTATCTGTTACTGCTTTTCCACCAATGTGGCATTCCTGGCAGTTCTGCCTTGGAGTCTTTTGAGAACCATTGTGACAGGTTTGACAGCGTTGTGGTTTTTCCACTCTACCATGCCTTTCTTTGGAGACAGATATTTATTTGGAGGGTGAAGGTATGAAAAGCAGCTACGCCCCTAAACTCCTGTATTGAGATGGAGTTACAGTGGGGCAAAAAAGTATTTAGTCAGCCACCGATTGTGCAAGTTCCCCCACTTAAAATGATGACAGAGGTCAGTAATTTGCACCAGAGGTACACTTCAACTGTGAGAGACAGAATGTGAAAAAAAAACCATGAATCCACATGGTAGGATTTGTAAAGAATTTATTCGTAAATTAGGGTGGAAAATAAGTATTTGGTCACCTCAAACAAGGAAAATCTCTGGCTCTCACAGACCTGTAACGTCTTCTGTAAGAAGCTTTTCTGTCCCCCACTCGTTACCTGTATGAATGGCACCTGTTTGAACTCATCATCTGTATAAAAGACACCTGTCCACAGCCTCAAACAGTCAGACTCCAAACTCCGCCATGGCCAAGACCAAAGAGCTTTCGAAGGACACCAGGAAAAGTATTGTAGACCTGCACCAGACTGGGAAGAGTGAATCTACAATAGGCAAGCAGCTTGGTGTGAAAAAATCAACTGTGGGAGCAATCATCAGAAAATGGAAGACATACAAGACCACTGATAATCTCCCTCGATCTGGGGCTCCACGCAAGATCTCATCCCGTGGGGTCAAAATGATCATGAGAACGGTGAGCAAAGATCCCAGAACCACACGGGGGGACCTGGTGAATGACCTGCAGAGAGCTGGGACCAAAGTAACAAAGGTCACCATCAGTAACACACTACAACGGCAGGGAATCAAATCCCGCAGTGCCAGACGTGTTCCGCTGCTGAAGCCAGTGCATGTCCAGGCCCGTCTGAAGTTTGCCAGAGAGCACATGGATGATACAGCAGAGGATTGGGAGAATGTCATGTGGTCAGAAGAACCCAAAGTAGAACTTTTTGGTATAAACTCAACTCGTCGTGTTTGGAGGAAGAAGAATACTGAGTTGCATCCCAAGAACACCATACCTACTGTGAAGCATGGGGGTGGAAACATCATGCTATGGGGCTGTTTTTCTGCCAAGGAGACAGGACGACTGATCCGTGTTAAGGACAGAATGAATGGGGCCATGTATCGTGAGATTTTGAGCCAAAACCTCCTTCCATCAGTGAGAACTTTGAAGATGAAACGAGGCTGGGTCTTCCAACATGACAATGATCCAAAACACACCGCCCGGGCAACAAAGGAGTGGCTCCGTAAGAAGCATTTGAAAGTCCTGGAGTGGCCTAGCCAGTCTCCAGACCTCAACCCCATAGAAAATCTGTGGCGGGAGTTGAAAGTCCGTGTTGCTCGGCGACAGCCCCAAAACATCACTGCTCTCGAGAAGATCTGCATGGAGGAATGGGCCAAAATACCAGCTACTGTGTGTGCAAACCTGGTAAAGACCTATAGTAAACGTTTGACCTCTGTTATTGCCAACAATGGTTATGTTACAAAGTATTGAGTTGTATTTTTGTTATTGACCAAATACTTATTTTCCACCCTGATTTACGAATAAATTCTTTACAAATCCTACCATGTGGATTCATGGATTTTTTTTTTCACATTCTGTCTCTCACAGTTGAAGTGTACCTCTGGTGCAAATTACTGACCTCTGTCATCATTTTAGGTGGGGGAACTTGCACAATCGGTGGCTGACTAAATACTTTTTTGCCCCACTGTATTTATCCATCCACCCATCCATCCATCCATGTCCACTTATTTAAAGTTTTGTAATGGTGGCAGCAAGCAAAGGTATTCAAGTTGTCCTTCTCCACAGCATCACTTTCAGTTTGGACTGGGGAATCCTGAGACCTTCCCAGGTCAGGTGAGATCTGTCCATTGGATTCTGGGTCTAGCCTGGTGTCACCTCTCAGTTGAGTGTGCCTGAAAGAAGTTCCCAGGCGATCCCCTAACCGGATATCCAAATGACCTCAACCACATCTTTAAAGCTGAACAAAGATACCCTGCAGAGGAAACGTGTCCACTTGTATTCCCTACTTTAATCTTCCGGTCATTACCTTGATACATGACCAAGGATGAGGGTTGGAACATAGACTCTTAAATAAAAAAACTTTTCTCTTCACCACAACAGCCCAGTACAACACCCACATCACTGCTGATGTTTAATGAATCCATCTCATCCTCCACTTCCTGATAATTAGAGAATGAACCATAACTCACACTTAGAGGTGCTGACACTCATCCCAGCTGTTTTACACTCAGTTGAGGGGTGAAGGTCATGCAGTGACCTTGAGTTAATAAAAGCAAAACAAAAAATGCAACAATACCAAAAATCTATCTTTAGAGGCCCAAACCATTTTTGTGCCAAGCTGGACTCGTGCTTATTAAGGCTGTAAAGCTGAATTTTTTATACATGGGAGTTTATGGGAACTGACTCCAGCCTCAAGTGGCCATGATAGGAACTGTGGTTTTTGGTACATTCCCCTCCCATGACCACTGACACCAGCAGGCCCAGCAGTTTTCTGTTACTAAACAATTACTTTTATTAATACTGTGAACCAACACTGTGTCGGTGGAAAAGGGATATATGCCTTCAGTACCTCCGTAGGCTGCACTACATCTTCTCGCATGTCAGTGAGTATTATTGCTCTCTAGCAATGTTGGATTAACAGTATCTTTGCATCAATGTGATGAAGTGCCTTGATTTGTCAGGCATCTGCTGGTTAACCAAAACAGACATTTTGTCTATATTTTTGAGCTGAAGATCCAGTACACGCACATCATGATAAAATATTACATTATATTGCCCACCCCTACTGGCTTACATCACTGTTAGGTTCAGTCGATGTCAGTTTTAATGACCTGTGTACCTGCCTTAAAAATAAAAACACTTTCCTTTTGTTTCTTAGCCGTAAATTCTTGTAAATGTGAAACCATGCATTGCTATATTATAAGAAACTTTCATAAGACTTCAGCCTGAAATGACCTCTGTACTTCTTCCCATTATAGTCACAATGTTGTGTCTGATGCTTACAGTAAAGAGGAGTTGGCTGCGATTGTGGTGCTGGCGCCCAGTTTGGTAAATTGAGTGATGTTTGTGTAAAACAGTACAGTCGCGGTCCTGATGTGACAATGAAAAAAGTCACAAATAATTATTAGGTTGTCAAGGTTGCTCAGCTGTTTCCTCAAAAAACAGAAAACATCCTGTAAGCAGACAGCCATTAGGATCCCCTGCGCTTCCATCTTTCACACGAGCACGTCTCTGAATGATCCCAAATACTGACATTATATTACTTGCGATACTTTAAAGATTCTTTTTGATATTCATTATTAATACAGGTAAAACCATTTCCTAAAAAGTATAAAGTCTGCGGAGCTGTACAGTCTTGTTCAAAGTGCTGATCCTTTGTTGAAAAGTCAGAAAGTTGACATTGTGTCTTTTACTCAGCAACAGTTTAGCAGTCCTCTTTCTTTAAAGTCCAGGTGGCTCCACACTCTTATGAATGCTCCCCATGACGAATTAGAAAGTGAAAGATGTGGCAAATGTAACGCTTTTCAAAGGTCTGTCCTTCCACATTGTTTCTTTAATCCCAAAAAAATATGTAGATTCAACATACAAGTTCCCCCTGGTTCCTTAAACTCATCATACATACCGTATATATTAATATTCTTGAAATATTATATATTAACAATTCTCTTTTCAGTATTCTAAACAGCTTAGGCCAGACCTACATGGTGGTGAGACGGACCTTTCAAAAGTGTCCACAGGCGGTAAGAGGCACTGTCTTGTGTTTCTAAAACCTGACGTTAAAAATGAAATCAGTAGTCATGCTAGTAGACCGAGTTGTTGTCACAAAGAGGCAGTAAATATCCACAGCTTCTTATTCTTTGTCTCCATCTTCACTGCTTCCTGCAGAAACACAATGAGACAGAAAGGATTAATGTACATCACCCATTTTTACAGGCCACTGGGCATCTTTATCCCCAAAACATTGGCACATATCAAAGACATTTGGCAAGAGTGTATTTTCTCATTATTATGGCAATTCAGCTTTTGGCAATATGCTGCAGCCAACAATTGCATCTTTAATGGGCCAGGTTCCCAGACTGGGTTTAAGTCTAACACAGCAGAAAGATGCATTTTAGTTTTATTCTTTATTTGTCAGCGATCATGCACAAAAACTGTGATCTCATAAGATGCAGCTACTAGCCAGTTTCCATCTGACATCTCTGGGAAGAAAAAATACAGAGTGTAAAACCTTCATATCAACACGTTTACTGCAACGTTTTCATAAAACCTATTGAAATAAAGCTGAAAGTCCACATGATGATTGATTTTAAAATTCGCTGTGATAGTTTACAGAGGCAAAATTAGATATGTATATCCATTGTTAAAAATATGAGTTTCTCGTGAGTTTGCAGAAGTGACCTACCTCCTGCAGATTCCATATCAGAGTCTGAGATGTGAGTGATGGAGAACCGGGAAACGCTGGAGGGAGAGACGGTAAAGCGGGAATACTGCACGGCTGGTTTAGTGTCTGGGGTTGTGGTGATGGAACGGGGTGGAGGGGATTCAGATGCGGCTGAGGATGTTGGCAGTGGGAGTAGGGGGAAGTCATCTTCCCACTCAAAACCCGCACCTGAGTGAAAACAGCAAAGGGGAGGAAGTAATAGTTTGATATCTTAACATGAGAAAGTCTTCAGTGTGCTAATACATTGTGTGTAATCATATTCACATTTGCACATTTGAAAGTAAAAGAATAATACATACTCTCCTCCGAAATGTTCCCGTCTGAAGAGTCATCTGAGGCATTAACCCTTTCTTGGGGTTTGGTTCGAGAACCTTCTGCTCCTAAAGGAAAGCCATGCTCGGCGAGCTCTTTAGTTGGGCTTTCCTAGCAGTTGTGATATTAAAAGAGTCAGTGAGTGGACCAGAATAAACATTATTGATGTGCCATTAATAGAGCCAATATTAAGGCTAATCTTCCCTCTTTGACACTCACCTGGTCAAACAGATACACGGTAACATCGTCAAAAAAAGACACTGTTTTCTTCTTGTGTTCGAGCTCCTCCTCCAGGTTCTCCTCAGTGAGCAATGCTGGCATCTTGAGCAGGCTTCGCAATTTATGGGCCTCGCTGTTGTCGCTCACCACAATAGGCACTGGGTGGCACTCTTCCTCACTCTCTTCCCCTCCGCTCTGTTCCTGCATATTGTAGCTTTGCAGCTCCTCGTCCGACTCGTCGCTGTCATCAGTATCGCCGTCCTCCTCGTCGGCCTCCTCCCCGTCGGCCGGAGATGCTCTGCCCTCTGTTGCACGGAGCGGAGGCGGTGGGGTGGATGGAGGTGGAGGGGAGGAAGAGGAAAATCGTCTGGTGTTTGAGGTTTGTTGCAAAGCTACCTCATCTTTGGGTAAGGTGTGTTTCATTTCACTGGATATGCCTGATGGCCGGTTCTGAACCATCTCGGTTGCTGCCTCCTCTGAAGTTTCTGAAGTTTGAGCAGAGTCTTTTATGTCATCTGCTTCCTCCTTATCTAAATTTACGTTGGTGGCACAATCTCCATTCAGGGCACCAAGAGCTTCTTCCATGGCCCCCACCACCTCAGCTGCCCAGTCTCCCAAGGATGAGCTCTCTTCCTGTGATGGCCATTCATCCAGTCCTCCCTCAGTATCAGAAGGCTCTGGAGGAAGTCCTAAAGTCTCATCTTCGCAACAGTCCTCTGTCAAGTACTCCTCAATCTCTGGTGCAGGAGAGAATTCTGTTGTGTCTGTTACTGTTTGTTTCGTTTCAAGTTTTATGTCCTTGTTCACTACAACATCCTTTAGTTCTTCCTCTCTATCATTTTTCCTTTTTGCAGCTTTCTTTTCCTGCATGTTTGGTTCTTTTGCAATGTTTTGCTCATCTGTTTTCCCCATCTGGAGTTCCTCTCCCTCATGCCGAGTCTGCTTTTCATTCTCATAGTCTGAAAAGTAGGCAGAGTCTCTGTATGGCGTCTTATCGCTCAAGGGTAACAGAATTTGGTCATCTGCCTGTGATGCTTCTAGTGCCAAATCTTCACCCATCGATGACTCACCCTCTGTGGGCACCACTTTAGGTTCAATTCCCTCTTCCTCCAGGACTTCTTCCTCCTCCAGGCTGGCATCAAGAGCAGGTTTTCCTAAAGGTTGTTCACGAGGTTCATGAGGTTCTTTGGGAACAAACTCGGGGCTCTCATTATTTTCGGTGTCATAGCCGCTGTCCATAGCTTTAGGTGAGCTGGAAGGGTGGGATGACGCAGGGCTGGAGCCTTCACAAGACCCAGCTGCAGACGGCAGATCCATGGAATCCATGGAATCGGGTGTTCCTACCTGCTTTTGTAGCAACTTGAAGGCGGGAGAAGCATTCAGCTCACTGGACTCATCAGCGAAGATGCCTGAAGTAACATCAGTTATATCGTCTGTGATGTCTTCCTCTTCGTCATCGTCACTGCAGTCGAGTATGTCAGCAAGGCTTACATTGGAATCTTCACGGTCGACACCACTGTCACTGGTGTGACTCATCTCTGACTGTGGATCTGTCACCGCCACCATCACATGCGTGTTATCATCAGGAGGTGGAGTGGCTTGAGTGGCTTTTGTCATTGTTAGAGTCACCTCTTCTTTTCTAGGCTCTGGCAGTTTCTGTATGATTTCCTTAATAACGTCCTCCCTCTTCTCTTTAGCTTGGACATCATCAGTTGTAAGATCGACATACTGTTCTCCACAGTCCACAGATTTGGCCACGATGGGACCTCCTGGAGCTGGTGATAAATTGATCATCTCTTCATTGCTTGGCATGTCAATGACTTTATCTCTGTAGTTAGTGTGACTGTAGAGCTGACAAAAGCTTGTGTTTCGAACAAGCAAGCCAGTGAGTGGGTCAACAAAGTGCGAGTGGCAGCACTCTCCAGATGTTGGCACCTGAGTCTCACCTTCATGGCACATGTAAATGTAGGCATTGCAGTTTTCCGAGGGCACCATAGCATGATGTTTACTCAAACTAAGGCAGGCACTATTATCTTTGACCTGGTGTGGCTCAAGATAATCGATGGGTTTGGGTAGAGAGTGAAAGGCCAGGCTGTGTCCTTCTGGCCAGGAGTCCTCGATGTCTGTACTCGGCATTGTATAATGGAAATCGGCGTAGGTGTCCTGTCGGCAACTATGGCTTGCCCGTCTCTGGTGACCGGCACTGCTGTGGCGGTGCTTCGAAGGCCAAGTATTGCACGTGTGTCTCTCAACAAATATGTCCTCATCTTCCTCTTCTGAGTCACTGTCTCTGTGTCCGATGAAGAGAGCCCCCTGAGTCTCCATGTTTATACTGACAGAGTTACTGTTGTGTCTTGTGTGGCTGGGCATAGTCTTCCTCAGGGAACCCATCATGTCATAATAACCTCCAGTGACATTCTTTCCTATAATGGACGTCTGACTTGTGTCCAGGTATGTGTCTCTGTAAGCCTGCTGAGATGGACTGTTTATAGAATGGGATATCACTAGTGGGTTCTCCAACTCCCCCAAAGCCTGACGCAGGCTTCTTGAGCCCCAGCTTTCCTGATGATGCTCTCTGGAGAGCTCACCTCCGATCAGATAGTGATCTATTCCCAAAGGTGGTGAGTGGTCAAAATAATAGCCCCCATCTCGATCTTTATAGGACACATAGTGACTAGACTCCCAGGGTCGTAGGGGGCTGTTATCTGACACTTGACCTAAAAGGGGTTCCATTGTCAGGGAGATGGCGGGACTTGAGTCATTAGAGTCATACATGTCAGATTTATGGATGTCAGCTGACCAATAAGGACCCATAGTTTTAGCCTGTGATGGGCAGGCCATGCACTCACCCGAGTCTGCGCTCCCAGTCAGGAAGCTCCCACTGCTGCCCTGGTAGTCTGGGCTGTATGAGACCATGGTGTAGTCTGGATCAATGTTACAGTCTACTGGTTCCTCAATGCGAATGTAGTATTCACTGTTTACTGAGGGGCTATGGGCACTGAGGACAGGAAGTACACCTGGAGCGTGTAGATGTTTAGGTTGATAGTAGGAAGGAGAAACTCCATGGCTCAGGCTTTCCATGGGACAGCCTCCCACAATGCCTCCAGGTGGGTAAAATGCTTCCTGACAATGATGGTTTACCTGACCTAAGGTACTAGACGTGTCTGGGGCTCTGTATGACTGGTCTGCCCTGGCTTGCTCCCACTTGTACTCAAAGTTCAGGCCGTGGCTGGTTTCAGTGACTGTTAGTATGTCATCTCCAGACTCTGAGTGGTAGCCATCACCAGTAGAAAATGGTTCTAAGAGTGGGAAAGATGAGGTGGTTGATGAGGGGTGGTCCCGTGACATCGCTGAGGCACCACGCTGACTGTTGAATCCAGTATTGGGACGCAGGGAGTTCCAGCGTCTCTCAAAGTCCTCTTCGGCCTCGCTGGCCCCCTTGGCACATAGGTAGCTGAGCAGCAAGTGAACTTCCTCTGCGGTTGGCCTCTGATCAGGCTGCAGCCAGCAGAACTGCATCACCTCATACCTGTAGACCCAAAACACAAGGCACAAAGAAAGAAAGAAAAGTTTAATTAAAATTAAATGAAAGTAGGTGGGTGATAATGAAGTAATTAAATATATAAAAAACTCAAATACGTAAAATCAGAAAATAATATTGCAAAATCTAATATGCAACATAATCCAAACCAAAAAATCAATATATACACGTGCCATAACTGAGGCATGGAGCTGCACCAAAGCCCAGTATGGAAGTAAAAAGTTACTGCGATGTTCATTGTGAACTGTGAATCATACAAGGCTACAGCAACAGAGTCCAAGAATAGTGCAACAACAAAAGAATAACAATTGGAAGTTCATTAAACCTCCTCCTGAAAGGGATTTAATTGTGTTGCTTTATGTGTTGTGTTTTGTGGGGCGATCGTGACTCAAGAGTTGGGAGTTCGCCTTGTAATCGGAAGGTTGCCGGTTCGAGCCCCGGCTTGGACAGTCTCGGTCGTTGTGTCCTTGGGCAAGACACCTCACCCGTTGCCTACTGGTGGTGGTCAGAGGGCCCGGTGGCGCCAGTGTCCGGCAGCCTCGCCTCTGTCAGTGCGCCCCAGGGTGGCTGTGGCTACAATGTAGCTGCCATCACCAGTGTGTGAATGACAGGTTGTCCAAAGGCTTTGAGGTCCTTAGGGACTAGAAAAGTGCTATACAAATACAGGCCATTTACCATTTTTGCTGCATTTATGTGTGACTCACCAGCGTTCAGCGAGGGGTACTTTGAGCAGCGGTTTGGGCAGTCGCAGCTGCTGCTCCCTAACAGCGTAGGTCAGCACTTGTCTGTCAGAATAGTGTCTGTAGGGCTGGTTTCCCAGCTCGAACAGCTCCCACATAGTCACCCCAAGAGACCTGAGACACAGGACAAGATTAAATATATCTTATTAGTGACTTCATGTACATTTCATGTATACATTTCTTATAATCCTGCAGTAACGTCCATCCTTTTATCTACTGTTAAAAACTTACAACTATATAAGCGTTTGTTAGTGTATTAATATTATAAAAGCTCCTGTGTGTTTCATTCTTTATAACTTATATCCATGGAGTTAGGGCTGGCGATTTCACGTCTTACAAACTGTTCAAAAAGTAATAGAGAATTACAATAATATTATCATAATATATATTTGGCCTAAAACTTCAAAATTTAAATCTTATTCAACAGAATGCAATATAATCATTTTGTTTTAGACTTCTGGGAGTGACGACACGCTGGTGACATCCTCAGTAAGTTTGGAGCTAACTTAAGGATTGTTTTAGGTAACTTGGTACAGTATTTAAAATGATGGTTAAGGGCTATACATGATGTCAGCGATCGTCCTCACAAAATACAAAAGATCATTTGTATTGATCAGATACCAGATGTTGCTGTGTTTGGTCTGGTCTGCCACCAGCAGGTTTCCGTGCACCTCGTCCACCAGCTCTGGAGCGATCCAGCGCAGGGGCACGTACATCTGGTCTGATGTCACATAGTAATCGTCCTGAAACGAGGGTCAGGTAAATTGTTAAGTTGCAGAAATATGACAAAAAACAAATTCAAACTAAATGACCTGCTGGACAATTTAGCCTTTTCTGATATAATGCTAAAAAGTGAAAAGAACGTTCTTATAACCCTGCAGAAATTCACTCGACTGTGATTAATGTAAACTTAGAACCATTTGGGAACTGACTATTTATATAACGAGCTTGCTTTTTTGTTGCCTGCTAGTGATGAATACAGAATATATTTTCAAACTTTACAAAGAGCAACAGGACCAGTTTGTTGTTTGCTGATCTTTTTCACATTTAACACACTGGTTGTGTACCTTGTACTTTGTGTGGGCCAGACCATAATCTCCGATCTTCACTGAGACATCAGCCGTCAACAAGCAGTTTCTTAAAGCCAGGTCACTGGAGAGGGGGGTAAACAGCTGTTATGTCTCTCTAACATTAGCAAACACAAAACAACAAGACTAGAACATTTTTATCAATGTACAAAAATGCTTAGAAGTCCTGCAAACAACAGCATTTAGTCCTGTGTTTTCACAGTAGGCTAAAAATAAACAAAACAAATTAAGTAAATTTTACTAAAATGAAATAAAATATACAGGAAATGCCTTGCCGTAAGTGCCCAACAGGACAAGAGTAATTACTTGTATTGTTTATGTCATTTAAAGCTTCAGGTACTTCTTATTTTGCATTTGAAATATGAATCTATACTATTATAGGTAAACTTATCCACCATGATTTAAAGTCATGACTTGAATACTTTAAGTATGTTTTGATGATAAAACCAGGTGTACTGTTGTAGGAATACAACTTTTTCTTTTTTTGAGTATGAAGTGAAATGAAAACTAGATAAAATAACAATAAATTATTGGAAAAAATACAAAAACTGGAGTCCTGGAGAGGAGGGATCACCGCCTGCAACAAAATCACTGATGCTGGAGTCTTTAGGGAGCACTCAGGCAGCACCAGGATATTGTTTCAGGAAGCGACCGAGAGGCAAAAGGCTAATCTCAAATTCAGAGCGAGATATCTGTAATACTTAGTAGAAAAATCTCATTGAAATAAAAAAAAAATATCTTTTTGAATAGAGCACAGCAGACAGAAAAATAACACACACACACAAATATGAAAAACGGTTAATAAAGCTGGATTTTCAAGAAGTTTGAAGGACATGTTTGAGGAGGGCTTTTGATTCATTCAACTGAAAGCAGATCAAGCTTGGGTTAAGCATTCACTGAACGTTAACCGATTTAAATGAATGGACACGTGTGAGGTAGTTTGGAGGCTTCAGCAGTAATACTCTACAAATAAACTGCATTAGATGACTGCATCTTGTCTGTTAGTAAAGCCATCCGGTGTTCTCACTGAACAGCAATGACTGAAATCTGTTATCAGTATTGAAGAACAGTAAGTTATGATATACAGGCTCACTGCTGTAGATCACAGAGACGATAACCTTATGGCTAAAATCAAAGGCGTCCTTTAATTCTACTATCCAAGAAACCAGATGAGTCAGATGGTGACTCTTAAATTAATGATCGTTATCAGGGCAAAAACCTGAGTATCTGTTGGACACCAAAAGAGTGGTAGTCGGGTCACTTTGTGCAAATATTCTCTGCAAGCTTTCAAAACTTTTTGGCAGCATTTCACCAACGGGTAGAAATGTTTTTGAACATGTGCGACTGCTCTTCTAACTTCTGCATTTCCCAAAGAAGTTCTCTTTTCCAGGCCACCAGGGTAAATACAAATTAATAACTTTGACCACCTTCTGGTAAAAATTCGTTTTAGAAATATGTACGAGAGCTAGTCCTAGCCGATGTCTTTCTAACACAATACGTTGACGATTTGGAAATAAAGTCATAGCAGTCTGGACCGTTTTAAAATATTTAAAAAATACAGGCATTTACGAGAGTCACACCTTTTGGTCTGCATTTTGAAAGTCTCTGGTTAAGATCAGACTGAAGGTGAGTCGGGGCCTGTGCTGGGGCAGAACTGAGGCATACAAAAAACTAACTGCTTCAGCTAAAAGAGGACTGATGATATAGAATAATTGTGTTATTTATAGGGTAAACAGAGGTAAACAGAGACTGCCTGCTTGACTGAACAGCATCAGTGACAGCAGTCGGATTTCTCAGGCTTAAGTCTGAAACGACTCTTTACCTGTGCGTGAAGTTGTGTTTGTGCAGGTGCAGGAGGCCTGAGGAAATGTCACAGGCCATCCTTTGAAGAATCAGGGGCTCTGGGCTCATGGTTTCAGAGGTTCTGCAGCTTCTGAGGTAACCCTTCACATCCCCCTGCACATGAAAGAGAGCTATAAAACATCTGTATGACCACTGGAGGGCAGTCTTACTATTTTACTGCGTCGTCTTTGTCCAGTCATGTAAACTTTGATTGGTGTCAGAAACCGGAACATTGCACAGGAGAAGACCAGACGAACTAGCAAATTTGTTGTCTTCACTTTTCTTTATGGAAATGGATAATTAGAGATTTTAGGGATGAGCCGAGAAATCCGGCCATCTGAGTGAATTAAGCTTCTCTTTGGACTAAATATCATCTTCTTGGCAGTCTTCATTCTAGTTTGTCTTAAAGCTTTAGACTGTTTGGAGTCTACATAATAAATAACAAGTTTGATGCTAATAATTGCAAAGTTTCCTCTAAGTTAGATCTGAATGGGATGTTTTTGGTTTAGCTTTTGCTAACATTTCCACACTCGACCTCGCCTTATAAGAGGAACTACCCACCTGCACTTAACCTACAGTGGGAATAAAAATAAAAGATGAGAAGTGGCAGGAGGCTCTTGGTTTTACTATTATTCACTATAAATATCTGTGTGTAATCTACTAAACCAATCACGGTGAAGGATTCTGGGAAGTGGTTGGAGTGGCACAAGTGTAAATTGACTCACTTTAAGCTTGTCTGCCAAATACTTACAGCAGCTGCCAAGAAGGATTTTATTAGACAGTTAATATAACATTCTACAATGACAAATTACTAAAATGCTTTCAATCAGTTGAAGTACTACAGAATTTGGATTAAAGTCAACAGTCAAAAAAGTTGTCAAGGACATTAATAAACTAATGTTAAACACGGTGATTTTATTAAAATATTAAACCCTTTAAATTAAACTGGGATCGTCAAAATAAAATCCCCAGTTGAGATTTGGTATTGTATATTTTTTTTTCATACAATGATTTAAAGAGTGTCTCTGTGCACCTGTCTCATGGCTTTGAATACTCACCAGTGGACAAAACTCCAGCACCAGCAGGTAGGGAGTGATCTCAGTGCACTGGGCCAGACACTGCAGCAGAGCAGGATGCTGGAGGGCACTGGAGAGCAGAAGAGAACAGGATCTCAGCATGCACATATTATGTATCACCTTTAAACACGAGTATATGTTTTAGTATTACATGGGTATAAATACTTTTGGTATTGAGATATGGTTGATATATTTGAGTATTCAAGAAAATATTAGACAACCACGCTGAGACACCATCCATCTTAATTTAACAAGTACTGTTTTGTGGTAATATCATTTATTTTTCATTCTTCATACTCTGCTTTTATTTTTTCCATTTAACCTTAAAGTACATTTAAAGTGTTTTTTCTTTTACTCTGATTCGATTTTAACCTTGATCTGCATTTTATTCTTGCACATGTACCAGGCATACATTTATTCTAACTTATTATTCTTATGATACTCTCTATGCACCGATCACCTTTAACAACTTTAATGCAATCCACCGAGAGGTCTGTCATTATTATACTTTTACAAGCTTGTATGTGTTACTGTTATTGCCGCTGAGAAAATTTTAACCTATGTTAACGACAAAGGGGCAAAATAACAGCAACACGTTAGAATATAAACACCGTGACCTCAGTCTGATTTTTTTTTCCAACAAAAATGGAAAAAGTATAAAATTTTTAAAAGAAGAGTTTATGACAGAGTTATTGTATTGGCTTTACATTGCATTTGTATTCCCAAGGAAGTATAAAGTATAATTTGCCCAGATAATGCCTGAATCCCTCTGCAGGGATAAATAAAGGATTAATTATTAGGATGAATAATTATATATTACAGTATTTATTAAGTATATTTAAAGACATGCATCCTTAGTTTTAACTAAAATATTTGACTGATTGTGATTGGAAAACAAAAGCATGATGCTATACATAAAAGTTACAGAAAAGCAAGTAAAAGCAAGTTTCATAGATCCTGGGAAGCTGACCCGTCAGTATTTTATAAGTTTATCTCAAGTTTTGAACATAAAACATTTGCAGATGTCTGCCTCAAACACCCGGAAGGGTGACAAGAAAGAGAATTGAGAGAAACCAGGAGCAAACGACAAACAAAAATGGACTAAAACGTCAGGACAGAGGACACAAAAATGACAAAGACATGAGAGATGCTCAGGGCTCAGGGGTGGCTCAGGTTTACCTGATCCAGCTTCAGTTAAGGAGACTTTATTAAAATGTAGACTGGACATATGTAAGCACTACTTCTGCCCTTTCAATCAGTACTTTTAGACTGTAGATTTTACATGTACTGCTTAAATTGTCCATGTAAGAATAAACTACAGACACATGTGAGGGAGGTGAAGGTGTACCGGTAAGGCTGTGCTTCTTCCAGGAAGTGCATCTGGTCCTGTACGCTGGCACTGGCTTTGAGTTCCTTGACCACCACTTGGGTGGTGTTCAGGCCTGCGTTCACCTCCCCCAGAAGAACCTGAAACAAGTAGAGACAAATGCATACAGGGGAAGGCACACAGACAGGATGGCCACGTTCACATAAGCAAACACATTAAACATGCAATGGGAGTACCATTACACAAAGACAGACAAAACGAGATGAAGCAGGCATGCGGGAGTTCAGCAGTGCAGATAATACGCACAAACAGATGGACATACCCAGTGACGGTGCACAAGGATGAGGAGGGTGGATGAATATTCATGAGTGAACAGTATGAATAAGAAAAGGAGGAGAAGCAGACAAAGAAGCAGAAGGGGGAAACGAGAGAGAATGACAACAACATGTTATCTGGTTGTAAAAACATGTTAACACACCAGAAGGTTTAGGCTGCAAGGAGGGCTATTACTTTGAAAATTTAGCAGCGTAAAATTTGTTCTCAAGGCCTAAGTCTATCACTTTGGGAACAAGCTGACATCAAAGGCGAGAGGATCAGGCTGGCATTACACACTCAGACATTTCAGGTAACGCAGCGTGTCGGACATTTTTAACCGACTCCCGCTCCGAGCAGGAGCCGGGATCACAGCAAAGACTAACAGCCATGATGTGAGTCTCAACGATGCTGCGTTTCATCTACCCGGCAGGGAGCGACAGATTTGAAATTACCAGCAGGTTTTTATGAAGATTGAGGTTTCTGAAGTGGGCTCACCTTCCCAAACCAGCCATTCCCAATCTCTTTCAGGTAGAGAAGACTGTGGCGGCTGAGATCTGTTGATTTCAGGAGTTGGACTGAATAAGACAGAGAAAAAGAGAAAAGATGTAACAGAGATTGGTGAGTGTCAATCAAAAGCCTTTGAACTGAAGTCATGGTCACTCACAGCACTAAACATTTTGCATGTTTTTGTCCATTTTCTACAAATTTCTTTGCGTTATCGTCAGTGATTTAAACTATTTAAACCGCGCTCATTGAGAAAAAATGAAAGTACAAGTGATGAATTGCAGCTGTCCTTGTGGAAAGTTGGTGTCAGTGGTAACATTTAATTTCTTTAACTAAAAAAACAAGATTGTCACTGATATATAAAATGAATCCACCTGTAAGTGGCATAAATTATTTGTACACACATTAAAGTTTCAACTCCCCCATTTCAACTGCACATGCATATTCCATGTGTGCAGTTTACATAATTTTGACACACTAAACATACTAAAACTAATAATCTTAATGTTATATGTATTTGTCAGTCAGATGGGTCAAGTAAAGTAAAATCCACTAAACACAAATCATTTCCAAAAATACAATCGGTTCTTCTTCACTGGACAGTACATACGATATATTGGATCAAAAGTACATTATCATTAGAATGTAATGCAATGTAAACATTTAATGTTCCATTATCACGCAACAAAATCATGATGGCACTGATGGATTTCACCACTCAAACGGGGCTCGGACATAAGGAGTGCTTATCGACTATATGAAAATGGAGGGAAACCAAATGCCGAAAAAAGTTTAAGTGTTCATTAAACAATTATAAATAGAAGAAGAGTGCACGTCTTACACTTGAATGCCTTTTTAAAAAGGTTTTCAACTTAAAAAAGATTAATATTTAATTAAAGTAGTATTTAAAAGCTTCTGAAAGACATCTTACACCTGGAAGCACTGAATAAAATGTTCTTAATTTAAACATTTCTTAACATCTGCAAGTTCAAAAAAACATCTGCATTTGCTGGGGTTCCTGTTTTTTCTGTTTTTAATAGTTTACCCCACTTTAATGCATTTTATTGTTTTATTAGTTCATCATAAGTTTATTAACCTCTCTAAAACATCTATGCGAGAGCTCCTCTGAGCCTGGGACAATTTCCCAAAGAACAAAAAGAGATCTTTTATCTTACCACGATCACATTTCTTGATCTTTTTTATTCTCTCTGCCTGTTTCATCATAATACAGATGAAATGGATTATTCTTTAATAATAAAAGATTTCCTGGTTTTACTACTTTCTATTATAATGACTGGACTTAAACCTGAAACATATACCAAAAGACTAATATGTACAACATGAAGAAATGATATGACGCAACGCACCAGATCCAGGTTGTTAAGTAGCCACTGAAGGGTCCATCCTCTGTTCAGTCGATTGCTGTTAACCGCCTCTAAAGCTAAACATCCGCACATGCCAGTGGATGCTGCCCATTGTTGCCCAGACAAAGCAAACTCTGCCCCTAAGTGTTATTCTCTACCGAGCCGTCTCTGTCACCGGTCTGTGTGGCGGTCCTCCAGCTCACCGGTGCATCGCTCTCAGCATCCCCCGATGACCCGCGTCCTTCCTGCTTGCTGAACATACCCAACCGCCCCATCCTGTCCCAGCTCCACCGAATGAAACAGACTGAGGGTAGCATCCCCTCCTCTCTCCCCTCACCATCTATCTCTTTCTTTCACTCTGTGTCTCCCACGATGGAACTTGGATTCTGGGCGTAGAGGCAGACAGACAGATCTTTGTGGTGCTATCTTCCCCCCTCCAGACTGCGACACAGTCCAGTCACTGTGTGGAGGCCATATTGGGCACCCCTGTCCCCTTCCCCTGACTGGTCATTCCTTACACCCACTTACACTCTTGCTGGGCCATAACAGAATAGCCACTATTGTCTTTTTGCTTAGGGCAGCATGGCACCAGTTAGGACCAGTCAGCAACACTGGAGCCATTATCTGTGAGCTCCATGACATAAGAATGAACTGAGCTTTGGTGATAACTGTGGCATGCAATGAGTTCCACCTACACCCTCATGTTTACCACAAATATTCATAATTCTGACGGAACAATGAGAGAAAAGAAACTCTTAAAGACTATATTAAGCATTTGTTAACTTTCACATTGTCTCTGGCACCATGTTTGGTTTGTGTGCACGCTGCAATGACATTTGTAAGGTATAGTGGGGTATCTGTATATATATATATATATGTAGGAGTATATATACTGTATGAGGGTGGATGTGAAATAATAGATTGAATTTTTCCTTAACATGTAAATGTTTACTCACAACAATGCAAAAGAAGCTGTAGCAGCATATGTTTGGTTGTCTTTGTATTATTCTACTAATACTAGATCTCTCTGTTCATGCATCCATGCACTCTTTATGAATTCATTTATTCCCAGGCCTTTCAGCCCTTAATTTAACCATCACGACTACGTTTCTAACCCTAACCTAATTCTAATCTTAACCCTAAGCCTAAAAGTTGTAAATTTCATGACATTTTAATCAGTCAATTGATCCAAAACTCTCACAAAGGTAGCCCTATGCATGTCAATGTAAGCTCGATTGTGTTTGGTCCTGTGTCCAAACACAATTGCTCAGAATAAGAACAGAAAAATATGCTCACAGAGTGCTTGAAATGAAAAAAACCCACATTACTGAGCTAAGTTCTGAGATCCTATTTATAAGTTAATTTCATTTGACAGCACTGACCGGCCCTTACTAAGATGCTGAGCATGTTGATAAGAATGCATCAGGCTCAAAAACCCCAGCAGCCGGGAAGCCTTTAGCGAGATGCACGTTGGCAAAATCAATCATGGCCAAATGGAATTCCCATTATCCCCTAACAGTCCAGTGCATCATGGCTCACTCTCTGCAGGTGCTGAGCTGTAGTGCTGTCCTTGGATAATCATTTAAAGCCAATTATGACGTTTAACCATCCTTTTTGTTTGGCTACAGACGACAGAGCAGCGAGACTGTTCTATATGAGATAAATAAGGATCATTTTGAGCTGTGAATCATGTAACTGTGCCGAGGCCAGCGATGAAAGAAGCGGGAAATGAGTAGAACATCTCCCTTTTTTTGCTTCAATTCCTCATTGTGTTTTTATGTGTGTGTGTAGCTGTTCTCATGTGTAATATGAGTGGGTGTGAGCTCCATTAGTCGTTACAGTGCAGCCTGCAATGCACAACAGCTGCATCAGGGCGGGTCCTTGAAACTGGGCTCTGGTCTGAGCCAAGCTCTCGCAATACCGGTGTCTCATTAGGAACTCCACTTATTCACACAGTCCAAGCACAGCCCCACAGCGCTGCAGGATGACAGAAGAGATGGGAATATTGGCTGAAATCCTCCTGCTTCAGCCCTCAGGAATTATCAGACATTAGAAATCTGAGACTCACACCAGCACGGTGTTGAAAGTAACGTCAGGAGCTTTCATTCTTGGAGCCCCTTCATTCGCTTCCTCAGTCATTTTGTGGCAGTCACTGCTCTTCCTTTGTAGTTTTTTCATGCTTTTTCTTTGTTTTTGTAATTAAATGTTCTTCTTCTCTCTTTCTTTCTTTCTTTTATAGTTTTAATATTTTATCCTCATGAAAAAGCTTTCTAAACTGCGTTTGTAGGAAGATATACAGATAAGTTTGAAGTTGAAGTAGAAACGTTAGAGTAAAATGAGACCTGTTCTTGATGAAATGGCAGCAAATAACTGAAAACTAAAATTATGAGAAACGTGAGAAACATGAAATGGAGCGAGACGGATCATTTTCTTTACCTCATTTCCCTTAAAAACAAATACCCCAAATGATGTCACTGGGTGAGGCAGTCCTCAAGGTGCAGTAATGAATCCCTGACTGCCACTACAATACAAACCATATGGCTCCTATTATTTACAGAAGAAAAAACGCCTGCTTTAAAGGATCAGGTTCCAAAATCATAGGAAATAAGTAAGAGAGTGTTTTCTAACGCGCACAACGTTGTATACAAATGAATTTGGTTTTAATTGCCAAAGTTTTGCTTTTGATGCCATGAAACCAAATCTGCCTGTCTAGATCATAGACTGTATATAAAAGATGTTGGAAACTGTGATCAGGAACGTCTTTGAAACCAGATGTGACCAGGATCTACCTGACAAAAGAGCGACACTGCATGATCAGACCATAACAACTTGTCAATCACACGGCTAACGGGGACCACAATTTACAAAAAGCACATCTTGTTGAACTCAGAAAGCCTTGAAATGAGTGATTAACATAAAAACTCTTGAGGAAAGTGTTTGCTGAAGTCCTTTCCTGCAGGTTTCTATACAGTCCAAGCGATAACCTCTGGGGGCTGAAAAAGTCTGCCAACAAAGAAGTGCCAAAAACTGCAGCTCCTTCAGTGGCTGTTTGAGTCACTCTCCATGGACTCCTGTGATAAAACGCATTACAGCATTAAAAAGCAGGTTTACAGCCTGGTAGTAAAACACAGTTTTGTCTGCAGACCCTTTCCTCCCCCATATCAACCGTGCTGTGGGTAAACAGCTTTCAGAACCTATCCCCTGGCATGCCAGCAAGGCCTAAGTTTATGTGTGTGACCACTTTGTGTAGCTGAGCGGAGGCAGTGAAGTGGAACAAAACCACAGGTGACACTACGCTACTATGTCCATCTATTTTTTTCTGTAAGTAAAAATTGACCTGACTTTTCAGACCCGGGTTGCATCCATCTATCATTAAAGGTATATTGTGTAGGCATCATAAAGAATAAGAAACAGAATTCTTCCTTATTAAAATAAAATTACCCTTCAGGATTTTATTTTTTTATTCGACTACATTCAGACGTGAAACCGAGCAAACATTTACATTTCGGTGTATTTGTGCTTTGTTGCAGACCCGCGTTTGCGTGGGCTCGATCCACAAAGTCTCACCACACTCCAGTGCCATAAGTTTATCAGGCAGCATCAGCCCATTAACACACAACAAGGACCATTGTCACATACGAGCAAAAAGGAGAAAGAAAGCATCAGAGTGAGAGGGGAGAATTCTCACTGGGGTTTTGTGCTCTTGCATGCCTCACATACCAACAAACAGCAGTGTAGGCTGGCCGCCTGGACATTATTATACAACAGGCAGATGTTTGTGGGAGAGAGTGAAAGCTAAAGAGCACAGAGTTCATTCTGTAGGGACCTGCAGCGAGGGATTGTG
Source organism: Aulonocara sp. 'chitande type north' Nkhata Bay (assembly GCF_057382095.1). Taxonomy (NCBI): domain Eukaryota; kingdom Metazoa; phylum Chordata; class Actinopteri; order Cichliformes; family Cichlidae; genus Aulonocara; species Aulonocara sp. 'chitande type north' Nkhata Bay. Next base: position 24,743,781 of record NC_141351.1, on the reverse strand, counting down.
GGATAGGTGGAGATCCAGCTGACCGAGGCTAGCGTAAGGGTGGTGTTCACTCCAGGGACAAATGTTGACGAATGCCAGACACACTCTTATGTTACTCTCACACCCTTGATATGCACTTGAATGTGTTATGTTCTGGTACTTTTACTAAACTCCTGAAAGGTTTGCATCAGTTTGTAAATGACTGCACGCATAAATGACTAACCAATGATTAAAAATTGTCACAAGTGAAATTAGGATTGGATATTCTTTAAACTCTGGTTCATTTCACATCGTGCCTTCCAACAGCAGAGAAAAAGCACAAATCACTTTAAAGTTGATCCGTGGATTTCGGAGATTTACTCTGTGAGAAAACAGCAAAGGAAAATGGGAGGACCCTGTTTAACTGCTTCTCCTTTTTCAGAATCAGAATCAGAAGACTTTATTTATCCCCAAGGGGCAATTAACAAACAACAAAGTGACTGAAAGGTGAATAAATAACTATAAGTGACTAAAAGTGAATAAAGTGTCGGTAGTATAAGAAGAGTGTGGAGTAGTTTATGTTTATGGGTGTGGGAAATGTTCTTATCGGCTGGAGTTAAAAAGCAGAGTGGCTGAGGGGACAAAGGTGGCTCTCCTCCTCCTCTCTGTCCTGCAGGAAATGCATCGGAGGCGTCGCCCAGAGGGGAGCCATTGAAATGCGGGGTGAAGAATGTGAGAGGGGTCGTTGATGATTTTGGCGGCCTGTCTAAGAGCCTGTTGACTGAAAACCTGCCAGAGTTCTGACAGGTAGGCCAATGATTTTAGAGCACACTGATGCGGTGTGCTGCAGTCTGTTCCTGTATGAAGGCTGAGGGAGTGGAACCAGCAGCTGATGGAGGTCATGATGCTTTCCAGGAAGGCGTAGTAAAAAGTCATCATGATGAGTGTGCCGACTCCAAAGGAGTTGAGTTTCCTAAGGAGGTATAGCTGTTGGTGGCACCTCCTGAGAATCTCTCTGTGTTGGCAGAGAATTTCAGGAGGTTGTCAAAGATGGTTCCCAGGTATTTGTGCTCCTCAACTACCTCCACTGGCTTCCTGTGGATGGTGGTGGTGACTGAAGCAGCCAGATCCCTCTGCCTACTGGAGAATTCACCACCATCTCTTTGGTTTTGCTCACGTTCAATTCAAGTTGGAGCTGTCACACCACTCTACAAACTCCTGCAGAGTGGACCCGTGGTGTTGTGAGGGGCCTGACAGCAGTGACAGGAGAACTGAGTCGTCAGCATATTTAACCAGGTGACAGTTGGGCTGTGTGGATCTGCAGTCATCGGTGTAGAGGATGAAGAGAAGGGGGGAGAGCACACAGCCCTGGGGGGAGCCAGTGGAGGTGGAACGGAGACCGGAGAGAGTTGCTGACCCGAACTTTCTGAGTCCTGTTGGTCAAAAAGTCCAATATCCACAGGATTAGCTGCTCATCCAGGTGAAATTGGGTGGAAAGTTTAAAGGCTGGAATATGAGGCTGCAGAGTGTTGAACGCTGATGAGAAACCAGCAAAAAGAAGTCTGGCGGAGGAGTCAGGGAGTTCCAGATGTTTGTGGATGGAGTCCAAGATGAAGATTTTTGCATCATCGACACCTCTGCGTGCACGGTAAGCAAACTGGAGTGAGTCCATCAGGGGTCATTTGCTCTTACCATGTGCTGTTTTATGATCTTCTCCATGGCCTTCATCACCAGGGAGGTGAGGGCCACAGGACGAAGATCATTCAGAGACTTTAGGTTGTTTCTTTTGGGGATGGGGATGACTGGAGTGTTTCCACAGCTGGGGGACGGTGTGACTGTCAGCTGAGTGTTGAAATAGAGTCCGGAACACACTTCCTAGTTGCCCTGCAAAGGGCCTCAGAACTCGACTGCTAATGTTGTCAGGGCCGGGTGAGCTCCTCTCCCTGGTCCTCCTGAGGGCTCTCACCACATCCTCAGTCCTGAAGCTGAGTGCAGAGCTGCCAGGTTTGAGTGAGGATCTGGACTCCTCAAGCTGGGACATGTTGTCCATCTTAAACGTGGTGTAGAAAGCGTTGAGGTCGTCAGGGAGGGAGGAGGGGTTGCTGCCCTCCACCTGGATGGTTCTGGGGGTGGTGACCACCAGTGTTGGTCAAGTTACTTGAAAAAAGTAATCAGTAACTAATTACTGATTACTCCCCCAAAAAAGTAATCCCGTTACTTTACTGCTTACTTATTTTCAAAAGTAATTAATTACTTAGTTACTTAGTTACTTTTTAAAAACACGATTTACAACCTGAAGAGGTGATAAAGTGATAGATCTTTCAGCCCAATTCTACTTTTTCTGCATAATCCATCATACAAAATGTAATCAAATGGAAAAGTCTCTTTTTAAAACTTGTTTTATTAGTTTTAATCTTTTAACTTTATGCATCAAGCAAAAATTAATTATATGCAACATTCACTGAGTTGAATAAATTAGTTTAACATTTAAACCTATTTTCTGCACATTCCAGCACATAAAATAAAATATTTTGTGTGTTTACACTCAGTCTTTCAAATAGATGCAAGTGAAACACAGCAGAAAATAAATAAAGTCAAAGACTCAGCGGTCCTGTTGCTCTATTTTCACCTGTAAAGCAGGAGTGGGGTAGGCGGAGGTTTACCCTGGTGCAGGTGTGCCGCGGTCAGTGGAAGAATCCGCGAGTTTCTCTGTGAGTTTCCCATTACGTCGTAGCTACTCGGTGCTTGCTCGGAAGTTTAGGGGTTTTTTCACTGTAAAAAGAAGTTTTCTTCCCACGCACAGCGGACACTAATGTTTTTGTCACTTTTTATGGAATCAAACTCAAAGTAAGGTCAGTACTTCCACGCTTTAAACGCTGCACGCTCATACTCTCTCTGCACTCGATATATGATCCACTGTTGATCTGCACACAGCTGTTGTCACTAACGGCGCACTCGCTTAGTCACTGTCGTGAGACATTCTCGCAAAAAAATCACGGTTTTAGTAACGCAGTAACGCAGCGTTCCTACGGGAAAGTAACGGTAATCTAATTACCGATTTTGCAATAGTAATCCCTTACTTTACTCGTTACTTGAAAAAAGTAATCAGATTACAGTAACGCGTTACAAGTAACGCGTTACTGCCCATCTCTGGTGACCACAGTATTCACAGAGGCCATGGTTTTGAGGCCCTGCCAGGCTGAGTGGAGGTCCCCTGTGGTGAATTTTTTTTTCAAGTGTGTTTTTATACTCCAGTTTAGCAGTTTTTATGGTTTTTATTTATCTTGACCTCCCTGTTGACCTCCTTTTTGTCCAGTGCAGAGCCGGTGAAGAAAATCCTGAAAAAGGATTTTTTTTTACACCTTTACAGGTCCCTGTATGTTTTTTTTAACCATAGGGAGTATACATGATAGTTAGACTGTCTCCCTGCTGTCACTCGCTGGTTTGCTGGCTCCCATTTTGAAGCCTTTTTGGCCGTCATCATCGTGCATCTGACTGAACTAATAGTAGGCCCGCCCTAAATCATGGCCTGCTTTATTGTCCTTTTTGACAGTAATGGGAACCATAATTTAGAATGGTGGAACTGAAACCATGAACTCATCAGGAAGGTGTTTAGCTGGGTTGTTTTCTTATTGACTTCTACACAGTCACACCTATTCTCCAACTGCCTCCTTACTGGCCACTAGAGAGAGTGTCCAAGTAAAGCCCTTCTGCACTGACTTCACTCTTCAGCCTCTTTGAAAATGCTCCAGTTTAATTCAAAGTTCCTGCCCGTGTCTGTGTTTGGAGTACTCGTGCTTCCTTGGAAAATATGACGTTACTGTTTGTTTACTGGAAGAACTGAAAGGAATTTCTAAAAGCTGAAGAACTCCACTCCACTGGGACCTTTTTTGTGTTTTTATATATATATATATATATATACATATATATATATATATATATAAAAACACCCAGCACGCCCCTGCGGGCGGTTTATCCTTCAAGCTCGGGTCCTCTACCAGAGGCCTGGGAGCTTGAGGGTCCTGCGCAGTATCTTAGCTGTTCCCAGGACTGCGCTCTTCTGGACAGAGATCTCCGATGTTGTTCCCGGGATCTGCTGGAGCCACTCGCCTAGCTTGGGAGTCACCGCACCTAGTGCTCCGAAGCAGCTGGATAGCGTAGTGGTTAGACTACACGCCTTTGGAACAGAGGATCGCAAGTTCGATTCCTGCCTGGGGCGTCTGTATCCAGTAAGGGTCCTAAGGCTAGACCCCCTATGCTAAGCAAGCCTACCGCAGACATGAGCGATAAACTGCTTAATTTTAATTTTGCTAAAAAAAATTAACCATTATTTGTACAGGTAGTTCACTGTAAACTGGATTCAAACATAGAAAACAAAGGAAGTTAACGTGCAGTGTTAACTTTAAAAACTCGTGGATTGGGAAGTCCTCGTTACACCTCGTGGAAACAAAATTTAAAAGTAAAACATCCAAAAGGTCAAGTAACAAAACTGTTCTTTAAACTGCAAGTGTTGCTGGAGCTTTGATTTGTAGGAAAAGAAGTTCCTCTTTGTATTAGTAATGCCATGGCACCACAAGCCACATCCACCCTTTTGATTTGAGGCATGAAGTAAGCAGCAGCAGAGAAATTAGTTGTAGCAGCGTCCTGATTGCAGTCACCTTCAACCACAACAGCCAGCTGCTCCTGATGCACAAACAGAGGCTTCTGTTCTGCACTGTGCTTCTTAATGTTTGTTGGAGTTATTGCTTGGAAACGAGTGCCATAGCACGAGTATGTTGTAAAGAAAAAACACAGCTGAGTAATCAGCATGCAAACAAACATTAACACGTTTTATTTCAGTTCAGAAATGGAATCAACGCTAGATTTCCTAAAAGTAAAATAAAGATAAAAATTGTTCTTTTTTGAATCCAGAGAAGTTATTTTAACTATTTAGCTTAATTTACCTCCTGTTATCGAGCACTAAACATGCTGTAGTTTAAAGATGGCAGTCTAGGTCAACCCACTTTGACCAAACAGACTGAAATATTTTCCAATTTTCCAATCCCATCCAGTCGAATGGAGTCTTTGCCAGGCCGATTCTGGCCCCCGGGTCTTATGTTTGATACCCTTGCATTAGGTGAATTGCAGGGAAAGTTTGGTCCAGCTGATTGGCTCCAGCCCTCGCTCAGCTAAACTGAGCTGAACTCACCTGATCGAGCTGGTTGCTTGGCGACTGGCAGGGACACCTCAGTGAGCGGCAGGATGTAGACGTCAGGACTACCCTGGGAGGCCGGCGAGGCCAAGGTGGACATGTCTGCATGGTACTCCTCCCCGTCCACATTCTTGAATTCCTGCAACACGCCAGGAAACATGCACAAAAGGTCAAAGGTCAAGCTAATGAAGAGTCTGCTCCCACATGGGAAAAAAAAGAAAATTCAAAACTGTAAAACAGTGCAGAGTAAAATTTCAATAATTATGCAACTTCAAACTTAAACAGCATTTAATTTGAGAGTCAGCTCCTTAAAATGCAACTCGCACATTAGAAGTGAAAATTCTCCAGAGACCTCCGCCGTTTTGTAATTTGAGGAAAATATTCATGATGGAAACTTGCTGTGTGTTAATGCATGTTAAATCAAAGCATGGAGGGTTCTTTCATACCAATGAAAACACTGCAGCTTTTGGCCCTGTGCATTTATATTACAATGATGTCAGTGGGAGCTGACAAGTCTTCCACATTAAATGATGAGCAGACTCCTAAATCTATTAAAGAAACAACAACTTTATAACTTAAACTTTTTCTCAACTTCATTATTCAACCTGAGTTCAATTAACTACCATTTTTATAATATGGGAACCTACTGAAACTACCTCACACCTGTACGCATCAGACCATGTGTTGTCAAAATATATCTCATGGTTTATTACAGCCCATGAGTGCAACAAGAAACATTACCGTTGTAGTCGTCGCAGCAGACTGAACCTTAATCTGAACAAACACAGCTGCTGTCAAGAAATGGAACAGCATCACCTCACTAATGATTCATGATTTAAACTTTGATTTTTCAGTCATTATCAGCCCATTCCTTGTGCCTAACCATTTCAGGAAGAATGTCGGTCTTGGTGGTTTCTTCCTGTTAAAACCTTTCTTCCAAGAAAGCTTGTCTAAGAGAGTTCAGGCTGAAAAATAAAGGTGCTCATACCAAATATTGACTGACAAACTCCTTTATAATAAAATATAAAGAACAATATAAAGCTCAAGACTTTCGCACCTTTAACTTTGTAGCTTTGCACTACAAACTCTTCCATGCTGGATTGCATCATACAGTTCAATCAGGCTGCTGTAGGCCTGTGAGAGGGGAGGGGCCAGGGCGATCCTCCGTTATCATCACTGACCCTCAACAACAGAAAACAGAGATTTTTGTTGTTTTTGTTTGCACTAACCCTGATTATTGTGGCACTGATGTATGGTTATGTAGAAAGTTGATGATATTTTGGCACAAGCACTGAAGCAGAGCTGAGATAAACTGAAACAAGCTGTCCTGGCTCGGTTCTGCATTTCTGTGAGCTGTTTGTAAAACTGTTGGAGAGTCGCAGTGTAAACAAAGCCAGTCTGGAATGTCCAGAGATTATTAGCTCTAAGATTACATGTATCTCAATCCTCTTCTGAGATAAGCTTGATGACTTACGCGTTTTGGAAACATGTAGAGGACAGACTGGAGACGAGAGCTTCGCTGTCTTACTTTCACTCCACAAAAAAATGGTTTTCTTTAAATTAAATTTTCATGCAAAATTGACAATGAACATATTTATTAAACACTAAGGCACAAAGGGGGTCTTTTAACGTGATTTACTACCAATTTAGACAATCCCTCTGCTTCACAGGCCCTAAACAGCAGCAGGCAGAGTGATCAATGCATCTGCGAGTGGATTAGGGAGGTTGGTGTCACACCCACATCCCTGGCAAGACAGATCCTTTAACATGGTTAAAGATCAAATTGAACTTGAAAGAAGCTGAAAACAAGAGATGAGTAAGGTAACTTGTTTTAAATTGTTAACAAAGAAAAAACAAAGAAAAACTGTGCCCACATTTGTAAAAATGTTGTATGAATGAACATAGTGAAGACTCTATAATACTAACTATACTAAAAATCAACTTGCACTCTAAACCACTATTGAGAAATGTGAAGAATAAATGCTGTACTACAAACTAACAACAAAGATAGAAAAAAAGGGCTTCTTTCTCTGCCAGGGCTGAACAATTTTGCACAACAGCTGCAAAGCTGAATTTCATGAAACTTGGTGGAGAGGCGTGGCATCGTCAAAGGAAAAAGCCATCAAATTCTGGAGCAGATTCACATTTTTTAAATATTAGCTCACTTTGGCTGTTAATATTCTTTTGAATGTTGCATAAAATAGGTCACAGGTCTTGTTTCTAATTCAATTTTAAAAAATGCATTTAGGAGCTGGTGAAAGCCTCCGTCTGCTGAACGTAGTCACACATCGATGAAGCAATGAACGAGGAGGGGAGGGAGGTGGTCTCACACACACACACACACACACACACACACACACACACACACACACACACACACACACACCGGATGTCAGAATAAAATCTCTCAGATGGGAGCTGGAAAGCAGCGGTGTCCCATCGCTGGAAAAGACTGACCTTCTGCGGCCCTCTGAAACACCCACACAAACACATGCACACATAAACACCTCCATCTCATGCCTCATCCTGTCTGTCCCCCAAGAAAGTGGGTGCGCACACACACACACACACACACACACACACACACACACACACACACACACACACACACACACATATTAGTGCACCCCCCCTTCTTCAGATCCAAATCTTCACACGGCCCTGCTCGCCCTCCTATTCAACATGTGGTTTCACTCTCCACACTTTCCACACTGGCACACACACTGTCACTGCAGACTTGCGCACACACACGCATACACATACAACAGCATTTACACAACACCATAAGCATCCCATTCTGTGAGTTCTGCAGTCAAAGTGTTTAATCTATGGCTGCAAAAAATGTGTACTTTTCATTATTGTGCACAAATTTTGTCCTGTAATGAGTCCAAAACCTAAAGGTTCTGCAATCGTATGAAACAGATAAAAGCAGCACACGATTTCCATCATGCTTTATAGAAATGTCATCTTTGCTTGACTCATGAAAAAAATCAAAACTAATAAAAGGGGAAAAATCTTAACAACAAATGCATTTGTTGTTAAGATAAAGAAAACCTCTCAACATCTTTGGATTTCCTTTGCAAAATGTCTGTTTCCAATATTTACTTTAAACTTTCCTTCTTAGTAACAAAAAATAAATTCTCTACAACATCATCTGCAAGCTTACCTCTCCCCAAAATCTGCAGGTGAAGATGACATCCCAAATGCCCTCAAATTTGGGTTACAGCATCTCAACCTCTTTTTTCCCCTTACATACACACTGAGTGCCCCCCCGCCCCACTTCACGGCTCCCATTGGTTGAGGGCAGCAGGATGATGGCAGTGGCAGGAAGAGCGGCTGCAGCAAAAGGCTTCATCACGCTGCACTGAGAGTTTCACTGTTGCTCCACAGAGAAGAAGGAAGACAAAGGTTTGCAGCTTGACCACTGAGTGTCCCTGGGATTACTGGGGATGGAGGGAGAACCAGAAGGGGGGGACACAGAGGAAGAGGGAGGAGCAGTATCTCCCAGTTCACAAGTGGGACTGAACTTATGGTTATCTCATGAGGGGAGAAACTGAGCCCCCAGAAAAATGTGTGAGAGAGAAAAATACAAGTGGGAGGAGGAGGAGGGATGAAGGGTGAGGGAGTAGAGGTGGGGGGATGGGGGGTATTCACATACTATATGTGTGACATCACTCGCTCTCTTCCTTTCTCTACTAAAATCCAGAGAACATCTGCGGGGCAGTCCCCTTCTCCACAAAACCAAGAAAAAAAAAACAGCCAGATGTATTTTTTATTAACACAACGCTTGTAAGGACATTCCTTTCACTGCTTTTCTCTCTGCCTTTTAACCTTTGACCTCACTGACCTTAGTCTACACTTAAGTTGACTAGCTCTATAACTTATTTAGGTTTTCTAAAAATTCCCTTGCTGTGGATCATGTTCCATGTGTGAAACTTGCCTGTGGGCTTCCTCCGACAGTCTAAACAAAAACGCTTGTTAGATTAACTGGTTTGATGACGTTGGCTGTGGATGTGAAGCAGATCGAGGGATTAAAGGGCGCTGAGGTATTGAAGCTGTACATTAAGAACAGAAGAGCAGAGGAACTATTCATGGTCGAGTGACCTTAAGCTGTATAACTGAGAGACTTTCACTATGAAAACTGTTTGAGTCAAACACTGCTGCTGTTTTAATAGACTGGTATACAGCAAATTAAGATATTTAGGAAGCAGGTTTACTGTTATTATTATTACATTATTATTGCTTCTTTTTGTGGCTCAGTTTAGATTTTGCTTCATACTTGTCTGATACAGCTCTTTTGACAGGAATCAAATTATCTATGTAACATGTGTCCTTTTTAAATTAGATGAGATGATAACAAACAGCTTAAGCAGACCAAATCTCCTAAATTCGACTCTCACCTCCCCGCTACTGTCTGCAAAACACAGAGACCTTTTCGCTCTTGCCCCCCCTCCTCAAAGTGTTTTTTCCTATCTCTAAAAATCCCCCTTCCTTCTCTGGGAGAAGCTGTGTCTAATTCCAGATGAGGCCCCGAGGCCGGATGCACTGCAGGCTCATGGGTATGCCCTTCCTCACGCCCTTGCGCCCTCTCACTTCCCTCTCTTCCCACTCCTCTCGACAGGTTTTTGAAGTGGGTGGTCCAACCAGCCAAAGACAAAAACCAGACATGAGGCACATCATATATATTCACTAGGAATCAGTTTTTGTAACATACAGCCTGACAACCCATCATGCATTTAGTGCTGAAGAAAGAACAGGATGTTATGCAATATGACTAGAAACATTGCTGCAATCAGACATTCCTGATCCAGAGTGAGAGGAAGTGGTGAAAAAAAAGGAGATGAGAAGAGACCTAAAGGCGAACATGTCTCATTATTAAAACAATCTTACATGTCCCTGCCTCTGTGAGGAAAGGTTATCTGGCAGGCCTAATCACACTCATTCAACAGCTTCACAGTAGCATAAATGATTCTGCAATTTCCTCTAAAGCGCCTTGAATTATATTAATTCCTTACACAATGATGCAACATAAATTAATAAAGTAAAGAATTAATCATTAATATGGAGCACAGTAGAGGCTTGCTGTGGGAGACCAAAGAGAATGCCGTATTAACAAAGCAAAGAAATTAATTATTTTTAAAAAATATTTGTTTTCCTGTGAAAAAAAATATATACAAAAACTTTTGCACCCACATTTTGAAAAAGGTGCAAATAGGATATTTTAGAATTTTTTGCATAAGTGTTAGTTAAAGCTAACATGCTAAACCTGGACTGTGAACATGCTATTAGGTGAAAGGAAATGATTACCAAGTAATTTTTAGCCAATGAGAAGAGGCCATGTCTTCACTAATCATGGTGATGTCAGTGTAGTGCTACAGTCACAGTAGAGAAAACAGGGTCCAGTCTGTTTAATGTGCTCGGTAAAAATTGCAAATCTGTTTCCATTTATTGTAAATCTGACTTATATCAAACAGGAATTTAAATTAACTGCTTACATTCAGAGTCCAGCCAGAACCCGGACTGGACTCCAGGTAGGTGATGTAGGTGCTGTAGGACAGCAAGTTAACTAAAACATTACATACTTTCTTGGCAACCTTGCTTTCATATAGGAACCAGTATAAAACCAGTTGCCAACTAGTTGAGCCGAGTCTGCAGACAAGCTGCCCTTGTTGGCAAAGACTGGCTCAGATTGATCGCTCCATGTTTGGCAATCTATGTGTTTATAAACTGGATGACATTATTTGCAAATCATGTCATCATGTCTGAGAGCGACTGCACTCAGTTGACTGTTTGTAGACAGGCTGCCTCTCACCAGGTGACCTGTGGAATCCCCTTACAATCAAAAGAGGTGGAGGGTCTTGCCTGCTCCACTTCTGGGAGAACAGCTGTTCTCTGCCACTAGTTGCAGTCATAGAAAGTGAAACAATTTGCATTACTCATACATGTATTTCTGAGTTGATGTTCATTGTTTTAAATGATCATGTGTAGAACTTAGCAGAACAGTCATGATCAAGAATCATCATCTGCCTCCACCTGACCCCATCCCAACCCTCTGCACATCCTCCTTCATCTGCATCTACTGTACAAACCTCCTCTGTGTTCTCTTTTCCTCCTGCCTGGTAGCTTCATCTTCAGCATCCTTTGTCTAATCTATCCACTATCCCTCCACGACACATGTCCAATCCATTTCAGCCTTGCCTCGGTCAAAACTCATGGACTACACATAAGAGGTGGTGAGAATGACGATGAATGCAAGTACTCTGCTGGCTAACTTTGGGCCCTGATTGCATGGATTTTAATGTGGCATGAACCAACCACTAAGCATTGCTGCTGACCAAGTAGACTATCCCCTCTCCCCCACCCCCATTTCAAATAGGAAGTGAACTCCCTGATGAGTCGTGGCAGAGCACTGCTGGTTGGCTGTTAGGTGAGATGTTTTAAGGCATGTCCAGCTGGGAGGAGACAGTGGGCAGATCCGAAAGTTTAACTTAGTTTCAAACAGTTTCCTTGTGGATTTTGTTATTTTCTATTTAATTTTCTGTTAAATGTTTAAGTCTATCTTACAGTTTTCAGTTAAATAACAACCTCCCTCTGTTTCTTGTTATTTTCTTGCTGGTGAGACTGTCCAGAGGAAAAATACAGAGATGAAGGCACCTGCTACGACCTGTGAGTGCACATACTGCAGGTTTTCATTCAAACCCTGATTGTAAACAACCATATACTTGTTTACAGCACAGCTGCAAAAGGATACTCAGCTCACAATAAAACAGAATAACTGCAGATAAGGGCACATATTCAAGTATTTTTGTACACACCATCTTCCTTGTTCCTTGTCCTATTTTCTCGGGTGCCATGACCCATTTCAGCGTTTTGCTCAGAAACGGGGTCTACATCAGCCACAAGACGGTTCTGAAAAGCTGCAGGCCTCCGACCACTCCACAGACACGGACAATACCACCTCTGTGTGCTATTTATCCTTCTTTCCACTTCAATATGAGTATAAGTGGGTGAAGACAGTATGTGCCGATAATGGTCATCTAAAAACAAACTGTGAGGAATGTTCTGCTTTTAGGCCATTTGCAGTAACACTTATGGGCAGGGAAAGCAAGCATGCACATCTCTATGCAAGAGTCCAACTCATGCTTTAATTTTTGACTCTATGCCTCAGATGTAATCATATTTCACATGGAAGCAGATGGAGAGGCGCACCTTGAAGCCAATCTTGCCCTTCTTGCAGCAGAGGCAGGCCAGCATGAGGAAGACGAAGGTGAAGAGACCCGAGAACGAGATGGCCACCACAGCCAGGGATGATGACCAGGACAGTTCACTCAGTGGAGCGCCATCTGCAGGACACAGAGTGACAGAACGAGAGTGTTAGCAGTGGGATGAGATTCAAGTGATCAAATTGTACATTAAAGCATCTTATTAAGGCACAAAAGCATGCAATGACATTAAGGCCTTTTCATTGCATTTCTTTCTTGTGATATCTCATATTTTCATTTACAAGTCAAATGCTTGATTCATTGCCTAAAGTCGTGTTTTTGATGGAAATTAAATTCTCGGAAACATTATAGTCTTCTAGCAGTTACCCAGAACCACATTACACCTCTGCACAGTACAACGCCGAAATGAAAGGTTGTGGAATTTGCTTTTTTATTACATTTTGTATATACGATACAGACATTTGATGGTGATTTGAAAAAAGAAATGACACTGGCTAACTTTAATTTGTTGTAACCAAATAAAAAGGATGTTTTTGTATAATAAGATTCAGGGGGATGAGTTGAAGCGTTATTATTTTGCTTTACTGCAGTGCCCTAGAAACAAGCTCATACTGCAACAACCTCTGCCTGATGTGCATTTTTATGATGGTTTTCTATTCTGTCCTATTCAAAGTCTGCTGCTAAGACTAAATGGAGTTATCATGGAAATACAACCTGATCATTTCCAAAAAAATGGAAGTCTTTGGGACATCAACATGAACAACTGGAAACATGGTCATACAATTCACAAGTTCTAATGTCACGCAGAGCTTCATGGATTCGCTCCTAATCAGCTCTCCAGAAACGCAGTCTGTTCATAACAAATAGTGCCTGTCATAGACCCAGGTCATCACACTCCTGCAGGCTGCCCTGAAAGTAACTCAAATAATGAGCAAATAATGAGATCAAGCCCTTCAAAAATTCATTATACAAAGGAAGTACATGTACTCAAACACTGTACTTGCATTTCACAGTCAGATATTTTCATTTTTACTCTCCTATACATTTATTTGTTTATGTAATATACTAATTATTCTGTAGATTCTAATCAGCATGTAATATGTATGTAATATTTTATATAACAATAAAACTGCATTGGTACAGTAAATTCGGGCCTACCTTTACCAGCTTGTCATAAACATGTATTTTAATCAATGTCCTGTTTTGCAGAATGAGCATTGTTACTTTTCTCCGTGTTTGTGTGTCATCTGTGTTTTAGAAATGCAGCAGCAGTAACAATAAAAAAGACAGAAAACACCAACAAAATTAATCAAAGAGTGTGTTTGTCTGAGACTATTTGGGACACGCTGCTAATTGGCTAAGCTCATCTCAAAGTCTTGTATGTTACACGTAATTATCACACTCCAATTATTTAGCATGTCGAGGACAGATGTATGTTTTTGTGGTTTCCATCACATTCATTGAAACCTGCGTAACTTTGTGGACCCTCTAAACATTCCCTGTTAGTGTTGGTGTTGGTGCAGCAGAAGTGGAGCCTGCACTTCATCCTTGATGAGAGATTTCCTTGCTTTCTGCGAGTCATAAAGATTAAAAAAAAAAAGAACATTTTTCTGGATAAAAGCCAGAAGATAATGTCTGTCCTGCATCGCTGACTTTTGAATATTAGCAAAATTGAGCAAATGAAAATGTGGGACACTGTCTCAGGATGTGGGACAGGCCTACCAGGCATACAAATCCTCTGCAGTCCCACATTAAGTCAAACACTGGACAACCATGTGGGATATTTTACAGAGAGTCTTCAATTTTTATCTTTCCAACTTGGAAGCTAAAGTTTGTTTTTTAGTCTTATGTTATAGTTGTATGTAGTTCCTTTTCTCCTCTCACAACACCTGTAAAAAATGCTAACTACCACATCAGCTTCTTTCCTGTTTGGTAATCATAGCATGGGTTTCAGGGAGCTTTTATACATGTGTTCACTCTGGTAAAGTGAACACACGTTCACACTACAATCAGCCTTACAATAAATGCTTTTCACACACAATATCATAGCATGCACAACAAAGCAGAAATTAAAAAGGACTGAAAAAGCAGATCACCACACTGATGGCACCCTGTGAGGCACTTTGGAATTGAGGAAGATGATAAGCACCTTCGCTCTCCTAAATTCACAGTTTTTCAGTCTTAGAAATCTCGACAACCAACCCGGTGGTATAATTAAAAATGAGATCCAAATGTAATCATGTTACAATATTAATGAAGCTGATTTATAATATTTACACACTCCAATCCTGGCTCAGAAACCCAGTGCTGCTCTCTCGTGAGGTATTTTCTTCAGTCTCTCTCTAAAAGCAAAGCTTCGGTGGCTTGAATTATCCTCCATGTGGGCTTCGTGCATCCTGTCCAATCTCATAAATAAAATCTTGTTCCCAGTTTGCCCAGTTTGGGCAGTAGAGCATTTTTCCCCCCTCGTTTTCCGACAGCTTCCGAAATGCAACCGTTACCAGGGAAACAGATTGGAAGGACGGCCAGGCAGGATTGCCTTCAGCTGTAAATCTCTCACACCAGTTCCTGCCAACACCAGTGCCACCCAGCTCCACACACACACATATATACATAATAAACAGAGCACACAGAGTCATTTCTGCTGCCAGTTTGTGCTGATCCTCTGAAAGCTGGTGCAACTGGCTCTCAGTGAGTATTGGGCTCTTAGTATAATTGGACAGAGAGGGAGCACTGTTGTTTGGGAGGCTGGCCGGCAGAAAGAAGGAAGAGAACATGCAAATTTAACAGTTAAATACAGGATTAGCTGGCCAGCTCAGGGGATTTTGGAAGTCAGCCTCTGAATTTGAATTTTACAGATTTTTTTTAATAAAACTGGAAAAATAAAACAGTGGTCCCTTAACAGTGAAGCATGATGCCGTCGAGTGGGAGGAAGAGATGAAAAAGTCAGCTTTCTAAAATTAGTCAATATCCATTTAGCGCTTAGCGATACTACACAAGAAGATTTACATTCAGTTACCTTTATTGTCAGGGGGATAATTACAGAGCACAGACGCACAGCCCAAGTCTGTCGTGGTTTATTTAAAACTCTCTTGCTGACAAATTCACACACCATGTATATTAATATCTGAGGACTACAAACAGCCTATTTGCCAGAAAAATTAATACATGGCATTTAAACCCCGCTGGTGCATTTTCATTACGAGCCCATGTAAAACTATTATGCATTTCTTTCTACACGTACAAAGCATTGTTATCTGGTGCAATTTTGTATTCGTGCTATCCTATATTATTGCTTCATTTTTGCCAAAAAAGCACACATAAGCTGTCTTCATTACAAAGTCAACACCATCCAACTGCTCCAAGTATTCACAAGAGTGTCACATGTGCATTAAACAGTTGTAGAAAATGGACACCTAAACTTGTACAGTTGTTAAAGATCCACTGATTTATATTTGGACGTTTGGCTCTGTTCACAGCACAGAACAGAGCAGGCATCACCAAAAACAGAGGTGAGCAACTCACCTGGACAGGGTAAAGCACCTCAAGCTAGCTAGCATCATAGGTTTGCATAGGTAATTCATTTTTAGGGTAGTGGGTGATTCAAATCATACCTGGGACATTTGGGAAGTGAAGTATTTGTATTCTCTAAAGCTGTTCTTGTGTTTGACTTCCTGCGGCCCTCATCTGCTCTGTGCAGCTGGAGGTGACCTCCTTAAAAAATTCATCTGACACTATTTTAAGCAATGCAGAGCAGAGAGCTGCTTCTCGTGTGGCTGGTTGAATGTCAAAAATTGTCTTGAGTGTTTGGGAAGGTAATTGATGCAACTAATGTATTCCCAGAGTATAGCATATACCTACATATAGCACATTTATGAAGCATTATTTTAAAAAAAAAAATGCAAATTAAAGTGTGCCATAGTGGGATTGTGTAGAAATACGGAAGAAAGTGTTACCATCTTATGTCTAAGCTTTTTCCAGTGGAAAAATGAAGGTAGACTCTGAAAAAAGCTTAGACAGCAGTTAGCAAAGCTGCTATATCTGAAGAGAGTGCAGGAGGAAAAAGAGAGAAAGGCTAGTGATAATATATTGGTGCAGTCATGCGATGCTGTTCAGACCTGTAAATGTTATGTGACAGGTAATGCTTGAGTCTGTCTTTGTAACGGTCCAGAATATAAAAGAAATGCCTTGTTTTTGTCTCTTCTTCACCAGCTGTGTAAAATCAATGCTATTGACCACTAATTCTAATGACATAGAGAAGATTCATTCTCTTGCTAACTGTAATGAGACAAGAGGGACAAATGTTTAGTACTTAAGGTCAGTTAGTTTACTTGGATAGGCCCCTCAGGGAACTTCACTAAGCACACTCCAACATAGAGTGAACAAGTAAGAAGGTGCACTCACATTTTAGTGGATGTTGCATTTTTTTCTCTCACTTTACTAGTACTGCCTGCAGCCTGAGCACCATATAGCTCTCAGCTAGTCAGAGGTGGTAGCCATTTTTAGCCTCCCTTGGCAGAACGCTGAAGCACATCTTGATGACTAAATGATGAAACGAGTGCGAGCATGAGGAGACGAGGTGAGGGCAGAAAGAATCTGAGAAAGACGAAAAGAGCTGTGTACTCTGCAGCTTCTCCCACGAGAGAAACTCATCTCAGTACTCCACACAGAAATGAGCTGAGGAGCAGCAGCTCGAAGTCTAACGGAGAGCAGACAGAGGCAGAAACTGCAGTGTGTTAAAAAACGGAGTCTATCTGACAGCCTCACGTGTTTGTTCTGCCTTCACAGAGACGGAGCTGAGTGAAAACCCACTCGGGATATTTTTCCAGCTTAATGAGTTTCCCGCATTATATCCATGACACCGACTGATTTCCAGAAAACCCCAGCACCACAAAACCCTCTGAGCTCTGCATTGCTGCAATATCAAATGCTAGCAATAGTTCAAAAAGTTGCACTGAAGCAGAGACTTCACATTTCGAGAAAGAGATAAATTAGCCATTCTTTTGAGATTTGAAAATGAATATTAAACTACTGTAATTTCTGCAAGCTAAAAATGAAGTCAGAGCCAGCAGGTGATTAGCTTAGCTTAGCCACCACAGGTTGCCTGGCAACATCATGGTGATGACAAAGCACCAACCAAAAACGTGTCCACCAAGCATAATTTGTCCTTTTAACATTTGTGTTTTCATCAGAATAATCTAACCGAGATATGATGATAGAATAATTTCATGGCTGGTAGGCCATATTTACATTTAGTCATATCAACCTTTCCATCCAAAGCCTTGCAGGGAAATGAGCAAGGGTGTTTCCTAAAATGTCAAACTATTTCTTTGAGGAACGCCACAGCGGCCAAGAACAAGTAGAAGTTATATTGCTGAAAGTGAAAGCGCTCGGTGAAATGACCTCTTGTACTAAAAGCCCTTCAAGGGTCCAAAAGTTCTCACCAACTCCATGTGCATGATGCAGTTTTATGTAAGCACATTGAGTTTATGTGTAATGAAATGTGCTTTATAAATAAAACTGCCAATGTCATTGCAAAAAAAAAGGACCTGAGGATAGTTTTGGTTTCCATCCTTCATAACTATTGCTAACTATCGCTAGCTTGATTGACAGGTGTGTTGCTGCTGTAGGTGCCAGGTGTCTGTTGGACTTCACTGTCTGTGCTTTTTAGAGCATTTAAGCAAAATTCTATGACTAAAAATTTGATATCAGGACACCAGTTAGCTACCATGTAGGGAAAAACACGTATTCCCCTGGTTGATGAGAGGTTGCTGGCTGTCAGTAGGTGAAATCAGTTTCAAAAAAACGTTGCACCAAAAACTTCCTCGTGATTTCTTTGATCACTAGCAGTGATCAGCAGCAGTACTTTGGCTGGAAAACACAAATTTACCCGCAAATATTTGCTAACCAACCAGTGAGCAACAGTGAAGCTTGAAGTGCAAAGCAAACCGAAAACAGAGTCCGTTTACGTTTTTCATGAAATCAACACACAAAAGAAATGGATTTTGAGTGATTTAGCTAATAACTTGAAGCTTATGTGTAAGTTCAATAAGGAAGGTCTGTAATCACTCATCTGCCTGCTTTCCTGGCTGTTTGGCTGCTAGTCTGTTCTTTACATCACTTCCACTTTCCCACTCTGTCAAACTCAATACTGACATCATTACTCTAGTCTAATCATCTTCTTGCTTGCCTCCGCAGGCTCCATTCTGTGCGCTTTAACTCTTAGAGCTCTTTGATTATTTTTCCTTTAAGACTGTCCTTCATGCAATCCACCCCCTCCCTCATTGCTGCGTTAGAGGTCCATCTTAATCTTTACCAGCTCCAGCATCTAGACTCCAGAGGCGTCCGGAGGGGTTCTATCACCACTTGGATTTGATTCTGCCATCTTGCATCACTGGAGTTTAATCACCAAATACATTAATTAATTTCTCTGTCATAGTGAACCACGATTAATTCTCTCAAATGTTGCCTCCTATTCGAACTGTCTTCAACATATAAATAAATGAATCCACATGGCAGGAGCCCAAACACAAGATTTCAGGTTTCAAAACAGAAACCAGTGGGTGACATCATTTTGGATGCAGCCTGGGGGTTTCATTCTTACTGACACACAGCAAAGCTGGTATTTTCCATACACCACAACCAACAAGCAACTCAGCTCCGTCAGCTCTGAGTCACCATGCTGGTGTGACTCGTCTTGTCAGATGCACTAAAGTGAAGCAGGGGTAGATCAGTCATTTCGATCAGAGCGGAGCGGACAGCCTCTGTGTCAAGTTTCATCTCCGAGCCTCGTCAACATAATACCATGGCTATCAGCCTGGATGGGGTGACCCATTATGTCATTAACTCTGCAGGTGTTAAGAGCATGAAACAAAAGCTCTTCATCAAACACAATTTCACTTGTATTATTACATTACAGGCATTTTTTTCTAGACCTAATTTAGCTCTCAGTGTGTCACTCCTTTTAAGCCTACTCCCTCTTTGATAGCCGACTTTATGCAGTCGCTGACAGGGACACTATTCACTGCCTGAGGTAAAGCCAGAATAGTTGCAGCTCTGCTCTGGCTCTCAGCCTGAGCTGGCCGCTCACATCCATCTGAGAGCAATCAGCAGGAAGTATATCCTGGGGAATGCTGACACCCTTCACCCATCATCGGGCCTGTTACTGTCCACGACAAAGCTAAATTATCTAAAGCTCAGCAGAGAGAAAGGTGAGATCACCTGAAGGGCTGGAAAAAGGCCAGAGCAAAGATTTAGCACTGTAATCCCAATTAAGGCTGATAGAGGGAGAGTGAAAAGAGATGAGGAATAAAGATATTCATTCCAGAAAGCCGGGCAGGATGGTCTTTTTGACATTTTAATCAGTAATCATCAGGCTTTCCAAAGGACAAAATATCTGAAAATCACTTGAGGTCACAGAGCCTTCAATGAAAAGAAATGAAAGGTCACGCGCAAACTCCATGTTTAAGATAAGAACATGGAAACCAGATCGAGGTTCAAGGAGCTTTCTGAGCTATATGCAAATGTGGCCGATAGCATCTTCAAAAGGTCACCGTTCTACACATACTACATCAGTCTGGACACAACTGAACTTTATTAAAATGTTACATCACGCATGGATGTAAATTGTATGCCAACTGAAAAATAACTTTTCCTCTCTGTGACTGTCAGCATTTCATACCGACCACATGTCATACCGAGGTCTAAAAGAACCCGACAAGGCTAAAATCACTGTAGTGTGGTAGATGTGGATCACACCTACAACAGCTATATTTCACAATCAGATAGCCAAACATCACTTACACAGACTGTTCAGATTCAGAATACTTTATTAATCCCTAAGGATATTTTGTAAAATAACTTCCCAGCCCAGATGGTACTCAAAACCACAATCCCTGGTTAGGGAGGCCAGTGCCTTATCCATTAGGCCACTGGGGCTGTATTACCAGATAATAATTTTTTACAATATAAATTAAAAATGTATGTGCCATTTCATAAACTATGTCTCTTGGAAGTTGCATGATGACCTTACTTATACGAGACTCCTTACAGCCAAAACTTATTGTTCCCACATGCTTGGCTGGCGTGATGGGGCAGTGGTCAGCTCTGCTGCCTCCTCGGGGTTTGAATATGCTGGACTGAGTTTTTAGAGGTGCTGTAATAGGGGAGTGTATTTTCACTAGTTTCATAAAGAAATAAAGGGAAATAAAATCTTTTTCTGAATGTCTTTTCAAGAAAATGGTTTGCTGTCTTTCACACCACATCTCAACATCAGTTCAGTGAGGTATTGCTGGACTGTTTGGCACGTAATGACTGCCAGCTAAATACAGTGACAGTCAAACATGAGAAAATGCCAAATGAGTGATGTTTGCAACCCACAGAAGTAAAATAACCACAACAGACAACAAATCAGCTTAAAAATGTTGAGGATTGATGTTTTCCCCACCGTGTGACCTCATTTGTCTTCTATCATGAGCTTTGTTGGCCATGTTTCTACATCATCTGCCTTAAAGTCCTGTAAAGGCTAACAGGTCCTGACATTTTAAATTTTTTTTTTGGTTTGGCTTTTTTTGTTTATACTGACTTTGGGTTCGCCAGAATAAGACTCAGCACCAGAAAGCACAGACACTTGCTTCCAAGAAACTCATTCTATGGTACTGACCACTGTGTAGAGTCCCAAAGAATGAGTTTCTTCGCTGGACCCATCCTTAAAGATAAAACACTCACGTATCTGGAGAAATCTTGGAGTAAAGCAGCTCCTTCTTCAATTCAAGTCACCAGCTGTGGTGGTACAAGAATGTAAACTGGGTGCTTCGTATCTCACCTTTGGAAGATTTCCAGCCACACCCACATGGGAGGAGATCTTGGGATAGTCCCAGAGCTCCCTGAAGAGATTATATAACTAATAGGGCCTGGAGGTACCTCAAGCTCCGCTAAGATGAACTGGAAAATGTTTCTGGGAAAAACAGTCTAAAGTCTAAGTCTAAAATGGGAGTGGGAGAAAACTGGAGATGGATGCATGGATGGATTTTTCTCCCTCTGCACCACCTAAACCGGTCATGGCTTCCCCTCCCTGAGCTCTGCAGGAGGTTTCTTTATGTTAAAAGGGACTTTTTGTTGCCTTGAGGCGACTGTTGCTGTGATTTGGCACCGTATAAATAAAACTGAATTGGATGGATTGAAATCACCACTAAGTTTTCATGATTCAAATGATTCTTATGCATATCCTACAATACACAATGGAAATATATAATTAATTGATAGAAGTTTAGATATTAGATTATTATTAGAATCGATAAAAACACTTTAATCATTCCACATTTTGCACACACATGAGCTTCATTAATATAAGTTTTAAATCTCCTACAGTCTGCAGTAATCAGAAACAGAAAAGCCCTTAATTAATATCTTATGAGCAATCTGAGGAGCACGAGCAACCATTACTTTTCACTTTTGTCTGGTTAAGCAGCCTTCAGGGTCTTTACTGCATAAAAAATACTGTATTTATTTCATGCACATCACACCTAAAATAGTCTTGTGAATTCTAAATAAATTCATAAGAAACACATCAATCTCCACTGCAGACAACAGGAATGGGGATCAGAAGTTAAGGAATGGATACAGTCAGTAGAAGCTCCTGAATGTATGAGTGTCTGTGTGCCAAACTGGTGACAGAGACGAAGCTTCTGCTCTTACAGCCAACACGGCCACTTTATCAAAAATGCTGGTGCTAGTGAATTAAGTCTTAGAGAAACCCCTCTTCTGTCTTCTGCTACCCTGCAAAACTCCTGCTGACATCATTCGGTACATCCATGTTTACCGAGAGCAAGATGGCACCAGGAAGAGTCATTATTAAAGAAAAAACAACAACAGAGGAGAGGTATGGTGACAGGAGGCAAAACAGATGGGTGGTGGGAGGGTTATAGATAGTTAAACAGGAACATTTGGGGCAAACACATGTGAACTGCGTGAAGCCGATGATCTGGTCATGAACAATCTGCGTTGGGGGACAAATACGAAACCAATCTGCTGTACATCTGCTGGCACACACTTCTGCTTCTGGTCATTCTTCATACTGACAGAGCGACATGTAGAAAAAGGCAGAAAGACAACAACAGTGATGCAGGTTTAGTTTCTCATCACCAACGTGAATGTAAACAGGACCAAATGCTAGCAAACAGCTGCTGGAATTTCTCACTCAAGAGCACGCTCAGAAAAATAAAATCAAATGGTTTCCATGGTGACTTCTTCCCCTGAAATCCCTTTCAGACTTATTCAAATGCCCTCATAATCCTCACAGATGCCTTGCCAAAACACAGAACAACTTGCCCTGACAGCAGAAAGAAAATTAACCTTTCACGCTCTCTTCTATAAAACCGTCTTACATTTCGACACAATGCAGGCGACAAGCATTCTTCACATTTGCTCTCAAACAATAGAAACAAAAGAGCAAATTAACAGTAGAAGTAGGAAACATATGAGGCAGTAGGTCTGTTACCACAGCAGAGTTTTACAACAGTTTCAGGTGTGTGGAAGCAGGCATGTGACTTTACTTGTTTTTATGGTATCGATATAAATAAGTGTGCTTTTTTTCTTTTACCCCTAGAATACAGAATAAATTCACTTATGGCGTCACTTATAGAGTCAAAGTAGGACAGCAACCTCATTGAGACCTTGGAGGGGAAAAAGAAAGACTGAGCGTGCAGCACCTTCAGCCTCTGAGAAACCTTTTCTGATTACAAGATGTTTGCACAGGTTGCCTGGCAATTTGTCTCCAAACAATCGCTGTCTTACACTAATAGTTGTTTCCCTTTTTGTAATACACTAACTCTTTTTCACGTCCAATATAAAGAATGATTATTAAACATGATCACATGTTTGTGTGTCCCTCAGCCGCCCTTTTAAGTGACTCTCAAAGATGAGGAGACTTGTACTTCCCTCACTGACAGTGGAAGACTGTTCCAGAAGCTCACTCCCTGATATGACAGAGCATCTGTGAAAAGGTGCCAGTTCACAATCACCTCTAACAGTGGATCGAGTCAGTCGAGACCCGGCAACACTGCTAAACTTTTGTTTAATAAAATCACTCATTGGTGGAGGCGCCAGACCATGTATAACTTTGTATATTAGACAGGAAGATTTAAATAATATAATATACAACAGTGATATGAAAAAGGTTTTTTATCTAATATTTTCAATGCTCTTTTGTAGCACACTTCAATTGGCCCAATAGCAGCAAAGCTCATATAGGACCAACTTGTAATACAGTATTCAATATGAGCCAGTATCATAGAGTGCAGGAATGTAATCGCTGCTGTGTCTGTTAATGATGTGCGGATATGTCTAAAGTTCTGTATATTAACATTTACAGTTTTCACTACTTTTTTAACGTGTTTTTAAAGGATAATTTTGAGTCTAGTAGCACTCCCAAATACTCAAATTCCTCAACATTAATTAGTTCTTGTGCACCCAGGCAAACTTTTACTGCAGCCGCGGTTGTTTTAGGTTTACTAAAAAACATTGATATGGTCTTTTTAACATTAAGGCACAGGCATGAGTCAATCAGCCATTTTTGTAAATCATGTAATGCCAATGAAAGCCGATGGGCTGCATCAGCAGCAGTTTTGGCTTGTGTAAAAATTACCGTATCATCAGCATACATAATCGTGTCCACATTTTTGCACACATTGGGCAAGTCATTTACATAAAGTGAAAATAACAGGGGGCCTAGAATTGAACCCTGAGGGACACCTTGCGCACAGTAAAGATAGGGTGACTTGCTATTCTTTATTTGCACGCATTGTTTTCTATCTGATTGATAAGACTGTATCCATTTAACGGTGTGATTACTAAAGTTAAATGTTGACAGTCTAGACAAGAGCTTAAGATGATTCACAGTGTCAAACGCACGCTTGAAATCAAGAAAAACAGCCGCAACATAACTGCTTTTGTCTAAGTAAGATTTCACTCTCTCAACAAAAACACAGACAGCCGTTTCAGTTGAATGAAGAGTGAGAAATCCGAATTTCAACTTGACATCCTGTGTATGCTGGGTTTTAAAATACTGTCGTTCACAGCTGTATATCCTGCTCAGGTCAGTTGATCAGCAGCTTGTAGCAGTTCCTATTGTAGCTCCTCGGCTTTCTCAGTTGCAACTCTGGAACTTTGGAACAACCTCCTCCTCCAAATTAGGTCATCCAAATATTCAAATCCCAGCTGAAAATTCCCAATTGTTATTGATGTTGTTTGTTTTACTGTTTATGTTTTTAACTTTTAAAAACTTTTATTTGACTAATGTTTGAATTGTTTTTCATATTTTTAAATGGCTTAAATGATTTGCAATACACAAACAACTCAAGCTCCACCCCCCCCCACCCCCACCCCCCCACCCCCCCATAATAAGCAGATGTATAAGCAGATGGATGGATGGATGGAGTAAATTGTTGTCATGCAGTCTGTTTAATGTTGTGAATAAATGAATAAAGTAAAAAGATTTGCTTCTAGGAGGACTTGGACATTAGCACTGGGAGCAAACTGAAAAACAAGTGGGATACATCCTGGACAGGTTTTGAATCCATTACAGAGCTAATGCATAGAGTCAGACAACCATTCACCCTCACATCCAGACCGACAGCTTATTGATCACCACTGAAATGTAGGCAGGCACAGGGAGAACGTGTCAGTTTAGTTGCTGTTTCAAGCCTAGAATCTTCTTTCTGTGGGGCCACTCTACCACCGTCCAAAAATCATCTGTCTAAAATTTTAAGTCATCTCTGAAAAGCTCTGCAGGATTTTGAGGCACTCTTTATCCAAAGAAGGGGAAGCTGTCGCCGTGACTCACTGTAACACAGCCTCAGGACCCGTTTTGTCAGGAAGGACTCAAACCTTGCTTTGATTTTTAAAAAGTTCATGTGCTATTGTTTCTCCCACCTACTCTTACTTTTCACAGCTAAACTCAACTTCTCCCGGCCCACTGGATTTCCGCCTATTGAAATCACTGTTAATAAGTGCAGTGCATTTCTAGCTCATTAACAAGTTGATATCAGCAAACTGCAGAGACCATGTAGCTCCTTCTGAATTGGCTGAATCAACTGTATTAATGTTGGTAATTTAATTTACCAGGATGTCTGAGGACAGGTGGTTCTTCCTCAGAGTCCTCAAGAAGAAGAGGCGCTGGTGAGCCTTCTTGACCAGCTTGGAGCAGTTGGTCGTCCAGGTGAGATCCTCGGAGATGTGGACTCCCAGGAACTTGAAGCTGCTCACACGCTCCACAGCCGTCCCCTTAATGTGGATGGGTGGATGTGGGTCAGCATTCCTCCTGTAGTCCACGATGAGCTCCTTGGTCTTCTCGGTGTTAAGCAGCAGGTTGTTTCTGTCGCACCACTCAGCCAGACGATCCACCTCCTCCCTGTAGGCGGCCTCATCGTTGTCACTGATGAGGCCAATCACCGTGGTGTCATCTGCAAACTTAATGATGGTGTTGGAACCATCAGCAGGTCTGCAGTCGTGGGTGAAGAGGGAGTAGAGGAAAGGGCTCATCACACAGCCCAACGCACAGCAATTCTGGACGAATAATCCGGTTAAAAGTAGATAAAAAACCGCTAAATAGCAGATTCTGGAGAGACACTGAGCCTCGCGTTGTTCACGCGCCGCCATCTGGCTATAATAATGAGCTCTTCCAGCAAATTCCCCACTGCTGGTAAGTTTGACATTTTTGTAAGCGTTCAGCAGTCAGTGTGTTGCATTAAATTCGCTACATGTCTGCTTTAATGAAGTTACGATTTTCACTTCAACTCTCACTGTCACTCAACTCCCTCTGTCACGGTTCTGGGTCCGTTGGACCCAGTATTTTGAGTTTATTATGTTTTGGTTTATTTCTGCTTCATGGATTGTTTTCTTCTCGTAGTGATGATGATGATGATTATTATTTCTTGTTTCTGTGTATCCGTGCTTAAGGATTTGTTCTCAGTTATATCTCACGTTTAGTTTAGTTCAGATTCCATGTGTCATTCTGTCTGTCTCTCAGTGTAAAGTCTGCATGCTTGTTTAGTAATTCATGTTTCCTGTTTTATTGTGAAAGTCTTTGTCTTATGTTAGTGTGTGCAGCTTAGCTCCCCCGTCTCGTTAGCCCTGATCTCTCCCAGCTGTGTCTCCCTCCTGTTGCCGATTCCCCGTTACTACCCTGTGTAATTAAGCCCTGTGTTTTCCCATGCTCAGTGTCGCGTCGTACCCTCAGAATTATGCCTGTGTGTCCTTGGTCTCAGTGTTCCATCCTCACTCCATGTTTGTTTTTCTGCCAGCAATAAAGCTGAGGTTTTTTTGAGTTTCAATTCTGTGTTCGAGTCCTGCATTTGGATCCTCATCTCTGCCTGCCCGCACACAGAGCCCTGACACCCTCTCATTCCCATGTACAGTGCAGTGCCAGTTTGTCAAAAGCAGGGAAAACTCCAGAGCTAAGAAAATGAACAACAGTGCAGGACGACAAATCCTGTCTTCAAGGGTTCTGGTCTGGTGTTACGCTTCTGTTTAGGTGGAAGGGAGTGCAAAAGGATGTAACCAGACGTCATTGGTTAAAGGTATTATTTATTAATGCAAACTCAGACAAGAACAAGACACCAAAACCTGAATGTAAAGTACTCCGGGGTGAACAACAGTCTATGGAGGGACTTTGTGGAATAATATGGAGGAGGATTTGGAAAGATGCACAAATAGAAATCAGTTTAAATAAAAAACCAAACAAACAGGAATTGCTCAGCAGTTTCTTTTTGATGTGAATATGATGGCTTTCAGGGTTTTTTTTTCAGTGGCCGGACACAGCTGGCACATCAACGGGCCACACCATGGATTCAGCCAATCAGAAGGGGACTCGTCAGGCGAGAGCTGTAATATATGGCCAAGCATACGTGTGAGGAATTGGAAGTAAGACTGTTCTTGATGAGTGGATGATGAATAAACACCAGGTTCTTCTCTTCAGCTCTCCACATTCATACATGGAGTCCCACTGAAACTATTTTCTCCAACACTTTCTGTTCTTGCAGAGGACTGGGGGTGGGGGGTGGGGGGGTTCTGTGATCCATCACGTCACAGACACACGGATAGTGGCCATCTCCAGCTGACTCACAGCCCTCTTTCCCAGGATTAAAACCCATCCTCTAACCCCTTCTTCTTCAGTATCACGACTGTTTCTCAGGAAGTGTAATCTTTTTCCTGCCTCTTTCCACAGATAAGAGCCACACTCCATCAGCGGGTGCCCTCATTCCCAAATGTATGCTCTTTTTTTTTTTGCAAAGTCATGCAGGCTGCTCTCCAGAATTTATGGGATGCTTTCAAAAAATACTCCCCACTTTCATTTCCTCTCCCGAAGCCTTTCACTGTCATTCAAACTAAGACCCTCGAGTGGAGTCACAGAACAATTACACTGTACGGACACATAGGATATGGAGGATTAGCTATTCATATCACGCGGGAGTCGGGTCTGCCTTCCCTACATATAAGCAGGCGGCCCACGTACTGTAACCTAATTACACAGGAAGCTGTAATTCGGAGCTGCTAACCACAAAACACATCTCCCCGGAGCAGCCATATTATCTCTGCTCAGCAACCCTGTACAAATAGGAGAATAGTCCTCCGGATCACCCGCGTCGGCACTTCTGCCTGCAGGAGTTTATTTATTTCAGTGTGTGCATGAATGCGATGTCTACCTGATTTCCCCTGCCCTGCTGTGGCAGAACTACACTTCAGTATGCTGAACGTGTCGTCGGCTGTCTGACAGCCTCCACCTGAGGCTCTGCTCCCGTTTCCCTCCCCTGATAACGCGCTGCCCAGAAACACCACAGTCTCGTCTGGTTTATTCAGCACAGAGCTCTCTGGAGGGCCGGATGGGAACATCGGCAGGATGTCCAGCAGTGGTACATAGTTTCCTCCACCTTTCTCCTTCACACTTTTTTTCTCTTTTGTTTACTTTCATTTGGTTTTGTTTTCTTTTTCATTTTCACCAGCCTTTCGTTTCTTCCTGTTTATTCCATTTCAAGTCCTGTTTCTCTTGTTCTTTGTTCTTATTTTCCTTGTTTTCCCCTTTCTTTCCTTTTCTTGACTTTGTGTATTCCTTTCTTTCCCTTCTTTCTTCCTTGTCTGTCCTTGTCCTTCATTTTTCCTCATTTTTCTCTTCCTGTTGTTCAACAGTTTCTTCTCTTTCTTTACCAAATTCTCTATTTTTCCCCTTTTAACACCAGATTTTCCCTTTTTCCATAATATCTTCGATTTCCTGTCTTCGTCTGGTACTTTTTCCTCTTTCTTTCCCATCTTTTGTCTGCACTTTCTCCTACCTGACCTTTCTGTCTCATTTTACTCCTCTTGATTCTTTTCTGTCTTATTTTCCCTCATTCTTTTCTACCAATTCCTTCTTTATTTATTTCTTACTCGTTGACTTTCTTTCCATTATCTTTTCTTACATTTCAAATGAAGTGCTCTCACACTCACATGCTGAGGCATTTATCTGAAAGTGTGCCCCATGGTACGCTCTCTGTGTGTGTTTGTGATCTTTTAAAGGTCACAGCAGTGTAAAAACCAGCAGTGCAGTCCCTCCCTCTGACCTCCCATCATGACAAACATGAATGTCACTCCTTTGTTTGCCTTCGTCTTCTCTGCTCTTTTTTCTCCATCATAAGACATCGCTGTCCCTTGGGATGATGGGATATTGTTGTACGTGTATGTGTGGGTGCCTTGCACTGAAAACAGCCGGAGCATGGTTATTTTACTCTGTGTGGGGATAAACAGCAGTTGTATTGTTCTCTGTGGGTTTTGCTTTGTCACAGAGA
The DNA here is from genome assembly GCF_057382095.1 of Aulonocara sp. 'chitande type north' Nkhata Bay. Classification (NCBI taxonomy): domain Eukaryota; kingdom Metazoa; phylum Chordata; class Actinopteri; order Cichliformes; family Cichlidae; genus Aulonocara; species Aulonocara sp. 'chitande type north' Nkhata Bay. The sequence goes on along the minus strand of NC_141351.1, from coordinate 24,714,592 downwards.
GGAGAAACAGACAGCCCGCTGCGAGGATTTGAATGTTAGTAAAAAAAAAAACAAAACTCACACTCAAGGGCAGATAATGTGGCTGTGTCGGCTGATAATGTGACACATGGATGTGAATATTAATGAAATGTGCTCTGAAGATAATGGTTAAAATGTTTTTGACATCTGTGCCATCACTGCATTTGACATTCATGGCCTAACGGTGCATTACCCCTCAACAGGAAGCTTTGCTTTCAGTGAGGAGACAGACGCTGGTGGATAATGCTGCCCGACCTCACCAGGAAAAAGACAATACTCGCTGATTTTTGAAGGGCAAAAAAGCATCTCTGGTTATAAATGCTATTTCTCGCAGCAGTGTGAGTAAGTGCGTGAAAATGTCCTTTTCAGAAAAGCGCTGGCACATGGTGAGGAACAAAATGGAGAGAAATTTGACTTCTAACATTACTGAAAGGTCTATTTTGACTTAAATCAGAGTATGACTGGAAAACTAATTAAGTGGTTTTCGTATCTAAGCCACCTGCCAACCACTGGTGCCAAGAAAAACTTCACCCATAGACAGTAAAGATAGACGTGGCCATCATGATGTCACCCACTAATTCCTGAATTCCCAAAATGAGTGTTTCTACCATCGCCATCTTGGATGGTTTTAGAGCCACCCAGTGGTCAGTTAGCAGGTTTTTGAAGACAAGTCATGGTAATCTGTTAGCGACCAAAGCAATCACATGAAGGTTTTTAGTGCAACACCCTCTTTGTGACTGATTTTACCCAGTAACAACCAGCAGCTACTCGGCAACTGACCGAGGGCTACATATTTTTCCCTTGATACCAGAGGCTGTCGGAGAGCGCCGACGTCCTGTCTCTAGACCTGTGGGCCTGATAGTCCTAACCTAACAGTCAAAGACACCATCGAGTAAACACAAACGCTATCAGACCTGAAGGCTCAGTGTAGAAATGCTTAAAACATGCATTCTTTCAAATCACCAGCAGCAGGAGACACTCAAGGTTACCTCCAAACGCAGTTTGTCAGTCACTACCTCAGTAACGTTGCTAGGGTTGCAAAAATGTCATAGTAGTCACACAAGTATCCATCCATTACCACAAACTGTGGATGAGTTATGGCACCCTCTGATTCTGGATTCTGCATTTTGAAGCCTCGGTGGAATCCTTTCGGCTGCCTCCGGGTTTGTTTTCTGCAGCTAGAAGTGACCGTCATTTGATGAGAGGATGGAGCGGTGAATTATCAGCTAATGCTAGCTGAGTCACAAACCGTACAGGTGCAATGCAGAGCCGATTATCTAATTATTGAAAAGTAACAGACTGAAAAAATACTGGGCTTCACTCATCATATCTGATGCACAATTCAGTTAAAATGTTCTAAGAAAAAAAAAAAGCTCCAAAACCACAAGCACAGTGGAGAGGTCAAGTTTAGGGACTAGATTTAGCATAATGCAAATGGATGAATTATGGATCCAGAGTGAACATTAACCCTAAAGTCATTTTTTACTATTAAAAAGAATTAGCTGAAGAATGATCTCCAAGACTGACGCAGAGAATCTTAGTAAAAAAAATAAACCGCTGTCTCTTTCCTGATTTGCATTTAATTTGTTTATAAGTATTCAGCACACAGTCTCAGTGAGTTCATTTGTCAAGATGTTCACTTGAGAAGATTATTCGGTGTGATACGTTGTAAAATCCTGACATTTATCAAGCCCTCGCAGCTTGGAGAGCAGCACAGAAGAAGGGCACGATGGGTCTTTGGAGTGTGCAGTTCATGTGCAGCTGAGCTCCGAGTGCAGCGAAGCATGGAAACACAACAAGGCCTCACGTAGATGACTGTTATGTATGCACACACAGGCACCATTAAAAGTGAAGACGTCTGGTAAATTGAACCGTGGTACGCAGGAATGTCGGAAACGTGCTGGAACATTAGATGGTTCACCTGAGCGACCCTGGTGAGCATGTGAGCGGAGCATGAACATGTCCTGCTGTTAGTGGTTCTTATGTGGATGAATCATCACAGTTGGTGAGACTTAATGGAGCAGAGAAGATAAAAACCATCATAACAGGCTGTGGAGCTGAGGCATCCCTCTATGCCTACTTACTCCTCTGGTCCTCCATCTACTTCTTTAATCTCCGACTTCCTCCTTCCTCCTCACTATTCTCTCCCAGGAGCCTTCCTACACTTCCCAAAAACTCCCCTGTTTGCTTTTTCGTCTCCCACTCGCTCACAGGTTTCTCTCCCTTCTCTGTCTCTCTCCTGTCATCTCCTCTTGTGTGTGGATGAGAAGCCACTGAAGCAGAATGAATCTCCTCTTCTTGCTCTCGGCTGTTGCACGTGCTCAGATATGACATCACATCTCAGATGCAACACGGGGGCTATTACATAACACACACACATACTTCAAATTTATAAAGAGATATTTTATATTACTGTGAGATATAAAAATATCATAGTTTACAGCGGTGCATTCCTGCAGGTATTAAACAGCATATAATTTATTATATAAATGTATTTTACAGTTTTATCCTACGTCTTATTCATGTCGACAATATTTAATAACACCAGTGCCCACTCAGCTCCGTTAGGTTTTTATGACATGTTGCAACCAGAAGTTTTTTAAAATGATAAAAATGAAAAACGTAACCAAGACCTACACACTCAACACCAAACAGCTGCAACAGTGAGCATCATGGTGGAGGATATTTTTATCTTAGGATTTGGTGGAGACCGAACAAGAGTAACAAGGATTTGTTTTAGTGGCCAAATGAAGCTTAATGTGTGCCAGATGTGTGTTGTGACTTTAAGCGGTTTAAAAAGCGTTATTGATATTTATCATACATTTGTGCTTCAGCTTGTATAACCATGTAACTGTCCACTCTGAGACAGTAAAATAAAAACAATAAAGCACAAAGAAGCCACTGTATGATACTGCAGACCAGTGGTTGTTGGAAATACAGCACAAGGAAGCACCACCTGATGACACTACGGTGAACTACTCCATCACAGGGTAGCCTGTCACAATTGTATCTCCTTTAGAGGATTATATTAAATGTTTAAATGGGACGTACGTTACAAACTTCCTTCACAGTCATCTTCCCTTTACAGCTGCTACTTCATTATAAATGCCCTTTGCCCGTTTGGAAGATTTGACTCATAACTTTAAAGCAATAATAATAATTTAAACCCAGCAGCAGAGCAGGGGAAGATACAGTTTGTGCTGCAGGATGCATTTTTATTTCAATGAGGAAAAAATACTTTTGCGGTATAACAACATGTTCTTTTATGATATTTTTCCATTTTCTGTCACTTATTATGGCGCTAACTGTTTAATGTTTTCCTTTTACAACAGGAAGCTAATTCCTCCATATAGATAGAAACTATTTAGCCTTGACTACATGTGATATTTACAGAACTGATGTCACTTCAGTTTAGGTTGATCACTTCTGATTTGTTTCTTTAATTTTGAGTTTAGGGTTTTACAAGTTTAGATTGTACTGCATCCGTTGCCTTTGTGCGTTATTTTCTTGTGCTAGCCTGGCTGGTCACTGTGAACTGTTATTTTCCCTCAAAACATTTTCATTCAGCTTCATTGCACTTCTTGTTTTTTAAACCTGGTTTACCTGCAGTAGGCGTATGCCCCACAGTTTGAGAGTCACTGGGTTAACTGGTCATCCTAAACCGCCTCTCTGTGTGTTCGCCCCGTGATGGACTGGCAACATGTACCCTGACACTCTCCAAATGACAGCTGGGATAGGCTCCAACACCCTCAGAAATCTAAAGCTGAATAAGCTATTAGGAAAATGGATGGACGGGTTCCAAATGCTAATAAGGTTATGTAATAAGATGCAAACGAGTTTCGTGAGTTGTAAAGCTTTCTGATTTCCTAAATAGATTTCCTTTGTTTTAATCAGTCAAACAAACAAGCAAACCAACAAGCAAACACACAAAAAGTGAAATCAAATGGCTAAAAACACAAAGTGGAGATGAGGAAATTCCTGTCAGGAAAACTACAATTCTTAGAAAAGGAAAGAACAATCGGTTTGAACCCAAGAGTTAAATATATGACACTCGTTACTGCAGACATTAAAAAGCTGACTTGCAAATTCCGATCCATCAGGAGTGTTTAAATGTGGTGGCATTTTTCTCCTTCTCTCTTGGACATCTGCATTAAAGCACCTTTTAGTTAATCAAGTGTCCTCACTTTGAAAGAGCACAGAGGCTGTGAAGCATCTCTTCACAGACTGCAGCATCTTTTCAAGTATTAATGAGAGATGCAGGCTGGGTTTGTGATATGCGTCTGCCATGATTATGCGTGATCACAGGCAGCAGACACGCTCTAAAGTGCCCCCCCCCCCCCCCCCCCCCCATGTTGTGCGCAGGTTTCCAAGCATGGTTGCCATGGAAATGCTTTTAGTATACCAGGCTGCCTCATTTTAGTGTGTTGCAGTTTGTGAAGTGCGTTGATGGCTGGGAACATTATGTCTTTAAAGTGCTTTTACAAAGAGATGGGACCAGAATTAGAACTTCCTGTTTGGAACTAGAATAAGAACAGGTATGGAATTTTATGAGAGCAGAGGAAGCTTTATATAACTCAGTTACATGAAACAAGGACCAGCTGAACTTGTATGATAAGGCTTTAGGTAAGTCCGCTATCTCTGTCCATCCTTGTGAGTGCATGTGTGAATAGACACACATATGGCACCTACCCAAACCACTGAATTCAGGTGTTTCAATCACTTCCATGTCCACATGTATATACAATCAAGTGCCCATGTATGCAGACCGCTTCTACAAACGTTTGTAAAAGAATAGTTCACTCTCCTCACTACTAAATATTCCTCAGTCAACTGTTATTGAGATTATAGCAAAGTGGAAGTGGACAGTGAGGTGCATAGTGAGCATGCATCGCCAACTTTCTGCAGAATCAGTCGCTACAGATTTCCAAACTTCATGTAGCCTTCAGATTACCTCAAGAGTTGTGCATAAAGAGGTTCATTGAATGGGTTTCCATGGCAACCAGCTGCATCCAAGTGAAGGGGGGGATTACGATGTGGAGTTGTTTTCAGGAGTTAGTCTCGTCCTCTTAGTTCCAGTGTAAGGAACTCTTAATGCTGCATTTTGGACAACTTAATGCTCCCAACTTTGTGGGAACAGTTTGGAGCCGACCTCTTCTTTTCCCAACATGACTGCACCACTATGCAGAGCAAGGTCCATAAAGATGAGCCATGGATGAGCAGGTTTGGTGTTAAAGTCTTGTTCTCCATCTGATAGAACGGATGAATTAGAGCGGATACTGTGCACCAGACCTTCTCATCCAACATCAGTGTCTGACTTTACAAATGTGCTTCTGGAAGAATGGTCAAAAAATCCCATAAACAGTCCTAACCCTCACGGAAAGCAGAGGAGATGAAGCTATTATAGCCACAAAGAATTGTCCAACATCACATGTGGATGTTGGCCAAACCCTGTGGATTAACAATGGGATGTTGTTCAAGTTCATATCCATGTGAAGAGCATGTGAATAATATAGCGTACGTGCAGGTCTCTCATCAGGACGAGTTCTGTCACATGCCAGGCAGTGGTTACTTTATTCCTTTTACTTGAGATATCATTACATGCTGCAAAAAAAAAAGGGGCAGATCTGAGGGGCAGATCAGAATAAAAAGTTCCCAATTATCACATCACCAAGGAGAAGTGCATGAATAACACAGAATCAAGTACAGCAGATAATGATGAGTTACTTGGAGACGGAGCGAAACTATGAATAAATAATTAGGTGAGGGGTAGTTCATAAATATCTGTGAGACAGAGTTGACTTTCTTCATGTAACTTGTTCCTGATCTAAACCACCACTGAGGGCTGAGCAGCACAAACTAGTAACCACACATCCTTAATCAACAATGGCTCTGGTGCCTTTGCATCCCTTTAATTGTGCCTCTGTGGTCTCTTGAAATTTCTTTTGTTCATTTTGGATTTGTTTTTGAATATTTTTGTCTCTCGGTGGTTTGTTGGAACTTCATTGCAGTCATTTTGTGGTATTAATGGTTTGAGTATAAACTGCATGGCACTTCAACCATATTTCACACACATTGTAAGCTTTTTATTCATGTCACTTTATAGTATTCAATTTAAATCCTGCAGGGGCCTCAAAACAACTCGATCATTCAACGTGTTCTCATCCCAGGGTGTAAAAACCTTTCATGTCAGATAAAGACATATGTTTGTCTTGATCAGTCCTTATTATGGGATGAAATGTGTTCTTTTTCACTCACTGTGTTTATACAACACTACATTTAATCATTTCTTACTTTTACCTTCTGCCTTTCTTCTCGACGTAGGTCGAGGTGCTGAAAAATAATTCGTTGTCTTTTGAAAAGACTGAATCTGAGTAAAATGAACAAATAAATCAGGCCTCACAACATTAACCTTGTGTGTCAGGAACCCGTCTCGTTATTGCTGTAACCCAGTGTGTCTGGGCAGTGACAACAGTGCCTCTGACATCCTGATGTTATTTAATGAGCTGTGAATGGGAAGAAATGAGCTGGGTCGTTACTTTTTTATAGCTGCATTTGATATTATCACATTCAAAGTACAAAGTTTCACTATGATTTCACTATGAAATACAGAAATGAATAAATTTATTATAGTTACCTATTGATTTATTGAAATAGCCTCCCATTCATTCTATAGTAACTCAACATAGACTAGACAACAGACTCAGACTTCAGTTTTTGCTGAGGAATGACTCATCTGTAGCTGATGCAGGCACTTTCCAATTCATGGCTCGCTCGGTCCTCACTCATTACTTACATTTCTCTGAACCGCTTCTTTTTCCTCTCCTCTACCTGCCATTTTCTTCTCTTTATTCCTTTGCATTGTTTTCAGCTTATCGTACCACTACTGGGGTAAAGTGAAAGAGGAAAATGAAATCAAAGGTGTGCCGTGTATCTCAGGGCCTGCTGGCTCCAGACTCGGCCATGCGTGGCTGTGATCAGGGAATACTGATCCACACTGAAGTCGCTGATGTTCTAAATATTGGATGAGCTCATCTGTGACTGAGAAGAGGAAGGGGCAACGGCCAAAACACCATGAATTGGAGCAAATGCTGTCACACAAAATGCGAACGCTAACACATCCACCCACGCAGCAACTACACAGATGCTCTTTTTCTTTTAGTCTCTATTCACGTTGAAAATAATACTCTATATGTGTACAGACAAGCTTACTGCCACCGCTTGGATGCTTTCTGAATGTGTAATGAATGTATATGTAAATTAGCATCCTTCACTCCTCATTGTCACTCCTTATCATAACATGAACAGCCAAACTCCTCCAAGTGCGACGCCTTCACGTGTGGCGGCTGTCGGCTCACGTGCAAACTACTCAGGAGCAAATGTGAGTGAGAGAGCAAGCAGATACAGATTTATAGATAGAGAGAAAAGAGAGAGAGAGAGTTTTTATTCTTTCTCAGATGCTGATTGGTAAAAAGGGCTCTGAAAACGCTGAATTAACCTGTGATGAATGGCAGTGCTGAGCCAGGAAGATGTGTTTCCATGGAGATGGTTTGATGGAGTATCTGCAGTTTAACAGCTACTGATGCAGATGGTGGTTTAAAAAGCTGTGTGGGTGGTCAGTGGCGCTGACCTCACAGGTCAACTGCCATGCAGACCTACCATGTGTCAAAGTGGACCCTTCAGGAAGAACTAAATGACATAAATAAGTCCTCCATGTTCTAGAGCAGGTCTCACACGTGGAGTAAAGCAGGCTTTTTTGTTGCTCAGTGGTTTAACTTCATCAAAAGTCCTTTGAGAAGGAAGTCTTATCACTCAGAAGCAATCTTTGAAATGCCTTCAGACAGTTATTTGATCATTTTAAGGCTAAAAGAATGGCAGAGAGCGCCAACATTACTTTCTATGGCCTTGCAGGGATTACTTTGTTTTGTAGGTAGTTACACAATCTGTGTTTCCCTTAATGACAAGCCAGCAGGACTGGGGGAAATAACAGTTTGGCATTTGAAGGTTAAATTGAATCCCGAGAAGTAAAAGGCTAACTATAAATGAACTAAACCTGCTTTTGATTTTCCAAAGAATAAGCTCCTCTGGTCAGCATGATGCTGAATAACAGCTCTGGATAAATCCTGACAACTGCCTCCTCTGGGGCATTTCCAGAGTCCATGAGTGGGGTATCAGCTTCCATGTCTAAAGATATGCAGTTACTGTGTTTGGTTAACTGGTGATAAACTGGCCATAGGTTTGGATTTAAGTGTGAACAGCTGTCTGTTTCTTCATGCTAGTCCTGTGGCAGATTGGCGACCTGTCCTGGGTGTACCTCGCCCTATGGGATAGGCTCCAGCCCACCCATGACTCTGAATTGGATAAGTGGACGAGAATGGATGGATGCTATCAACTTATTTATATTGTAAGACACAACGTAGAAGTGTCTGAAGCTCATTTTAGCCACCGACTTTATTACATGAGTCTAATTAATGCAAGGCAACTTATTTCAGGGTTATAAGACTCATCCTGTGGCACTCAGTGCTCACAGGGACATAAAAACTACACATATATAATCAAATCTCATACAAACCATATCAATCTAATCAAAACTGCTTCAATACTTTTGAACTTTGAACCGAAATTAAGTTGTTGTTGGGTTGAGGGTTTTTTTGCAAGTGGTACCTCTACTACACATGTGTGCAGTTTCATTAGTGACTCATGCCAGTGTGCTAATTCACTTTATGAATAAATTAATAGCCCCATCTCTCTGCTCAGATCCACCTTTGCTATGAGCAGAGAGACAGGCCTGCCATCATACAGATGAAATGGTCATGAACCTCTAGCTAAAAAGCTTTTTAATGACCCTGTATTTCTCCCACGGACGTTTATTTTTAATTTTATTAATAATCTGTTGTTGTTGTTGTTGTAAAGCAACATCTTTAGGTATTTTTGATAAGGGCTCATTTACATACTATATTTTCTGAAGATTATAAAGAATTCTAGGTGTTGTGTGAGGCACCACTAGTTGTTTGGGTCAAAGCCAGGGGGCACTGACTTCTAGTGGTGATAGGAGCAAAGGAGCCATGAAGGAGGTCGAGGTGGATGAATAGATGGACAAAACATTGAACCTGAGGTCAGGAAGCTTCTGTTTGTCCCTGACTCAGATAGTCAGTATTGTTTCTTTTAGTTATAAAGCCTTAACCTTAATCATACATTTCTTCATTAGGAAGAGCCACTAAAGAGCTTTTTTGGGGGGGGGGGGGGGGGGGGGGGGGGTAAGTTTCACTGATAACCTATAAGATTGTTCTTATTGTGAAGGAGTCATGAAAAGGAGACAGAGAGTGGGGGAAGGAGTTGTACCCAGACCACTGCATTTAGGCTTGAAGCATGTTGCTGCTGCTCAACCACTGAGCTAAACCAGCACCAATGAAAACCTGCTGTGAACCAAATTATTTCATAAACTCTAAAAAGTATGCATGTGCACCAAATATTCACCACAGTAGTGCTGTAACACCATAAAAGGCTGATTATGTTTCAATATGAAAATTAAGGGGAACGTGTGATGCAATTATAAGCTAATCTGGTAACAGGTTGCAGGTTTCTCTCCCTGGATAGGCTGGTTTACAGATTAGGAGGGAGACTAAATAACCTCAACCTCACGTTTTTAAGGTTAACCAATTCACCTGGGGCCAAAATGTGATCTGCTTGAGTACTTTTATTCTTTGATAACTGTTTAGGACAAATGAATGATGGCCTGTAACTTAGATTTGTATTATTTTAACTGATACTGATTCCTCGTGATAAGAAAGACGCTAGTGTCTGTAGCACAAGTCCTTTAAAAAAAAAAGTCCCTCTAGGCAATGAAAAAGCTGACTCATGCACAACAAGGAGAATAAATCATATGTGTTTTCTGGTATGGGCATATCCCATATCAGTTTTTTAGTCACTAAATTCCCTGAAGAGCATCATGCAGCTATAAAGATAAGATGAAGGATGCTATGGAGTTGGTAAAATGGATGATTCACTCATTTGTGGTTTCTGCTCTCACTGCATCTGAGGCTGATACTGCAGAAAGTGCTTTACAGATGTTTCCTTCTCTAGTTTTGTGTCTCTGGCAGCACACACAGGATGGCCTGCTGTGACAAAGGGCAGGCCGGTATGCAGATATTGGAAAGGAGACATAATTACCTCAACCTCACTTAAATGTTTTTAAGGTTACATATTTGCAAAGATAATCAGAAACCGCATCTCTCAAGAAGATGATTTTAAGTGGACCGTTTCATTAAATTTTAAAGTTTGCAGTCATTATTTCTGTGGTCTTACATAAGGCATCTATCTTTGTCTTACAAAGAGAGCTCTATGTTGGTTTTTTGCTTTAATTTTTCACCTATCTGCTTCCTTTCTTTATTTTTACTGCGATTGTTTTTCTGTCTCGTTTGATGAAGAGCTGCGGAGCTCGAAATGGAACAACAAGGGACAGAAAGACAAAGGAGTTGTGTCATTTTCCTGTTGACTGCTTCTGTTTCAACCACTGGCCACATCCGAAGCGTGGAGCACAAACGAGTGTGTTACCTGCACGCATTGTGTGTGCATCCTAAATAGCTGTGGCATGGTACAAGCCTGGTGTCACAAAATTATAACTGATAAGGTCCATTAATAGAAGTCTTCATTACAACAGAAAGCGTGTGGCTGGTTTCAACGGTGCCTTGAAAAGAATTGATGAGGAGCCTGGTGCTCAGGTCAGCTAATGATCCTCTGATCTGTGCAGCAATAAAGGCTTTGTGAACAAGTGGTCACTGACATTGTTTTCTTTTTCTCCATGGCAGCCATGTTAGAAGGAAACAGACAACAGAACAACCTTCACCCTGAAACGCACAAACCAGCAACTTTGTAGTTTGAAAATGTCCACATGAAACAAAAGGGCTTCAACCATTTTCCTTTCTTGTTTTTTCATTTTCTTCTCTTGGGTTTGGTTTATAACTATTTTGACTGTAAACTGATCGGTTTGTTTGACTGTTTTACTCACTACACAAACAAAGCAAGAGATCTTAAAGCAGCTGTTTAGTAACTCTGTGTGTTTTGAGTGTACTAGTTGTATCCTCATTTTCTTGCATTTTACATTTACTTTCATTCTCTGGTTCAATTTAGGTACTAAGAGGTGCTTGGTTAGATTTACGCCATAAAATGAACTGTTATGTTTGGGAAAAGTTGTTGGCAAATTGGGCTCTTATAAAATAGTAACCATGGCAATCTAAGTGCTAACCAGGTGGCTCAGGAGGTAGAGCGGGCGGTCTGGTTGCTTCAGTCTGCCAAAGTATCCAGTGTGTTCACTGGAGTAGAATAATAGATAGAACACACTCTGACATAGAAACAAGTGTTTGCATGAACATGTGAGTAAAAAATGGCGTGTTGTAGAAAATGCCCTGAGAGCTGAAAAGCACTTTATAAGACCAGTTGGTTTACAAATAAAATACATGATCACCAGCATAAAAGCAAGTAATTAGGATAAATAAGCATGAAAAGGCTATTTTGCTGTCCAATAGTAATAATAATAATTGCCCTTGTGATTCAGAAGAAGGAATTCCACTGCAGTGACTTAGGGAAACAAGGCTTTCATAATTTTAAGAGTGTAAATTGTGAAATAACTTTTAGATGATGCCTAAAATACATTTCTGTGGTTAACTGCAGCTTAAGACATTTTCACATTTTAATCTATAAAATAAAATGAATTGAATTCTCTCTCTCTGTTAGAAAATCGATGCTTAAAAAGAATAATTCAGCTTGTCAACATTATTGTATCAACATTGTCTGCCTCAACCACACGTCTAAAATCCAATTTTTCTAAATTCCAGTTTGACCTACAGAAGTGCCGTCCCTGCAGCGCTGTGCACTGTGCGCTGTGACATAGCGTAGTTGTTATGGCTCTTTGAATTATCTGCATTTCAATGTAAGACATTTACCAGCCACCTATAGTGATTAAAACCACAGTAACACATTAGGTGTCCTGACCGACACAGAGCTTTACATCTGTATCGCAGTCTGCCCAGTTCTTTCACTCACATGCTGATTTCATCTTTCTGTCTCATGTTTATTCCTCTGCCGACACCCTCTTCATCTCTCTCTGCATTAGGATGCACTTGGAGTCTGAAAACCAGTCACCCCATTGCTCAGCCAGCTAAGCTTGGCCAATGACAAATCCTTCTAAATAACTAGCTTAGCTACCTGCTGTGATACTGTGCGGACTGTGAGGGCTTCCATTAAACAATTCATAGAGAGGAGAGATTGATAGATTTAGAGATGTGGGTACAGACAGACATTAAGAAGAAAGGCTTGAGGAAGATAAAGGAAACTACATAAAGCGGCAGACAAGACGAGGATTAAAAGCGAACAGCATCGTCGTGTATTGATTGAATCTGCAAAAAGTCTCCAATCAGTCAGTGTGGGGCTCCATTCATGTGCTGACTGTGTAGTGTAGTGATCAGCCTCTCTTGTGCAAACAGACTAAACAGGGCAAAGACGATAACTGGATGTTTCACTTTATAGCAAGTCAATTTGCCATTAATGCCACGACTGAGAGGCTAAAAAGAGACTAGGAAATGGAATTATTCCTGCAGTACACTCATGATTGCACAGACAGACAAAGTCATAAAAGAAATAATAGACAGCATGGTTTCATCCGGAGGACAAATTGCTTTTTTAGGCTTGTTTTTTTTTTTTTAATCCTGATGTGCACAGGCTCAACCGTAACTACAGCTGCACTCCAGAGATGGCTGCCTGTTAGACCACATAGTTGCTCCTTTTCAGAAGAAAAGCACTGGGAAAACTTGGAGGTGCGATTATAGCCACAGCCTAGAGGTTGGAGCGATGCATCAAGTAATAACATGCTTGTAATTTTACATTTCAATACAAGGTTTATCATTTATATGCATTCTTAACAAGAATGTCTCTTTTGACCACAGCAGTTCTTTAGAATAATATTTTGAGCAGTTGGTCCCATTTGGTTTCACTCTTGCTCTATTAGCACATTGATGGGAGGCCCAAATGTGCATGCAGCCACATTCCTGCCAACACTTTCACACTATTCTGCTAATCGACAGTTGGTGAGCAAAAAATGCCAAGAAATGCAGCAATGCACCAGCAACAGTTAGCGAGATGGACTCGAGCAAGCAAACATGGCGGTGCACACAGGATTTGAATTTTATTAAGAAATTACATTTTCAGAATATTTTTGGAAAAGGGAAATGTGTTTCCCATTTTTAGGCTCTAGGAGCGCACACATTGCCTTTTGTTGATAGCACGGGTGTTGCTAGACAAAAAAAATGTACTGAGGCAATAGTGGGCATTTTTGTTTGTTTTGCTGTGTAAAAAATGTGTTATATAAAATTTTCAGCTCAGTTTACTTGAAATATTAATGACCTGATTCAGCTATTTAAGCTGAAACATATTTAATCTAAAACCTTTTTTTTTTTTTAACTCTTCTGAGAAGTTCACAAGTGCCTCTTGATTCACCTTTTCAGTATTTAAATGTATAGTTTATTTTTCATTCATGGACATGCTGGCAAGATGTGCTCTGCAGCTTGTATTTTGGGTTAGGAGCATTGCTTTAATATTGTGCGTCTAAATATAATGTTTCTTTTTCCATTCATTATCAGTCTAAATCCAATGCCAAATACACATGCTTGTAAAAACTCATAAATTTTACTTGGACATGACAGATCAATACCAGGGCATGTGCCCCAATAAGAGGGGAGAGCTGAGCGAGACACACTTTGTGCCCGCATGTTTGTTTGCAAGAAAAAGGTTCATTGAGTTTGAAAATTCCCTTTTGTACTCCGTGGCTAAACTGGACTTTCCCAAATAGGTCATCTCTGAAATACTGAAACACACCAGAAGACTTGCTAATTATGCCTCGCTGGGAGATGTTTTCAAGATCAATAATGGATTCGCACTTTCAGTTTTTAGGCCAGAAAAATGAAAAACAAAACTTCCTTCGGTTCTTCAACTCAGGGCCTCGTTTGTTTTCATATCAGGAGCTGTCCATAGTGCTAAAACATCCCACATGCTGTATGACAGGAAGGCAACATAACTTTTATTTCAGCTGCCTCTGAGGCCAAAACACCCATCAGGCTTGCTGTGTATTTAGTCAACAACACCAGAATCTCTCTGATCAACTGTGAAATTCAGTGGACCTGATCAGGGCCTGCAGAGACATGGATCCAGGCACAGAGCTAGAGGGAAAGCACAGAAGAGATCTAAAGAGGCGATGGGTGTCACACTCCATCATCCATCCCATTAGTCAGACACAGAACAGGGTAAGATGGAAGTCGCAGGATAATAAACCTTGCTCAAGGGCACCGCTGCATCTGAAATCAGAGCAGAAATGAACCTAAAACTCTCCAGCTGTGCAGAAATATCTACAGAAACAAGCAATGAGAGGATCAGGAGGTGAAACACTCCCGTTGTGGTAAAAATTAAAGCTCTAGTGATCCATTATCATCATCATCATCATTAGGGCTTATGCACTGCTTTACCGTTGAGTCTGTTATATAAACGAGAGAACAGGTGGATGTGTGTGCAACCTGTCGTCCAACATCAAAATAAAGGAGAAGCTGATCACTGTAATCAGCTGTAATCAGCCTGTTTGCTGTGAGCAAGGTTAGTGACTAGCTCATGCCAACTGCTGCTAAAGCTCTTTGGATTGCCTTAGTGATCAGTGGGGGCATCTTCTGTAACTGTGAAGCTCTGACTTCTACTGGACTGAAAGCAATGCAAAGAAACAGCTTGTATTGCTCTATATGCTCACTGGGATAGTACAACCTGGGCTAACCACTAGTCTGTCACAGAGCCACACATAGATGCACATAGACCCAGCCATGCGTATAAAAACTGAACGTTAGGCAGCTACAAAAAACACTGAATACCTACTAATATAAATCAAAGTCACCGTGGTTTTGGAAACACTGATATTGGACAGGAGGTCATTTTAAAGCAGTGCTCCTGTGTGGAAAAAGAGCTTCTGCGTGGACCGTGACACTTTTTTAATTAAGTGTGGCTTCAGCTCAGTAGTAGGTGGTCCCACCTCCCACACACTCATGAACTAAGATGAATCCCACTTCATTTACAGAGCAGCAATCACACTGCTGGCCAACACAGAGCCTCATGCTGGACCATCTCTGTACAGCAGCAGAGAGGCAGGATGCTGGACCCTGATGAGTCTATTATGCTGCTGTGTTACGGGTGACCCTGGCCACCATGCAGAAAGACAAGAGAATTTCCCCACAAGGATCAATGAAGAATTACATTTCATTATTATTTCATTGAGTTTGCCTTTGAATCGCCACGAGACGTTAAAATCATCACAGCTCTTTTTACACACAGCTGGTATGACACACGCCCAAATCCAAAGGGATGAATGTTTAACTTTCTGTTCTGCTCTAATTTGTTTTGTGAGAAAACTAAAGCACATTAAACATCAGACTTTTGGCTCCTGATGTTCCTGCAGTCACTGAATTATCGGAGCCCTTACTTTGAACAACTTCTCCAAATATTTCATCCTATCATCTCAAATTTTTGGCATTAAGAGATCATAAAACTTCTTTTTAACATTCTGAGAAAATCAAACACATCTTAAGTTTTATTATCATCAGGCAAACACCATCAACAGGAGCACTCTCTTTGTTCTCTCACCCAGTGTCGTGTCCACTTTGTGCAGTGTTGTTTCTCACACAAGCACAGCTGTGGTCAAAAGCCACAGAGCAAGTCCAACATGCCAAGATACCTCCACAAGAAGCTGGTGATCAGGGTGATAAGTCAACCCACTGTTCTCACATAAAAGAGGCAGTGGAGTGAAAATATTTGAGAAATTAAAAGCAACTCTGAGGCGGTTAAACAATAAAACGTGCCATACTTCACCCAGTGTGTGTGTGTGTGTGTGTGTGTGTGTGTGTGTGTGTGTGTGTGTGTGTGTGTGTGCTATGAATCCTTGTGCACTTTAAGTGGTTTTGGTGGTCAGTAAGGCTGGAGAACTGCTGCATAAATGCCAGAAAAGAAAGCTGGCCGTGTAAGCTAACAGACTTATCTGTATCACTACCTGATCCTTAAGGCAAGAGAGGATCTGACTATAATTAAATTGAGGTTTTACTTAAATTAAGCTTTTCCTTTTGTCACGGTCCCTGGGTCTTGGATCCGGGGTTCTGAGTTTTGGTGGATTACACATCTGTTGTTGTGAAGGGATTATAAGCAGGCTTTAGTCTTCTGTTGTTATTTGACGTTTTTGTTGTTTTATGCATTTTGTTCCTTCCTTTGGTTTTGTTGAAGATCGATTCTGTTCCTCCATTTCCTGTTTTATTTTGGCAGTCTCTTTTTCTTTTGTGCATTGTGCTGAGTGTAACCTCCCCTTTCCTGTTATGCCTGATTTGTTCCCGCTGTATTTCGTGGCTGATTCTTCTCATTATTACCCGATGTATATTTATTGTCCGAGTCTCCCCTTGTCTGTTGTTGTGTCCTCTCTCATGGTGTGTGTGTTTTCTGAATCCATGTTTTCCACTCTTTTGTTTCCCAGCTCTTGCCCTCTATTCATGTATGCTTTTTATTATTGCAGGTAACAGCATTAAAGATGCCTTTTGAATTTGTTCCTGCATCCCGAGTCCACATTCTGCCTGCTACACGCACAGCTTAGAATCATGTTTTAGGATTATAGAATCATATTAAGGCTTGTAAAATAATGCAACGTGGCTACAATTGTTTGCAGAAGCAGGAAAGCTGGCAAAGAATAGAGCTCGTCCTAAAAATCTTTGTTTTTCACGACTGAATTCTCATGAGAAAAACACTGAGACATCAGACAATCTCATTTTCCATTTAAACGACTAGTCTCTTATTTTGAACCTGCTCTGGGGCCAGTTAGGTCTGCAGCATTTGTTACCATTGTGAATGCAGCCTGTTAAGAAATGAGCACCTCCCTAATTCTAAATAAATAAATAAAATAACCCTGGGTTAAATCTGAAATTCCATTGCTAAACCCAAGATCCTGCAGATCTGTAGCACAGGCCTATTGAGATAGACGTGAAATAATCCCTATAAGATTCTGGTTGCAGTGTTTGAGACACTGATCCACAGTCTTTGCAAAATCTTATAGTCTATAACTAAAAACTCTGGCTTATGCAGCGCTGTCTTTAGATGTGAGAGACTGCCAGATCTTAACCTTTTGTGCTCTTTTTAAGGTACAGAAGCTTAACTGTGCAGCAGGTTCAGCAGTTACAATGCAATGTCCACAATATGTTGGACATATTTCAGATGTACAGTGTTTACAAGCCGCCGTGGTAAAAAGGATTCAGGGTTCAGACAATGGTAAACAGCCTGGCTGTTGCTGACGGCATCTTTATGTTGCATCGAGCTATTAACGTATCAGTGCTGAGAGCACGTTTGTGCTTTTCGACTAATGCAACCCAAGAATTTCTAAAACAAGTAGAGTTTGACAGGAATTCACCTTAAATCACAACAGCTGGATCTTAATTTGAACCGAGGTGGAGACACGTGCGTAGGAGGCTGTTTGTTTCCGTCTAGAAAAATAGTTTGTGTGCAATCAGAAGCGATTATTCTTCAGACGAACACACACATGCACGCACAAACACAAAGAAGCTCTCTGAGTGCAAAAGCTATTAGTAATCAGAGGCATGTTTGCTGCAGCCTCACTTAAGACACTCCGGGTCTTTCAGTACAGAAATGAATTTTTTAACAAGCTGCTCTGCAGAAACTGAAAACACAACTGGAAAAAAAGCAGCTTGTGCTTGCAAAGACTCACACAGTCCTTTCATCTCTTCACATCAGTGTGAGTACTGGAGAGCTGTTCCTAACAGGAGGTTTTAAGGTGCAGATCAGAGGAGGAAGCTTTTAGAGGCTTTTCAATTGCTGTAAATAGCATGAATTTAAATTATAATCATAGCTTTGTACATTGCACTTCTGTAGGTTGCCACCAGTTTGAGCTTCCCCTTCCATCAAAGCTTCAACATCAGCTGCTCGATCACATTTAATCCCTGATTTTTGGATGCAACCTAGTTTTTTCCTTAGTGTGAAGATCAAAGATCAACACACGCCCTCCTCGACCAACTCCTGTCATACATCTTCGAGTCAACAACCCCTCTCAACTGGGTTTTACCTGCTCCTCTGGCTCCCTGCCTGCGTCCTCCAGCAGCTCGACCTGGTTGTTTAGTGATAGCCTGTAGAGATGAAGGTCTGCTGGGGGTTTCAAACACGCCGTGTCCTGCTTCCCCTTCTGTTTTGTGTCCATGTAATTAGAGCGTGCTGCTGTATGCGTAGCCAAGAGCCCACTGAGAAATATGAAATGGATAACCTGGGGCCCGGGAAACGAGCCAGCGCTGCCAGTAAAAATCACCCACACCATCATCAGCAAGCCCTGCCTTTACTGGGCTGTGATGTCATCCCTGTATCCGCCCTCTTACACAACGGTCATCACAGGGAGAGCCTTCTCTCTTTCACTTTGTCCTTCTATAATCATATTTGCTTTGACATTTCTATTTCTCAGCTACATCAGGCAGCTTCTGCAGTTGATTTTTCCCTTATTTAAAAAAAAGCTACATTTTTAACTGCATTTGAAACATTACGCAAAGAAAAGGAAAAACAAAAAGGAACACAACAGCTAATCTATCAAGACATAAAAAATTGGATGAGGCCCCCTAAAACAGCAGCTGCTAAAATGCTTCAAAAGCCAGAATCTAAAACCAGTGGGCCAAGTCCATCTTTAATATACAGTCTGTACCTCTGAGGTAAAGACAGGTAGATTTACTATAAATTATTGAGAGTCAGCATTTCCCAAATCTACATGACAAATTGGTCTATTGGTTGAAAAATCTCTCAGTTTTCCTTTGACATTATTTTAGACAAGGGATGTCAAACTCATTTTAATCCATGCGGCACATAAATGCAGCTCAAACTGATGCAAGGTACATTAGAGCAGTAACCCAGTTTGCAAGTATTTACATTTAAGGCCAATCAAATTCACCTATAGCCAAGATTTTCTTTTTAAAAGAAGCTGACAGCACAGGTCCAAGTCAAATACAATATATTGTGTATACACTACAATACACATGATAAATAGTCTGGGATAAGATGGGATAAACTTAGAAATGTAGAGTTTCTGCAGCTAAACAAAAAATCTTTTTTACGTCTCTATGATTCAAACCACCTGCCTACATCTACTGTAGAAATATTTCTAATTATCCATTGTTTTCACTTTTTGAGTAATTAATGTCATCACTTATCTATATATATACTTTGCAAAGTAGTTACTTTGGGTTCTGGCTCCTGGGCCAGCTTTGTTTCTATATGTTGGTCCCACATGAAAGAGTCTGATACACCTTGGTCACAACATAGCACTCTAAATTATAAAACCATATGGGGAAGATGCATTTGCATCACAACTGACAACTCAAAATATAAGCATTAAATTCAGCACTTTTATAGGCACAACACACAAACAGGTCATGACTCATATTCTTGAGCAAATGGGACTCTGACAATACAGAGTTGTTTTCTCATTTAGTGACCTGGTACAAACCGAATGCTGCAGAGGCTAAATGTTGGAATGGGGGAAGAGGGATTTATGCAATTCAGATAATGTGTTTTGAAAAGGGCAGGAGGGCATTATGAAACCATTGTAGCCACTGCAAGGAAGGCGGCGGGGATGCACTTAAGCATATTTGGCGAATAGCAAAGGGAAGACAACAGACATGCGCATTAGACTTATGGCTCACAGAAGGCTTTATGTTCAAAAAAGCGGTCCAAAAACTGAAAGTGCTGTTGTAGACAGTAGTAATAAATTCATGTATTATTCACAGGTGGACAGAAAAAAAATGGGAATGCTACAGATTGCTGCCTCCTGGTTGCCATAGAAACCACCGAAATGACAGGCCAGCAGTTGCTTACGCTGAATCATAAAAAAGGAAGCATTTTGGTTTCCGGTGATTTCTGATTATTTCATCGTTATGTGAGGTAATCTGCCTCCGTTCATTGTCTCCCATAATCCTCTCCTTTGTCAGCATTAATTGGATAAGTCCAGCTAGCCTACTCCTCCTCTCCCTGCTCCAATTAGGAGGAAGCCTCTGCTCCTCAGCTCCCACAATTGCTTTTCACCTTTCAACTTCCCTACCCCCTTTCACCTTTCCACCCAGATCACCTTTGAACTGTTCAGCTGTCCTGAGGTTTTGGGTGGAGGCAAATATTAGAGCTGTGTGTGTAGAGGTTTTAAAAATAGGCATCGTTTACACGCTGGAGCCACAATTTCTCATTAAATCGCTTTTTCCCTCCCAATGCAAGGACACACAATCGCAGGTGGGGATATCACATCGTTTCTATAGAATATAATGATGTGCATTCAGCAATGATAACATGTGCTCGCTTTGTCAGTGCTTTAAGGAGCATTCTTAAATAAAAGCACAGTGTCTGCGTCGGCTCACCTGAGCTGAAATGGGAGCTGAGAGCAAAGCCGGGGCTGAAAAACCCTGAAGACATCATCATCAGGAGAGCCAGCATCTTCACAGCCGGCGTGGCAATGACCGAAAGAGAAAGCAAATGCAGGACTCGGAGGAAAGCAAATTAGGCGACACTATTTCTCGAGCATGGCTTCATTTCTCCCTTCCGAAGCGGACCTATGTCATTTCGCAACGCGCCCCTCCATTCCTCCTCTTATCGGTGTGATTTAAGACAGATGCGGGCAGAGACGCAGTCCTCCTTCAATATAAAGTCACCACAATCTGAGGACTTTTTCAAAAAATATTTAAAAATAATAATAAAATAATAATAAAAAATTCTCCCGACCTCCAAAATCTAGTTTTTCCTTCACCTCTGCAAAAGTACTGTTAACTTGATCCTGATTTGTGGATTGTGGCTCTCGTTTTCTTTTCTTCTTTCTTTTTTGGCTGCTCAGTTTCCCGACACCTGGATGCCGTTCACATCACCTGAGAGCTCCCAGCGAACATCTCACACAATGACACTTCTGCAAAATAAATAAAAACGGGACAAACGTTCAGTTTTCTGTCAGAGCTGCCGGAGCTATCCGAGGTGCTGACAGCGAGAGCGCCATCTTGCTCGGTAATGCACCCAAAGAGAATTTATGGAGCGTTTTTGCGCCCTGTCTGCAAAAAGGGGGGAGGTGGGCTAGGGAGACTGTGGATAGGCTACTGTGCTGCTTGAGCAAGTTCAGCTGACTGACATATACAGTACTGAAGTGAAGGATCGGCAGCGAGAAACGTTGTTTTTCCTGCTAAAAAGACAATTTGCCATTACTGACGTAAAGGCCGCACCTTCATTTCTATTTTTTCTTCTATGGTGTTACTATATTTGTGTTATGCTTGTAGAAACAGAGCCCGCAGCAGTGTCTTTCCCTGGATGAGTAAAATGATAGCCATTTAGAAAATCTCCCATGAACAGGCTGTGATGTAATGCAGGAAAAAGGCACACAGCAGGACTTGGCTCTCAGGACTATCCCCGCTCTAATCCTGCTGTTCATACATGTTGGATGAGGCCCCCTCCCCCCACCCCACAGCATTCAGCCTCAGCCAATCCCCCCATCCTCCTCTCCTCTCATCAGATTGGATTCCTTGCACCAGAGGGAGTTAACTTTTTTTTTCCTTGTGTATCTTACATCCTTACTATGATTGTAATGCTTCACCCACGCTGGGCCACAGAGATGTCACAGGCTGAGCTGCCAAAGAAAGAAAAGGGATAAATATAATGGCTCAAAGCACAAACACAAACTCTCTGTTAGGTTTTCTATCACTGTAGCTGTGCACCCTGCTCTTTGTTGCATGGATGAATTGTTATGCAATATATAGTTTATTATTAATAGATATCTAGTCCTGGTGAATATCCCTACTTGAAGTGCCAGAAACACAGAGAGCAACGCAAAAATCACCAGTGCTGTGTAAGTAAGAATTGTTTCTGGGTGACAAATTCAATTCAGTTTCATTCAAAACTATACATGTTCACAACTACACTCACCTCAAGGTGCTCTGTATAGTAAGGTAAAGACTGTGAGAGAAAATATAAAAATCAGATGATCTCCTATGAGAAAACACTTGACAACAGTGGGAAGAAAGAACTCCCTGAACAGGAAGAGGCCTCCAACAGGGGCTAGCTAGATGGTGAGGGGAAATAAGAAGAGGAAAGGGAGTAAAGGAAGACAAAACACAAGTACTCAGTGCATGAGTGCATGTTACCGAACAGCTTGAGAATATAGCAGCACAACACGCTCACCTGATCCAGAGTTTGTGCCTGTCTCCTGAATCCAGACCTGAAGCCTCGGCCTGTCATTCTACTTTTAGAAACTCAGGTAAGGCTGCAGTGTGAGAGCAAAGTGCTCTGTTGGGATGATGTGGGACGATGAAGTCTTGAGACATTAAGGGGCCTGATTAAGGGAGAAATACATCTCAACAAATGCTCATTTCTAAAAGCCTGCATTTTATTTCCCTCTTGTTGCCCTTTCAGCTGCCTGTGGGTTTCCTCACTGATCAGATTACTTTGCAGCCGGTATGTCCTGAAGGGCCATTTTCATCTTACATTCTTCTTTGTTCTGCAGATCCCAAAATAGTCTAACCCTAACCCTGTTATAATGCCCACTGAAGCACTGAGATGTTTTATATAAAAACCTCTAATGCATGAGAGTCCTGCATTCACAGTTTTACTGGTGTGCAAAAACCATTAGCTGCAAAACATACTCAAGCATCAAGAGTGAAAGTGCCCCTCAAGCAGGCAAAAAGCACATTTCCTAAGGTGAAGGCTATTTTAATCACCTCTTATCATGCTGGGTTTTTTAATCAATGTTATGGTTAAGTAACCACACCTGTAGAAAAATACATTACTCTTTTATTTTTATTTAATTGAGCAGAATCTGGTATTTAGATAGCTGACACCTAGATAGGCAGGCAGAGATAGACCGAATAATAAAAAAAGTGAATCCTACAATAAATAAACAACATAGTAAAAGTACCTCAGGTGCATATTGAGAACTAGATTCAGTTTTAGTGCTTTAGGGTCAAGAACATGCCCCAAAGCTATAACCAAAGTCACACCTGTGCACTCTGAGAATGAACAGCATACATTTGTTAAGTCTGTGAAATTGTACTGGAGGCTTTACGATAATGACGTGGGTTCAGTCAAACATATTGTTTCCTTGGGCTTTCAGTTGAGGTTTACTGTGGAGGTCATACTCAAACATTCCTCTCTCTCTTACAGCATGTCTCAAAAGTACATATCCTCAGCTGGGTTCTGTAGCTGTGGAGGATCAGCGGCTTTGCTCTGAGCCCCTCCTGAATGCCTGAGCTCCTGATCCCATCTCTGAGTCCAGACAGCCTTCAGAAGAAGCTCATTCTCATTCTTCTAGTCACTACACACAGCTTGTGGTCACAGATGAGAGTGGGGATGCAAATCAGCAGCTTGGCCTTCACACTCAGCTCTTTCTTCAGCACAACAGATCAGGCTACCAAACTAGACGCCCACTGGCTCTTGGTAGTACCTCAAAATTCTGTCCATCAAAAGTTATAAACACAGGGCAGCTCTAGCAGAGTCCAGCAACCACCGACAATGAGTGTGGCCTATTGCTGACAATCCAAACCCTGATCTCCCTGCAGCTGTACAGGCACCAAACAGTCCCTGACAGCGGACCTGATACCCCATCCTCCCAAAGGAGCTTCAACTAAGGCCATATGCCTAAGTAGACAGTCAGGGGGTGAAGAACAAATAGCTTCTCTAGTGCCCCGCCTTGGTCTACCAGTCCAGACTGTGTTGATGGTGGTAAATTAATATTGTGCAAAAATTAATCTGTGGAGGCTTAAAAATGATATTTGCTGAAGAACTGACTTTCTATAGCCTTTAAATTAAGTTAGATCTATAAGTTTATTGGTATTTTATGAAGTACTAGATGTGATTTCTCTGTGTGTACCTGTGTACCGAGACAGTGAAAGCAGAGGAAGGCAAGGAGAGGACGGCATGTGGAAGATGAAGGAGAGTCTATATTTTCCTATTTTTGGATATTTGATTTCTCTGACAGGAATATTCCTTCTAAGTCTTTTCACTTCTTCTCCCCCTCCTCCTCTTCCTCTTGTTTCACTGTTTCATCACGTCATATTCGACTCACTGATACATTGTGTTGCATGTCTGCGGTTTCCCTGGAAACAGAAAGGAGAGGATAAGATGGATTTCTGAAATGCCAGCAGAGAAGACAGTGCTTCCCTCTTACTTAACATTTACACCAAGTGGGAAGAGCTTGAGGTGAGCTGCGCTGAATCTTTGTACCTTTATGTATTTTTCTTGTCAGCTAATTACACCCAAAGCATTATGCAAATCAACCTGCATGTATTTTGTGGCAGGTAAAGCAGAAACTGAATTACACTGATGGAATTTAAAAAGCAATTCACCCCTGACACCACGTCCACCTTCATCCTCACCCCACAATTCAGAGCTGTCCCAGGGGGGCAATGAGGGTGGATCGCAGTGGCCCCGGGCAGGCTTTGAGCCCAGCCTTAACAGCTCCCTCTGGAGATCCTGAGTTACTGCTTTCTGCTTTCACTCTGTGGGGCCTGTAAAGAGCATCTGCTCCAACAAGCTTGTAACAACAACTTAGAAATATTCGATCAAATAGAATATTCTACTAGATTATATTGTGTTGACTGGAAATATTTTATGAATTCCTGCCTCTCTCTTAAAAACCCATCAGAGAAGTGTTGAATACATTTGAAAGAGCATGTTGGTCAGACCGTTGCTGTGTTTAATGGTGTCTGATGGAATGACATTTAGGTGTGGTTATAAAGACTCTGCTATCATCAAGGTTTAGTCTTCAGTAAAGCATTAATTATCTGCTAATATATAAACATAAGCACATCCCTAACCATTGGCTGGGCCTAAGGACCCGTGGGCCGGGTCCTTCAAAGACCAAAAAAAGCTGGAGGTGCGAGGCTGTAAAATGGGACGGTCTAGCCTTCACGTTTGCGTCGCCAGCTGTCTTGGTGGAGTTTGATAAACTCAGTCTGCTCTTTGCTCACTAAAATATAACAGGACATTGGAGTAAATTCTCGACCATCTCACACTTCTGTTTAATCAGTTTTCTGCTTGATGCTGTGTGAAAACCAAAACTTTAATCTCAGCCAAACTCAGGAACAAATAAAACACTGAAAAAAGCCAAACAGCAACATTTTTAAGTGATCTAAGTGACTTATATATCCATGTTTAACCTGAGTAGCGAAAGACTGCAGGGGGTCTGAAAACGATGTGCTGGAATTCCGGTGTTCTCGCCAGGTCTAGTGAGCCTCGACCACCCGGCCAGCGATCGAGCGGGTGGGTAACAGACGTCTCTGAAAACGTCGGAGCACTTTTGCAAATATGCGATGTCTCGATAAATCGAGCAGATATTTGAAGTTTACACACCCACATTCTCGCCTGAAAATATGCTAAAAGTTTATTTTGCAACCCAGTAAGAGTAATAAGAGTAATATTAAAACTAAGTAGCTGCCGCCATTGTTGGAAACTGGAATTGGCTGGGCCGTGCTGTGAATTCTGGGATAGGTTGGGCCACGAAGGATGCACCTGACCCATCCTTAAAATCCGGGGAAATGAAGGATCCATTTGTCGACCACATTTGGAGTGGCCCTTGAATTGGGACAGCCTTCGTCGCCTAGCTGTGACATAATCAGCCTTCATATGTTGCCTCCGAAGGATGTAGACCCTGAATTGGGACACAGCTCTGGTCTCCTGTCCAAATATGTCGGATACTGTCGGGTTCTTGGCTCCCAGAACCCAACATGGCAGTAGCCAAAACACCAAAACAGAGTCCAGAACCAATGGATGACATCAATGAATGTTCAGTGAGGTCACATGGCTGCCCCAATAATGAGTGTCCAACAGGAAACCTGGCTGGCACCATATCTGGTCCATAAACAAGAGAAGTACAGCTTGGGGGTGGTGCTGAACTTTAGCCCCAGCTGATATAGATCCACTTTCAAAGAAGCTTTAAAAACAATCATGGTGGTCACATCCACCTTTTATATACAGTCTTTCATATTAATGCCCATCTTCCAGGTAGGAGTGCAGCCAGTAAAGTTCTTTCTTGAAACAAAAGTTCAGTTGCAGTTTTTGACAGCATGCATCGTTGTCAGCTACGAAAAACACAGAACAACTCACAGGATTTAATATTTAATATGACACAAACAGTTTCCAGGAGAAAGGGTCTCCAATTGGCAGAACAATTAAATTAAATACAAAAAAATTATCTTTGACGCTATGAAAAAAAAAATCTCTACATCATCTGAATATGCAGATCTGCTAAGCAAGCAGAACAGTTGACTTAGCACATTGTATCCCATAATCCCATATTGTACAGGATTCACATGCTTACATGCTGCTCACATTCAGTATATGTTGCTAACTCATGTATTGTGGTTTGAAGTGCATGTTTTGTTTTGTTTTTACCCACAATATTTTCAGATCATCAAACAAATGTAAATATTAGACAAAGATGAAAAAGATTAAAAAATTCAAACCTACATGGCCCTGTGTGAAAAAGTGATTGGTGATCCTGGATCACCATAAATGATTGTTCTATTGTAGAACCCAAGTGTGCTTCAGCCTGAGGTCACGAATGGTTGAACCACAGCAAGTCCAAGACCTGAGGCATCAAAACTGCCCTGGACCATCACACTACCACCACCACATTTTACTGTTTGTTTGATGTTCCTTTTCTGGAATGCTATGATATTTTTACTCCAGATATGACACACACCTTCCAAAAAGTTCAGATTTTGTGAGTATTTTCCCCAATAGTCTTGGGGATCATTAAGATGTTTTGACAAAACCGAGCTGTTGTGCTCCTTTTGTTCAGCACTGGTTTTTGTCTTGGAACTCTGCCTTACAGGCCAGTCTCTTTCTTATTGTAAATCATGAACTCTGACCTTAACTGAAGCAAAGGAGGCCTGCAGTTCTTTGGATGTCATTCTCTGGTCACTTGTGACCCCTTGGATTAGTTGGCGCTGCGCTCTTGGGGTAATTTTGGTTGCCCACTCCTGGGAAGGTTCATCACTGCTCCATGTTTTCATCATGACTCACACTTTGGTTCACTGGAGTCCCACAGCTTTGGAAATGACTTTATAACTTTTTCCAGACTGAAAGATGTCAGTTACTTTGTTTCTCATTTGTTCCTGAATTCTCTCGGATTGAAACATAACATCATGCTTTTGAGGATTATTTATTCTACTCCACTTTGTCAGGCAGGTCCTATTTAAGAGTTCCCTTGATTGAGAACAGGTGCGGCAGTAATGAGGCCTGGGTGTGGCTAGAGAAACTGAGCTCAGCTTTCATACACCAGAGTTTATTTATGTTATAATAACATGCATTTTGTGTTTACTTGTGTTGTCTTTGTCTAATATTTACATTTATTTTATGATCTAAACATTTAGGTGTGGCAAACATATAAAAATAGGAAATCAGAAAGGAGGCAAACACTTTTTGACACTATATTTGTTGTTTCCTTATTATTTCACATATAAATCCTCCACATTCCTTATTTGGAGGATCAGTTTTTCCATAAATTGTGATTTTTTTATCAGAGTTTTTCCACTTTCTTAAATGTGTGCTTAAATCAGCGCTGTTATTCTCAAGGTTCTAAAATGCATGAGCAAATATATTGAAGACTAATTAATTACGAAGTCTAAATGTTTGTTCATGAGCATCTGCTTGGGTGGTGGAGTTACCCCTACGTCCTGCAGGCAGGAACAATGCCCATGGGGAAGGAAAATGATTAAGGCACAAACTCCAGCAACAAACTCTGCAGGGAGAAACAGGAGCAGCGCATTGTGCTGACTGCCAGGAAACAGATAACGCCCTAAATGAGTGTGTCACAGTGATTCTAACAGCACCCTTTTATGTTGCTCCTGGATGCAGCAGATTGTTAATTTGTGGAATTATATTAGAAAAAAAGAGTCATTTTGCTTGTTTACAAGCTAAGACCCCTGCTGGCTGCCCCACAGCCTGTTTCTCCATCTAACAAAGGCACTGAACCGTTTTGTTTTGACTCCTAAAAGGAAGAGTTTCCTTCTGCAACTT
Organism: Aulonocara sp. 'chitande type north' Nkhata Bay; assembly: GCF_057382095.1. Taxonomy (NCBI): domain Eukaryota; kingdom Metazoa; phylum Chordata; class Actinopteri; order Cichliformes; family Cichlidae; genus Aulonocara; species Aulonocara sp. 'chitande type north' Nkhata Bay. Next base: position 24,686,491 of record NC_141351.1, on the reverse strand, counting down.
TGTCTCAGAGTTTTCCCATTTAGAGAAATTTACATATCTGCAAACCATTTTACAGACAATGCTTTGTTGTATCTTGACCGTCTCTCTGCTCATCTTCCTTCCCAGCCATTTCTGAATGCACAATAAAAAGTATAAAACATTAAACCTCCTGCAGTGTGTAAGGCAACAAGTCAGTGGTTAGAAATGTATCACTTCCTGAAAGTTAGAAAGAAGTAAATCTTTACAGGAGCTTCCTGTGTGCACTGATTGGTTTCATCATGAAATCTCAACCGTGCTTCCTTCCATTGCTCCAATCAAATCAATCAGCCTCGTCCTTCCTATCTGACATGGTTCACAGAAAGGTGTGACTCTCCCCCACATCAGATCTGCTCCTAACATCCTCTTTCAATAGGATGTACAGTATATCAAGGCGATCACGGTAAGACTCAACAACATATTCTGCAATAAAAATGACTCCAAAAAGGACTCTTTGGCATTGTATGTGTTAAAATCTAATGAGCACTGGGAACATTTCATTTTTCTACAACCAAGTATATCACAGAGTAACTTTGAAGGACCCAAGAAAACCAAGACATTAGAATTTCAACATTTTTTAAAGATGTTAATGTTTGTCTTTGGAATAACATGGTAAATAAATGACAGGAGACAAACTGACTACAGTCTGTTGTACTGTAGATAGCATAGCAAACCTCCTGTTGTATGAAATCTTGATATAATGCAAACCTGTAGCAAACCTTAGATGCAGTGGCTTCCTGATTTGACAGGGCTCAGTACTTTCGTTAAACCATTAGTTGGGGCAGTTTCCTCGGGCAAACAGAAAGAGCTGACAGCCTCACTGCATATTCCCAGCATGTTACTGCAGTCTCTGAAAACTCTTTCCCTTCTCATTGCTTTCACTGTGGTGGGCAAACTGCAAATTAAGAGCCATTGTTTCCTCTTTTTTTATGAATGCCACCACTCAAAGCAGCACTTATTGTTGCCATGGCAATACTGGTCTCAGGCTTGAATCAGCCTGAGGTATCACGTTAAGTTTCTTAGCTTTAGATGTTGAAACAGTCAAACTCTTGTTCTGACGGAGGTCACTGTGTTGAGGGTGGTGCTGTCTCTGTTTTATTGGAGATTATGTATCAGAATTTCAGGAGCAGGACCACGCCTCCAAACACGCTTCTTCCGGCTGTCATCTATATAGGTTCCCCCAGTTCTGCAAGCTGATCATTCTCGTTTACGTGCCCCACCCTCCCTCCTTCTTCTCCATTCTTTAACTTTTCCATTTCTATTCAGTGCATGGGGATCTGCCAGGCCCGGGAGCCGTCGCCAGTCCCCTTCAAGGCCTTCCCCAAACCGCAGCTCAATTCATGTCAAAGCATCACCTTTACCTACTAAAACGCTGTCAAACTTAAATTAGGACGCGGGCCCAGCTAGTGAAATTTATTTCATTACTTTATGTTGAGCAGAGGTTGAAGTTGGTGATATTTTACCTGAGCAGTGATTCCCGAAGTGTTGGCTGGGGTCCACTGGTGGGCTGTGGATGTACTGCAGTATTAACACAAATTCACTTTGAAATTACTCACAAGTATGTACAGTTATGGTTTTATGCATTTATTTATATAAAAAATGAATTAAAACTGTTAATAGAAGGTGGTTTGTTTGGTATATTACTCATCACTCTGACTTAAATTTACCGCTTTCGTTTTGTGTCACAGTGGCACATGACACCAGTGGCTCCAAGAGGCTCCGCCCAAGGTTAGAAACCTCCAGCAGAGGACAATGAATAAAGGAGGGGAGGGCGAATAATGGACTTTATTCATGCATTCTGTCTTCTTCAACTGATTTTCATTCCTCTCCAGAGCATACCTCCACCTCTCCGTGCTCTCTCCACCTGTTCCCTTCTCTCACTAAACACTGACCTCAACAATAAACTGAAACATAGAAAAACAATAATTTCAGGTGTCTGCTAAGGGTCAGGCTCACTCTTTCCTGACATTTATAAACTAACCCAGGGATGTTAAACTCGTTTTACATCGTGGGTAGCCATACGTTTATCTTAAGTGGGCAGGACCAGTGAATTTCCCTCTTGCCATCAATGTGCAGTTTCAACAGTATGTCTCAATTTTTGTACATTATAAAGAAACGCTTCTGTAGTAAATGAAAGAAATATCAGTTTATCAGTACGAAAAATTGTAAAACATGAAAATTTGGTCTAAAATTCATGTGCTCCTAAACATTTCCCAAAGCTATCCACTGAGTCAGATTGCAGATCTTTGGCTGATTGTAGCCCCCGGGCCTTGTGTTTGTCACCCCTGAATGAACCTGTGAGTCAGTTAACTGAATAAATAATGACAGCTGCTTAGTCATAATTTAGTTTGCTGGGCTGGAGACCTGCCAGCATGGCTGCATATCAGGCTGCACACGTTAGACAAAATGTCTCTTTGTCATTTTAGATCCGTTTTCCTGCAGGATCGCTGGCAGGAGTTAAATGTCTCTGTGATTCAACTTACTTTCAGTCACAGGCAGTGCAGCACAATACTGTTATACACACAGCATCAGGACACAGCTTTGTGTTTTCACACATCATTAGGAGGTTGTATGCACGACTCTGCCGTGCTAATGCACCACACTAATGTGTGTCTGCTAAATGTGACGCCTCAGCTGAATTAGCCTTTATGGAGTCAATTTCAATTAGGCTCCGAGGCTCGCTGGATGAGTCCTTCAACACCCAATTCAGGGATCTTAATGAGATTAATTACACTTTTTTCATGCCAAAGATTTTTTTAAAAGAGCAGTGGGAGTGACAGGAGTGGAAAGATTTGGGTTTTCAATTTACCATCGTGCAATGAAGTGCAGCCGTCATGCTGCGTTATCAGTCTGCACTGGGGATAAAAACAAAATTCACTTTTTCTTAAAAGCTGAGGTAACGCTGTGGAAACTGATGCAGAACACAAAAGAACACTTACTCCGGACTGGATGCTGTATATCTGTATTTAAAGTTTCTCTTTTATTTGATGAGAAGGTTAAAGCTGGCAGCCCGAGCTCTGTAACCAACTGTGCCCTTCAGGGTAAATAAAGCATGAATGAAACGCCACAGGACGTCAGTCAGAAACAAAATGCTTCAGCTGTCTGCCTGAAGACTTACAGTGAGGTTTCCTTTCCAGATGGGAAAAAATAAGCTTCATTCATTTTGTCCTGCTTATTTGGGTGTGGGACACAGGGGCAGCATTCCTAGATGTGCCCAGACCTCCCTCTCCCCAGCTGAGAGACATCATCTCTACAGGATGTCCTGAATATGCTCTATGAACGCCTCCTGGTTGGACATACCCAAAATACCTCAACTTGGAAGTGTCCAGGAGGCATCCTAAGTGATGAAGAGGAGCAGCAGCTCTTCTCCTGAATAACTGAGCTTCACATCTCCCTCCAAGGGTGAGCACAGACGCCCTCCTGACAAAGCTCCTTTTATCCACTTGCATCCATGTTCTTACTCCTTTGGCCTCCACCCACAGTGTAGATTAATTAATCCGTTAATTAAATTTACTAGCATCGAGCGCCTTTGTAGCAGAACTGAGGAGAATGATGTTTAAAAGTATGAATGCAGACATGATCCATTTGTTAGTAAAGTGGCACTATGAAGCCATGTTGGTGTTTTCAAAGTGCACATGATGAACAAGGATCAGAAAGAGGACCAGGAGGCCGCTTCACTAGTTTGCATGTAAAAATATCCTTTATACTGAATCCTAAGGACCAAAATGTATTAAATGAACTTCATGCTTTATTCAGTATGGCCTCAAACTAACGTGTAAGACCATAAACTCATCCAAGGAGTGTTTCCAAAGAGCAAGGCAGACATTTACTCTACGACAGGACGAGTCTTTGCAACCAGAGGGGTCGCCCCTGCCAACTTCACTTTTGAGTCCCCCTGTATGTCCTTCTTTTACACTGCCCATAATCCAAAAGCACGAAAAAGTAGCCTCTGATAAGAGTGCACAAAGTGTCCACATACGAACATCAAAGTAGCTCAGACCCTTACAAAGCCAGCTGGGAGCGGTGCTTCCAAACATTAAAAACAATGACGTGCAAAAGCTTGACAACATCTGTTGCCAGAACAACATCTCAGGAAATAACCGCAGCGCCTTAACTCGAGAAAATACAAAAATAAAACTACCCTGGTAATTTGGGGGAACTGATTTCATCTTCGCAGCAGTGATTTCCATCTGTTCTGCTGAGGCCTTTTAAACCACAAGTAATCATGGGTTCTGTTTATCCTGATGAGCTACACAGCTGCTTTTATCTGCAAAGTGCAGAGCACAGATGATTTGTTGTATGAATTCTAAATATTTTTAAATTTCTGCCGAAGGACTAGATATAGCTTTTCTGATAAAAGCAGCGTGCAGCAGTCAGAGACATCCGAGATGTGCTCAGGCATTGTGGCTGAGCAGGAATCTGATTTTAGATCCTCTGGATCGATACCCTGTAGGAATCAAACTGAGGGAAAAAATAAGATTTATCAAGCCTGTAGGCAGTTTCTCTTCTATAATTAATTTCTCCAAAGAATACGTAAGCAGACAAAAATTTTTAAAGGGATCCTGATAAATATCAGAGCCAGCTCCACCCTTCGTGCTGTACATCATCTGCTTCGTGGTGCGCACGCAGTCACCCAGAATGCTTCGCTGCTCATACGTTATTTAACGCACATGTTAGCTCACACAGCTGTATTATATAACTGTGTGGTGCAATACTTTCTTCTGCAGAGCCCCATTTCTGTGGCCTGCAGCACTTGTTTATGAGTGTGTGGCGAACGGGCAACAAACCCGATTACCTGCCTGTTGAGATGCTGGCAGGGAGCCTGGCCCGTCTTTCTTCAATAAATCATCACTGTAACGGTGATTTCTGATCAAAGCCTGGAACAAATTTCTCTCAAACAGCTGAGTCTCACAGACTTCCACTTTCACTTGGATTACAGCCGCAGATGAGCTGCCTTTAATAATTGTCTCTGGTGTGAGGTTTTTAGGGGTAGTTCACCACATAGAAACAGGTCTGTCACGACTTTCCAATGAGCCAAAGAATAGTAGTTTATTGCAGTTTCAAGTTCAGAAAGTTAAATATTACAGACCTTTAAACAGCTTTTAAATGGACAACAGAAGACACTTAGAGATGCAGCTGATGCAGGCACACTTCTCATGTTCCATGCAAGGCTATATTCACAGATATTCTATTAGCTAAATGCTAACATGCGCATGTTTAATGAGTTTACAGTTAAGTCACAGATCCAACGAGCTAAGTGCATTTTTTCCATAAACTTCTTTGTAACCCAGAGTTTTCTTGCAGCTTGAGAATTTACCCTCTGGTGACCATGAAAAAGAAAGCAGTTTGTCAGCACTTCCCCATAGGCTTCACGTTTTCAGACCATCTTTTATTTACAGTCTATAGGGAAGGCTAACAAAGAGCAGAAGGGAAACTATCAGGACTGAAAAGGATTAGAAACTAAATCACTAAGAAAAGAAACCAAAAACCATCACACTGTGCAGATTTGGGGATATTATGTTCAACTCAACTATGTAAGGAGGTTGTTGGATATGTGAGCAACTTTCCTTTTTAGGAGGAATTCTTAAATGTGAAACACAAAAAAGTGTTTTACATCTCTAGTGAATATACTTTCATATGACCTTCATGAAGATGTAGAGGTAATATTTCATTTTATTTTGTGTTCTCACATCCACCTAATATGCCAACCTGGCACTGGTCTAGTGCTTGTGCGTTTTGAATCCAAACTGCACGACATCCTGGAGCAAGATTTAAGGCATTAATGTTGGGAGAGTGTAGTTCTGAGAGTATATAAAGAAATATGGATATAAAAGTAGTCTGACAAATTTAATCAAGGTTCTCTGGTGTCATCTGACTTCGTGCCAGACACTGAGAGACTCTGAGGTCCTGGCAGAAGCTTTGATTTTAGTCCTGCTATTTATTTGACAGCTAACCTTGAGAGACTAAGCCAAAGATCTTTAATTGAAATGATAAGTAATGATATATCTCCACTCAAAAACATTTTTAAAAAAGCAATTAATGAGTGCATGTACTTGCTTAGAGTTGTTAATTAAAGCAGTGTTTCCGTGATGCTGCAGTGAATGGAGCAATGAAAAAAACGCTAAAATTAAAATTTGTATCTTGTACTCTTTTTTTTGTTTCCCCTGCAGAAATAAAACTGATGAACTCTAGATTCACAACACTATGAATAACCTTAAGGCTCTGTGCCAACGCTGGCTTCTGTTTAATTTCCACCAAAGGGTGTCTGTCCTCCAGTTCAACCCCATCAACAGGCCTAACATGGGGTCTTGTTCCAGTACATCTGGAGAGATGTCTGCCACAGCAGCAGCCAAGGCTTTAATGGCTCCGCCGAGGAGAGAAAGACGGGTGCAAGGCCACCGGTGGCTGCATCCTTCCCGTATATATGAGATTGAAAGAGGGGGAGGGTCTGTAGCAGGAAACCTTGAATCTGGTGAGTAACACAGGACATGCTGGAGATGGTAAATAGGACCTTGTGCCTGGTCTGCAGAGTCAGTTACTGGTATCGATTTCCAATGTGTCAGTGTTGTTCTCATTTTTTTTCCCCCAATCACAGTGTTAATTTGTTAGAGCGGTAAACAAGATGTGTCCCGTTTCTTTAGAACTGCAGAATGGTCCTGTTTTATTTATGCTGTGTATTTATAACCTTTAGGCAAACAGTGAAAACAACTTGTTTCTCCAGGCCTTGATGTGTAAATGATGGTGTGAAACTGGGGGGGGAGCGGAGTGATGAAACAACCAGTGGAAGTGCAGCAATACCCTGCTTCATGCGCCGCAGCAGCTTCACTGGTCGCCTTCACGTCATCTGCTGCATCATTTGTGCTGTTTGCACAGCTTGTTCCACAACATAAATCACATGCCGATGCTAACCTGCAGTCTCTAGAAAACAGTCTCTGAATGCACATGATTTAAGTTAAGCTTGAGTACGCTTGAGACGATGAGTACTCTGAGATCAGCACATTATTAAGAGAGGGACTCGAAATATCCAGCAGGAGTAATCTTACTGTGACTAATCATCCAACCAGGTAATTGAGGTTAAACTAAATCAGAGCGTGAAATAACAGCAACAATGCCAAAAAAATGAGAAACAAATTGCTGCATGTTAGAGTGCGATTCAAAATTAAGCTCTGGACGTCCTTACCGGCGTTTTTGTTGGGTGACTGATCAGCATTTTTAAAGTTTCAAGGACAGGGGAGGAAGAAATGTTCCACCAGTTTAAGCCAAATGACGAAAATGGAAAAGTATTTGGAGAAAAGTCTAAAAGTTGTTTTTCTAAACTTAGTTTAATCCTCTGCAGCCATCAGCCTTAATCCTAACCTTAACCCTAGGCACTCAGAATATTTGTGTTTTTTAACTGAAATTGTTCTCCTGAGTCATGGCAATAAAGGAACAAGGAATTATTCATGTTTTGTATTAAAAAAGGTTATTTTGGCTTTCTCCAAAATATAAAGTTAGCGATGGGATTTCCGTCTATGATGACTGAGAGTTACAATAAGCTGAAAAAGGAAGCAAAAAGCAAAAGAAATTATTCACAAACCTGCTTCAGGGGGCTTTCTGATCTACACTCACATGCACTTCATTAGGTACACCTGTTTAACCATCCATTCATGCAAACATCTAATCAGCCAATTATGGCTGAAACTCAGTAAATTTGGGCACATAGATGTGGTCAAGGTGACCGGCTGAAGCTCAAACTGAACATCAGAATGGAGAAAAAAAGTGACTTAACCTCAGCATGGAGGTTGATGCCAGGATGGCCGGTCTGAGTATTATGGCAGGAGATAATAATAAAGTTTTACTGATGCAAAAATCTGTATTCAGCTTGCAAGAGTTCACATTTGTGGTTTAAAACTTTGGACTCTTCAACAGCTACTCAGTAACTCAGCTACTAGTAATCTTTTCTATATTAGACAAGAGACTAACTGACTGGCCACACACTGATCGGGAATTAGGCCCATTTTGTTTTTCACTAGCAGGTTAAATTAATAAAAGATTCAAAAAGGCTATTTTAGGAAGTCTTGGTGGCCACAGGCCATTATGTTCACAGCTATGATTCAGATCTCTTCAGATATGTTATAACAGATTTTTGAGTTCTGATTTGGAGCTTTGTTACAGCTATTTGGCAACAAAAACTTAGCCCAGACAAAAACAATAAAGAACACTTGATTACTTATTTCCTCATGGCCGCTCACAAATATCCAATGAATTGATCACATGGTTGTGACTCAGTATACTCAGGTATGTAAACATGTTCAAGATGACCTGCTGACGTTCTCTTCTCTGAGCTCTCTGGGTGAAAATGCTTTCTTGATGTCTGAAGTCAGAGGAGATCAGGCTGATAGAAAGGCAACGCCAGGGCATGCAGAAGAGCATTTCTGAATACACAACATATCAAAGCCTTGAAGGGCTGAAGCGGCAGAAGAGCACACCAGGTCACTCCTGTCAGATAAGAACAGGAAACTGAGGCTACAGTTCACACACACTCATCAATGTTACCCAGTTTAATGAATCTTGATTTTTGCTGCAGCATTTGGATGAACGGGTGAGAACTTGGAAAGCATGAAACCACCGATTCATCCTGCCTTGGCAAGTGTAGGGGATATGTTCTTGACACACTTTGGGCCCTTTAGTACCAGCTGAGCATCGTTTAAACACCACAGCTGGGTTCTTGAGCTTCGCAGTTAGTTCACTGTACTCACATGGCCTCCATCTTCGACATGGAGCCGACAAATCTGCAGCAACGGTGTGTTAAGGAACGTTTCCAGCAACTTTTCGAATCTGTGGCACAAGGAATTAAAACATTCTGAAGGTAAAAAGGCATCCAACCTGGTACCAGCACCCTGTACCTTTGAACTGTCCAGTGAGTGCATATTATGTGACAGCTTCATTCCTCTGATCCTACAGATAACATGAAAAGATTCAAATGTTAGAAAAGCAGAACAAAGAATATAAATAATATATAAATAAGGCCTGAAGCAAAAGGGAGCATAGAAATACATCCAGGACCCCAGAATGGATACGAGAAACGAATAAAAGCAGGAAGCGAACTGGAAAGAGACGAAGAAATAAAGAAGAATTTGTAAGTAATAGTGCGACATTCTGGAAGATGAGCTTATTTCCTTTCTTGTGAAGATAAACACTGCTGCAGCCAGAAGTCATTTGCAGGAAAGCTCAGTTTTTAAAACTCCCTGTGAAGCTATGAAGCGTTGTTTTCACACACTAATAAGATATAATGTTTTCATTACTGAGCTTCAGAGGTTGGCTCACAATATTTATTCCTTCTATTTAATTAATCTTATTAAACACATCATCATCTTTATAATATAATCGCATTACTCAGAGCATCAGCTTGTTCGACTGTTTCAAGTCTGAGATGATTACAGGGCGCACGCAGTTTGGAGTGCAACGGCTTTTTATAAAGTTGATATTTGTGTAAAATCTTTTATTGAAAGTTGTAATTGGCAGCTTGTAAAAACCACATTTCCCTTCTGACAAGAAAACAGAATTGAAGAAAAACAATAAAGAACTGAAGTAAAAACAGAAGATAATAAGGGAAGGAAACCAGACTGGAGAAATAGAAAGAAGGAAAAATAAAGAAATGATTGAATGAAAATGCTGAAAGAAAATTAAAGTAATATTGTAATATTTTGGAAAATGTCCTTATTTACGGTGCACGGCAGAGAAATACAGGAACCATCTGCTTTTACAATCCCTCTCTGAAACTGTGACGCGTCCTCTTTGCACTTTGGTTTCTGCACAGAATAAACAGAAAGGAAAACGTGTTAATCACGGAGCGTTAGAGGATTTTCAGCCACGGATGAAGAAAGTTGATGCTTCACTCACGGAGCACGACATCAATAACACAGGTGTGTGTCTCTCTCTCTCTATTTGGCAGCCATGCATTAACAGTGGCTTGTGTAATAATTTGAGAAGCTGCTAATATGTGAGTCATGAAGATGATTTCTGATGTCACGTCATGTTAGGACAGAGCGTGCGAGAGAGCAGGAGGACAGAACAGATACTGAAGGAGTGCGAGGATGCTCGTTACCAAATCAGTGTCTAAGAAACTAACAGGTTTGGACTGAGAAAAATTAATCTTGGAAGGCAAAGACAAAGAACCAGTTATGAATCATTTTGTGTGCAAACATTAGAATCTGTTTTTAAACACGCTGTAAATGCACACTGCTGCATTTCTTATCAAATGCTTTGCACAACAGGAGCTTAGCTTCATCTCGGTTTTCTCAACAAGTTCAACAATCGAGAAAATGAAACCAACACTGGACTTGGTGGGAAAAGGGTTTATTTTCATTTACACACTTTAATGTAACACTGTCATTCTTTCAAATTTATAATAAACAAGCTATTGTCTTGACTTGATTAATAACTAAAGATGCATGAACAACACAAGTATACAACAGCAAACAGAGTGCCAGCCTTGCATCTCTTTTTTTGTCACACTGTTGCCATCTGCTGGACAAACCAAAGTGGTGATCAAGTCAAAACTCAAAGCTTGAGGCTGAAAATGTGGAAAAAACGTAAAGTGCAAGGCTACTAATGACGCTACATGTTGGTTCAAACTCAAAATTAATTAAAAAATAAATCCTTCATTATCTCTTTTTTTTTTTTTTAAGTGTAAATTTTCCCCTAAAAATAATTTCAAATACTAATTAGGTAACTTTCACCTAAATTCAATTAAGGAATCCAATAAATACAAACATTAAATTAATATTTTTCAATTCATCATCTTCAGCCAAAATGTTACATTTAGTTTTGATCATCATTTAGGAAATTATTGAAATTTTCAGGATTATAGATCCATGAATGTTCTCCCAAATTCATAACACACAAAATGCTTCAGTCAATTATCTCAAACAAAATCGGCACAGAGGGAAACATTTTTCTCCAATGATCATTAGGTTAATCAAAATAATAAAAAAAAGATTAATAATTATAAATAATGATGAATAAATGAAAAATAACGGCTGGATTAGGAGATACAAGTGCTGAATCAGTGCAGCTGTGACAGCTGGAGACATGATTAGGAGACAAACGTACAAAACAGAATTAATTTTGTGGTCAAACTTTGTTGACTGCCTTAAGCTTTCCAGCTGGTGGAGCGCTGCACCTTGTAAACCATCCGCTTGATGAGTCTGACTTCAGTCGGCATTTCTCGCTCCAAATGCTCAGAGAAAGCAAACAAAATCGGAGGCACCTCAGAGTTAACAATAATCCAAATTCTCCCAGCGTAGACAGCGTTTGTTTGGCTGCTCACAGTAACAGTTCGTGCTGAATGTCCCTGACAGGCAGAGACAAATGCCATCATATGGCAGGAAGAGACAAACCATCCACAACAACAGAATACTTATTAATGCTCCACACTGAAGTCTTACATCAGCTCAAAAGAGAGTCTTCTGCGGGCTCCGGGACACTGTGAGCCACAGGTTTTTTTAAAGTTTTATTTAAAGTCGTGTTTCATGAAGCAGGGGCCAAGAATGGCCAGTAAATAGTTTTGGGACACCTACAAAACAAACAAACAAAAAGCACTGCAGGACGATAAAGAGACCAGAGCCTCATCCAACGCAGGAGATGACCGAATCCATAAATGATGTCATTACAGCCGATCACTTTAACTGCTCTTGCCAATCCAGTGCAGGGTTGTGGGGCTGGAGCCCTAACAGCTCCCACAGAGGGGTACAGGGCCTGTCCAGACAACCAGACACACTCATTCACAGTTAAGGCAAATTTAGAGTTACCCATTTATCTAACAAGCATGTCCTCTGACTGTGGCACAAAGCTGGGGTACCCTGAGGAAGTCCAAGGGCATCCACACAGGGTGCCCCAGAAGGGGCAGATGGGTTCAAATCCAGGAGCTTCTTTCTGTGGGGCAGCACTGTGGTAACTGCTGCGCCACCGTGCTGCCACAATTCTTAACTTGTAACATAAAAATGTCAAGAATGTCAAGATTAATCACAAAAACAAAAAGAGTCTCGAAACTGTAGACACAGATGAAGAGAGCAATAATTCTTGCAAGTCAGAGCCTCTGCTGTGGCTTTCAGCGACACTTTGACCCTTTCAGACCAAACTCCGTGACTGTGACCACGTTTCTACCCCAAGTGAAATCTCATGTGTCGATTTAAACTTCCCTGCTGAGTAAATCCTTGATCACAAATGGCGCAACCAAACGGTTTCTCTCCTGTGTGAACCGTGATGTGAGACTCCAGGTGCGTTTTTCGGTTAAATTTCTTGCCACAAACATCGCAACCGTACGGTTTCTCCCCAGTGTGAACGATCATGTGCGTCCTAAGGTGGGATTTGCGGTTAAATCTTTTGCCACACACGTCGCAGCCGAATGGCTTTTCTGCCGTGTGGACGGTCATGTGCGTCGTCAGATGAGTCTTCCGTTTAAATCTTTTACCGCAGTCGTCGCACCCAAACGGTTTTTCTCCTGTGTGGGCTATCATGTGTATCTTTAGATTATTCTGATGCCTTGCTCTTTTGCCACAAATATCGCACACAAACGGTTTCTCCCCTGAATGGATTGTCACATGCGTCTTCAGATTCTGGTGATGCGTAAACCTTTTTCCACAAATGTCACAGCCAAATAACTTTTCTCCCGTGTGGACCCTCATGTGTGATTTAAGATTGTACAGGTACTTAACTCTTTTGCCACAGAACCCACAGCCAAACGGTTTCTCTCCCGTGTAAATTTTGATGTGCGAGTCTATGCTTTGCTTCCGTTTAAAACATTTCATGTTATCCAAACAGCCTGAAGAACCATTTTCTGAATTACGTCTGATGTGCCTCTTAAGAGACTGCTTGTAGACAAAATGTTTACCGCACGCAGAGCAGCTAAAGTTTTTTTTCGGAGTGTTATGTCCCGCCTCACTAGGAACGCCCGACTCGAGCTTTCCATTTTCACTGTCTTCAGTTTCAGGTCCAGAATCTGACAACGGGCCCTGCCAATCCTCATCACTGACCTCCGTCTCTGAAGAGTCAGAAGCCCCTTTAACAATATTTGTTTGTAAATGAGTACTGGGATCAGGTTTCCTGGCTAGTTCTAGTGATCTACCGTCCTCTCCGTAAGTTTCTATCTTAATCCATTTAGTCAAGCTGCTGCTTGGAGGCTCAGCCGCCGTGCAGTCTTTAGTTTGGCTTTTATGAAGCTGTGAAAAATGAGGTTTCTCTTCATCATCTTCACTCTTTACTAGAATATTGAATGGAAACCCGGTGATTTCAGTCTCCTCGAACCCATTAAGATGCTCTCCCTCCTGACTGGCCAGCAGTTCCTCCTGCTCCGTCTTTATGTAGAGGTGTTCCGAGTAATGCTGGTCCCATGGAGCCTCTTCTTTGATCACCACAAGTTGCTGAATATCTGCAGGCAACAATGAAACACGTTTACATCGATAACCGATTTGAAATACACCGACACTCATCCTCAGCAGTTTGAAATCCTTGTAGTGCGTTTTAACTCACACCACGTATTCACTGAGTTTTAGGCTACGTCCACACGCACAAGGGTATTTTTGAAAATGGAGATTTTCCGTTTTTTTGTTGTTGTTTTTTTAAAAATCCCATCCACACGTAAACGCAAAATTAAAGGAAAACACTACTAGGAACATGTAAAAGCAACAGGTGGCGATATATTCCTAACTGTGTAGAAATGTTGGCCAATCAGAAGTCTAGAAGCCTCGGTGGGAAAAAGTAAACAAAGCTGGGGCATAGAAGCAGAACTGAGTGGTATGTGTGGAGGGACAGTAACTGTGTGTATGTCAGCATTTAAACACTGCAGAGAGTAAAATTAACAGTAACAGTATTTTGTTTAAGTCCGCCATTGTAGAAATTCATTTCACCGAAACAATAACGTGGCGCACAGTGTGACGTGAAAAAATGCGCACACCTTTGACGCTGCATTTTCTCCGTTTTCCTCGTCCACACGTAAACGCAAAAACGAAGTTTTCAAAAATATCCACCCTAGCAGGCGTTTTTAAAAATCTCCGTTTTCAGTTACCGAAAACACCGTTTACGTGAGGACGAAAGGTGCAAACGCACAGAAAAATCTGCGTTTTAAAAACACCCGTGTACGTAGCCTTAATCAGTCTCTCCGGGCAGCCAGATCCTGCAATTCCTCTACACACACTGTACGGGTCCAATAACCAGCCATTACTTCCAGCTCACGATAAGCCGACAGTTTATGTATTCAGACTGCATCCATCAACTGTTCCAAGTGAGCTAGTGGTGCCCAGAGTGTGAGCCAGACAAACTGGTCCAATTATACTGCACAGCAAAGTATGATGTTAGGAATAGAGTATATCAAGATTTACCAGTCACCAGTTATTCAACTAAAAATACACATCACATTTACAAGTATACACATTTCTATGGGTGAGGATCATTTAATACTGTTTTAGTAATTATAAACATTACTGTAATGTAATGATCATTGTCTATCTTATATTAAAAACCATGAGTTAATATCTTGCTAGAACAATAGTAGCAGCTGGGGGTTTTTTGCAAATTATACCTTTACTTGCATGTGTAAAGATGGCGTTTCATGGTCCCTGGCACTGTCGTTTTTAAACATGCACATTCAATTAGGGAACAAAAACATTCAACGATGACAAGGTCATTCAGAATATTTAGGTAGTCAGGTGACCTTAGTGTTTGAACACATTGTTTCTGAACTAACCCACTAAAGCAAGCTTAGACCTTAACACTGCCCAGCTGGTTGCATATAGTAGAAGGGCCGATGACAGGTGCATCAACTAATCAGCCTCTCTTCACCACCAGATGCAGCCATCACTCAGGATCAGGTAAATCTGGACTTAGACCACATGACCTTTTTCAATCAGTATGCTCTCTACCAAACTGAAGCCCTTTTTAGTGGTTTTCTTAAAGCTCAGCAGCTGTTTAGTCCCCATCCCTTGAATACTCTTTCCATTGTGCATGTGGAAATGCTATTTAACTATTAAAACACAGCCGAGAGTTCCACTGTTGATTTTTTTTTTTTTCCTCAATCTGACTTCGAACGCTTCAGTCATCTCCTGTCACGATGATTCAAGATTTTTTGGAGAAGATTGTTCACCACTATATCCTTCCAGGTTTTAAAAGAAATGCATCAGAGAGATCCTGTGCCACTTTCAGTAATTTCAGTCATTTTCTCTGCTTAATTCAGGGCAATCTGAAGCTGAGTAACATCTGTTCCACAAACATAGATCTACATCTTCTGACATGGTGGTTTAAACAATGAGAAGCTCCAGTTTGCTCCACACGGCTAGTCTGCCAAGACTTATTTTTCTACAACAAAGTCTGAACTACAAGCTAACTTTGTACCAGGTTACATAAAAATTACTGCAAACCTAACCTCCACAGAAGGTTACGGTCAAGATATGGGACATACAAAACCACCACCAACTGGAAAACAGTGCTGTTTCTCAGATGAACAGATGATCTCAGATGGACCTGTCTAAAGATTGTAAAACCAACTTAAGCTTTGTTTTTCCCTGATGACCAAAGAAATATAGTTTCTTATTTTTCTTTAAACTTTAAATCTAATTAATTCTTCTATAAGACTCAATATGGTGATCTAACCCTAACATAGAACTTTTATTTCTTGAAATTTTAAAAACTTAATTTCAAAAAGGTTTGAATGTTATGTAAAATGCAAATAAGAAACATAATTCAACCATATTTCTTTTTTGTAACCCAGTGGGAGCAGGTTAGTAACATGATTGGTTATAAAAAGAACATCTTAGAGAAGCAGAGTTTTTCAGAAGTAAAGATGGGCAGAGGTTTACTAAGCTGCAAACTTTGGAACTTTTTTTTTAGAAGAATGTAAAATTTTGGAGAATTTGAACATCTCTGTGCACAACGGAGAGTCTGAAAATCTATATTGGGTGCTCGTAATCTTCATGCCCTCAGGCGGCACTGAATTAAAAGGAAATTTTGTCATGGAAGTCAGTGCATGAGCTCAGGAACACTTCAAGAAATCACTGTCTGAACACAGCTCACGGTGCCATCCGCACATGCAGGTCAAAGCTCCATCATGTAAAGAAGGAGGCACATGTGAACAGGACCCAGAAAGGCCAAAGTCTTCTCTTTAAACTGGACGGAAGCAAAGTGGAAAACTGTTCTGTGGTCAGATGGACCGAAACTTGAGATTCCTTTATGAAAGCACGGACTCTGCAGCCTAAAGAGGAGAGTCTTCAGCAAGTCCGGACTCGACTGAGATACTAATGAGTCTAATAACTTGCACGGTCAGCATTTTTGCCAGCTTTCCTCTCAGCTGTTGAATGTATACAATTTTTTTTCCAGAACTGGTGACCACGCAAAGCATGCACAGATTAATAACTGTGCTTTTCCCATCACACTTACACACTGTGATCTGTGTTGCATCTAACCTCTTCCTACTTTTTCCCTAATACTACAGTTTGCTCTTCATTGTGAAATACTCTGCTTTGCTGCAGACACACACGGACTTTGACTAAACCATTGCAACAGCCATTCCACTGCAGATTTTCTTTTGTCCTACCACATGACCCAGTTTCAGCCAAGCTTTAAGCCATCACACAAATGGGCTCATATTTGACTTATGGCCTCCTACGACTTATGGTTCGTATTTGACACATTGCTTCAGAATAAAAGGCGTTAAACAGACTGAATATAACTTTAAAGATCTTACAAACCCACAGCACACTAACGTGTACTCACTATGAACAGTGCTTTTTAATGCTACACACAGTGTGTGTGAGGTGTATTACATGTTCAACCTCTTCTTCCATTTTCTAATGTTAGTTTGCTCTTTGTGAAATGCGCTGCTCTGCTGTAGACATGTCTGCGTTTTGTCATGCACGGCACACAAAGGCTCCATTATGTGAACATGTTCGTGGCTGGTTTGCCAAACCCTGTGTTGGTTT
The DNA here is from genome assembly GCF_057382095.1 of Aulonocara sp. 'chitande type north' Nkhata Bay. Classification (NCBI taxonomy): domain Eukaryota; kingdom Metazoa; phylum Chordata; class Actinopteri; order Cichliformes; family Cichlidae; genus Aulonocara; species Aulonocara sp. 'chitande type north' Nkhata Bay. The sequence continues at coordinate 24,669,524 of NC_141351.1, read as the reverse complement.
AACAACCCGATAAAAGCCTGTGCTCGTAGAAGCATGTATGGCAGCGCTAACTTTAAGTAATCATGTTCTGTATGACTTTATCAGGCTCACACTGTTGTGGAGGAATTCTCGCCCACTCCTCTTTACTGTGTTGCTTCACATCATTGAGGTTTGCAGGAATTCATTTATGCACAGCTCTCTTAAGGTCCCACTACATCATTTCAATCAAGCTGAAGCCTGGACTTCAACTAGGCCATTGCAACACCTTTCTGCCCCCTTTTCCAGCCAGTCTGTTGCAGATTTGCTGCTGTGCTTGGAATCACTGTCCTGTTATATAACCCAGTTCAGGCCAAACTTCAGCTGTTAGACAGGTGACCTCACGTTCGACTCCTGGATGCTACGTCGCAACTGCTGTGGAGGCAGTTTTTCCACATAGTGCTTCTACATGTAGGCTAAGTTTCTGAAACTGTGGACTACGTCACGTGTTGCTGTTCACGTCAGACATAGACTGAACACCTGCTAAGGAGCACACGGGTTTTTATTATGCCCTGATATGTTTAAGCTGTGAATACAGTCAGGCGTATTATAAAACAAGTTCTGCATAACCTGGATTTCTGTATGTTAGCCGGCTTGAGAAGACTTGTAGTCATGTCAGTCAGAGATGCAAGAGGAACACGTGGTAGGTATATAGAAAGAATATCAAAATATTAACAGAAATAAGTAGATGTGGCAATCACCAGCAGACACTCCACAATGCTGTATTTTCACAATAAAACAACATTTGAATTTTTTATATTTTGCGATATGCCGAGTACTGCAACAACATATTTCAATTCATCGCCTTTTTTAACTGCAAATGATGTCGCCAAAGTTAAACTTCGTCAATATCAGTTTTATCTAATAAGACAAAGTTTATCTCGCTTCAATTATTAATTAGTCTGCAGCTAAATGGAGTCAGGTTGGCAATTATATGCAATTGCATGTAATAAATTGTCAAGAATCACACGTCTGTGGACTCAAGTCCAAGTCAGACTGCAACTGTTTGCAGAAAGGTTTCCTCCAATCAGACTACCCGTGACCTTGGAACCAAAAGTGGTCATGAGTGCAACAACTTCAAGCTCTGGGCAACCAGAATATGCAGAATGTGAAAAATACAAAACACAATCACTATTTTTGTAGATGTAAGGAGGTTGCTGTCTCATTTGTACTCATGTGACTGAACGATTAGCTTACCCTGAAGTACGAGGTAGATCTGTCAAGTTAAGGGTCCAGTGTTGGATGGTTTTTCAGTTGAGCCAATTTAATGCATGTTTAACAAGTATTTTAATTAATTTCATAAAATATTGATATTTGGGGTCCCTGTAACGATGCATCGACACCACACACCTGTGTATAGGCCACCCTAGCACTGCAAATAAGTCAACAGAGCAAAACATGGCAAAAAACGTATTTCTCATGCAACAGCTGCACATCACAGAAGTGATACTTTGAGCCTGTTGCTCATTTAAATGTATTATATTCAGGTTTGACACTGTTATCACTTTCTCTTGTTGTGAGAACCAACTATAATTATTTGGCTTATTTAATGTTCTTGGTAATAAACACCCCACACTACAGACTCTTTATGCATGCACAGAAGCAATGCATGAAAAACTGGGCACATCCTTACTGCTTAGTAGGCTGCAGCCAGGAGTCAAATGTGAGGCCATCTGTCTGACAGCTAAAGCTTGGTGTAAACTGGGTCATGCAACAGGACAACGATGCCAAGCACAGCAGAAAATCTGCAACAGACAGGCTGAAAAAGGGAAGAATGGACATGTTGCAATGGCCGATCAAAGTCCAGACTTCAGACTGACTGAAATGCTGCGGCGGGACCTTAAGAGAGAGCTGTGCATACATGAATGCCGCAAACCTCAATGAGCTGAAGCAATGCCCTGAAGGAGAGTGGGCCAAAAATTCCTCCGAAGTCACACAACAGCGACTTCAAGTTATTTCTGCTAAAGGTGGTTTTGCAGCGGCTGAATCATGGAGTGCATTTAGTTGTCCACAAACTGTTTCTTCATTTGGGTTCAGATTTTTGTTCAATAAATAAACGACACGGTGTAATATCGGTTGCTATCCATCTCAGGCTGTTTTTAAATCATTTTAAAGACCCGTTAAGGACCTGATTGTGTCTTCATATCAAACATCTTAGATTAAAACCAAATTTATCCAGCCCTACGGCGAGCTAGCAGCTAGTTAGCGGTTTTCTCCAAATAAAATCTGAGATTATTCTCACCATCGGCTCGGTTAATATCAGCATCCTGCAGCTGATGGAGTCCGAGCGGTTTGATCTCTGGTTTTTCTTCAAACGGCAGGCTGTCAGCGGCGTACTGCTGCAGATAATCCACTTCGTCCATGCTGTCAGCGGCTATCCTCTTCTTTAAAACAAACTGTGGGCTCCTTTCAGACGAACCAGGCCTGCGCGGAATCGACTTCCGAACACAGACGCGATGTTTGCATGTCTGTCCGGACCTGATGCATGAATGTGTCACAGACACGGACTCCAACAGGGCGTCCACTCTCCTTGACTTCTTTTTTGGGGGAAGATTTGTTGACGTGTCTCCTGCGTTTTCTGAGCAGGCATCCGCTCGGGCACCTTTATCCCAGGTCACCGCAGCGACCACGAGATTTAAAAAAAATCACAGCTGTGGGGAAACCTGCAGATTTATGAATCCTGTCACAGCGTGGGACTTCACTGAGAAAATTAAAATTCATTGTACCTGACAGGAGTACTTTGTAACCAACCTCGTGATATTTCCTTTAAAGTTTTGTATCCACAAATTAGATACAAAACTTTTCTAACTCTAAAAAGAATTTTATGGCTTCTAAAAAAAGAAATAAATAGAACCATAGGTCAAAAGTGTTTTTCGCAGGAAAGAAGTCTGTTTAAAAATGTCTTCTGGCATCACTTCTGGCATTTAACATTTATTTATGTTAACATTTATTTATGTTAACATTTATTTTTCTAGATATATAAATTAGCTTATCGTTAGCTTATCTTTTGCACTTTTAATTTCTGTATGTTAATTTCATTACAACAAAATTCTGTCTTAAATGAAAGGGTTAGGTTTCATATTGAATCTTAGATAAATCCAGTTGTGGCTTTGAGCCTCCCTTGGAAAGTTGATCATTTGGTTTCTTACGAGTAATTAATTTGAAATAAACATCATGATATTTATTTATTTATTTATTTATTTATTTATTTATTATTTTTTGGTTGGTTGGTTGATTTATTTTTAAATCCTTTATTTAAACAGACAATCACATTGAGCTCAGTGTCTCATTTTCAAGAGCTACGAATACTGTATACAACACAGGCAGACACATAATACACTGTCCTAAAAACTTAAAAGAGCACTTTTTAATCGGAGTATAGAATTAGTTAATCAGTTAAACATCTGGGATATAGAGGGGCAATGATGAGACAACCCCCCAAACAGTTATGGTGTTACAGGTGGAGGCCACTCTCATTTTTTCTGACTATTTTTTTCAATAGTTTTGCATTTGGCTAGGATCAGTGTCACTACTGGTAGCTTGAGGCGATATTTGGACCCTAGAGAGGTTGCACAGCTAGTCCAAATCCTCCAGGATGGCACATGAATATGTAGCAGTGCTAGAAGGTTTGCTGTGTCTCCCAGCGTGGAGGAGACTCCAGGAGACAGATCGTCACTCTAGGAGAACTGGACAGGGAAGTAGGGGGTCCTTAAACCAGTATCTGCTGACTGATTAGATTAATTTAGATGTACTGATGGGGAAGGCAGATGATGGTTCTGGAGGGCAGAAGGGGTGGAGTGTGGGAGGACAAGTGAGTATTCCAGTATGAGTACTGGACTGGAGAACTAGGAACCACTTACCAACAAGTAATAAGGTTTGGAAACCTGAGAGGCAAAGAGTGAATGTTTCAGCTGGGCTTTTATTCCAGAGGGGTGATGAGAAAATGGGAAGCAGATGTGCAGGCTGGACCAGAAAGTAGGGCAGCTCCACCCATGGGTGGTACAGTGAGCCAAGGCACTGCCCCTACTCCACCTGAGAGCAAGACAGAGAGAGAGGGGGGAAAGAGGAACAAGGGAGAACAAAGGAGAACAGGCTGCTGAAACCAGAACATGTTTTTTCTCTCAGGTCCTGTGTTCAAATGTTTTTGGCTAAATATGAAAAACTGGATATTGCCAGAGACCATAAAAGACTTAAAGAACACCTAATATGGTGACGATCTGTAGTCTCTGTGTGGGTATAGTGTTTGTTTGCTCTGCTGATGCATTTTTAATGGAATCATCTACAACACTGTCTAAACATTTTTTTCAGAAGTTCTCTGCTGTGGTGATAACATGTTTTATTTCTTATCCAATATATTTAACTTTTTACACCAATGGACACTGTTTACATGATTCCTAAACCTAAAATGTAAATATATGTGTTCTCACCTGTGCCTCAGGTGGAGGTATTTGGCTCAGCTCACTTTGAAAAACAAGCTGAGAAGATATTCATACTGTCAGTGATGTGCAGTTGGGCATGGGTTGCACTCACACAAGGTATGTCCACAGAAAAGAGGTTATCAACTAAACTGTTCAGTAAGACCCATTAGATTTAGATCTAAATTAATACTGCAACAAGTAATTCCACATCATTATTAAACCTGTATATGGGCCACCTTTACAGGTCACACAACAAATTGACACATAAACAACCTATTTTAAACCACACCATGAACCAGCAAGCATAAGTACAGCCATAGACCCACAATACACTTAGAGAAATGTAGCCACAGCTATAAAAGTGCTAAAATATATCTTAAAGTTGAAATTCTACAAAGCAGGAGAGACATTTTCTGTAGAAGTGCAAATAACAGCACAAACGCTGGGGTCACTTACTATGACCCCTCTATATGGCCTCTCCATAACTGAAAACACTGCAGCTGTTTATGGCCATTTCTTCACCTTTCTTCATGATGTAATAATTTATAAATCAGAAAAGGGGTTGAAAAAGAACCTGAGACGTTTCTGCAGGGAAAAGAAACATTCAACACAATGATTTTAAAAACATACAAATCAGAATCAAATGTGTAAAGAGGTAGAGTTGGCTCCAGATCTTTGAGTTTGACACCTGTAATATAGGTAGTCTCAGTTTGTGAATGACTGACAGCTCACAGCATAAAAAAATAACATCACAGAATAATCAGATATCATCTGAAGCAAAGCATCATAAATACCCACCATCCTGGGTAAGTTCTTTTTTTATTATAAACTTTAAAATACACACATAAAAAAGTTTACAAATACAATGAAATCACGTACTTCTTACTGATACAGATGCTGATTTTACAAGCATGGAAGTGCAGATTATTATGTGTGAATACGCATGTGTCTCTTTAGATTCCCCTGTCTCGTAAATCTTTCGCCACAAACACCACAGGAGAACGGTTTCTCCCCTGTGTGAACACCCGTGTGTCTTTTAAGTGTATACTGATGTCTAAATCTCTTCCCACAAACGTCACACCCGAATGGCTTCTCTCCTGTGTGAACTCTCATGTGACTCTTCAGAACCCCCTGCTCGGTAAATTTTTCACCACAAATGTCACAACCAAAAGGCCTCTCTCCCGTGTGGACCCGCATGTGTCTCTTAAGATGCGTATTTCGACTGAATGTTTTACCACAGTCGTCACAGCAAAATGGTTTCTCTCCAGTGTGAACTCCGCTGTGCCGTTTAAGACTCCCCTGCTCTGTAAATCTTTCACCACAAACATCACAGCCAAATGGTTTTTCTCCCGAGTGGACTCTCATGTGTCTTTTAAGATTATACTGAAGTCTAAATTTTTTTCCACAGGCATCACAACTGAAGGGCTTCTCTCCAGTGTGGACTCTGATGTGGATCTTAAAGTGTGTCTTCTGGCTAAACTTTTTACCACAAAATCCACAGTCAAATGGTTTTTCTCCCGTGTGGACGGTCATGTGTATATTAAAATGTGTCTTCCGGCTAAATGTTTTCCCACAAATGCCACATCCAAAGGGCTTCTGTCCTGTGTGGATTCCTCTGTGCCTCTTCAAACTCCCCTGTTCTGTAAAATGTTTACCACAAATGCTACAACTAAATGGTTTCTCTCCCGTGTGAACTCTGGTGTGTGACTTGAGATTTGACTGATGGATAAATCTTTTTCCACAAACATCGCAAGCAAAGGGCTTTTCTCCAGTGTGAATTCTCATATGACTCTTAAGAACCCCCTGCTGTTTAAATCTTTTGCCACAAAAACTGCAATCAAATGGCTTCTCTCCCGTGTGGACCCTCAGGTGTCTCTTTAGATCCCCTTGTCGGGTGAATCTTTTACCACAAACGCCACAACAAAATGCCTTCTGTCCTGTATGATCTCTCCTGTGTCCCTTTAGATTTTCAGACTGGCTACATTTTCCATCACAAACTTCACTCCCGAGTGCACTGCTCTCCTTCCAGCTGTTATCACTGTCTTCAGTTTCAGGTGCATAATCTGACAAAGGTTCCTGCCAATCTTCATCGTCATTATTACTGACTTCTGTCTCAGAGGAGTCTGAAGTTTTTTCATCAGTTTTTGGTTGTAAATTACTTTTTAAGTCTGTGCCATTGGTTGATTCTGGTCCTCCACAGTCCTCTGCACCAGCTTCAGCTTTTATCTTTTCAGCTGAGCAGCTGCTCGGAGATTCTGCCTCTGTGCAGTTTCCAGTTTGGCTCTGATGAATATCTGAAGACTCAGGTTTCTCTTCATCATCTTCACTCTTCAAAGGAACAGCAGTGAACAGGACACCTGTGATTTCAGCCTCCTCCTGCCCATTATGCGGTCCTCCCTCATGACTGGTCCAGATTTCTTCCTCTTCCTCCTTTATGTGGAGCAGCTCTCGATCCTGCTGGTCCAAACTGGGAGACCATTCAGGAGGAATTTCTTCTTTAACTACAAACAGCTGCTGGACTTCGGCAGAAGACACTGAAACAGACAAGTTCAACTGTCACCCCAAATTTTTATTTATTATTTTAAAAAAAAAGTCTACATTTTTCTAATAATACCGTAGTCAGAAAAACATGATGTGAGCAAAACTGTAATGCTGCATGATTATTTATCAGAAAAAACTAAAATCAAATACAATTTTAAACAATTTTAATTAAAAAAATAAAAATAAAAAGTTATCAGAGGGCACAGATAAGGCAGGAGCATTGTTTGTTTGTAAAAGGTGTGCTACAGCTTTTTATGACTGCAGACTCGTCTGCAGGACAAGGACAAGGAGGACTTCAGGGAAATGTGACAGGAATGCTCATCCTTGGTGTCTGTAACCGAGTCTCCCTCGGCCATTCTTTTCTACTTGGATGGTTTCCCTTTCCTTCCCTCACTTTTTCTCTGCTGTGGTAGAAAAACATTAATAAATAAAGTGTAACCACAACAGCTCCAGATAATTCTTTGGTTTTATGTCTCACCAGCTGGTCTGTCAACCCTAGTCCACTATTTGACCTGGATTAGTGATTGACTCTCTTGAATTTAACTTTTTCTAAATGCCAACAAGACAAAGACCATGACTACAGCTCCTCCTGAATTATATCCTAAAATCTGTGGACTCTGTGGACTCTTTTAAAAAGCAGTTAAAACTTTTTCAACTTCTTATTGGTTTTTATGCAATCTTCACTTCATGTTGTCTTGACTTAATATATACATATTTGTTTGTTTGTTTGCTGTTTCAGCACTTCATTTTCTTATTTCTTTTACTTTATTTAGTTGTACATCACTTTGTAACCACTAAACCCACACGACACACACTGGACAGGTTATGGTTATCAGCTGACTGAGGAACATCTCTGGGGAGAGGAGTGGTCTGGAAATCTGTGCTGCTGATGTTGTGCCAAAAAATGATCATCTGTCAGAATCGATGCCTGTATTTAAACTGCTGTAAATTACTTGTTTGCTTATAATCTGAGACAAATTTGTCAAACATATACATATTTCTCATGATGACTAAAGCTGCAATAGGTATTTTGCAAAGTGACTTTTATATATTTTTTCTTTATCCAGCTAAAAAGTCTCATTGACATTAAAAATACCATTTTTAAGTTGCAATTTTATATATACAGATAGACAGACAGATAGATAGATATCCCTTCATGAATCTCGTTGACTGCAGTCAGTTTACTAATAGCAGCAAAGCACTGCACATAAAATCACACAGAAACAACTCTGTTGTGTGCCCACTCTAAAACAGTCCGGGTTGCACTAAACCTTCTCTTTAAATTCAATCTTTTTCGGTCCGTCATTACAAAGTTATTCTAATTATATAATAAGAGAATCGATTCTTTGGACATACTATATAAGAAGACCAATTTTTATTATAAGTCGGGAGTTTTCCAGCCACTCTTACCCCATCCTAGAAACACTGAATCTAATTAATGCGACTTCTCTTACCAGGTTGGTTTAAAGCATCATCATCGTGCTGCTGCAGCTGCTGCCCTCCAGTCTGCAGACTGTCTGTGTTTCGCTGCTGAACACAATCCACTTCCTTCATGATGCCCGTGTTTGTTCTCTAAAATCAACTGTAGGCTCCTTAAAGATGAACGGGGCCTGCGCAGAATCGATCACCGATCAGCGTGAAGGTCATGCTGATCGAACCTCCGTCAGCCTTCACCCATCCATGTATTACAGGAACCCGCAGAGACCCGAACAGGACAGCAGTTGCCATCGGTGATTTTACGAAAGATTTGTTTACGTCTGCTCTGTTCTGAGCAGGCATCTACACGGACGCCCTTCTTCTGCTTCTTTGGCAGTTTAAAGGCACCGGACATCAGTTTATATCGCTTTACTGCCTCTTACTGTCCTTCTCTAAATCTAAGTGTCCAAAATTACATTTCTAAAATAATTACCCTCTAATTCCTATAATGCAAACAATATGTTAAAATACTGTCACATATCTAAGACAGTCGCATTACACCCAGTCAAAAGCCATCCTTTTCTCTTTTATACGTGGGGATTTCATTTTTATTGTCACAAAATATTATGCAAACAACTTATTCCTCCAAGTTGTCCAAAAAATCCTGCTGCTCTTGTAAATAAGATAATTCTCAGTGGAATTACCTGCATGAAAGAAAAAATGAATTAAATAAAAACTTAAACTCTGAGTCATTTACTGTTGTAATAAGTCTGTCTGTAACATTAACCTGTTTGCTGGCAGGTTTTTTTTTTCTTCTCTTTGACACTCATTCAATACCTCATTCATAAAATCGTCATCAAAGCAGCAGAGCAGAATGAATTTATCTGCAACTTTTAGTTTAATACTTTTGTGTGCTGCATGAGGTTCCAAGTGGAATAAGTACAGTCAATCAAAAAGGATTTATAACACATAAATGTCCAATTTCAATAAAAGTATGTCTGTTTATATTTTACTATACCTTTATTGGGCTCTTGAGGATGAATCACAGCATCAGTGTAGTGTGGCATGGAAGCAATCAGCTTGTGGCTGTCACAGTGTGCAAACTGAGTGTAATGTTTAGGTTTTCAAAGAATCCAGAATGGAAGACACAAGAGGCAGAATGTTTAAAAAGTAAGACATTTATTTTCAGCGCATGCAAAACTGAGTCCCAAGGGGCAGGAAAAAATTAATCCAACACACAGTGAAAGACATCAGTGTGAGCAGGCTACACAACAAAAAGGGGAGTGGACCCAGCAGCATAAGCAGCCACTTTTCAAGTAATTCATTTGCACACATGAGCCTGATCTAAACCAGTTTTCTGCCCTTAATTATTTCTGCCTTGCTCTTCTCTCCCTGCTCCATTCCACATCTAAAACCTGCTTAATTTATTGGAACATAAGCAGAATAATACATAAACAAACTCAATATCAAGCAATTCCATTTCACCACTGAAAGTATAATTACACATTGTTTGTAAATTAAAAACCATGAGTGTTCTCCCTCATGTTTGGCCTAAAAAAGTTACATTCATGTAGAATTATAGAATTTTGTGATTATGATTATCATATTCTTTATTAAAAGTGTATCTTCTATATTTGAGGATTACCCATTCGAGTATTTTGAAAAGACCAGAAATCTACATCTACTTCTGGAACTGTACATTTATTTATGATGGTATTTCCAAACATTTGTGTAACAGTCTTACACTCATAAAACAAGTGTTCTGTTGTTTCAATGTTCCTTTTGCAAATACAATAATTCTCTACCATTAATTGAAGGAAATAAGCATTATTTCCTTAGATTTTAGAATTAGAAGCAAATCTCATTATGCCAACTAATCTTTAATATTGTTTTAAAATAATGTTTATTACTTTACACAGTGTCTGGTCCCACCCCCACAACCTCACCTGCAGTCAGCCTGGAATCCAGAGCCACACCACTGTGCCAGCCTCTCTCTTCACATGTTGCCTCCTGTGAGATTCCTGACACCCCTCCCCCACCCATCACCTTCACTCAATACCAGGTTGAGATGCAAATGAGGAGACTTCACTCAGGCAAGTCTGCTGGACCAGACGGAGTGAGTCCCCTTGTCCTCAAGACCTGTGCCCCCCAGCTGTGTGGAGTCTTTCATAAACTGTTTATGCTGAGTCTGAGTCTGCAGAGGGTCCCGGTGATGTGGAAGACATCATGCCTCGTCCCTGTACCAAAGACGCCTCGTCCCAGTGGCCCCCAGGATTACAGGCCCGTGGCACTGACCTCCCACATCATGAAGACCCTGGAAAGGCTCATCCTGGACCAGCTGCGACCCATAGTAAGACCACATCTGGATCCCCTTCAGTTCGCTTATCAGCCTCGTCTCGGAACAGAGGACGCCATCATCTACCTGCTCAATCGTGTCTACACCCATCTGGACCAGCCGGCGAGCACTGTGAGGGTCATGTTTTTTGACTTTTCCAGTGCTTTCAACACCATCAGGCCGACCCTCCTGGGTGATAAGTTAGCAGCGATGCAGGTGGATGCTTCTCTGGTGTCCTGGATTGTTGATTACCTGACAGGAAGACCACAATATGTACGTCTCCCACAGTGTGTGTCTGACAAGGTGATTAGCAACACAGGGGCACCACAGGGGACTGTCCTCTCCCCCTTCCTCTTCACCCTCTACACCACAGACTTCAGCCACTGCACAGAGACATGCCATCTTCAGAAGTTTTCTGATGACTCTGCGGTGGTTGGATGCATCAGCAGGGATGATGAGACAGAGTACCGGGCTGTGGTCGACTCCTTTGTCACGTGGTGTGAGCAGAATCATCTGCAGCTCAACGTGGCAAAGACCAAGGAACTGATCGTGGACTTCAGGAAGACCAGGAAACACTTGACCCCTGTTTCAATCCAGGGGGTCAGTGTTGACATTGTGGAGGACTATAAATACCTTGGAGTACACATTGACAATAAACTGGACTGGGCTAAAAACACCACAGCACTTTACAGGAAGGGCCAGAGTCGTCTCTATTTTTTGAGGCGACTGAGGTCCTTCAACATCTGCCAGAAAATGCTGAGGATTTTCTATGAGTCTGTTGTGGCCAGTGCGATCCTCTATGCTGTTGCATGCTGGGGGAGCAGGCTGAGGGTCGCAGATGCCAACAGACTTAATAAACTAATCCGTAAGGCCAGCAATGTTGTGGGGATGGAGCTGGACTCCCTCAAGGTGGTGTCGGAGAGGCGGATGCTGTCCAAGATAAAGACAATGTTGGATAACACCTCCCACCCACTCCATGACATGTTGGTCAGTCACAGGAGCTCGTTCAGTGAGAGACTGAGATTACCGAAAAGCACCACTGAACGACACAGGAAATCATTCCTGCCTGTGGCCATCTCCCTGTACAACGCATCCACTTAACACACTGTTTGCTGCTACAACTACACATGTTTCTTTTCCAACTATTTATTTATAAGTGACTTATGTATGTATGTATGTATATATATGTATATATTGTACTATTCTTAGTTAGCGTATTGTCTGTCTTGTCTTAATGTTGGTTTAAAATGGAGCACTGTAACAAAAAATAATTTCCCCCAGGGATCAATAAAGTATTCTGATTCTGATTCTGATTCTGATTTACTGAATTTTTATAATTTTGATCAACTATTTACTGAGTAGAAACTAAATTCAATTTAAAAAAAATAAAATAAATACAAATCCAATATAATGAAAGCCTACCCAGATAGAAAAACTGCCTCTAAGATTTCAGGATGTATTGAGGAATAAAGGCTGACCACCTTTATGATTCCAAATATTAATTTCAAGCTCATTCTAATTTTACTAAATCTGTTTTTGCCTTATTTACTGTATCTATGTGTATGTTTGTATACGTTTTAAACAATTACTGCACCTGTTTTCCATTTTCCCCAGCAAGATATAATTACATGGGGTTTGGCTTGAGACTTTTGAACAATACTGTATTTAGGAACGTAATCAGTGTTGTAGCTGCATTTCTTTTTATTTGTGGAAGCTTTCATTTTATTTTACATTGAATATGACTTTGCAGTGACTTAAATATTCAGGAGACTCATGACGACAGCTTTTCGTCACACACATGCAATGAAAACCCCTGAGAAAAAGAGTCTGCGTGCCAATCGAAATGTCCCACGTAAAGAGGGACGCAACCTTTAAACACCTTGAGACATTTTTAACCGGTTCTACATAAATAAAACTAAACATATTTAAAAAAGGAATTTTTAAAATTTAGGAAAAAAAATGTCTCCTATCCTTTATAGAAAGGAAATAACCCTCCAAGGTCAAGAATGGAAAAAAAAAAACATCATTACATCAATTTTAAAAAATAAATAAAAACACAATATAGTAATTAAATGTATCATTAGTTAGTTAAATGGAGAAACAATAGTAGATATTTTAATTATGTCATGGTTCATGTGTTGCTGTCCATCTTGAAATAATTGAAACTGTCACTGCGGCTGATCAACAGACCATAACCTGGTTAATTGAATCAATTAATTAAACATTTAATCATTATTTGATGTATTTAGTGATTTCATTTTTGCACTCTCGTCGCTCCACAGCGGTGATCTCACCGCCGAGGACAGGAAAGGTGTCCGTGCAGATGCCTGTTCAAAACACAGCAGAGGGCAATAAATGTTGTGAGGAATCATTTGAGTGTCCCGTTTCAATCTGTATCTTCCCCGGTGACGTATTCATGGATGAACAGAAACGTAAGCGGCGTGATCGTGAAAGGTGATCGGCGGTGATCGATTCTGCCCAGGCCCGGTTTCAGCTCCGCCGAGCCTGCAGTTTATTTTAAAGAAGAGAGCAAAGACACGGACACCATCATGAATGAGGTGGATTATCTCCATCAGCTGAATGCCGACAGTCTGGCTGAGGAGAAGCCCGAGATTAAACGGCAGCAGGATGCTGAAACGAGCCAAAGCGCCGGTGAGAATAAAAACACATTTACTGTTTGATCGGGTTAACTGTTAGCTCGCTGTGGGGTTTGTGAAAAGGTGTTTCACATCGGAAACATCGGTTTTCGTTGATCTGTATACGTGCACAAAAATAAACACATAAATAAAATCTCAGAGCTTTTTATTTCATCCGTGGATCTCAAATGTGAATATTAACGTTTAATAGAATTATTGTGGCGGATTTTTTTAAACGGCGGAACTTAAAGTTGAGGGTAAAGTGTGGCGTCCGGACGATTTGCCAGCGCGCACACAAGAGTTGTCTTTGTAGTTCGGCCGTTTTTAAATGCTCATTTAGCGTTAATAACGTGTTAATTGGGTAAGGTCCTGTATATTGCAGCTAATCATTCATATAGAACATCATTAAAATTGCGTGTACTGGTCAAAGTAAAGCGCTTTCGGCTGAGTTTAAAACAGAAATCTGAACATAAGTTGCTCTGGACCAGAGTATGCAAACATCACGAGATGAGAAATACTTTATTTGTCCCGTATTTAAGAAATGTTTTTGTTCTCAGCAGTTAAAATAATGATGAAATCTACTATTAATAATAATACCAATAAGCAGAGTTAGCTTTCCCATCGTCTGGTCCTTCCTTCCTCACTCTGCTAAATAGTTTTACATCCCTGGTGGGGATCACATTTTACCCCCCTCCCTGTAGAGATCACCCTGCGTGGTGATCAGAGTGTTCTCTAACTAAAAGAGAAATAAGGGAAATTCAGACCATCAGGAAACTCAGAAATCCGGTGTGCCAGACACTTTCTAGAGCGGCAACATCAGTCCTTACAGGGTGACGTGAGGTTGGTTCTTTCATCCTGTTGGAGTGCAGCTTTGCGTCTGGCAGTCTGAGACATCCTCCTGAAATCACACGTGCAGTTTCTTAATGTTGCATGATGGTCCAGTTGCTGCAATAAGCTGACAGAGAGGAGCAGACACAATCCTGTGTAAGAATAGCATTTAATTGTTAATTGTTAATTTATTTCAAACATGTAAACAATATACAGAAAATAAGAGAGAAAAAAATACTATACAAAAGTCAATACATTTCAATATTGCTACCGTACTGATTCATTTACATGTTGAAAGGAAGTGGGAAGAAGTACACACTTGTTTAATCCCACCCTTTTGCCATAAGTTAATATTTAGTCAGCTTCCTTACTGATATAATCTGTAATAAAAATAGTGAACAGGTTTCTGATATAATATATACTAGGGCTGTGCGATATGACTAAAATTCCATATCCCGAGATAAAACATCTATCGTCCCTATAACGAGATAAATCACAAAAAATTTACATTTTCTGTAAATTCTGTGAATCTCGGGCAGCTCGACTTGCGTGAAGTGTTTCCAGCTGGGTGTCGTGTAGCTGGAGTCAAACGTTTTAACCGTGCTGTTTGGAATTTCACTAGATCGGCAATTTTCAGTGTTTCAGACTGCAAAAATAGTGAGTTTGTATGTTCCCTATAACCTCCATTGTGGTTAATTCAAACAGCTTTTTTTTTTTTGAAGAGAGTATTTAAGCATAGAAAAGCTTAGAAAAATGTTGCATAGAGTTGTATAAGCTCTTTGAGTGCTCAGGTAGAGTAGAAAAGTGCTCTATGAGAGGAAGTGATGGTAAAAAAGTCATTTCTTGAAAAAGTTAGCTTGTTCATTCAACTTGTTCATTCCCCAATTCTAAGTTACATTTAACAAAATAAGTGGTTAAGATTAAGATTTTCAGTTCATATTTGTTTTACTAACTATTTAGACCATTTTATTACAAATTGTGAAGGTAAAATAGATTTTAGAACCTATTAATAAACAAAGAGTCCAACAAACAACACAAAACAACACTATAATACACAACAATAATAATGTAGTTGCTGTACAAGAAGAGCATTATAGAGAAGTTTTAAATGAACTTTGGATAAAGTGTGTTAGTGTTAGTAACAAACAGAGCGCTCACAGTGAAAGATTGAACTGGTCATTGTGTGGAATCTAAAACTGACCTCACAGCTCCCGCAACAAAATAAGAAACACTTTTAATCCATTATTGTAAAAGTGGAAAGTAGCAGATGAGCCTGTCACTCGTCCACACTGCTCCACCTCGGTCTGCAGGTCCTCACCGCTTGTTTCATATTAAATGCTGGTGCTATGGCACGGCTGGCCAACGTGGCACTAAGTGGAAGAGGGATTTTAGTCTTCCATATATTGTTACATTTGACTGGATCACCTTTGTTTGAAGAGGAAAACATGAGACAGAGAATATTAAGCTGTTAATTTCTTTAAAAATACACTTCAGTATTTTTGTAAAAGCTCTGCTTATGTTTCACAATTATGCTACAAACCTTACACTAACAGTGATAATAATCACTAATTATAATTATAATCACTAATAATAAATGATCCGTCAGGCTTCAGAGTGTGAAGGATTCCTATGGTCACAACTCGCACCTTGAGAATAATCATGCATACATTCATAATGCAATTTGTATCTGGCAAATGCCTTTTAGTCAGACACATGTATTGTATTATAAAGGGTGATATAATGTGGTATGAAAGATTTCCTATATCAGTCCTGCTTGGAGCTGAACCAGCCTGTTAAAGAAAATGCTCCATTACATGTCCTTTCAGTGGTGCAGAGGGTCGTCAGGACTATCCATGATGGATAACCATTTGTCCGTGACGTCCCCTCCACCACAGTCTCAAGTGTCCACAGACTCAGCCTTCACAATCAGCTTATCGTCATAGCTGACGAATCTGCCTCTTATTCTACTTTCATAAACTCTAGAAACCACATGTAGCCTCGCAGTGTGAGTGAAGCACTCTGCTGGGATCATATAACGCTTTGATATATTTAAAACATGATTGGATCTTATTATTCAGGAATTTGGCATTTAAAAGGCTAGTCAGTGCAGAGAAGCTAATCCTTTCTTTAAAGGATGAAGATGAAGAGTGCAGGAGGGGGACAGATGGAGGATCGCTAATCAGGAAGTGCAGAGGCTTAGTAAGGAGGAAGTAAGAGCAGCTGTGAAGAGTATTGGTCCTGATGACAAGGGCTGCCACGATTAGTCAAATAGTCCATGTGCTGACCACTCAGTGCATTTTATCAACAACTTTAATATTTTTTGGGAACGCAGGCATCTGTTTAAAGCAAATGGATTTAATTTTAACAAGTCAGGGGTGAAACTGTTCACCTCCAACTTGTTTTATTCCATACGTCATCCATCTGTGCTTGGAGCCAAGGCTGAGATAAACGAGGAGTTATCTCATAAAGAGGAACAAACAGTACTCCAAGAACAGACAAAGCCCAGCAGAAACCTTGAGGAGGAGCTCCATCTGCCCCCACCCGGGAAGAGCCTCAGAAAGGAGAGACATCTGAGGCAAGAAGAGGCAAGAAGAGGGGTCCCTATTTGCCTCCAACTCTCTCAACAACACCAACGACCAGGACCAGGATCTTCCCCAGTCCCCCAAACCCCTGACAGGCCATCACCCCCATCACCCTCCTCTCCCTCCCTTTCTCCCTCCTCCCCACACCTGAAATTCACTGAAGAGATGATGGAGCGGGTCAATGCTGGGCTCAGATCTACCCCCCGGCCCAATCCCTCTTTGTCCCCCATAAACCCCCCACCAAAGCAGCCAAAGGTTCGCCACCGAGCCCCACCCTCAACAGAGCAATCGAAGTCACATTGCCCAGCCTCGCCCCCCTTAGTTCCTCCTTACCACCTTCATGCTTTGTCTCCGCAGTCTGATGTGTAATGTGTGGAGGGTCCGGGCTGCGAGGATTATGGCAGTGGTGACTTTTCCCAGGAGAAGCTGGGACCCTGTTTACTAGAAGGTTTTAAAATTTCTGTACTTTTAGGTGACAGGAGACATGTGGCCTGGTCAAAACACAGAGAGCTGCACTCTAAAAGATCTTTAAATATAGTAAACATACCTTGTGTGCCACAGACTGCTCCCAAACACGAGGGGACAAGTAATGCCTCTAAAACACTTAAGTTGGCTTTATTAAACATTAGATCTTTAGCTGGGAAAACATTTTTAATTAATGATCTAATCACTGAGCACAGCCTTGATTTTATGTTTTTAACTGAAACTTGGTTGGACCAAAGTAACAGTGGAGCTGTTCTCATCGAGACGACCCCTCCTAACTACAGTTTTATCAGTGAGGTCAGGGTGAGCAGGAGAGGAGGAGGGGTTGCTGTCTTATTTAATGAATCATTTCAATGTAAGCAGCTATCTCCTGGAAGTTTTCAGTCTTTTGAATATGTGGCTTTACAGCTGAAGGCCCCATCCAAAGTTGTGTTTCTTAATGTTTACAGGCCTCCCAAATACTGCACAGACTTTTTTAATGACCTCAGTGAACTGCTGTCTGTGATCTGTGTTGATTTTGACTGTGTAATTATTGTTGGGGATTTTAACATCCATGTGGACAACCCTCAGGACAAAGGGACTAAAGACCTGAGTAACACTCTGGGCAACTTTGGGCTGACTCAGCATGTAACAGAGGCCACACATAATAGAGGACACACTCTTGACCTACTGATCTCCAAGAGCCTGAGCATTTCAAAGGTTACTGTGTCTGATGTGGGCCTGTCTGATCATTACTGTGTTTTCTTTGAAAGTAAAATCTCAGCCCACACAAATATATCAACAGCAGTGATCACAAAACGGTGTATAACTGAAAACAGTAGTGAGATCTTTAACCAGGTCTTCCCATTAACACCTGACCTGCCCAAAGGTTCAGTCAATGAGCTCGTCAATAGCTTTAATGCAAAAATGTTAAATGTAATGGACACTATTGCTCCCATTAAGGTGAAGGTTATCTCTGGAAGGAAAAAGTCTCCATGGAGAAACTCCACACTGGTGAAAAATGAAAAAAGAGAGTGTAGGAAAGCTGAGCGCAGATGGAGAAAAACAAACCTCCAGGTTCATTATGACATTTATAAAGAGAAACTTCACAATTATAATTTACAACTGAGGAATGCAAGGAGGTCCTACTTCTCTGACATCATCACTAAAAACAGCCATAATGCTCGGGTCTTATTTTCTACAGTTGACAGGCTAACAAACCCTCCTGTGTCAGTGGCAGCTGAACTTCATTCGACCATGGCCTGCAATGACTTTGCCAAATTCTTCACAGACAAAATCCAAAAGATTAGACAAGCAGTTAGTACATCAACAGCAGATCCAGGATATGTACTGTGTCCACCGAAAAACTGTTTAAACACCATCAAACAGTTTCACCCAATTAACAGCAAAGACCTGGAGGACATCTTAGGTCAACTGAACTCCTCCTCTTGCTGTTTAGATGTCCTGCCAACAAGTTTTTTCAAAAAGGTCTCAAAGACTTTAGAGTCAGACCTGTTACAGATCGTCAACTTTTCCTTAATGTCAGGCGTGTTTCCAGAACCACTAAAAACTGCTGTAATCAAACCTATACTGAAAAAGGACAATCTTGACAAGACACAAATGAACAACTACAGGCCGATCTCAAATCTCCCGTTTTTAAGTAAGATCATTGAAAAAGCAGTTTCTCAACAGCTCAGTTACTTCTTAAAACAGAATAATTGCTACGATGCCTTCCAGTCAGGTTTTAGACAGAACCACAGCACTGAAACTGCTCTGACCAAAGTGTTTAATGACATATGTCTGAACACAGACAGTGGAAAAATGTCAGTCCTAGTTTTACTGGATCTCAGTGCAGCATTTGATACAGTTGACCACAACATATTACTCAAACGACTGGAGAACTGGGCAGGTCTTTCAGGAACTGTACTAAACTGGTTCAAAACATACATAGAAAACAGGAAATACTTTGTATCAATAGGTAACTTCACATCTGAGCAGACAAGTATCACATGTGGAGTTCCCCAAGGTTCCATCTTGGGACCCCCTCTGTTTAACATTTACATGCTCCCACTGGCACAGATTATAAAGAACAACAAAATAAACTATCACAGCTATGCAGATGACACACAAATATATATCACAATGTCACCAGGAGACCGAGGCCCTGTACAGGCTCTTGGTAAATGCATTGAGGAAATCAATGACTGGTTGTGCCACAATTTTCTCCAACTAAACAAAAACAAAACTGAAGTAATAGTCTTTGGCGCCAAAGAAAAACGATTACAGGTCACCAGAGAACTTCAATCTATACATCTAAAAACCACAAACCAGGCGAGAAATTTGGGTGTAGTGATGGATGCAGACCTAAACTTAGAAAAACACATTAAGACAATAACAAAGTCAGCTTACTATCACCTCAAGAATATTTCAAGGATAAAAGATCTGATGTCTCAACAGGACCTGGAAAAACTAGTCCATGCATTCATTTTTAGTAGGCTTGATTACTGTAACAGCATCTTTACAGGTCTACCTAAAAAATCAGTCAGACAACTACAGCTCATTCAGAACTCTGCTGCTCGAGTCCTCACTAAGACCAAAAAAGTGGACCACATCAGTCCAGCTCTGAGGTCTTTACACTGGCTGCCTGTCCGTCAGAGGATAGACTTTAAAGTTCTGATGCTGGCCTATAAAGCTCTGAATGGTTTAGGACCAAAATACATCAGTGACCTCCTGACCCAGTATGAACCTTCCAGATCCCTCAGGTCATCTGGATCCGGTCTTTTATCAGTTCCCAGAGTCAGAACCAGACACGGAGAAGCTGCATTCAGCTTTTATGCTCCTTATATCTGGAACAAACTCCCAGAAAGCCTCAGATCAGCTGAAACACTCAGTTTATTTAAATCCAGGTTGAAGACTCACCTGTTCTCAGCTGCATTTGAATAAAGCACCAAATCCACACTTTTAAGCTTAAATTTCAAAACTTACACTAACTACTGATCTTATCTATTTCTGATTTTATCTGTTTTGATTTTATATACTGTTTTGTTTGTTTGTTAAGCTTAAATTTCAAAACTTACATTAACTACTGATTTTATCTACTGTTCTGATTTTATCTGTTTTGATTTTATATACTGTTTTGTTTGTTTGTTAAGTGGGTTTAGAGCTCTGGGTAGCTCCCCAGCTGGGTCTAGACTGGGTCTAGAGAGTATTTTAAATTCAGGGAATTTAAAATAGAAAGTAGCTCGTCCACAGAAGGACTGGTAGCTCCCCTTACGATAAGGGTTCAGATCGCGCGAACAGGTGTGAAATGTGTGTGTTTAGTTAGTTTGTTTGTTTGTTTTAATCAATTTAAAATCCTGCTTTTTATTTGTTTTTGTTTCTAATGTCTCTGTAAAGCACTTTGAATCACCTTGTTGTTGAATTGTGCTATACAAATAAATTTGCCTTGCCTTGCCTTGCCTTGCCTAGTCACGATTATGTCGACTATCAAAATCGTCAACAACTAATTTAATAGTCGTTGCATCGTGCCTTTTTTCAGTGTTTAATTTGTTTCTGAGTAAATCTGTTTGGCTGAGATTAAAGTTATAGTTTTCACACAGGTGAATAAACGCAAACAGAAAACTGATTAAACAGAAATGTGAGATGTTCGAGAATTTACTCTAGTGTCCTGTTATATTTAGAGCAAGGAGCAGACGGCTGAGTTTATTAAAGTCCACTGAGACAATCTGCAAATTTCATTAAAAGTTTAATCTTGTCTAATCATCTTGTCTTTATTTTTAGTTAGCACATACCTTAAACACTTCAAGCTGTAAGCTAATGAGAGCTATATAAGAGCAGATGCATGCTGGTGCAATAAGCTGTACGCTTTATGTCCAATGGATCTGATTAGTCGACTAATCGCAAAAATAATCGGTTAGTCGACTATCAAAATAATCGTTTGTGGCAGCCCTACTGATGACACACCCGTGGAGGTATGGAGGTGTTTAAGAGGGAAGGCAGACTTTTTAACACAGTCCTGGAGAGTGAGGGGATGTCTGAGGAATGGAGAAGTGTATTGGAACTGATCTTCAAGAACAAGGGTGACATGCAGAGCTGTAGAAACTACACAGGGATAAAGCTGATGGGCCACACCATGAGGATATTTGAAGATGTTTGCAGATGACATTGTGATCTGTAGTAAAGAGCAGGTGGAGGAGACCCTGGGGAGGTGGAGGTATGCTCTGGAGAGAAGAGGAATAAAATCAGTAGAAGAAGACAGAATACATGTGTTTGAATGGGAACAAGGCAGGTGTAACAGTGGGATGGAGAGATGGAGACAGATGATCTGCTGTGGCAACCCCTAAAGGAAAAGAAGAAAAATGTGAAGAAGATTGGCCCTTTCCAGTCCCTGTTGGTACTCCCATTGTGTCATTTTGCATCAGCTGAAGGTTTAATAACAAATTACTACAATTCAGCCCGGCATGATTTTTTTTAGCATCACACTGAGTCAGGATATTTCTAAATTTGACAACGTCACACAGCTTTTAAAAACCAATCCTACAGATTTGTTAAAAACGTGACTAAAAGGACCTACTGTAAAAAAATAACCGTAATGCCATCGAAAGGGAGTAAATAATTAGACACCAATGAATGAATATATATCTGTATATCAGGGTTTTTAATGGGTGTGCTATGCTGCTGTAGAATTTTAATGTCAGTCTTTTCTGTCCATGTGTGTTTCAGTGTTACCTGAAGATGTCCGGCAGCTGCTGGTGATTAAAGAAGTTCCTCAAGATTGGAGCCCCAGGCGGGACCTGCAAGCCGCCGAGTTCCTCCACATAAAGCAGGAGCAGGAGGAACCCTGGAGCAGTGAGGAGGGACAGCAGATCAATAGGTTGGAGGAGGCAGATCTCAGCAGGTTACCGTTCACTATTGTTACTGTGAAGACTGAAGATGATGACGATGAAGAGAAGCCTCAGTGCTCATATCGTCATCAAAGCCAAACAGAAGAATCCACACAGACAGAGCCGCCTATCGGCTGCTTAGCTAAACAGATCAAGACGGAAATTGAGGAAGATGCATATGGACGACTGGAATCAGTCTGGAGCCCAGATCTAAATTGTCATTTATTAGTAAATAATAAGAAAAAGACTTTAGACTCTTCCGAGACTGAAGTCAGTTATGAAGATGAGGAGGAGGAGGAGGATGTTTGGCAGGAACCTCTGTCAGATTCTGGACCTGAAACTGAAGTGGGTGGTATAGCGTGGAAGGAGAGTGTTGCAACTGAGCCTCAGTTTGTCAGTGATGTTTGCGTTAAAACATTTACACAACCGGAATCTCAGAAGCGACAACGCCGAGGAGAGAAATCACTGGCTTGTGCTGTTTGCGGTAAAACCTTCAGCTGCAATACACATCTTAAGAGACACATGACCGTCCACACGGGAGAGAAACCCTTTAGCTGTGAAGCTTGTGGAAAAAGATTTGGACTTGAGTTTACTCTTAAAACGCACATGAGAGTCCACACAGGAGAGAAGCCATTTGGTTGTGAAGACTGTGGAAAAACATTTAGTCGTAACACTCATCTTAAGAATCACATGCGAGTACACACACAGGAGAAACCATTTAGTTGTGATTCTTGTGGAAAGACATTTAAATTTAAGTATAGTTTTAAAGTACACATGAGGGTCCACACAGGCGAGAGACCTTTTGGCTGTAGTGTTTGTGGTAAAGGGTTTACAGAACATGAAGGTCTGAAAAGACACATGAGAATCCACACAGGGGAGAAACCATTTGGTTGTGATATATGTGGGAAAAGATTTGGACACCAGAATGCTCTTAAAAGACACACCAGCGTCCACACAGGTGAGAAACCGTTTGGATGCGATATATGTGGAAAACGATTTAACCGCAGCACACGATTTAAGGAGCACTTAAGAGGCCACACGGGAGAGAAACTGTTCGGCTGTGACGAGTGTGGGAAAACATTTAGTTCCAATACACGACTTAAGAGACACATGAGCATCCACAGGAGAGACAAACAGTTTTTGTGTGGCATTTGTGGTGAAAAATGTTCAACATCTGAACAGCTGAAGCAGCATGAAAGTTCGCACATGTTACTGCAGATAGATACTGTAACACTATAGGTTGTGTTGTGAAGTGTATTTGTATTATTAACAAGCTTTACTTTTCCGTCCTCATGTTTGTCTTCATTGTACTTAAAAAATAAACCAAAAAATATCCATGAATACAAAATTTGTGGTTTTGTCCTTGCCTATATAAATAATATATATATGTTTCCATACAAATATATAAAATATATGGGAACATATATGTAGAAAACTGAAGCTATCTCAAGTATGAAATAATCTTTTTTTAAAACTGGGCAATAAATCTTTGTAACTATATTAAGTTACCCTTTTTACTGTTTTAACACGTTTTTGCTTTTATAGTAAAGTCATTCATCATTAGATGAATTATGATTTTTAATATCAATGAAACTTTAAACAGCTTCAAAATTATAAGAAATTATATAAAAAAAGAAACCTGTTGAACGTTAGAAGTTACGCACTTTTTTGCCTCCCATAAGAAGTGTTTTGTAATTTAAAAACTGTTTCTAAACACAACTTAATCAGTGAGACTGTAAAAATAATCTGAGCGCGTTTTAAGCTATGAGCACACGTGTTGCCAAATCCAACGCTCTCACTGGTCGGATCTATTTATTCACATGCAAAAAAATGAGCCTAATTCCAAAAAAATAAAATGGTGCAAATTTGTCCAGTGAAATTACACGATTGTTGTGAGCAGGAGCATTACAAATCGGTGAGCCTCAAAAAACGTTTAAACCACAGCCAACAGGCTCGCAGTGGTTGGCCCCTCTTGCCCCAGTGTAGAGCCAGCCCCACCTACCATACACCCAGGGGCGGTCCTAACCTGTTTGGTGCCCTGGGCGACCAGTCCCTCTGTCCCACTGTTTACTATCATAGCCAAGTGGCTAACAAAGGTAAACAGAAGTTTTCCCAATCTCTACTAATGAATGTTATCTTGTTTCAGGATACATACTAAAATCCTTTATTTCTCAAAAATCGACAGCGCGCCTTATGTATAAATTCTGGTTGTGCTTACTGGCCGCGAACCGATTTTATGTGGTACACAGCGCTCAGAAACCTTTCAAAAAATATTTTGGTACGACTTTGGTAAACTACGAAACTGCACTGCTTGATGGATTGTTGGATCATTACGGCTACCGAGAAGCCTCGCGGAGTGATACGTACTCTGCTTCAACGTAATATTACCGTACTGTGTGTGTATAAGGACCACAAATGACACCTGTTAAGAGACACGGTTACAAAGAGGATTTCAAACTCCAGGCTGTCAGTCACGCAGTAGAACTTGGGAACAGAGCAGCTGCGAAATCTGTCTTTGTTATTGTGCTCAGCGTCTGTTAGTTTACATTTTGACTGCACAATTGTGAGCTTTTTGTTATGCACAAAAACAACATTGTTTTATTTTATTTATGGAGCATGAGTATTTAATAAATGCTGATAATTTATTTCTGAGTAATTTTTTCTTGTACATCTGCGCTGTATGTTAATAAAAGTGCTTATGTGAGATTTGGGACACAGCTTTGACTAAGAGCTCTCTTTTTGTTCTTACTTTATGGCTTTAAAAAATATCAAGATGTCTATATATCGTCAACCAGCTAAAGAATATCGAGATATGAATTTTGGGTCATATCGCCCAGTCCTAGTATAGGGTCTCTGCCTTCCAATGTAAAGCGCCTCTGGACAACAGATGTGATTTGTTGCTATAGTTACTGTTAAATTTAATCATTGATGTCCATTCAGGACTGGAAGTTTTATATTTCTTAATATCCATCTATACTCAATGTGAATTCCATACGTTTAACAGAGCTGTTTGACTGATCACCTAATGTGTGACAAAAGAATCCGCTGTGATGCTATTGACAGTCTGCGCTCTCTCACCTGTCTGTAAAAGTTGGCCTTGTCTCTCTCACTCGTTGTGACACCTCTCTCCTCTGTTGCAGAACTTCCAGCCCGTGCTCTCCCTGTGTTCTGTGTGCCCGACCGTTTCTCCGTCCCCTGGTTTCCCACGGCACCTGTGCAGAGTTTCTGTTTATCACCTTGCTCTTGTTTAAGTTGTCTCCTCTCATTAATAAATCTTGTAAATAATTGATAACCAGCATAGTAGGCGCTCCTCCAACGTATCAAAATATAGTTTATTTTGGGGCGATCGTGGCTCAAGAGTTGGGAGTTCGCCTTGTAATCGGAAGGTTGCCGGTTCGAGCCCCGGCTTGGACAGTCTCGGTCGTTGTGTCCTGGTCACAGGTGGTCAGAGGGCCCGGTGGCGCCAGTGTCCGGCAGCCTCGCCTCTGTCAGTGCTCCCCAGGGTGGCTGTGGCTACACTGTAGCTGCCATCACCAGTGTGTGAATGGGTGAATGACTGGATGTGTAAAGCGCCTTGAGGTCCTTAAGGACTAGAAAAGCACTATATAAATACAGGCCATTTACCATTTATTCTCCCTCTGACAGTTAAAACCATACACATTGTCTAAAATATAGATAGAGTGTGCAGCCTCAACTATTAGAAAAATGTAATGACCATCTTTATCTATGTCAGAATTCAAAATTATACCATTAAATCTTCCAAAATCTGAGTTGAACTGTTTGCAAAACAAAAAAATAGCCTTATGTTTAACACTGTTTCTTAAACCTCTTACATTTAAAGAAATAACAGACAGAGAAATAAGGATAGTAACGAAAATTAAAAGTGACAAATAAGAAAAAGCTTACACCAAGTATATGAAGAAAAGTTGAAATGGGAACCTGGTCACTTAACCCTTTAAAGCCAGTCAGAGCGGGCACGCTCCGTTTTGCTTAACTATTTTTAAATCCCGGTAGCACTGCAACCACGTAAGCTAGCGCAATATTTTTCTTTTGCATATGAAACCGGAGGGGTTGTACTTACATCTTATGCCATCAGCTTGTCCTCGATCACAGTTTCCTTCCACATAAAGCTTTGCAAAAATGTCATAAAAACCACTTGCAGCAACAAAAACATAATATCCCAGAAACACGCTTTACCCATCCGATCAGCTGTTTGTAACACTTCCTACGTCCATCAGCGCAAACTATCGCATGTCCGCCATGACCTGCCCGAAACCGGAAGTGACGTATTTTGCGGAAATGTAGTTTTTTTTTACCATCAGGACCTTATGAGCCTATACTTGTGTTTTTAAAAGTTATGTTTGACTTTATGACTTTCTGTGTCGTTTCTGGGACGCTTAGGACTCATATTGCACTGCTGGAAATAGTTTACTTTGATGCATATGCTGTTTTTTTTTTTTGGAAATCTGCATTATAATATTTATTTTCGTTTTTCCTGCAGTATATAAAAAATAAAACTATGAAGACACTTAAAATAAATTTCCTGTGGCGGGAAACTATTTTGTGCAACTTTTTTGTATTTACAGTTTTGAGGGATACGCCTCTTAAATTTCTCTAACTAGAAATATATGTAAAAAACAAAAAAACAAAAACAATTTTAAATGTTTTTGTAGTTTATTGCACTTTTTTGCAATTTATGTAATTACTATGCACTTAATGCATACATATCATTAAAATTTGGGCTATAATGGTTGTATTGATGTATATCAACTTGAAATGCTCCCAAAAATGGCTCCACAGCATGTAAAAATATAATATAAGCTCTGGCGGACTTGGTTCTATGGTAGGTCTTAAAGGGTTAAGAGAGTTCTATATAAGATGAGAACTGCAACCCCTGAGTAAGGAAATTGTGAACTTGAATAATAATAGGAATACAATAGTCTAAGAAAATAGAACCAATGTGGTAAAAAAATTAAATTAAATTAAATGCTTCTAAAAGCATTTAAAGGGAGCTTTTAGAAGTTTTCTTGCTCCATTTAAATGTCAAAAGGGAGTTTTTCCTTCAACATTAACGCCGTCATCACGATTAGTTCAATTTTTAAGAAATTAAAGAAATATCAACAGAGCACCTATTTATAAAGACTTAAAGTTTCATTTTTAAAACTAATTGGCCCCTTTCTGTCCTGTTTTCTGCATTATAAGCCTTATAATAATAATATTAATAATTATTATTATTGTTGTTGTTATTATGAGTATGATTATTATTATTATATACACTGTTTCTTATATTTTGTTATCATTCATATGTTCTTGTCTATAATTTCTGCATGAAAAATAATTAAATGTTTAAAAATACATTTTAAAAGTGTCTGTTACGTTTTTTTCCTATTAAAAAAAAAGGTGCCTCCGCAAATGCCTGCCCAAAACACCCCAATAAATCCATTTCACAACAACACTGAAAAATGGGAGCCCTGTCCAACTATTGATGAGGTCGTATAGAAGTGTGAATACACGGCCATCGATCTTCTGACCGAGTCGCCTGGTTCAATTCAAACGAGCTTACAGTTGATTTTAAAGACGAGAACAATGAATGAAGCGGATTATCGTCAACGCAACGGCATCGAGAGTCAGCCTTATGAACGAAAGCCGCAGATCAAACCGCATCAGCTGCAGGATGCTGATCTCAACCAAACTACCGGTGAGAAAATCACAGATTTAACGTGAGATGTTTCTCCGGAAGGAAACGGCTTCCTAGCTGCTAGCTCGTTGTACTGGTGGGCGAAATAAACTTTTCACCTACAAACCGGCCTTTTTAAATGATGTAAATCTGCCACAAATCGATGTTAAAACGGCTTAAAAACGGCGGAACCCATCGGTGGTCCTGTGTAGTACCCGGGCGTTTTAGACGGGGCACACAACAACAGCGTTAATATTGTAGTTCAGCGTAAGTAAATGGGCGAAATTTGATTCAAGGTGTTTTAATGTCCAATATTTTTACTCATCTTAATAAATATAGATTTTAGTGAGCTGGCTTTATGTAGGATAAAGCCATCTCACTTATATAGCCATCCATCCATTGGCTTCCGCTTATCCTTTTCAGGGTTCCGGGGGGTGCTGGAGCCTATCCCAGCTGTCATAGGGCGAGAGGCGGGGTACACCCTGGACAGGTCGCCAGTCTGTCGCAGGGCTAACACACAGGGACAGACAACCATTTGCACTCACACCTATGCACTTTATTTGCTTAAACTGCCCTTTCCTGTTCTTAATAAACACCTATCACTGTACCTACATTGTAATCAATTTAGTGCTTTTTGGCCACTTAAATTATCTTTAAACTGTTTGGTTGTATTTGGTGAAATTTCTGCTTTCCTTTTGGTCAGGTTGCTCCTGAAAACACAAAAAACATAATAAGAAATCATAATAAAAAGTAAAATAGAAAGTCACCTTGGTAACAACTGATTCCAGTTTGTCCCTTCTGGCTCAAAATGACTTGGTATTATTCACCCCAACAAGTCATTTGTTGCAACAGTGCCTCCTATTAAAAGCAGTAAGAGCAGCAAAAAGGTGGAAGATGAAAAAGGGATCTTTATTTTAAACAAAAGAAACAACAAGCTCTTAAGATGAATTTAGATTTTTTTTACTGACATTTAGCTGGTGATAAGTTAGCAGATAGAGGTTTTTTTGTTGACCTCTATTTATTGTAATTGTTTCAAGGGCTTGTTTTGTTTTTGTTACTGTTTGCGGTGTTTTTTAATAACCTGTCTCATACAATAGTCATTATTCTAACCCTTTTTATTCACATTTTAATGACAGATTATTCTTGTTTTTATCTGTTATTTTTTTATCTGTGTTTTATAAGGTTATTGTGTTGTGATATTTGTAAAATAAGTGCTTTCCAGGTGATGTCTCTGTGTGTTTCAGAGTTTCATGCTGATGTCCAACAGCTGTTGGTGATTAAAGAAGAGGTTCCCCCAGAATGGAGCCCCTCTGATGACCAGTGGTCCCAAGAGCCCCTGTGCATAAAGGAGGAGCGTGAGGAACTGTGCACCACTCAAACAGCAGAACACTTTAAAGGGCTGGAGGATGCTGATACCAGCAGGCTCCCGTTCACTGCTGCTCCTGTGAAGAGTGAAGATGGTGAAGAGAAACCAAATTCTTCAGAGCTTTACTGTCATCAAACAAGTAAACAAATAAAAACTGAGACTGATGGAGATGACTGTGGAGGACCAGAATCAGCCAGAAACCTTGATACAAAAAGTACTTTACAACCTAATGAAGTGGAAAATGATTCGGACTCCTCTGAGACTGAACTCAGTAACGATGGTGATGAATGGCAGGGACCTTTGTCAGATTTTAGACCTGGAACTGAAGACAGTGACAAGGACTGGGAGGCAAGCAGGTCACCTGAGTCAGGTGTAAATTGTCACGTGAGATGTGACACTACCAAAAAACCCTTTAGCTGCTCTGAGTGTGGAAAATGTTTTCTCCACAGGCAGTCTCTCCACAGACACATGAGAATCCACACTGGAGAGAAACCTTTTTGTTGTGCTGTTTGTGGCGAGAAATTTAGCAGGAAGACACATTTTAAGACGCACATGAGAGTTCACACAGGCGAAAAACCCTTTGATTGTGGTTTTTGTGGTAAAAGGTTCAGCCAGAAGTCAAATTTTAAGGAACACTTACGAGTCCACACAGGAGAGACTCCATTTGGCTGTGATGCTTGTGGGAAAAGATTTAGAGTTAATTTTACTCTTAAAAGACACATGCGAGTCCACACAGGAGAAAAACCGTTTGTTTGTGTTGACTGTGGCAAGACTTTCAGTTCCAATACGCACCTTAAGACACACACGAGAGTCCACACGGGAGAGAAACCATTTAGCTGTGGTGTTTGCGGCGAGAGATTTGCACAGCAAGGGGTTCTGAAGAGTCACACACGAGTTCACACAGGAGAGAAGCCTTTCGGTTGTGGTCTGTGTGGAAAGAGATTTAGACAGCAGAATACTCTCAAGAGACACATGAGCGTCCACACGGGAGAGAAGCCGTTCTCCTGTGGCGTCTGCGGCGAAAGATATACCAGACAGGGAAGTTTGAAGAGACACATGAGTGTACACACAACTGCAGCTTCAACAACTGAATCACATGCCTGTCATTTTGTGCCTGAACATCTCGAACCTTTTGGGTTATAGACACTTGACTTCTGTAGCTGTTTTCTGGCCTTTGATGGACCGGGCGCCTTTCAGTCTGTCTCACTGATTTTTGATCGGATGTATAAACACTACATGACAATCTGTCTGCTGGCTGTGCTAAATATGAAGTACTAATTTTACTGAACAGTAATCTAAAGTTTTTATTACACACTTCTCATTACTAATGCATTATAAAGTAATACTGCACAAAACCTTAAAAAAAAAAAAAAGGACATGCAGAAATGATTATTTTTAGTAGATATTTTGAAGTATTTGCCCAAAACAACGAAAAGTAGGTGACTGACAGCCTGTAGAGCAGCGTTCCCCAACCCCCGGGCCTCGGACCGGGGGTTGGGGACCGCTGCTGTAGAGCACTTCACAGATGATGTTCTTGTGACTAGTATTTCTGATTTGTAGTTTGCTCTTCATGTGTAAAATATGCTGCTCTGTTGCCAGTAGACCTGTCTGTCTGTGCCTGGTGATATGCTGCAAACACTGCCCTCTATATGTAAAAGTCCTCGTAGCTAGACTGGGCTGACTTATTGATCCTGATTGCAAATGTTAGTTAAATAAATCCTGAATATGCTGAGTTTTTTTCCTCATAGTGCAGGCCTCTGGAATTTCAGTCTTGTTGCTTCCTTCACAATTAACTGTATTAAAGATGGAATAAAAACTGTTTCTTCCAGCTGCTTCCTTATTTGCAGATTACCACACATTAAATTTTTTACACTAATAATAGCTGAACAATGTTTTTGGGTTTGTTTGTGGTTATAGAGCATTAGCAGTATGAATAAGGACTTTTGTTTTTGAATTTGGATGATTTTTCATTGCACTTAAATGAGCATGCTGGTTGTCTGACAGTGAATAGAAAATACAATATGTATTTTCTATTTCTCTATTTTGCAGTTTATTTGCTTAAACTGTCCTCCACCCATGAGGTGTGTTTGTAATAAAGCCTGAAATTAAAGTTTAGTGAAATGCACGTCTATTACCAGGTCAAAAGGGGTCACCATCAGCCCCAATAACAGTCCAGGAAAGGCGATAGAGTCCAAAGAAGACAGAAACTGTGAATCTACAAATATGAACATCTAGATGTCTGAAACTGTACATATACAGTATTTTTCAAATAACATTGTTCTTGCAAATATAAGAGAAGATGTTAAAATGGCTGGCTTTAAAGAATAATTCTGGTTGGATTTTGAATGTTATTAATTGTTATTTTTGTTTGTATAACAACAAACACATCTCTTCTTTCTGTTTACATTAATACTCATGTAAAACACCTACAGTGAATCTAGATATTGCCACACAAAGATTCAATGAAAAAGATGAGAACTTGGCAGTGTGACATTACAGGGTGTGGTGGCTGACCACGTAACACGTTGCCAACACACTTCTGACTAATAACTAATAATAGCAGACCTCCTCTGGCAGGAAAAACATCAGCAATGATCCTGGAGAATTTAGCTGTTGCTGTCCATCAAGCAAAGGTTATGAGGTCATTTCCAAATAAGGCTGTCATTGTACAATTAAAAATATTATTCTCTTATTCATAAGTGAAAAATATTCAAGGTAAATGTTAATGTTCGCAGCAGTTTCATCCCAAGTGCAGTGCTCAGAGAACAAAAACCCAGAGCTCCATTCAGACTCTACAAGCCTCAGCATGTTAAATCTTCACACTGAACATAGTTGGTTTGGAAGTGTTGCCAGCAGAACATCTCAGCTGTCTGAAAAGAACATGTCAACATGGCTTAGGCATGCAATGCTGCATCTGAACAAACAACAAGTGGAGATGTTTGCGTATAATGCAGTGTGATATTAGGTGAAAACCAGATATATCAGTACTAACACCTCATACCAACTGTCAGCTCACCGCGATGGGTGGGACAAGATTTCGGCTTGGACACCTTCCAGTCACTGAGTCAACCACAAACTCTATCCCGAAGTATTCCAGATTCAACTATGAGGACATCAGTCCAACAGCTAAAACTAAATGGTAAAGTCTGCTTCTCATGTAGCACTTTTCTACTCCAGCTGAGCACTGAACTAACCCCCGACCTGATGAGTAGTAGGTGACCTGCTCTACCTCCTGAGCCACAGCCACCCCCCAAAAGGAGACTGCTTGGTGAAAACTTTACGGTGGCCCTGAGAGGCCAAACGGACTGCAACTTCAGAAAACACTTGCAAAAAGAAAAACGCTGCAAAAAGAAAAATGCTGCAAAAGCACACAAAACACAACGGAAATAGGAAAAAACACAATGGAAATGTTTCTGGGGAGACAATAACCCGACGGACCAGTAGCACCAAAACATGTATGTATATTCCAGATATCTGTATTAGAATCATATGATTACTACACATTTACCTCTCCTCCACTTCTTTAAAGTGACTCCCAGTCCCAGCGCACTTGTTAGCATGTTTTGGTTCGTGCAACTGGTCCGTCGGGTTATTGTCTCCCCAGAAACATTTCCATTGTGTTTTTTCCTATTTCCGTTGTGTTTTGTGTGCTTTTGCAGCGTTTTTCTTTTTGCAGCGTTTTTCCTTTTGCAAGTGTTTTCTGACGTTGCAGTCCGTTTGGCCTCTCAGGGCCACCGTAAAAATTTCCACAAATCCAAATATTTCTTCCCTGCTCTGAAGACCGCTGTAATTATAGACACCAGTTCTACAAACCAAGTGCAGCTTTTATTCTGCTGAAGGCAGGATTTATCCATGTATTCATGTTTACACTAATTTCCGACCCTATCGTCTGAATCTTGCAGCAGAGTTGAGACTCATCAGTGTTTCCCAGTCTTCAGTTTCCTGTTGTTAGCTCACAGGAGTGGCTCCCAATGTGGTCAAGGTTTAATGTGTTGTGCATTCAGAGATCTTCTTCAGAAAACGGTGGTTGTAACAAGTTTTTTTTATTTATGTATCTGCTGACTTCCTATCAGCTCAAAGCAGTCTGGTGCTTCTCCTCTGATCTCTAACACCTACAAACATTTACAAACAACCACATTCAAAGTCACTTAAATCCCCTCCTCCAGCCTGATGCATCAACCTGAACTTCAGCAGGTCGTTTTGCCCATGTCAGCATGCCTAAATGGAACGAGCCGGTGCAATGTTGATTATTAGATTATTGATCTGGCTGATTATTAGATATTTGTGTTTCAGAGCAGTTGAACAAGTGTGCCTAATAAATTGGCCTGTGAGTATATATGTGCCCCTTTGAATAGAATAGAATAGAATAGAATAGAATACTTTTTATTTGTCAATTTCTTCAAATGTACTTGTACTTTGTTGTTCTCCTTTGAAGGACGCAGAGTATAAACGTGTCTGAAGGTCCGATCCACACTCCAGACCAGTTAGTGGTGGTAATGCATCGGTTCCTTGTTTGCACACCACCAGTAAAAATCATAGATGGGGTGAAGGTGTCTGTGCAGGTGCCTGCTTAAAACACAGAAGACCTCTGTTTTGGTGATTCGTGGTGATCGATTCTGCGCTTGCCTGGTTCATCTTTAAGGAGCCTGCAGCTTATTTAAGGAAGAAAACAAGGGTGTTTTATCCCCACTGTGTGTAAACACGGTCTGTGTAAACAGTACCTAAGTATCAAAGTTGGAAATATAAAGGTAAAAAATCTACACTGTCTACAATAAAATGTGGGTCACGTTGAGATTAGTTGCTCATCGGTGCCAAAAACATAGTCAAGAGGATTTATGCAGGGGTTATAAAAATACTAATAATTTTAAAATGACCTGTTCTGCATACATCATAATTCACTCTTTTTTAGCTACTTAAAATCTCACTGTAGAACTATTTTGCCCTTGAAAGAGAATTTCTTAAAAATATTAACTGGAAAAAAATTTTTTTTTTAAATGTAAAGGTCACATTGCCAAAAACTGATTGCAGCTTCTTTTTGACTCAAAATGATTTGATACCATTTGTGAGAGATCTGTTTGACAGATGATAAGCCAACAAGTCACAACAGCTTTAATCCTACAGGCTGGGACGGCACTTCCTCTTTTTTCTTTGATAAAGGATGCTGCAATGTATGCTCTGCTATAGGAGGTAATAAGGAAGTAATAAACTAAAGAATTGAGAGAATCCATCCAGGTCTTGACCTTGAAATATAATATTATAATTTAAACATCAAAACGTGAAATTACTCGAGTGCAAGGCAGTTTGCTGATATGTTGTTTTCCTTGTCATTGTATTTATATTTGCTGATTAAGATACACTTCTGGGGCCTATACTACAAAACACCCTGAGTTTACCCAGGATATCGTTTCCTTATCTGGCCTGCAGACAGACTAAGAGGTCATACAAAAGCGGTTATCAGCTTGATAAGTAAGCACAGGGTTTCTTAATCTCGCTGAGTAGGTAAAAGAGGTAGAGTTGCTGCTTTTGACCAATCAGAAACCTGAATCTAGTTTTTTTTTTAGAAAGTAAATAGAATGATAATATTAGATGTATTAGACGCACGTGTTTTGTCATTTGTGTTTTAATTATTAGTAAAGTGTGAAAAGAAAATCACTTTCCAGTAATAAAAGAAGTTATATGAAGTGAATTTGTCATTAGGACAAAATAGAGATTTTTTTTAAAGGCAAGAAAAAATACAGCGTGTGTAATTTAACAAACGTGTCACTAAACGTGTTTTAGGAGCATGAAAAAAAAATCTGGAATAAAGAAGCTCTTAAGAGTCGTTGTCAGAGGAAGACGAAGACTTCAGATGCTCTTCAAAAAATCTTTAGAGATAACATAATATATTGGCTCTTTTAACCAAAGTTACAGTCCATAATGTGCATGTGTGTTTCATCGGTGCCTGCAGATGTTCAGCAGCTGCTGGTGATTAAAGAAGAGGTTCCATGGAGCCCGAGTCTGGACCAGCAGGAAGCAGAGCATCTCTACATAAAGGAGGAACAGCGGAAACTCTGCAGAAGTCAGGAGGGAGATTTGGAGGAGACCAATATCACCAACTTCCTTGTAAAGAGTGAAGATGATGAATAGAAATTTATGTCCTTGGAGCTTCAGCCAAGCCAAACTGAACACATCTCAGAGGCTGAAGCTCCAAACAGCAACTCAGCCAAAGGGAGGAATCCAGAAGAGGATGGAGGTATACAGCTGTCAGATGCTAAGTTACACACTGTGGAGAAACCATTTGGTTGTGACAGCTGTGGTAAAGCATTTAGTTGCAATATGCATCTCATAAGGCACATGAGAGTCCACACAGGAGAGAGACCTTTTGTTTGTAACGTTTGTGGCAAAATATTTACACAACAGGTGGTTCTGAAGAGACACACGATAGTTCACACGGGAGAGAAACCGTTTGGTTGTGACATTTGTGGCAAAACATTTAGACATCAGAATACTCTTAAGAGACACACGAGTGTCCACACGGGAGAGAAACCATTCGAGTGTTCTTTTTGTGGTCAAAAGTTTAGCCAAAAGACTCATCGCAAACAACACGTTAGAGTTCACACAGGAGAGAAACCATTTGGCTGTAACGACTGCGGTAAAATGTTTCGTCGCAATGCGCATCTCAAGAGGCACACGAGCGTCCACACCGGAGAGAAACCATTTAGCTGTGGAGTTTGTAGCGAAAGATTCACCAGACAGGGAAGTCTGAAAAGACATATGAGGGTCCATACATGATAGAATTTTGTTTGTTTATTTGTTTTTTAACAATAACATAGTATTTTTATACCTTTTTATTATATTTTTTTTAATCTGTTGCTTCATTTCGTCTATATTTGTTACAAATTCAGAAATACAATGAGAGCCGGATTAGGTGTCAATGAATAGAACCACCTTAGAGTGTAAAAGGTGAAACTTCATCATCAAGGGTCAGACTTTTCTCGCCGGGATCAGCATTTAGGAACAGCTTTTTTGAAATACTGTGCTTTAAAAAAAACTAAGTTGGAGTTATTTGGCAACTGGAGTAATAAACATGTTGACACACACCAAAGACAGCTTTTCAGGAGAACCACCTCATACCACCTGTGAAGCACAGCGGTGGAAATTTTATGATTCAGGGTCATCATCACTGTACGTGTTCAGAGGATGTGATTTCATCCAAGTTAGTTAAACAGGAGTTTAATGATGGTCCTGATCAAACTATTAAACCCCACAGGTGATGCTTTAAAAATGCAGAAATTGTGGATTCAAAGCAGTTTTGTATAAGAGAGTGGTAAAATGCTTTTTTGCAGGCTGATGTAAGAGGATTGTGGATAACTATGCTAACAGCAACAAGAAAGAAATTGCTTCTTTTAAAACTACTGTCTGAGAATAATTATGTCCTTATTTTTGCACAAACTGCTGTTTTATGGCTGAATAAATGACCAGAAAAGCTGGTTGTGGTGTTGCACTGTTTGTCTGTAACAACAGCGTGCAGTGATTCATTGACATGTGTCAAGAGACATGAAAATGCAGTTTATAAGCAAGAACAGAGTTTGTACAATTCTAAAAAGCTTGAAAGTTGATATTTGGTGTGATGATGGGTGTCTTTGTTCTTCAGCACACTCTGAACTCTCTGAGGAAGCTTCCTGTTATTTTTAAGTAGTCTTCAGGAATCGTTCTCCAGCCTTTGCTGGAATATTTTATGCTTATCAGTAGGGATGGGTATCGTTTAGGTTTTATCCGATACCGGTGCCAAATCGGTACTTTTGAAACGGTGCCGGTGCTCAAACGGTGCTCAAACCGGTGCTTAAAGAATGGAGAACACAAAATTGGTCCAAAAACCTCTCATGTTCAGCTGTTTTTTGTAAAAATATAACAATGTTAGCCTTTTCTGCAGCTATGGGGCATATATGGTATCACTCTTGGCTGGAAGCAGTGCTTAAACAATGGAAAAAACACAAACTTTGTCCTAAACCTCTCATGTTTAACTGTTTTCCACTTTTTCTTTGGTCATTTTAGCCTTTTTAGCCAGGGTGAAGGGAGTATCTGCCATCAAACAAGAGGACAGCTGCATGTAGCTATGATGATGTTTGCTAGTTCACCTTACATGCATTAATGTAATAACGTGGTTAGCCTACTCAACGTAAATTAGCTACTCACGCAGAGAAGAACGGCTGCTGCCATCATCATCCGTCATCATTTCTGCTACACTGGCAGGGCTAGGGGCCAGGACTCTCCTCTTCGTGTTTTTGGGGGATGTTGCATAACAGGCAACCCACCCGCAGTAGATGTGCTCGGTGTGAGGTCTCGCAGCAAGCTATCAAATACGACGCATTTCTGGGCTTTTAAAAAAACGCTATGCGTCGCCAGGTGTTTCATCGGATTTGAGGTGTCACCTCCTTTGACAGTATCACAGTATCAGCTTAAAGCACTTGTTGCAGGCTGCTGAGTTTGCATCTTTTGCTGTGAAGTACAGCCAGACTTTTGACCGCTTCGCCTTGGACATTTTTAATCTGTAGCTCTGCTCTAACAGAACGTACGTACCTGGCCCCGCCTACTATCCTCGGAAACGTTAAATGATTGGCTAGAATCTAAAGTGTATCACAGCTCAGGAAAATAAAGCACCGAAATGTGCGCTGCTTTTCGGTCTGGTTACTACCGTTTATGTCAGAACCGGTGCCATCATGGCACCGGACACCGGTACCCATCCCTACTTATCAGTCTGTTTTTTCTTTGGTGGGGTTTTGACAGGTTGCTAATAACAAAGTACCTGAAAATACTATTTAAAAGCACTTCTGTTTTACTGGAGCACTCCAAGCACTTTATAAGTTGTCTTTTTATGCTTGAATGACTCATAGGCCAGTGTTAAGGGGCTTAACAAACAAAAAAGGAAAAGCATTTTTAAAAAATTGTCAAGTACAAGGACTGGACTGTCCAAAGGAAAGCTTTCAAAACCTGGAGAAGTATTGCCCAAGAGCTCAAGAGCACTTTTTTTAATTCACAGAAAGTTAAACTCATTGCAAACAAAATAAAAAGACATGAAAGTGGCTCAAGACTTTTGCACACTATTAAATGTTTTTAGTATGATTATTATGTATATTGACTGTGCATATACTTTGTTTTGAGCATGTTAAGTTAGTGATGGCGTGATGAATGTTCCGAGTCTTGAAGGCGCAGCGACTTACAAAAATGGATGTGATTGTACTTCTCTGAAAGCTCGTATGTTGTTCTCCATATAATCAAAACTGCTGAACACATAATCTGGTCAACAGCAGAGTTTTGAGTTTAAAACCACCAAATTTTCACTGATTATTTTACCAATCATGCTGTGATTCTCTGCTGAAGTAATTCTTTTACATACTCAAACTGTAAAGCTGATTCTCAGTAATACCAACAAAAGAATATGTGCAGTGAATGTGGCACGCATATAACAAAGTTTCTATGTTTGGTCCTGATTTGCAGATTAGAAAACTGATCATTATTATTGAGTATTTATTGCAAAAAATATAAATGAAATGAATTTCCCTTTGACCTTAAACTGAACCTCTTTGCACACTGCCTTCATCAAATTATGGATAAGTCATTTAGGTTAAACTACTGTGTCTTCATCAATTAGGAGCCATGCAGGCAAAGGTATATATTGTGTCCCACCCCAGTTTGCAGCTGGGATAGAGTGTGATTAATGTGGGAGCACACAGGCGTAGGTGCTCAAAAGTAGATCTCGCAAAACAAACTCGGGATCTCGCAAAACTAACTGGGGATCTCGCAAAACTTTTGCGAGATCTCACAAAACAAACTAGGGATCTCGCAAAACTAACTGGGGATCTCGCAAAAGTTTTGCGAGATCTCACAAAACAAACTCGGGATCTCGCAAAACTTTTGCGAGATCCCGAGTTGTAGTAGGTCTGTAGTAGGTCTCGACCTCCCGTTAGCTTCGAGATGGTGGGTGTCAGATCTCCGAAAACGTCAGAGCACTTTTGCAAATATGTGATGTCTTGTAAACCAAGCAGATCTCGCAAAAGTCCGTCTTAATTTTTTTTTTCTCCCATGTACCCTGCGGGGCTCCGTATGATTGGGACCTGATGAATGTAAAAGCAAAGTTTTTTTTTTTACCTAATTTTTGTTTCTAAGAAAAATCAGAGCCACATATGAGGATATTCGTTTAAAATTTCGATAGAACAGTAGCAGTATAATGTCCTCGTAAGTGGGTATCAGGCCCTTGTAGAGCAAAATTGAGTATTTTGGTCTAAATAACCCAAAATGTGATTACCTCATATGTGGACGCCAGGTCCTAGGTTAACTCTTCTTTTGATAGTCATTTGTATAGTTTTCCTTCCTCTTAATCATTAGCTTAATTAATGTAAGCTGTTCCTTGGATTCCCTTCACTGGACACGAATAGCCTGTTTCCTTTCGAGCATTTATAGTTTGAATTTTTGACCTAACTAAACTTTAGCTTTAGTTAGGTCAAAAGCTTCTTTTTGCCCACCCGTCCCATGTGGAACATGTATTCATCTTTATGTGTGGTTTTATAACTTTTAAGTGCTTTGCAAATATTTGATATTATTACATCCAATGAAGGTTATATGACTTGACCTCACATG
This sequence comes from Aulonocara sp. 'chitande type north' Nkhata Bay, assembly GCF_057382095.1. NCBI lineage: Eukaryota > Metazoa > Chordata > Actinopteri > Cichliformes > Cichlidae > Aulonocara > Aulonocara sp. 'chitande type north' Nkhata Bay. The sequence goes on along the minus strand of NC_141351.1, from coordinate 24,629,748 downwards.
CTGATAAACTTGTTAAAACAACATCCGGGTAGCGTTGGAAAATGTTAACAAGCTCCTCTAGTCTCTAGGCTACAGGATTTTGAGTTCTGCCAATATTTTGCACTTACCTTTGAGATCTAACTAGTCCTAATGACAGCTTTAATTAAAAAAACAAAAACAATCCAGCTGTTTTGTTGAGGACAGTCTCACCAAAACACTGAAGAAGAAGAATCATATGCTGTTACTGTAACAAAAAGGTAAGTCTGAGAACATTCTGATGCGTTACAGGAACACACCTTTAATAAAACACTTTGAGAGACAACATGCAAATACAGCAGTACATGTAGTAGTGTTCTCGTCAACAGGCAGCTGAATCTGAAAGTCATTTACATTACAGTACATACATTTTACAAACAGGATTGGCTGAAATGTATATTATATTACAAAGTAGTATTTTTCAGTGAACCTGCCAGTAGCACATAGTAAAAGAAAAAAAAACATTCGTTTAGTGATGCTACATGGGAACTAGGGTTGGGCGATATGTAAAAATTTTCCAACCGGCAATCGTCAGTCCAACAATCGCCGATGGGCCATATATTCGTGCGTGCGCAGACGTCTTGATGGGCGGGGCCATGTAATCATGCACGTTTACACCACAGAAGAAGTTCAAACATGGATGAACTAATTTCCAAAAAAACAAAGCAAAAAACCGCTGTCAGCGTTAACACGGCTTAAACGCGGTCATCACGATTAAAATTTTTAACGCTCTCGACCCATCTGGAGCGCAGAATGAACAAAATTAGGACAAACTGCCGAAATGCGTTGACAGAGATATTTCAGGGATTTTGACTCAGGCTGTGCTCCAGATGGGTTAATTGTTAATCGCGTTAGTCATGATGAAGGAGTGTTAACGCTGACAGCACTAAAAAATTAAAAGTTGCCAATTTGGGATTTCTTTGGCCTTAAACCAGATGAAAGAGGTAAACCTAAGGATATAACCAAAGCGGTGTGCCACTTGTGCAGACGTATAGTTCGAGCAAAGTACTCAAACACGACAAACTTGCATGAGCATGCACGTGTCCACCATCCGGCTGAGTATGCTAGGCTATCAACAGCTTCTGCAGCCACATCAACAAGCACTTGGGCGCACTCTGAGGTGGGGGCATTTGCTCGCAGATGAAAGAGGGTGCTGTTAAAACAGCGCTATTATTTTTTTCTGTTGACTGCTTTTATTAGCTCCATCATTATTAGCAAACTTGCTCATGGGCAAACAAATAAATAAATCGCCCTTGTAAAACTAGTCGATATATTCGTCCAATTGCCCAACCCTAATAAGGACTACCATAATAATCCACCATAACAGTTTTTAAATTATGTTTTCTGTTCAGATTAGTTTCATTCAGACTCACTGCTTAAACATCAAAACACATTATAAAAAAGTCTTTGTACGAGCACAAGTATTGGTGTGGACTGACATACAACAGAGCCCAACAAAGAGTTAATACGTAGCGCAGGCTTAAATTAAGTGTTTTTAGTAACAGTACAGTTGTTTTCTACTTGAGTTCTTTAAATAACAAAACCTGAGGTTAGCTTAGGGAAACTAAAGAAGCCTCAGCATTAGTATTTCATTAAACATCCAGCAGATGAAGCAAATATCATTTTGTTTAAAATATTCTGAACTACGCACTGAAGAAAGCTTAAAAAACGTAAACGTTACAGGACAATAAAAAAAATGCTGTGGTTCTTGCAGACTTGCCTCCACACGGCAAATAATCTCTTACAACAAACCAAGCAGCCTTGACGTTTTCATTCTGCGTGGACTCTCATGTGTGAGTTAAGATGCGTCTTACGATTAAATCTCTTGCCGCATTTGTTGCAGTGAAAGGGTTTCTCTCCCGTGTGGAGCCTCATGTGCTCCTTAAGATGCGTCTTTTGGTTGAACCTCTGGCCGCACTCGTCGCATCCAAACGGTTTCTCTCCCGTGTGGACTCTCAAGTGAGTCTTAAGATCTGTGTTTCGGTAAAACCTTTTACCGCAGTCCTTGCAACCGAAAGGTTTCTCTCCAGTGTGGACTCTCATGTGGGTCTTAAGGTGCGTCTTTCGTTTAAACGTTTTATCACAGTCACTACATTGAAAGGGTTTCTCTCCTGTGTGCACTCGCATGTGTGCCTTAAGATGCGTCTGCTGGTTAAACCTTTGCCCACAGTCTTCGCAGGCTAGCGGTTTCTCTCCGGTGTGGACTCGCATGTGAGTTGTCAGATTTCCCTGCTGGCTGAACCTTTTACCGCACTCCTCGCAAACAAACGGCTTCTCTCCGGTGTGAATTCTCATGTGCGTCTTAAGGTGTATCTTTTGGTTGAATCTCTGTCCACAGCTACTACAGCTAAAGGGTTTCTCACCTGTGTGGACCCTCATGTGTGTCCTGAGATCTGACGTTCGGTTAAATCCTTTACCGCAATAGTCGCAGCTGAATGCCTTCCCCCCGTTGTGCATTTTCTTGTGCCTCTTAAATTCTGATTTTCGGTAAAATACTTCACTACACAACTCGCAGATAAACTGTTTCACACCTGTTGGGGCCACCACCTGGGAATCTACGTTTTGCTTTACCTCGCAGCTGTTATCAACCAAACAGCTGGAAGGATTTTCTCCTGAATGGCATGTCAGCTGTTTCTGAAGACACTGCTTGTAGATAAACTGCTGACCCCACAAAGTGCAGCTTAAGAATTTTTTTGCTGCATTACAGTCCCCATCCATATTTAAGTCCGACTCCAGTGCCCTGCCCTCCTTCCAGCCGCCATCGCTGTCTTCGTTTTCAGGTCCAGACTCATCAGTAGTCTCAGAATAGTCTGAAGCCTTTTCATCAGCATCAGGTTTAAACTCACTTTGAAGATCCGGGTCACTGCTCGGTTCTTGTCCATCGCTCTCAGGCTCTGTATCTCTGTTGTCCTCAGCTTGGCTTTGATGAAAGGGTAAGAACTGAGGTTTTTCTTCATCATCTTCAGTTTTCACAGGAACTGCAGTGATTATGACCTTAATGATATCCGCCTCCTCCAGACCACTACTCTGCTGTTCCTCGTGGCTGGTCAAGATTTCCTCCTGTTCCTCCTTTATGTGGAGGGTCTCCGGGTTCATGCTGGTCCAGACTGGGGTTTCACTCATGAGGAACTTCTTTAATCACCGACAGCTATTAAACATCTGCAGGAAAAACAGGAACAAGTTAGGGATGTAACTGTGTCGACAGTTAAATCCAGCTGAAGAGCAGATTCTCAGCAGTAATTCAACAGGCTGAACAAAAATGTAGCATTAACCATAAAAAAGTAAAGCCAATTTTATGCAGAACACTTTTATTCCTTTTGTTTTTCTTATTTTTTAATGAATGGCCGATAGGCAAACTAAGGCTAGATTTTCTACATTACGTCTTAAGAAACGCCCCTGAATGCAATATGATGCTTATGCTTCTTTCCCTGCACATCAATTTTGAAGGCTTTTTCACTTTTCCTAACACTGATGATCAGGATAAACGGCAGCAGATTAGAATCAAGCATAACATTTGTACATTTTCTAAATCATCAAATTAATACACGCAGTTTCCTGTAACAAAGCAAGTCACAGTTTTCACTTTAGTCAGTGATTTTAGTAAAGCACGGCTTAACAAATTGCACACATAAAACATGCTGTAAAGAAAAGAATCAGTGAAAATGTGGTGATTCCAGCTGATTTAAATCAAACCTGCTCGCTCCTAGCAGTTTTAGTTTTTTTTCTATCAGCTGCAGACTCATTTGAGAGTACAGATTAAATATAAAAGCTGACTTCAAGCATAGGCTCAGTTTACGTACAAATTTAATATGAGATCAGCAAGTACAGTTTACATGGCCTGTTTTAGGATCATGCCAGTAAAACAATGAAATTGTAAAACTGTTTGCTACCAAGAGGAAAAAAACAGGCACGAAATAAAATTGCATTTATTTCTTTAGAACCTTCTACTGTTCACACACAGAGATCCAAGGGATCTTCCAGGAATGATGACGCTATTTCATGGTGAATTGATTGGTCAGTAGGCAGAGATTTCATACGTGCTGATCTCTAATCTGTAGGGTTAGGGGTATGAAATACAAAATCCTGCTTTGTGGTACCTGCTGCAGACCTCTGGGGAATCAGTGGGAGGGTCTAAAGATTTTCAGTAGCTTCTAAAGTCTTTGTGTTTCCCTGACGAGCATCAGTAATAAAAATAGATCCTCAACAGCAAACAATTTTATTGTTCTATGAGCATCATCTGATCTTAACCTCTACACTTTACTTGCTTGTACATAACCCTATGTTTGAATTCTGTTTTTATATATTATTCTTTACTCTCAAACACTAAACAGCACCAAATCTGCAGCCAGCAGAATAAAACAAATTGTTGGGAGCAGGTTATGTTCAGAGTTTCAGTTTAAAATAATGTGGAAGTGCCATGTTTTTATACCTTTATAAAAAGATGAATATTTTACACTGCTGGAAACACAGAGTACAAACTAGGAATAAACTAGGCTAAATCACCAGATTAATGACTTCTGCAATATCCCTGGATATGTAATAAGTTCTGAGGTGCCATTTTTCTTCATTTGTTTGTATTTTCATATGTTTATTAATAATCGTTAAAGTACGATAATATTGGATAATACTGGATTTGCTGCAGTCTAAAAAAAACCAAACAAAATCATGATTGGGGGGGGGGGGATCGGCCTCAACAGGATGTCAATGTTTCTGTACTTCCGGTTCAGACAAAGAGCTGGAAACCGTCCGACTCGCCAGCTGCTCTCTTCCCCCCTGCGGCTGCGGCCTGCAATTCAGGCTCAGCTCATCTAATTCGGGCCTATATAATCCACAAAAGCGCCCAAATACTGCGTTTCATCGCGGCTTTTGTCACAGACTGAATAAAAAGAGATTTTTTACTGTAAAAATAACTTGGCTGTGTGCGCGCTGTAAACCGTCCGGGTATCCGCTTCAATCCTCGCTATTGGGTTCCGCCTTTTTCATTCGCGTTAATACTTCATTATTAACTAATAAATAGCCGAACTATGGTTTTTTGTCATTTGTGTGCCGTTTGGGATTGACAAGAGATGAGATGCTCCGTTTTTGTGTAACTCTTTTCTTCATCCACCCCCTACGATGAGCTAGCAGCTAGCCGTTTCCTCCCGGAGAGTCACTGCACGTTAAATCTGATTTTTCTTACCAGCGATCTCGTTTTTAATCGATCCCCTGGTGCTGATAGACTTCGAGGGGTTTAATTTCTGGGTTTAATTCAAAAGACCGTCTCAGTGTTGCGGTATTGAAGATCCACTTCGTTTATTGTCTCCTTTTTGCTGCTCTTCTTTGGTGAACAGTGCACGGGGAGCTGACTTCAGGTGCGTTAGCACCACCTTCTGGATTGGAGTATGAACTGAAACCTTTGGCGCCGGTTAAAAGGCGTGGGATGGTATGTCACTCAGTATGACAAAAAATATCTTGAAGTAAAACTTCATTTAAAATAACGATAACCTCAAATATAAATGAGTGTAAATTTAAAACATATTAAACAATTAACAACAAAGAAAACATTCTTTCATTTTTTTAGCTGATGGCTTTGTGCCAATTTAGTGCATTTACACATTATGTGTTGACACACAGCTATTCTCAATGCATATCAGCAAGGTGGAATAGCACGTTTAGAGGCCCTATGTCACATCAGATCTTAAGTTAAAGAATAGATATCTTTCTCACAAGAGACATGTGTAATTTAGTTTAAAAGACTTGTTTCAAAAAGTTGGAAACAATCATTCAGTGCCTGTTGGGGCACAAATTTCTGGCTTTCATGCAGCCAAAATCAGCATAATTCTAATTTTATATTCCAAAAGATTTATAGAAACCGTGCTCATTATGCAGAATCATATTATTATGCATTAATTAATATTTCATTTTGAATGTTTATAGAGCTAATATATTTTGGTACTTAGAATTTTGGAGATTTTAGGATAGAAGTAACTAAAGCTTTAAGATAAATGTTACAGCGTACAAAATTTAGTGGAGAAAACAGAACAACATGGAAAAGGTGGTGCAAGACTCCTGATGAAGGTTTCTTCCTGTTAAAAGGAGTTTTTCCTTCCCACTGTCACCAGGTGTTTGCTCACAGGGGGTCATTTCATTGTTGTACTTTCTAGTTTTATTGTAGTGTCCTTACCTTAAAATAAAGCACCTCGAGGTGACTGTTGTTGTCATCATTTGGTGCTATAGAAATAAAATTGGACTGCATGTTATTAAGTCATAGGCTATTCTGTGCAATCAGACATGATACTGACTTTATACAAGGGTGCGTGGCAGCTGAAGACTGATTAATGTCTGAAAAGCTCTCAAATACTGTCTGGGTCACAGTGGAACAGTGGTTAGCAGTGTTGCCTCACAGCAAACAGCTCCTGGGTTTGAATCTGCCTGCTGTCTGGGGAGTTTGCATGTTCTCCTTGTGCTTGCATGACTTCTTCCCACAGTCCAGAGACATGCTTGCTGGGTAAACTGGCCGTGAGTGTGAATAGTCTCTCTGTGTGAGGCTTGTGATAGACTGGTGACCAGTCCAGGATAAGCTCCAGAATTCCTCATGACCCAGGATTAGAAAATGCAGTTAAGAAAACAGACCAATAAATAAATTCTCCATTTTATAATTAGTAACAGTAAATAATAATTTCTAGAACCTTCCTCTTGATCTTTGGTAGAAAAAAAATTAATCAAAGCTGTAAAATAAAGTGTGACCAAACTCTCAGGTTATGACAGAAAGACTCAAACTCACTGAGATATGGATTTAATTTTTTAAAAAAAATCACAATCAATCATTGCACCGTATATAAACCAGAAGTCTCCTTCCCCTCTACAGTTTGCAGAAATGCTGGAAATATTGCATTGCTTTTTCTGCACTGATTTAATAACACAGAAGGCTAATTTTTAAATACACACGTTCCCTGATGTGACCGTTTTTGGTTTGGTTACCTTCCTTCCACTTCAAAACTTGTAGTATTGTTAATAAAATACAATAAAATCCCCTTTAAGCTTGAAGACAGTACATCCATGTAGTCGAGGGCAGACCCCCCCACGGTCACTTCAGAGATGGAAGCTGATGAGTCAGAGCTGAAGGAGTCTGGCAATAAAGTTCAGTTCTTACAGTAATTAACCCAAACTGCTGTTTCACATTGAAGGCACTGAAAGTCCAGTAGAGGCCACAAAGTGTAGTTAAGTGTTAAAAAAAGAAATTAAAATATGTTTAAAATGAGAATAAATTACGTCCCTTAAACTAAATACTTAATTGGTTTGTGAGCTTTAAAGTCACAGTCAGTGAATTATTTCCCTTTTCATTCCACAGTAAACTCACAGAAAAAAGAAAACTCATAAAAATGGCCCGTGGTCACTGCCAGCAGTGCTCTGGCCGCGGGGATGGGATATTTTAAGCACGTTGCCAACTCGAGAGTGGTCTCGCTGTGTCAAACAATAATGACTTGAGCTTTGCCAGAGACCGATCGTATGATACGATCTAAAGTTCTCAGAGTAAACAACTGTTTGGTGGTTTGCTGGTTTAAAAATAAATACATAACAAGACAGAAGGGACAATTTCCAGTTCAGCTTGTAGCAGCAGCAGAAAGGTTCACAGGAAAGCCAAATATTACCATAAATCACCACAGATTGTCTGCAGAGATAATGAAATCATTTTAAAACAATCAAACTTTTACAATAGCAAATCAGTTCCCTCTTTAACTAGACAAGAATCTGTGCCCATCTATTCAAAGAGAGGAAATAACACTTTAAAAAAAAAATAGCATATCTGGAGTGTTTCAACTCCAACTAAAGCTGATAAATTCTGCAGATTCCCAGATTTACAGTCATGATTTTGAACTCTACCAGAGTAGCACAGTTCAAAGTAAATCTTACACTGGTGCAGCCCCTCAGTTTATTCTCTGTTTGAAATGAACCACGTTAGCTTCCTTCGAGCCACCTTTCTTCTTATTGGTTGCCCCTCATAAACAGATGGTTTAACCAGCAGGTAAGTGAAACACTGGAAGAGCCCGTGTATGACAGAAGATGAGGAGGAGCAGGAGGAGAAGAGCTCCCCTTTGAGGTTGTTGAAAGCATCTTAACAGTCTGACAGTATCTTAGAGATTGTGACTCACAGCTTACACCGTTTGGATTTACCGTCACAGGATTGTGTGGTCCAGACCAGCAGGCCCCTTAATCCAAAAATCGTTTCTTTCTTTTAAATTAACATAAGATCCATTTTCCTACCAGTCACCAGAATAATGCTTCCCAGCACAGAAAGATTCCTTTAAAAAGAGGCAAAACAAATAATAGACCCATAACTGTGACCTCTCTGCTGAACAATAACAGCAGCTGTCTTTTAGAAATCAAATTTATCATCATTTCCTTCATGAAAATAAATCATCTGCTGGTTTTGCGTTTATTTCAGAAAGTTGTGAAGTGTCATTTTGAGACGGGCACAGTCCCACGTTTCTGCACATCCCGTCTCCCTGTGACTATGCTGGTGAGCCGCGTGCAGATGGAGTGATGAAATTTCTCATCATCCTCGTTTAGTTGCGCATGTAGAGCCGTACGAGGCCGGCCTTGTGCAGCTGCTGCCACAGATTCATCTCCATACGCAGGTCGTGGTTGGCGAAGAAGCCAACAGGGTGATAGTTTTTGTCGTAATAGTGGTCTGAGTATTTCTTGTAGTCTGGGGTCATGAAGCCGTACGCACTTACCTATAATCAAAAGACAGACAGATTAGGAATCTGGTGACACGTAAACTGCAAAATGCCAGTTTTAGTTCAATTTGACCCACTTGGCTCATTTTCATTTCCTCAGGCTGGAAAACAGGTTTAACATGTGCAATTAACCGGATACGGAATCTGGACACGATGTATAAGGCTCGCTGCCACCACAGTAAAGATCAAAAGCATAACTCTGTGGAGGCTTTTTGACACACAGCAATTTAACAGAAATGCAGCACATGCTTCTGCAGCTCAGCTGCTCAAAGTCAAAACATTCTCACGCTATCGGGCAAGTACGGCCTTGTCTCCTGATAAGTAAACAACAGACTGCTGGAAATGTACCTGATCGCAGGTGTGCAGCGCCGCCAGCAGCATCGTGGCACCGGTTGATGGACGGTAGATGTCTTTGAATCTGGTTTTCAGAGTGCTGGATCTGAGGAATCTGAAACAAAAAGATCACAAAACATGAATAACCTGCGCTGTGAGCCTTTCAGGAACTGAAGCTTGAAGTTTCTCACACACACACACACACACACACACACACACACTGACCTCTGTGGCCCAGTGTGGCTGCGTGGGGATCTTCCCTCAGCAGCTCTCTCTGGTTTCAGTCGCTGCTTCTCCTTTAATCCCACTTACAGCTTTTGAAACACGAGCTCTGCTTTCACGAGTGAGAATTTGCTCACCTGTTTCTGAGGTAACGGATGAAATCAGGATGGTACATCTTCAACTTCTCTGCTGACACGTCCTCACCAAAGTACTTCACTGGACTGAAGGAAATACGGCATTACTATAAAAACACCACAACTGCTGGAGAGCACGAGTATTAACATTCAAAGAACTGATCACTGATGAGCAGTGACGCTTCTGACATATTTGATCTTGTGACATTATAAACAAATACAGACTAGTCAGGTTTAATCTGCTGGATTGTCTGCAGGAAATATCATCTGCTTCATCTCAGCAATCATATTTCCAAAAAGTAAGACTCCGTTTTTGCACCTCTGCACAAACATAGCTGGCTGTGCAAGTCTTGAGTTGCAGACATACAGGCAAAAAACAAGTTTGTACAATTTAAATGAGCTTGAAAGTCAATATTTGTTATGACCACACTTATTCTTCAACACAGTCTGAGCTCTGCGATTCAGCTTTCTTTCTTTCAGTAGTCTTTAGAAATACTTCTCCAGGCTTCTTGACGGACATTCAAAGCTCTTCTTTGGATGTTTTCTGCCTTTTGCTCTGCTCTCTGGTGAGATGACTGTTCCTCTGAACAAGGTCAGGTACAACAATTGGACTGAAAATGAGTGAAAAAGCAGCTTGTGTCCTAAGAAAATCTTTGATAAAACCTCATAAAGTGTGGAGAACTCCTGCTAGTGGTAGTGGACCAACCCTGAGGACGCTTCCACTCCTTGGGCCTTGATGCTGATAATAATCAAATTAAAAACGGGTAACGCAGAAGAAAACAGGACTGAAGCTGCAGTCTGTAAAGTGTCGCTTACTTTTTGCCCTTCTCACGCCCCCTGTCCACCAGGGTGTGCGTCGCCGCCGCTTTCATCAGCAGGTAATCTCGGTCGTGATCCGGCAGGAAAATGTACCGCGTTTCCTGTTTGAGAGGAGGGAGCAGCCGAGCATGACAAGACCGTTTTAACGTCGTCACTTAATAAAGACAGATGTTTATTTCCGTCCTCACCTTAGACACGGGGGGTCGTCTGTACCCGACACCTGCGTAGCTCAACATGGAATTCATCAGCGTGTTTGTGGAGAACGTGTAGTGGGTGGTCCGAGACCCTACGTCCTCCTCAAAGCCCTTAATGATTGCCCCATTGGTCCTGAAGACCACAACAATCCAGAGACACATAATAAATAGAATCAGCATTATTTTTCTTATATTTTCATTATTAATGAAAGGAAGCAGGAAGGAAGGCGTCAGGACCGACCTGAAGACATAGTGATGGCTGTCGATCTCCTTCCCTTTCTGGGAGTTCTTCAGTATCCCTCCATTCCCCACCACTGCACAGCGACTGCACGCCGACTTATTGCCAGGAGCCTTCCAGTTGTCCAACATCTGCCAGTTAGCAGGTGAGTTGAGGACAGAGAGTGTTTCCACCAGTGCTGTTGGCACAAAAGAACTGATTAAATCTAAGATTTGTTTAATATAGGCGTCATGGTGGCACGGTGGTTAGCACTGTTGCCGCACAGCAAGAAGGTCCTGAGTTCAATTCCAACATCAGGCCAGGGTCTTTCTGTGTGGAGTTTGCATGTTCTCCCCGTGTTTGCGTGGGTTCCCTCCGGGTACTCCGGCTTCCTCCCACAGTTTGTGGGGATAGGTTAATTGATTAATCCAAATTGCTACTAGGTGTGAATGTGAGTGCGAATGGTTGTCTGTCCCGGTGTGTTGGCCCTGTGACAGACTGGCGACCTGTCCAGGGTGTACCCTGCCTCTCGCCCTATGACAGCTGGGATAGGCTCCAGCGCCCCCCGCGACCCTGAAAAGGATAAGCGGACGCGGATGGATGGATGGATTGTCCTGAAAGAACAGGAAAAAAAATCCCAGAGGCTCCATGTGGGCACACAGACAGGAAGCTGCTTTTATCTCTATGATAAACGTCTGTGCTGTGATGAGACCAGCATGTCCTCAATGAAATTATCCAGAAGTACTTGTAGTCCTACATCTGGCTCTTATAAGACAGAGTTGGAGGAGGATATTTTCCTGCCAGAGAGTTATTGTGGATTATTCAGCCTGAACAATTGTTTAATGTATTGATGTACATTTACTGTAAATTTATGGTGTATTACTGTATTTACATTTTCAGTTTTGTGGGTTTTTTGTCTGTTTTATATAATAAATAACTCTAAGACACTCCTTTTTCAAAATAAAATGTAAATACTTTTATTTTCAGGACCATGTCAATGTATGTTTAAATAAAACAAACAAACAAACAAACAAAAAAGCCAGGACACATACGCACCTCATCTTGAACTGGGGCAAATCCAGCTTTATATTAAAAAATAATAATACAATTAGTTGAATTTTGACCGATTTTCCTTGTTTTCCCATTATGAGCTGTTAGAACGGTGGATGTTACAAAGCTACAAATGATGATGTCAGTCTAAGTATGAGGCAAAAGCTCAGGTTTGATCTAAGCAGTCGGATCCTGACAGTTTTATTAAAATTCTTTGATGTCACAGTGTGGATGTGTTTATATGGAACTGGGTGGGTGGTGTGTGGGTGCACCAAGGCCCAGCATAAGATAAACAAGATTATTTTGAATCATGGACTCATGCAAAGCTGCTTTAATAAAGCCTAAGAATAAAAATCTGAACACGGAGGTGAGGATAAAAAAAAAAAAAAAAGACTGATTTGGTTGGGTAGAGAAAAATTGCAGAGTTGTGATGGCTGCATTCCATCATGAACGTTAAACTAAAACTAAAATAAAATAAGTTTCACAAGAAACTGGAGAGTTCAAAAGGAGCAATCAATGAAATGAAAGGAAAATTTTTTAGATAAAATCAAAATCTCACTGTCGTAATCGATCCCTCCCCAGCCATGTGCTCCAGGATAATGGCTCAGACGCCGGTGCTGTTCGGGTGTCACGTGTTTGGCCCACTGCAAAACTGGAATACTTTCCAGAAATCGCTCTCCAAATTCAGTTTTCCCCACCCGACTTCGGATGCTGTCTGGACAGCCCTGTGTGGAGCAGACACCAACATAACTTATCAGACCTCATGCAGACGCTCCTACCTCCAGACCTAAATGCAGTTACTGCACGTCCCTCACAATCATTACGAAGCCAACATCATTACTTTCACTCGGCAGGAAGTTCACCCTCAATATTGACCTCCTAATAAGAGTCCCACTGGGCGCAATTGCCTGGTAATTACAGAGCGGAGAGAGAACAGGGCTAACGACAGGACAGATGCTGGAGGTTTCATCCAGCATGAGGCATGAAGTAACACACAGAGGCAGACATTGCTGATGAAAAACAAAACAAAAACCTTACAAGTATATACACATGTAGACAAGGAAGTAGATGTTAGTGGAGGAGAAATATTCTGTTTGAGTGAAATACAAGAGTGGAAATAACAGATAAGAAAATACATGCAGATGTTATCAGAGAAGGGTGCTCAAAGAAAATCTACCCACTGAAAGTGAGCGGATGATAGTCCGGGAAACTAAGAGCTTTAAAAGTGCCTCATACTGCACGCTGCAGCCAATCATGCACAGTCACATCGCTCTTTATTTATACACTTTAAATACTTCAACACACATGCTCGTGCGCACAAGCTTTTCACTCTTTGTTCAGTAACTTGCTGATCTAACCGATCTGCGCTTTTAGTGGATGATAAAGGTGTATCGCCTGAGCAACAGACGCCTGCTTTCTTAACAATTCAGGCATCTTAATAAACTTGACTCACTACATATATCAGCTTGGCTGCTGGGTAACCCTCAAGCAACAGACGCTATTTTAGAGACCAAAATGACAGCGTAGGGTCGTCTATACAGCTACAGATATCTATATCACAATAACAGTAGCCTCAAAGGAAAAATGAAGCAACCCGAGTCGGATCGAAAGCATTAATTTCAACCGATAAAAACCAAAGAAAAAAATAAAACATTCAACACCAAAATGCTCTGTTAGTAAGAAAACATGACTGAATAAGTTTCGCAATTTAAGAAAGGCAGTGATGATCTAAGTTCTCTGGAACATGGCAGTAAACTGTACCAGAAACAACAGCTACATGCTAATAACTAATAATAATAATAATAATAATAAGTCTGAAGGTTCTCAGTCATCCAGGTCATCGTAGTCAAAGGATAATAATAATAATAATAATAATAATAATAATAATAATAATAATAGATTGCATTTATATAGCGCTTTTCTAGGCACCCAAAGCGCTTTACAATGCCACTATTCATTCACTCTCACATTCACACACTGGTGGAGGCAGCTACAGTTGTAGCCACAGCTGCCCTGGGGCAGACTGACAGAAGCCAGGCTGCCATCGGCCCCATCAGTAGGCGGTAGGTGAAGTGTCTTGCCCAGGACAGAGAGAGCAGAGAGAGCTGGGGGATCGAACCGGCAACCTTCCAGTTACAGATGAGCTTCCCAACCCCCTGAACCAGAGTCACATCCTAGTGCATCAGTAGCACTACCACCAGTAGCATGGTAGTGCTACCACCAGAGCTCTTTATGTCAGGCACACCTCCTGTGCTGTAACATTTTTAAGTTTAAGCCAATAATATCCAACCTTTACCTCTAAAATGAATGCAGTGGCATAAAAATAAAGAAATGCATCAACTAGTTTATCTTGATCGCGTCTTCTCTCCTTGGCTGTCTCTGCAGTCCGTTTATGTTAGTCATGTTATTTATGGCCTGAAACTTGCTGTTCAGTATTTAGATTCTCAACAATAACAGCAGCTTTGTTTTGTATTCTTGTTTCTGGTATAAGTGGCTCCTTTGTTTCATTTTTCCTCTGGGGTAGTACACCATGGTTTTAATCTTTCTTGTTCTGTCTTTGTTAAATTTATCATTAACCACAATGTCTGCACAGATCATCATTTATGGTATATGGCCTGTATTTGTATAGCGCTTTACTTAGTCCCCAAGGACCCCAAAGCGCTTTACACATTCAGTCATCCACACACTGGTGATGGCAGCTACATTGTAGCCACAGCTGCCCTGGGGCGCACTGACAGAGGCGATTTATGATATGGCCTCATCATTAAAGTCTTACAAAAATATGCAATGTCATCCATAACAGTCAGAGTTGATAATTAATCTGTTTTACACTCCTCCATCCTCATGACACCATGAGTCTGTGCTCATAGTGAGGAAATGTGGAAGTCAGGCTCCATAAAAACAAACAAACAAAGAAAAAACAAAACAAACAAAAACACATGAAACATATTTCTACTAAACATTTACTGGAAAAAACAGATCCACCCAGTAACCATGGCAGCCGCCCTATGACATCTCAGCCCCGAATAAAAGCAGATGTGTGACAGTGCTGCAGGGATGATAAACCAAGTCATGTGATGGGCACCGCTGGTTTACTGGGTTCAAATTACAACTTTTATTACCCGCTGGCTTTTTTCTCACCACTTCAGTCAGTCACCATAACGATGATGTTTACCTTTATTATTTGTGTGGTTTTGTGAATATGAAGGTCTGATATATTGTCTGTTGCCAAGGAGCTTAATTGCTGTTTATTTAAAACATGAATGAGCCACAGTATCAGAATACTTTATTAATCCCAAAGGAAATCATGGTTCGTGTTGTTTTTGGATCGATCCCCAGCTCGAACTGTCTACGTGACAAAATATCCTTGAGCCAGATCGTGAGTCTTGAGCTTCACCTTGCACATCCACAGATAAAAGTGCTGTAGAAGTGGGTGAAAGTGCTTCGAGTGTTAAGCTGAGTAGGAAGTACCAGCACGTTTACCATTCACTGGAAACAACATGACACTCATTTGGTAGAGTACGCGCTTCTATTTGTGGCCAAATTGCATACTGTCCATGTCAACTGAACATGAGAAAATATTTTTGTGTATCAGTGCATGCGGTTTCACTTCCTGTCATTCTGAGGTCTTTGATTGTGCTGTTCTGCATGTTGTCCTGTTCTTTTGAATGTTTTTGCAGGGCTACATGCAGGACCCACGCAAACATTACATCCTGTACAACAGCACAGTAAGGAGAGAAGAAGCACAACAAGAAGCAAATGTAGAGGAAGTTGTACAAATCGAGACATCCACACAGTCGTCTCGATTTGTCACATTACAGTCAGAGGACAAACTGCACAGACATATATGTCACATGTCACAGGGAAAACAGCCTGTAAAATATAGACAGATTAGATTTCAGATTCCTGGATTAAAAACAGCAAACATTTCTTTGACAGCTGCTGAAATCAGATAAACGTTTTGCTCTCAGGGGGTTTCATTTTCAGCAGCAGATGAAATCAAAGCCAGCAGACTAAGCACAGTTAAGGAGAACTCACCGTCTGCGGAGGGACGTCTTCGCTCATGTACGAGTCTCCTATGAAGGGAGGGTCCGTAGGTTTGGCTGGCCGAGCAGGCTTCACTGTAGGCCGTTTGGTATCGATCCTGGTTTTATTATTGGCATCATCAGATCTGGACTTGGATGTCTCCTTATCCAGGTCTTGCTTTTGCACTTTGTGATGCTTTAGGAACAAATTCCCTACATCCCTGTCTGGATGCGAGCTGGGCACTGGGGGCAGGAAGGTCAAGTGGGCATTGTTGCTCGGCCCGTTGAGAGGCTCCTCGGATGAGATGCTGCGGGAGACAGAAGAGTTACCGACACATCATATGTAACACATACCAAGCAAGAGTCAAAGGACAGCTCCACATTATTTTCAACTTCCAACTAATGTGCCTATTGTGGCTTAAGAGAGCGCAGCCCAGAGTAAAATATGAAAATCAAAAATTCAAATACATGAGCTATGAAATTAAAGGGTTTGAGGGTCATCTTATGATACGAGCTGCTTCTATGTGTGCATTTTAAACAGTTTTCTTTGAAAATGTCATGAGCATAGATAAAGGGAAATAGTTCGTGCATGAGCATGTTTTTTTCCATTTAATGCACAAAACGGGAAGTCGCATGTTCGAGTGCTTGGAAGGATTTTTTTTTCATATTTAAGATAATCCTGGAAGTGAAATCAAAGCAAAAACGCCCACATCAACAAAAACAACTAAAATAATCCACACAATAAAAAGTTGACGCCTACATGAGGACAAAGTCCCAGCTTTTGTTGTTCATGTCTTTTCAGAGCATTTGTGCTTTCCTCACTCGGTTGGTGAAGGTTTCCCACACTCAAATCTTTCTTTTACGTGTCATGTTTCAAAAGAGAACTAATCCAAAGTGTGTGCTGTTGTAAAGCAGAGGAAGGCAGAAAGAGATCACACTTAGGCAGGTGGAAAGAGCCAACAGAGATTTCAATAATAAAAAATGATATTTTTACTCTGTTGTACTCTTGATCAATATTATTTTTGGCAAGTAACTGGTAACATAAGGAGAAACAACAAACCAAAGTCATGAGATGTAAAAGTCTCATTGATCACCGTAAAATCCTGTGTGCTACAGTGTGACATTGCGATAACTGTGGTATAATTATTTCATGAGCCTGGTGGTTGCTCTGTGTTTTACACGTTTCTGTTAAAGAAAACATCCTCTCATATATCAATACTTTGTTTTCTCCGAGCATCAAGCATTAGCTGATTATTTGAACTATCGGGAAGCCTCTGGACGTCTTTATCAAGTATTTCAGAGTCAAAGCTCAGATCCTGACATACTCAGTTGGTGAATCTCGTACAGGGCGATCCGGTTACTCCATTTTAGTCCAATTTTCCCAGCTGAGCTTGCAAGCTGCTTGGCAACCACCTCCTCCACCCCTGCGCCTCACTAACTGCCACATTACAGTCACAGGACAAACTGCAAACTCCTCCAACAGAATAAAGTTAATAAAAGACTGGGAGAGTTCCACCCGGATAGGTTGGCTTAACTCATCGTTCTAATCAATTGTGTTTACACAGCGTGCACAGACACCACAGCTGCTGGGGTATTGTTTGGACTCAGTACATATTTAATTTGATCTTTTATGCTTTCCTGTTCCGTGCCGGTGTCACCGAGCCACACTGCCAAATATAAACGACTGCATTTGGAAGGAGCAGTCATCTTTTGACTTCAAAATAGACAAAAAAAAAAAAAAAAAAAAAAAGACTGTAAAGCAGTCGTCACTCATCACAGGGAGTCTCAAAGGTGGGAATTGGGGCCTTTTACGTCTCTGTGCACAGGGCCCCTTTGTGCATCTTATGGGGATTTCAGTTTTCTGCTCTTTGACCATTTCACGTTTCTACATGAGGCTTTAACACCAATGGCTGTAAAATATCTTTTGCTTCAGCGTCTAAATTCATGATCTTAACCTCCAGTTCCAGACTAAAGCAGCTGCAGGCGAGTGAAGAGGACATTCACATTATGATTCTTACAAAAGGCGTTCAGATTTTTTTTTTTAAATCAGAGCCCTCTGAGCTCAAAAAGCCCACACTCACTCCCGAGTGTCTCAAACAGCCCCCTTAGAAAGTAGCCATCTTTTCTCCACCCCCTCGATTTAATGCATTTAATGTGGACCCGTCGGCTTTTTAAACCTGGACCGCTGCCCGTCGCTACAAAGCTTACATTTCACATACGTGTGTGAGAGAGACCACCTCCAGTGAAATAACTCCAGGGGATTTTTTTCATTAGTGTGGCCGGAGTGCTGTGTGGCTCCTTTGTTGAAACCACAATGATACAAGTGGAAGGGAGGGGGATAAGTGCCGGTTACAGAAAACCCCTCGTACCACTTATGATCTCAGAGTTTAACCCTTCACACCAGTTTCACTGCCTCGTCTGATACAGCTCTGCATGTGGACTGTTGTCTGAACCTGACAGTGTTCAGGGAGGGAAAGCCGCCTTTTCTTCAGTTTTTCCCCTTTTACAAGGAGGTCACTGTACCAAATTCTTAGGCAGTGTCAATTTCAGGATGGAAAATGCAAGAGCAGCTGAGGCTTAAAAATATTGTTTAGCTGGAAAATACGATCCAGACGACTGATTCAAGAGGTATGTAGCACCATATTTTCAGTGCACAATATGGATAAATACCTGATTTTCACATAAAGGTGAATTAACTGGTCATGTTTAGTTTATTTTCAGGTGTTAAAGTCCCCTTTTGTCCAATCGTGTGCATGTCCGGGGGAGCTGAGAGTGGATAAGGCAATCCTGTTTAATAACTCACTCGCGTCATCACCAGAGTTTCCTGTTTCTAACAAAAGGATTAAATAGCTGAAATGAAACTGAAGCTTTATGCTTCTTCAAAAAGATAAAAAATCCATAAATTTAGTTCAGATTGGAAAGCATCAGTTTTATTTCCACACATCCAGTTTTGACCGGGAAAAGAACGTCGTCATGCACACAAAATATTTTTAAAGATAAAGAACTTTAAAACATCATTAGCAGCAACAACATCTGTAACTCTAAAGACTTGCATTTAAAGAAAAAAGATCATACGATATTTGAATGGGGCAGATGTTGTGGGAATCACTGTTGTAATGCTCCTCGTGCCGGTAGTAACACCAGTGTATCAAAACACTGGGACATGGGAGTAAACCTGGGATATGTCTGTGCTTGCTGCTTAATGTTTAACTTTTAATACCCTTCTTGGACCTTGAATGAGAAGCTTTTTCTCTAACAATACAGACATGTCTCAGTCTCTAGATTTCTATTTTTATTCTTCTTAATGCAAATATTAAAAAGACAAGTTTTTCAGGGCTTCCACATACCCAGGATATCCAGTGACAAACATCCTGGCATCCACTGACCCTTGTTTAAGAGTGACGAAGAATTTGTAAAACTAATAAACAGCAATAAAAATTTGTTTTTAGTTATCTATTACTTTGAGATTATATGAGTATTATAAATGTCTTCTTGCACTTTTTTATGGCCTTTTTGCTGTGAGTGTTTCTCCTGTTGTTAACAGTAGTTTTGTGACAACAGTTTGATAAGGGCCACGCCCAGAAGAAGCTCAAAGACCCTGATGAAGTCCAAAGGTTGGTTCCTTTCTGCTACTCGTACTCAGCAGCATTAAATGTGTTACATATTTAACTGCCCTGCAAGCATTTCTGATGCGTCCTCATAACAGTTGGTGTACTTAAGATTTTATCACTGGTCATCATGTGCATCACTTTATGGCCGTGTTCTGTGAATGGTTTACAGATGCAGGGGGAAAGTGTGGTTCTTAAAATGTGCTGCACCTTTACCCTGGAATAAAGTACGAGGGGATCTGAAACTGAGCCCAACTCTTTGTTAATGTTTTTTGCTTTTAAATGTCTTGGATATTTTTTGAGAATTCAGGGCCGGTGATGTAAACGAAAGCCTTGGTTAAGTCCAGTCAGAACATCGTGACGTGTAATGCGGCGAGGCTTCTCGGCTTTCTGCGTTGCTTTTAATTCTTCAGCATCATCATGACTGAACGAACGCACATATTGTCATGATTTTATCTCACGTCCTTTCTTGCGCCCGCATGGTTCGAGACATGAGAATCAGGTTTAACGAATTAAGGATTCAGTCCAATATCAGGCTGCTTTCATAGCTTTTATTTGGGAGAATAAACCTGCTTGAATATGCGAGCATTGCCTTCGGTTTCTGTACTTTAACTGCTCACATGTGTCAAATTTCCATCACGTACATCCCAAACGTGTCATCGGTCCCCCATTTCCCTTCTGAGAGCATCGAACGTGTTTGGATGTCATGCTTTAAATCTCCATACTGACCAAAATAACTCCGTTTTTAACCATAACTGAGCAGACCAATATTTATACTCATTCATATCTTGGAGTTTATATAAACTCATTGGTGTCTTTCTTCATCAGAGGTATTGTTGCCTTGCCGATTGTAGCATTTTCTTTTAGAGAAAGTGTCAGGTGCACATGTTATAAATATTGTGTTGCCTTCCTGAAATCCACACCTGGCAGTTAGTTCCTTGTTCAAGTCATCAGGTGACACTCAGTAACTTTTCCCTCTCAGGCCTGAGCTGCAACTTTTAGTTTTGTCCCCTCTTTATTCTGATCTTCAGCAGGTGAAACACGATAAGCTGGATCTAACTGTACTCCTGTGTGCCCCCAAAAGTGTAAAGATGATGCACAAAAATGTCTACAAGTCAAAGAAGATTCATATCCATCTTATCATATCTGAGATTCAAAGTAAAAGTCTGAACTCACCCGCTCGCCCTCTGTATGAAGTCGTAGAGAGGCACCAGAGGCCTCTCCAGGGTCAAAGCCAGAATGTAGACAATAAGGACGCACGAGACCGTGAGCATGGCAAAAAGCAGCCTCCTGTGCAGCCCCATCCCAATCATGGTGCTTGTGACTCTGGCCGGCAGGCTGCGTCTCCTCGCCCTGCCCTCCACTCAGCTCCCAGGAACATGAGGAGCAAGAGGATGTGAACGCTGTGCCACTCTACAGGGCAGCTACGAGTGTCGACGGCGGGGGATTTACCCACGACAGGATCTGGGCTCTCCTCTGAGCTTCTCTCAACACAGCTACAGCGAGAGGCAGACAGAAAGAGAGAGTTGGAACGAGGGTAAAGACTCAGGAGGGGAAACTTTATCTTTCAGCGTCAGAGTGCCAAATAATCCCTTTTTAATGAAGTCTTTGCCTTCATGCCCCTGAACACAAAGCTCAGGGTCACAATCTTCATCTCCTTTTACATCCTGCTCTTGCTTATCTACTTTCTGCTCTTACAGTCTTCTTACAGACGAGAGAGGAAACAGAGGAAACACTACAGCTTCACACATTAAAAATATGCTGAGCAAAGTTTAAAAGGAAAAATAAAGAGGCTGGGAGTGGAAGGGATGACGATAGCTTCAGCTGAAAAATACAGGAAGCCAGAAATGTTATCTTACAGGAAACTGACGTCTTTAGTGCTTTAGTCATTAGTTGCATTAGCACCGAGCGGTGAGCTGCACCCCTCTGTAATAAACTCAGTCTGCGCACTAAACGTCTCTCAAGTCCAGAAACTGATAAATACGTCCACTGGTGTGTGTGTGTGTGTGTGTGTGTGTGTGTGTGTGTGTGTGTGAGAGAGAGGTTCCTAGGCATGTGGGAGTGCTGGCTGAGTCTCTAAATGGGGAATGGAAAGAATGTGATAAACTCCAGCATCTCTGATAGCAGTTATAACAGAGCGAATGAGCACTTCCACACCCCAGAAACTGGAGGTTTTACACAGTAAAACATCGCAAAAGTCATCCAGTAATTCATAACATGTCTGACAGAGACTTAGAGCAAAATATCAAAGAGGAAACAAAAAGCATCAGCCTGTGACAAATCATGACTCAATCTGCCTTCCTTTAATGAGAGGACTCTGAGAAACAGAAACCTCTTCAAAAAACCTCTGAATGCTTTTGAGAAATGAAGAACATGAAGCTTCACTCACCAGCAGCTGAGCTCCTGTTTCCTTTGCTCTAAGTATTTCCTTTCTGCTGCTCACAGTGGAGACATATTCCTCTAACTTAGCTCTCTATTGCTCATCTACTGTGAAGCGGTTGTGCTGCCTGCCTTGCACTGTATGGGCGGGACCATTGTGAAATGAGCAACAGCTGCTGGCAATTGGTCAACCCCCTGAACTCCAGAGCACGAGAGGAGGGGAGGGAACCCACTGCAGGCAGCGATAAAGTTAGTGAGACATGAGCAGGCAGCTCAGAAACACTCAGAGGAAAACAGATCAGCTTGTCTACACTGACAAAAGCCCTGATGCACGAGCTCTCATGCAGCGTGTCTTAACATTTGATTCCTGTGGTTGGCATGGTGCAGAATGTGGTGTCCAACATGTGTCACGAGTTAGACGCGCTGTGTGTGTGTGTTACATGTACCTGCACAGAAGTGAGAAAAGCCCCATTTGAGTCACATCTATTTCTCTGCTTGGATCTCTTGCAGTGAAGAAAATCTCACGAGGCTCCTCATCCACGTTTATTTAGTACGGAGCCCCCCAGGGGACATGGGAGAAAAAAAAATTAGGGAGGGAAAAAAAAAATTAAGACGGACTTTTGCGAGATCTCGCAATACTTTTGCGAGATCTCGCAAAAGTCCGTCTTAATTTTTTTTTTCCCTCCCTAATTTTTTTTTCTCCCATGTCCCCTGGGGGGCTCCGTAATTTAGGATATTTGAAGTGCAACCATAATGAATCAGACTGCCTGACACAGCCTGTGTGACTTTGTTGCTCGTTTGTGGTTCAACTTACTCCAGTTCCTCTGACCTCTCCATCTTCATGTTGAGTTTATCTTCGTGGAGTTACTTCCTGTCACTTCCTTTCTCATGTCATCTGTCTTGTTTCCTGGTCTGCTCTTGTCTGTTTTTTTTAACCTTGCTTTGTCTGTTTTTTCCTTTTTCTCCAGTATCTTCTTGTTTTCCTAGTTTTGTACCTTTCGTGAATCAGTTTTTTTAAAATAAAGCTCGCTTTTTGTTTTGCACTCTACAACCCAAATCGACTCTCACAAGCACTCGGGCATGGATGTGAGTTAGTATATATCAGTTGTATTTTGGATTACCTTTTTTCTTTTTTACTCAGAAGCATTATTTTAAAGCTCTAGTTACTAGAATACTAATATCTGATGGTTTATTATTATAGATAAAGCTATCAAGGATTATATAATGTCATGGGCTGGGTCTGTCACCCAGCATTTTGAGTTCATGATATATTGTGTATTTCTTTTGTTAGTATGGGGAAATGTTAGGTTCTTGTTTTGTATTATTAGTTAGAACTTGAGGCTTCATGTTTTGTCATTTATCGTTTGGGTTAAGCTCATCTAGCTCCTGTAAAACCCCCGAGTGGCTCAGCCTTAGTTTTGTTATTGATCCCTGCATTTCCCCTTTTCCGTGGGCTTTGGTCTCACCTGCCATTTGTTTCATGTCTCATGTGTGAAGCCCATGTTGTTTGGTCTGCCTCATCATGTTTCCTGTGTTATGTTGTAAGAGTCCAGTATGTTCTTTGTTCATTGTATTTAGGTTCCCTTCCCCTGCCTTGTTATTAGGTTCATGTGTGTCAGTGGTGTTCCCGTGTGTTAATGTTCCCATTGTTGTTTATTGTGTCATGTTTCTGTCTTGTCATGTTTTTCTGTTTATTTTGAAAGTCCAGTTTTCATGTCATTGTTTGAGTTTACATTTCCTGTGCATCGTTATGTTCATCCTTGTCAGCTGTTTCCTCGTGTGTCTCGACTTCCCCTGATCACCTCATGTGTGTATTTAAGTCCTCTGTTTTCTATGTTTCGTTGTCAGGTCGTCTGTTTGCGTCTCCATAGTGTTTTGTCATAGTTTACTCGGTGTTCATAGTTTGTCGTAGTATTTTCACTGAGTTTCTTAGTCCTTTAGTTTTCCGAGTGTTCACAGTTTTCTTAGTTTTCATAGCTTCATGCTTTTTCATGTGCCAACATCCAAATAAAGGATCGTCTTCTGTTCAGCCAGCAACTCCGCCTTTCAGTGTCTGCTTCTGGGTCCTGTAAACTAAACTTATCGGCGCACTCCGCCGGGACATATAAGTCATTAAAACCATCTAGAGAAGCCACATTTAAGTGATATGCATGTATATGGTTCTGCATGAGTACTCTTACTTTTGCTAAAAGCTAAAACGTTTGCCCTACTTAAATATGGAAAATCCCACCCACTCCCCCCTCCTCCTCAATCAAAATATGAGATGGGTGGAAATAAGCAAGAAGCTCCACCTTTAAGCTGACAATATGAAACTAAATACAATAAGTGAAAAAACAACTCTGCACTTTACTACACGTCATTTCAGTCAGGCCTCTGGCAGCACAGCCGCTGTGGTCTGCTGACCATCATCACCTGACACACACTTATTCTCTGAGAGGATTAATTGTTATTAGTTATTGCATAACTGTACTAATGAAATAGTGGAATATTTCTCTTCACGTTAACAGAATCTCAGCCAGCATAAATCCGCAGGACGTCGGCTGTAATGGGACTGCAAAGGGCCTGGACTGGATTGGCTTAAACCAGGGGAAGAACAAAACTTTATCAAATGCACATCTGAAAACGCCAAGACCTTCTTTAGCGTTGCCTCAGAGTGTGGGAGGGTGAGAGCTGGGCGTATCAGTTCAGTCACTTGCACATACGTCCTTGTTTGATTCGATATCACAGCTGCAGACACTTCTGGGCAGATAATGGGCATTCCTGACCGATGACCGATAGCCTCAGTCTATTTGACTGAGGCAGGGGCTAAAATTGCTACAGCGGTTTTAAAGCAGAAACATAAGTGTAAGCGATGTGGCACTGAAAGAAAACTGTAACAATAAGGTTTTAAAGTGTTCACACTTGAGTTACATAATGCTTTGTGTTTCAGAGTACTTCCAGAGTAATTTTGTTTGTTCCCGTTTAGTTTCTGCTTAAAAATGTTTCCTTACACTTGATTTTTTTCTCCTTTCTACTTAAAATGACAGCTCTGGTGTTAGATTATTATTAGTATCAGGGTCAGAATATAAGAAGTATAGAGCAAGCATTACAATCCAAACACTTTCAGTAAACTCCTCAGTTTAAACTACAACAACTATTTTTATTTTTGTCAAAATGTAATCTTAGTTACATTTTATGTAACTAAAATTAAGCCAAGCTAAGTGAGAAACAACAGTCAACATGCTTCTCACAGTTTGAGTTGAGCTGGTTGGAGAAGTGCATGCATTGTTCCAGCTGAAACGACTGAAAAATTTCCCAGTTGGTTTTTAACGAGAGGGAATGGGAGGGGTGGTAACAGCTGGAATACTGGTCTACAGATATTTCAAGCATTAAATTCTGTAATTAAACGTTTAGAAAGCGTCAATAAATCATTTCAGGCTCCAAACCGACAGCAATTTAACCTCATTATGTGGACTCCATCGTGTCTGAGACTGAAGGCTTCTTCGTCTCCTGCTCATGAGTTATGGAGAGCGAGGGACGACGGGAGGGCGGAGGACAGAAACAAGTAAACATTTGTCTTTTTTCCCACAGCGAGAAGAAACGAGGAACACGGCGTGTTTTCCAAACATTCTTTGCCTTTTATTCTCTTCACAGTTTTTCAAAGAATCACAATGAATAATCATAAAAAACAGACTAAAACAAAATGAACTAGTGCATTCAAGAGCTATAGATGTAATGCTGAGCAGGAGAGAGCAGGAATGCTTCGTATAATGTTGCAGTGAATGTGTGCGTGTGGGGGTCAATGCAGGTCACAATGGGGAGGAGAGGAAGCACACACAAACACATGCAAACACACAAAAGAAAGGCTCACTGGCACTTGTAGGACGGGCATGCATGAGGAATGCCAACTCACATCGCCGCCCCTGTCGTGTCCGAGCCCAGCTGCCCCCCGCCTGCTGTGCCGACGGCCACAGTGGCGGCTTCAGCTTCGAGGCCTCCACGCTGACTCACAGTGAAACTCAGGGAGCGTGTGACACATCAACCACCCATGTGGGATTTTTTTTTTATTATTATTATTATCTGTGCTAAGCAGAGAGGGTTAACATTGATTCAGGTTTAATGGTTAACTATGTGGCCAAACTAACCCGACTTTAAACCAGCAGGGTCCCGGTGGATTACGTTTCACACATTGGGGCCTGGACGACTTGGAGGTCAGAAAAAACCTGACATACTGTATTTAGATAGACTAAAAATGGAGCGGTTAAGGTCTCACCGTCACACTTAGTAACCGTGTAAATGTTCCTCACAGAAGGAATAAAATACAATTTCGTCTTGAGAAGGTTTGAGAAAAGCTTCCTTCACAACCTTGACCTTTCTGTGGACATATTACACCACGAAGGTCGTGTACGAGTCCTAAAATAAATAAAGCAAGATGAAAGAATAAATATTTTCTCATCTGGGGTCTAATTTTGAGACTGCCGGGGCTTTTGCAGTCACATCATGCTGTACCTAAATAACAGGCCTTACTTCCATGTTTAGAGTTTCTCTCTGCAACACCCCTCCCCTACTCAGTCTACGAACTGATAAATCCCCTCCCCCCGATGACTTTCTGTGATTTTTTTTTTTTTAACACATATTACGCATGTTTGAGTCATGGTCTGTCACAGCGCCGCCTTTGAAGCTCTGGTCACATGATTCGTGCCCCCTTAAATCCACCAAACCACCCTGCTCGGTCCCAGCTCTGCTTTCCTAACCCTATAAACATTTTCTATGCACTTTCCTCCTTTGCTTCACCCAACATCTACCTCAGTCCCTCTTCTCTCTTTTTTCTCTTCCCTACATTCAGAAGCCACTCTGCAATCATCTGACCACAAGCTCTCCTCAGCTCAGTTTCCTTTAAGTTGCCTTTACGTCTCATCGCTCTAACAACATCCTACACTCTCTCTAACGTCTGAAATCTGTGTTAGTAAATTTCATCAAATCGCTTCGTTAGGTCTAAAGTTTGGTCGAAGACCCGTTAAAAACAAACCGCTCAGAGCTGGGCTGCAGTGAGAAGTGGGGGGAGGTATGGGTCCTGTAATTAGCGCTGGCCTTGAGGGGACGCTGGGACAAAAATGCATGACTCAACAGAAAAAAAAAAGGCAGAAGCTCTGCGTCAGCTCTCATGCTCATGGCTGATCTCGGGCCTTGGTTGTGAGCGGCCCTCCAGACGAAAGAAGAACAACCCCCACTGTGTCCCACGTCACACCGGTGCAGGCCTGGGCTGGTCTGAGAAACATCTGGAACTGTTCGGTGAAGCACATCTGTGGGGAACATTTCTGCGCCCCAGACAGGAAGAGGAACATTCACAAAAAAAAAAAAAAAAAAAAAGAAAAAAAGAAGGAGCAGGAAGTTCACCTGGTCTGTGGCATTTAAATGAGGACGTTCAAACACAACATGCTCCTTCGTGACGGTCAGGGGAACGGAGCGAGGGGGTGTGTGCAGTGCTTTTACCAATTTTTGTATTTTTAAAGTGAGGTAGGGCAAAATTCTGAAACTTGTTCAACTTTCAAAGGGTCCACAGGTCCTGTCTCGCTGCAGGAAAAACAAACAAACCAAAGAAAAAGCAGCATCACAATGGTTGGACCCCGGCGTGTCGGGACGGGCACGCTGATGAAAAGGTCCACAGAGAGATGAAACTGGACATCCTGTCAGTCACTTCTCCAGCAGCTGCTTCCTCTGCTGTTCCCACAGGGCCTCCAGGTGATCCGCCCTCTTCAGGGCGGCCTATCAGAGGAGAGAGCATTGTTTAGACACGTCTGTCAGTCATTCCTGATCACTGTGCTTTCATATCATTCACGCCCCGACAGGCAGACTGCACGTCCCGTCCTACCTCGTGCTGCTTCCGAAGATTGTTGACGGTTTCTTCCTTCTTCAAGATGGCCGATTTCACTCTGGTAACGCACAGACGAGAGGACGTTAATAAAACATTGCTGGGTCGTGGGTTTGGATTTGCTCATTTCACTTCCCAACAATGGGAGCTGAAACATGTTAAACTGGTAAAAAATGCTTTTTGTAAATATGCGCAAGAGTGGCGGGGGTGTTGAAAGGTTTTTAATTTATTTTTGGCCCCCATTTGAAGAGGCTTTCCTTCTCTGCGGGCTGTAAATACAGATGTGTTTTTAATGATCTACCTGTTTAAATAAAGGTTAAACGACTCGCTGCGCCATCCTGTGGTATGAAGTGTGGTTACACAAATGTACAGCCCCAACGATAGTCCAGCTCCTGCTGATACCTCTTCAACACAAACACAAAATTGTGGGTATAAAGTCACAGGAGCTGTTTCTTCACATTCTGCTGATGGAGTTAGTGACACACACACACACACACACACACGTTTAGCTGAAATATCTTAAAAAATGGATGGAATATTTAGGAATAATACTTAATCCGAATATTGATGAGATTATGACTGATAATGTAGGAAAACTACTTAGTAGGATTAAAACTAATTTGGAGAAGTGGGGCACGCTGCAGTTGACATTATGGGGCAAAGTAAATACAATAAAGATGGTAGTAGCTCCTCTGATTAATTATTTCATTGGAATGATACCAATTTGTATTTCATCACAAATTTTCTTAGGGCGCCTGCTTAGTGGGCTGCCCACTGCTTCACTGAGTGAATGGGTCAAATGCAGAGAAAAAACAAGTAATTTCCCCATGGGGATCAATAAAGTATCCATTATTATTATTATTATTATTAATATGATAAAACACTTCCTTTGGGATGGTGGCCCTCGGATCAATCTTGGTAGACTGTACCAACCGAGAAAAGAAGGGGGTCTGTCCCTACCCAACATAAAACATTACAGCATGTCATTTGAAATGTCCAAGCTGTGTAAACACTGGGCAGCAACAAATTCAAACCTGGACTGGGTCATAATGGAAGGTGAATCGGCCTTTCCATTTACCCCCATTGAGGTGCTGGCTCAAAAACCGGACAATAAAGGGAATAGAGTAGATAACCCTATTTTAAAGTTTTCAAAAAATGGTGTGGCAACAATCTGTCCCCATACTTTCAAACATATGCACCCTGTGACACAACCCAAAAATAGAAAAGGTAAACAAAAAGAATTTATTGGCCACAGTGGCACATAAGATTAATAAGTGATTTATATGAAGATAACACACTCATGTCTTTTAAAGATCTGACAGCAAAGTTTAACTTGGAAGAACCCGGCCATTTCTGGTGAGACTAACAAATGAGAGACTGTCTGAAAGATCAAATAAAGTTGTCTCAGTTGTCTCAAAGAGAATTTCCTTCTACTTCCACTCTTACTTACAAAGGCATTGAAATGGTATAATTGATGTCACTGGGTTAAAAACAACACATGTAAAAGTCTTAAAAGTATTTGGGAAAAAGATCTGGATCGTTCCTTTGACGAGGGAACATGAGATTCAATCATCTCTGAAAATGGGTTTTACATTAGGGAGGCTGGAAGTAAATGTATCCAATATAAAACTCTCAACAGGTCCTATTACACACCAACGAGACTTTATAAAATGGGAACTGGTAAAGATGTCCTGTGTTGGAAGTGCCAAGAAGCAAAAAGGTACGCTAGTACGTGCTTTGTGGGAATGTCCACTGGTCTCCTCAATATGGGAAAATGTTTGAAAATATATGAAGAGCTGGGTGAAAGTTAAATGACCTAGATCACCGAGATCGTGCCTATTGGGGGACAGACGCGAGGTGCCACGGTTAGACAAAGCAGGCTTCAGAGTGTTAAACACTGGGCTTGTGACTTGTGTTCGTCTTATTTTAACACTTTGGAAAGAACCTCGGACTCAAACCCTGAAAGTGTGGAAGGAGAAAATGACTGAAAATGCCGCACGCGAGACAATGCTGGGAAGACTGAGCAGCAAGACAGAGACTAACAGAACCATGGGACAGCTTCTGTTTTTATGGGTCTACAGCATGATGACAATGTGAGATACAGTCTGAATAAGAATTAAGAGTCTTGTGTGTGCAACAGTTTATTTATAATTACTCACCCCCCCCCCCTCTTTTTTCCCCTCACCGAGTGTGGTTTTTGTTGTTTTGTATTGTTATGTTATGTTTGTTTAAATGTTCAAAAATTAAAAAAAACCTTTAATTACAAAAAGAAAAGAAAAATCTAATTTCAACAGCATTTCTTAGTTTTTCTACATAATAAAGAAACGTTGCTGTAGTAAATGAAAGAACTACAGAAGCAGTTCTGGTGCCTCAGTGTCAGACTGTACTTAGAAAACAGAAAGTTTCCATTAATTCACTGATCTTTGTTTTTCTTACTGTGGACACACTGTAACGAGCAGAAGCTTCTATAGCCAACAGTGGAAAGCTGGAGCTTTTCTCCAATTTAATCGTTTGCCTCGTGTTTATTTACTTTGGGGTACTTCACATTTTTCAAAGCCATCCGGTCTTTGCTGGGATGATTCTGGCCCCCGGGCCTTATGTTTGACACCCCTGGTTTACATGTGTCACGATCTGGTCTGCATATTTAAACCTCAGTAAAGAAAAGAAAGCAGAGCTCTTAATATGTTCCTCAAACTAAAAATAAAATAATTAAAAGCATCAAAGAGTGATCCTGACTGTATCAGACCCTCACAGTCACACATCAGGGATATTTTCCTAAAGCTACACTGCCAGGTGCTTTGGGAATGTGTTTAAGTGGCTAATCTGTGTGCCTGATATATGCTGTCACAGTGAAGTTTGCTGATATTAAACACAGCCTAAGCTTCAAATAATGAGGCCAGTGTATGTACACAGGCTTTACACAGCATTTCCTATTCTGTTTAACCCCACCCACACGCTGTTTAAGTCTTGTGAGGCACAGGAAATGAGAAGACTGTCTGCTTAGCGGTGGTTTCAGATTGAGAATGAACTGAGGTGCTGCACTTTAGTATGTTTGCCTTCCTTGTGACATTTCCTGACATTAAGAATAAACTGAAATGCGAGCCTTGATAAATAATATGCTGATAATTTAGGAAATCGTGTGTGTGCTGCCTTTGTAAGCTAGTCAGCTCCAGTTTCCCAGGAATCCCTTGACTTGAATCATCTTGATACTTTAATGACCTGAAACGCCGACTGAAGCCATCCTGCACCAGTGTTGGATGTCACCAGTGCTGCAGCCAGGTTGAACATCTGGAAAATTGCCACAGTACCTGAATGTTTATTAATCAGATTCAGTGTCACAGAGCCGGCCTTCTGCTCAGGAGACAAACGTTTCAGAGCCGCACTGAACGTCGCGTTCACGTTAATCAGGTCACCTTCAGAATTGCTCCAACCCTCTGTCCTTCTCGTGTTTCGCATCTCTTACAAACTGGCAGACATTCAGTGGAGCTGCTTAAGGTTCCACCTTTTATTAAGTCTGAGCTTCACTTTCAAGCCGCGTGCCAACATTTCTCTTTGCACCTTCAACAGGGGGAATCTGTAAGCAGCCAGCAGGCCTCTGACAAGACCTACTGAATGTTTGGACACTGCTGCTGACCTAAATCCACAGGCAGACAGCTGGAGATGGTGACTCACTCACAGCTTTGGCTTCAAAATGGTTACACACATAAAGTTAATGTCAGAACAGATCATTTAAAAATTACAGGTGGTGACCAGTGGTACCGCTCAGCCTTCTAGTACAGCGGTCTCCAACCTTTTTTGCACCACAGATCAGTTTAACGTCGGACAATATTTTCACAGACCGGCATTTAAGGTGTCGTGGATAAATACAACAAAATAAAATGATACGACCAAGACAAAAACTGTGGTATGTTGTAAATATAATAATAAACGCAAATTCACTGTATAATTGTGTAACTTTATTAGCAGCGTCCTCCTGAAATGCGCCAACAACATTGAGAGTAACGTCGTCCTCTCTTAACGATAAAAACCCTGAAAATCATCAATTTCACACCCGAGCCTCAACTCTCTTTCCCAGTAAATCCAAAGGATGTAATATTTGTTGTTTCTCATTAGTTCCCAGTTTCAACAATGGTCCATACTAGTTAAAGGTTGTGCTAGTAAAGAATTAGACCTGATATTTGAAGCTTAATTGTGTTTTTAGGGGTTTAAAACTGAAAAATAATACAATTCGCTTTTAAAATTTACCATTTTACTTAAATCATTTTGTCCCTTCCAGCTTACCGTTGGTGGACTTCTGCCAGTTCTTCCTCTTTCTCCCGTGTGACCCTTTCCACCTCCAGCCGCATCCTCGCTCGGACTTCTGACACCTCCACCTTCAACCTGTGATTCTCCTCCTCCGTCATCACCAAGCGGTCGGCAAACTCCTGCCTTATCACCTCCGCCAGGTTGCGGCGCTCCTCCGCCAACTTGTCCCTGGCCTGATGAGGGAAGTTGGAGGAATTCTACTGGATCTGTCTAAACATATTTTCCATTTCTGTGTCTACTTTCCACTGGCTAGTAAATGTATAATACGGCAAATAATCTCAAATCACTTCTAAGCTGCAATTTTAGTTTCTCTCTCTGAATGATGCTCCTTACTTGCGTGATCTCTTCAGTTTCCTGTTCTTTCTGTCTAAGTGCGGCCTGCAGTCTGATCAGCTCTCCCTCCGTCTCCATTTGCTGCTTCCTCAGGTCCTGCTGCTTCGCCACCGCCGTCCTCTCGGAGCGCTCCAGCTCCCTCAGCTCGGTCTCGTACTTTTCCCTCACGCGCTTTAGCCTGTAAAAGGAATGCAGAACACAAATGTGACTTTTAATATAGTTGTTAAAAACAAACTAAAAAATGCCCAATGCTGTACTATTAAAGCACATCCACGTTAGAGATGATGTTGACACAGAAGGAGTCACAGCTACTAAATGGGCCTTGGATCCAAATTTAGGTAAAAGGGGACCTTTGAAAGTTTCTCACTGATATTTCACTAAATGATGAAACTTCTATGATAAAAAACACAGAGATAAATCTGCCACCAACAGCAGAAACTGTAGTGAATCTTTACTGGGCAACAACCCAGGTTGCTAGATTTTTTGTATCGTATTCAATGTCTAATAATGTCACACTGTCTAAATTAGACACACACACACACACACACACACACGCACGCGCACGCACGCGCACGCACGCACGCACACACACGCACCTGTTTTCCGCTGCCCTCTCACACTCCTCTTTGTCCTTGCTGGTCTCCTCCTCCAGCGTCCAGATGGCGAGCTCTATCTCTTTGTCACGTTCTCTTCGCAGTTCTTCTTTTAGCTCGCGCTCACGGATAAGCAGCCACGCTTCCTGTGGACACACAGAAACACGCATGCTGTTAGTCTACACACATGGCACTGAATTCTAACACTGTCAGTTCAGCCTCATCTGTCATTGCGCCCTTTTTAATTCTTTTTCCACTGTCAGTGTTTCTGCTTTCTCTGAGAAACAGTTTCATGTTTTGCTACAAATCCACAGTTTGATTTGAGGAGAAAGCTGGAGGGTAGAGGTCAGCTGGAAACCTGCCACATTCCTGTGTTGTGACACGCACATTTCAACATTTCTGTCTGAAACTGATACACAAACTGGAAAAAGGAAAGGGAAGGGATAATAATCCCAGGCAAACAAGCAAGAGAAGGTAACCTAGATATCTACATGTCAGTTAGTCAAACACTTCCCACTGACAGAGTATACAGCAGCCACACTTCAATCTGAAGAAAAGAAGAAGCGAATGAGAGCAGATACAGCACAAGGCTGCACAAACCTCTTTCTTCTTGTAGTTTTCTTCCCACGTCTGCTTTTCGATGTCCAGACGCTCCTGTAATGCCTTCATTTCCACCTAAACGCACAAACAACACTCAGCGTGAGACTTTCAGATGGATGCTCGTGATGCTGATAGAACGCAGACTTATTTCTTGACGCGGCTCTGCAGTGTCCTCACCTGATGTCTCCTCTCCTGCTCCTCCCTGGTCTTGTCCAGCTCTTCTTTGAGGGCTCGTCCAGCCAGAGAGCTGTTCTCCTCCAACTGCCGCCGCAGATCCTCCAGCTCAGCGCGCTGCCTGTGACACAAACACAAACCAGTGCTTTGGAGATGGACAGAAACATCAACATTCATCCCATATGCCAAAAAACTGTTGACTCATTAAGGATGTGTTATATGGGAAAGGATCCTGTAAAGATCCATTAAAATAGCTCGTGCAGATAAACCTGACCTTTGACCTTACCTTGCAGCCAGCTGGGCCAGCCTCTCTTTCTCATCAGCGACCTCCTTGTAGAGACGCCTGCGCTGCTGCTGCAGAGACACCTCCTCCTCCTGAAGCTGCTTCTCATATCTGAGAGACAGACACACAAACACAGACGATGACTAAATCTGCACAAAAGCCTGTAAAACACGCAGGCGTCTAATTAAGAAACAGCTGCTAACGTGGACTGGTGTGTGCCATGATGTGAGTAACATGAAAAGCCAGAATCTTTATTTTGTCTCTCATCTGAACCATGTGAACACTAAAAATATTCATCAGCAACATGCAGAGTAAACTTTAATGATGGAAGGTCATCTTCACGTCAGCTGGACTTCACTTTAAATTTAAAACTAAACCTGCGTAAGTAAATAAAATTCACCTTTTTTTAATGTAAGCACATTGATCTGAATGTCTGAGTTTATTTTAATATTTAATTAATATAAAATGCAAACAAAAGTCTCATTTTCGTACCAAATGAAAGCCCATTGTTCCAAGTTTGCATTTTCCATCATCTTCAGGATTTCCAGCACTGACTCCCTGCATGAGCAAAGGGCTGACTGAGGGCTTTTTTGCAGCATTGAGATGTTTTTATTGGTGTGCGCTACAACCATTAGATTAGCTAATGTATCTCATTAATCCATTTAAAACTATAAAAACAGGAAAGGATTAGTGGAAGTATTAATGCCTAATGATGCTGTTGCATTAGCAGGGCTTTCCTGCATATAAAAGCACTGGTGCCCATGAAAGAGGTTTTGTCCTTTCACCAAAAGGAAATCACGAGGACTGTAGCTAAAGAAGGTTTTACCTTATTTTAAAAACAAAATGGGGTCAAATTTATCAAAATATAGAACACGTGTTAGTCAGCTGATTGTAGCACAAGCACAAGAAGAAAAGGGCATTTTGGATGTTGTTTTTTTTGCCTCAGATCTTCTCTAATCCAAGGTTTGAATGTCACACTGAGTGCCACCCCCATAAATGCCTGATCTAAAAGTTTATAAAACATTGTGCGCTGGAAATTCATGTAGTCTTGAAAACTGATTCCAAGACAGTTTAATGCTGATGTTAGCTGTTTCTGTTGCATCTGTTTGAGCATAGAGAGCCTTGGGCAGGTAGACAGAGTATATACTGTGACACGCCCACCTCTGTTTGGCTAGCTCCCGCTCTCTCTGGCACTGCTCCTCCTTCTCCTTCTCCAGCTGCTGACGGAGGTCCTCGCACTGCCGGACGTAGCGCTGGGCGGCCCGGTCGTCCGCCTGCAGCAGCTCCGCCTCATGGAGCGTCCGCAGCTTCTTCAGCTCCTGCTTGTGTTTAGAGATCAGCTTCTGGATCTCGGGCTCGAGGCCTGAGAGGAGGAAGAAAAAATGTTCGAGCTTTAGATGGACAGGGTCTGCACGATGTTTAAAGCTCACAGGACAAACTTTTAATATTCACTTCTTTAATCAAAAACCTGAACGTGTTAGTGAAGTAGAAGCAAACACAGGAGAGAAATGCCTCTGAAATACAGTTCTACATCCTCGGGCCTGCCACAAATGCCTCATCAGCTCTGGCTGACAACAGCCTGTGACGTTTCATGGAAGCGGCCCACAGCAGACAGAGCAGTGGAACAGCACGGTCAGCTTTTGGAAACTGTTGTTCATTTTGCCCATAATCCAAGCTACACACAGAACAACTGCTGTGTTTGCACTACTTAGTTTATTTACCAGCATTTGTCTGGTAACTGTCAAGCACATAATACAGCTCTGACTATGCCAAAGTAAATGAAAGGCCACACCTTGGACCCAGCAGACAGCAGATAATTTTACCAGAGGCTGTGTGAGACTACTGGCAAAGAGCAAGACATCCTTACTAAAGTCGTTTTTTTGGTCCACTGTAAGTCCACTTTCGTGCACTCTGAGGTTCCTTGACATTAAACGATCTAATTAAATCAGTATTACCTTTTTAATTAGCCTCCATAAAGCTAATTGTCCGACATGAACCACTGCAGAGCTCAACAGTGAAAAAGACTTATATTACAAATATCGATGCAAGGCATTACAAGCTAATATTTACCACACCTCTCTAAATAAATAAAGAGAACATAATTATATTCCCAGCTTCAAATCAAAACCAGAACACGAATGAACTCAAATAGTTTCTACCAGTTTTGAGGCTGACTGTGGCCTTCAAGTTCAAAGTGGAAGGCCCTCTGTTGGTATCTTGTTAAACAGCATAATAGACTGATTGATAAATAATCTCAATGCAAATGAATGCAAAGTGCTGCTTTCATTACACTGTTTGCTTATGTTTTTGCTGTCATATTGTGCACTTGTGATATAACAGGTGCTAAGCAGGAGGAATCTCTGAAGTGCGTAGCAACATTAACCTGCAAAGTTCGGGGACGTGAAAAGTCTGAGACTTTATCAGCACAGAAGAAAAGCTGAAGGCCTGTTAAGACTAAACCAAAACAGAGCTTTTACATATATGAATATATATCCACACATGTTGTTCGTCTTGTCTTCCTCCTGTCAGCCTCAACCGGTAAGTTGAAAAGGGATTTTTTCCTTCCCACTGTTGCCAAAGTGCTTGGTCATGTAAGGGTCATCTGATGGTTGTGGTTTCTCTTAATAATTACCTTAATTATTAGGACCTTTGAGGCGACTGTTGTTGTGATTTGGTGCTATAAATGGGAATAAATTCCATGACACCGTCTGATACCTTTGTCAGGAAACTGTGTTTCAGATCTCATATGAAATCTGAATGAGTAAAAGGCGATATGTGAATCTGAGAGCGTGGAATCAGAAATATTTATTTTCTTGATATAAAGTGAACAAAAGTGTTGATAAAAACAAAACGTCTTCCTGGAGCAGGGTGCATTCTTCCTCTTTGCCTTGTGTGTTTGAGCAGCGCTTTGGTAAAGCTGCTGTAAGCTCAGATTTCCAGGCTCTGTCTGCGCTACCTTTGACTGTGATCTCTTTGATCTTCTTGGTTTTCTCATCGATCCATTTCTCCCGTCGGATCTTCTCCGTGGCACTCATCAGGTCTTTTAACTTCTTGATCTCCTGTTGAGCGAGGGAGTCGGGAAGGGGAGAGGGTAAAATTATGGTATCAAAGTTGAGCGCCACCAAAATGATGAAGATCTTTAATACACAAGCAGCACAGTATCTGTCTTTCTAAACAAAGTAGGGTGCTCTTAGGTGACTTTGACACTGGGACAGTGATGGTGAAAGGTAATAAAAGGAAAAGTAGGGTTAAAATCTTTGGCAAAGAAAAACTTAAATAACATCAAGAAGTGTAAGCTTTTTCATCTGAATGTAAAATGTAGATAAATGAAAGAGACTCACATGCAAACAGACTGGCCAAGAGAAACAGTGTGTGGAAAAATGAAATGACAAATGATGGAAGAATGAAGGAAACGACTGTTCCAAAGATGACTTAGTTAGAAGAGGGGAAAAAAAGTTACCTCGCACAAGGGACCGAGAATTTGCCACACCTAAAAGCAGGAAACAAAACACGTGTACAGACAAGAAAGAAAGACAGTAAAGAAGAAGGAGGGGAAATAGAGAGAAAAGAGAAAATTAAACAAAAGCAGCACTGCAAGAAAGCACGACATAGTCACGCAGGAGGCAAAGCAGAGGCAGGAGAGATCTGCAGAAGCGCTCGGGACCTCTCTTACCATTTCATGCTGCTCCTGCATCTGTGTGATCTTCTTGGTGTACTTCTGGTCCACCTGCTTCAGTTCTCCCACCACTCCTTCACAGCGCTCGCTCAGAGCCTTTTTATCATTGATGAGCTGAAGAAACAAACATTTTTCAGATGTGATGTTTAAAAAACACTGAAACACTCAACAGGAAAACATCGAAGACCGTCGAGACAAGCCCATCTTGTTTACCAACTCTTTGCATGTGTGCTGTATTGCTTCATCATTGTCTGGACCAACATCAACCTTTATTGGCCCGATTATACAAACAAGGTTTGAAAATATTCGAGTAGAAACCACGTAAATTATTAACAAAGACGAAACGAGTGCATACCTGATCGATGAAGGTGAGGTGTCTCTGGATGGTGGATTCATATTGTTCCTTCTGGAGCTGGAAGTTCCTGCTCAGCTCCCTCTCCGTCTCCTTCACGTGTCTTATCGTCAGCTCCCTCTGCTGGGCCTGACAGACATGACACGAGCTGTAAGCGCGACCATCTAAAGCAGGTAAAAACAGCGACAAGTGTTAATCTCTCCTACCAGAGCGGTCTGCAGCATGTTGACGGTGCGTTTCTTTTCCTCCAGCTCCAGTTTGATCCTCATCATGGAGCCGGTGAGTTCGGCAGCAGTGGCCGACGCCTGCTCAACACCGGCCAGCTCCTCCTCAGACAAAACAGCCTGAAAGCACAGCGAAGCCAACATGTCACCTTTCAGTTTTAGATAAAACAACCAGGGACAGACTCACAGAACATCTATCCATAAATTTAAAGGGCTGGCTTAACTAGATGGTCCTCAGCAATTATAGGGAAAAACACCTGCACACAGTCACGGTCTGTTTATTCTCAGCCCACAGAGATTTATGGTTATTTTTTAACCAGTATACCTAACTGTGTTTCCTTTACTTAAACATAATACATGTTTTGTTCTGTTAAATATTCTAAATCAAACCTTTAAAGAACCCAAACTGGTCAGAAACGTTCAAATCTGTGTCAGTTTGCTAAATGAAGTACATTGTGGCGCTTTAGCCAATAAACTGACCTCTCGATGTGATCCTGAGGTGACAGAGCGTGGCCTCTCCTGCTCTGACTTCTCCATCTCATCCAGGAAGCTCATGATACTCTGCAGCTTGGCCTCAGAGAGCAGGGCGCCCCCATCTGGCAGTGCAGGGTGGTGGCTCAGCTGGCCGTGACGCTCCAGGTTATCAGTGGTCAAAGAGTTGGAGTCCCCGTCCTTTAATTACAGCCACAGCGTCATTGTTAGTTCACAAAATTTCTTACAAGAAAAACCATAAAAATTAGTGCAACATAACGCGCTGACCTCATCGATCCAGGCGTATTTCTCTTTGCGGTAGCACTTCGGCTCCGACAGCCTCTCCGGCTCC
Source organism: Aulonocara sp. 'chitande type north' Nkhata Bay (assembly GCF_057382095.1). Lineage (NCBI taxonomy): Eukaryota > Metazoa > Chordata > Actinopteri > Cichliformes > Cichlidae > Aulonocara > Aulonocara sp. 'chitande type north' Nkhata Bay. The sequence goes on along the minus strand of NC_141351.1, from coordinate 24,590,818 downwards.
TCCTCCAACAGCTTTAGGGTGTCCAGCAGCTCATTGAGGGTGGTTTTAGACTGAGCCCTGCTGGATGAGGCTCCCTGCCTCTGGTCCTCCACGCTCACCGACCTCTGCAGGATCTCCTGGAGCACAAACAGAGCAAATGTGTTTAAAAATGATCAGATGCAAGAATTAGCAACAGAAAATGCATGGTAAAACAAGGAATATTGGAAATTTTCATTTTTACCTGGGAACACTGAGAACCTCTGCGATTGGACAGAGCTGGGGAAACAGCTCTGAAGCTGAGCTCACCCAAGTCAGCCACAACATTTAAATTAGAGTCTGTGGAAACAAAGACACTATTTATGTTAAATGCAAAGTAGTTCAATTTCGTTTCAGTCTTTAATAAAGTCTTTTGGGACCGAGACACACATCACAGACCTGTGTTCTTCGTTTTAACATCTGTGGGCGACATCGGGTTGTTGTTGTTGCTCGGTGAAGCTGGACTTTTGTTGGTCAGGGAAATCTTGGGCATTTTTTTACGTCCTCCCACACCAGTCTGCCTCGAGTTTTCCAACTCCACCTCCAGAGTGTGCTGCGTCTCTGCGGCCTGCTGCACTTTTATCTGCTGCGGTCCCTGTGTCACACCACCAGAGGGAGACAAAGGACAACTTTTAAACAGAGGGAGACTTTTACATCATGACTATACAAATAGTATTTTCATTTAAAACATCACTTAAACACTCAAGTAGGGATTACCACAAAGCACGTACATCAGGCGTGTTTGTTTTGGTAGCAGTGGGGCGGATCAGGAGAGCTTTCTCCTTACGGATCGGTTTCCTCTCACTCCTCTGATGTGGCTCCTGGGAATTGTCTTCCTCTGCTCTGTCCTCCTGCAAACCCAAAAATATTTATTTAACATATCAATACAAGGAAGACAAAGAATCGATTACCTGGAGAGCTAAGCAGGTACCTGGGAGCACTGAGAGCCTCTGTGATTGGACAAAGCTGGGGAAATGGCTCTGAAGGTCAGATCACCCAAGTCAGCCACAACATTCAGATTAGAGTCTGTGGAAACAAACAATAAATCAATAAACATATTACTGCTACTTTATTCATGCTTACTCATAACACTCTCCTGGCAATCAGACAAGACTGTAGGTAGCTGTAATATTTACATTATAGTGCTGAATAACAACAACCAGGGCTCTTATACGCTGTATATTTTTAAAGACTACATTGGATTTTCCACTGAATATAAATTACTTCCTATAATATTTGTTAATGAAAAATAATGAGACATTGTGTCCTAAAATGAGCTGCAAACACATTAACAGTAATTATGTGGGAGTCAGCAGGTGGAGGAGGGCATCTACTAATTGGAAAGATGGCGGTTCAACCCCTGCTGCTCGAGAACCGCGATACTGAAAGATACTGAGTGTGAATGTTTGATAGAAAGCACTCAGATGTAGGAAAAAGGCCTTTTATGAACGTGTGTATGAATGAGACATGTTAGTAGAAAAGCACTATATAAGAAATATTCCACTGCAAAGTGAAACAATGTGGACCTGTGTTCTTCGTCTTAACATCTGTGGGCGACATCGGGCTGTTGTTGCTCGGTGAGGCTGGACTTTTGTTGGTCGGGGAAATCTTGGGCAGTTTCTTTCGGCCTACCACGGCGGTCTGCCTCAGGTTTTCAGGCTCCGCCTCTGCTGCGTGCTGTGTGTCTGCTGCAGCCTTGTGAGCTCTTTTCTGCTGCAGCTCCTGTAACAGACCAGCAGGGGGAGATAAACGTAATGCTGATGATAAAACTGTGCAGCACTCAGACACAAAGTGACAATCAATGTCTTTACAAAGTAGACTTGGATCCACAAAGCCTCCTTTCATATATGGACATGGTGCTCTTAGTTTTACACAGTTGCATAACATCCAACAGCAAACAGCAGGCCGGAAAAAATGAAGCTAGTGCCAAAAATCCAATAATTGAGGCTGGCTATAGAAACAACTCATCCACAGACTCCAATTTTAAAACGTCCAACTTTACAGCAAAAGCACTAATGTTGAGTCCTAAACCAATTGGTGACCTCACAGTGGCGACATCCATCTTTGACATACAGTCTGTGGTTGCTAATGCAGTTTTTAAATGAAAATCTTTACTACGAAGGTCCAACGAAACATGTTTCACAATTGCATTATAAAATATAACATCCGAGATTAAAGCTATCTGAGGCTGCTCTGCTTCAGTCTCATAACTTTATGGAACCACATGCTGTGTAATCAGAGGTGAGCACCTGGATGGCAGCGAGGCGGGCAAGACGAGCCTTCTCCTCACGAATCCGTTTCCTGTCTTCGTCCTTCCTCTGCTGCTGCTCCAGGCGCCTCTCCTCCTCTGTTCTCTCCTCCCACTCCTTCGACAGGAGAGATGCAGATTGTTTCAGTGCAGCCGCAAAACAAGGAGAAAGACAAACCCAGTTAATATTACGCCGAATAAAAGGGGAGCTGTGAGACAGCCTGCAGGGGCACATAGATACCTTTCTTTTACTGTCAAGGATGCGTTTGAGCGCTGCCTGGTTAGCGTGTCGCTTCTTGGCATGGTGTCTGTACCAGCGCTGAATAGTGACCGCCGCATGATTCACCTGCTGAATAAACCTGCAGATACACAAGAGAAGTGCTTGTGGTTTTTTGGACAAACGTCAGTTTTACCACTACTTTCAGGTCGCCCAGACTAAAAACAACAGAGCAGCTCACATGCACACAGTGGAAACACTGTCATGTGGGTCTGACCTTTCAGCCTCCTCCTCTGTCACCTCCCTCCTCCGTAGCAGGACAGGGCTGCCGTGCTGAGCTGACACTGGGGATTTGTTGTTGGAGGCGGGGGAGGTGGTGGAGAAATTTTTCTGGGACTTAGTGAGGGAGCCGCTCTCCAGCGACACCTCGTCGTTCGCTGTGGCTTTCAAGATGTTACTGAAAGAAAAACGGAAAATAAAAAACTTTAATCGAGACGCAAAGCGGACTGTAAATGTGAAGATAATCGACGACGTGTCACTGAAGCTGTGTGAGGGAGCAGCTCTTTGATTTCAGGACATACTTGAAAGAAGGCTTCTGGTTGGAGCTCTTAGGTGTGAGCGGCTTCTCCGAGTAGTTATTGTGTAAGATGGTGGTGACGGAGTTACCCACAGCTCCCTTGTTGCTCCTGTGCAAAAATAACAAAACCAAAACAGGACAATCAGACTCATCAGCTCATCTTTCCCCACTTCATCCTCCCGCAGGCATTAAAATAACTAAGACATATTCTTATCCAATTACAATCTCAGCCCACGCAGGATTTTTTTTTCTGACATATTTCATGGAAGAAATATTCTGTGTGGGTGGAATTTTCTGAAGAAATATCAGCTGCTGTGATCAACAGGTATGAAATACGAGAAGCGGCTAAACATTGAGAATTCAGCAATGCAAGGAGACACCTGGACTATTGTGTGTGTGTGTGTGTGTGTGTGTGTGTGTGTGTGTGTGTGGGAGACGAGGCCCACCTGTTGTTGGCAGTGAAGCTGGCAGCCAGAGCGATGCCAGGCTCTCGTTTCTTCAGGCTGGTGGGAGAGTCCACGCTGCCGGTGCTGCGGGAGCTCGAGTGCGGGGGGAAAGCTCTCGGCTGGTCGTCCTTAACGGTGGAAAACAAACAGTCATTACACCCTGAAATACTGCAAAACACGACAATCTAGAAAGTGTGTATGATTGGAAAGACACAAAGAGTTTGTTAAACATTGTTACTGGTTACTTCAGCTGCCAAATAACTGAAATGTATCTGCTTGTAAAGCCGTACTGTTTCAACCATTTTTCAAGATTCAAGTGTCTCCAGCCTTTGATCTTGTCCTTACAGTGTGCCTCAGTGCTTCGTCTCATTCATCAGCTTTTTATCGGCACTCTTTGTGTTCATCACGTCTTCAGCATTCAAACATTTCCAGACGAGAATCCCTGTCGGGCCGTTGTGGAGTTATAGCAGTACTGTACGTTGTAGTTTTTTATGAATACATCAGTTGGAAAACTTGACAAACTTGTCAAAATAAAACTTTTGCAGAAGAGAAACCTGCAGCGAGCCGCGGTAAATAATTCCTCTATGAAAGGTGTAAATATGACGACAGAGTGAGAATAAGATCGAAGGTAAATACCAGGATGTTCCATGTGGTTCTGTCTGGCGAGGTCTTGCTCAGGCTCGCCAACTTCTTGCGTCCATCGGAGCTGCTGTCAAACAGGGCCAAGTAGTCCTCCCTCTGGTCCTCACTGAGGAAAACAACAGGCAGGAGTTAGACCACAAACACAGACAGATGATATCAGAAAGAACATCTGCATGGAAGGATACCACTGAGAACAGAGTGTTATGAAGTAGTGCTCACATTACTTTATCATTGTAACATGACGCATTACTGCGACTGTCACCACGATTTTATTTTTATTTCTGTTTGGACAAAATAAAAAAACAGTAATGTAGCTACGGGTGTGCCATGATGTGCAAATTAGAGCAAAATCGGTTAAATCTGGCACGAACGTACACTCGTAGACTCAACTTCCTAAAATAATGATATCAGGCTATTAATACTCGGTTAAGAATGCTAGTCGGTTGAGAGCTGTAATGTTTAAAGAGTGGTCAAGAATTGTGAACTGAACTGCGGTTCTGGTTCCACGACCTGCAGCTTTACTTGATTTTGCTTTTTTTGCTATTTTTTAAAAGACTCAAATGTTACCCGTAAGCCAAAAAAGTCTTGAAAACATCATTAAATGTGGCTGAAAGCACTATCTGGGTGCAGCACGGGGGCTTAGCAGTGACACAAAGCAGAAACTTGAGCTGTGGCTTTTAGTGGGAGCTTCTGTGATAAATGTTGTAATGACAGCTGCAGAAACGCGTCTCATCCTTACTCTTGTAGCCCCAAGCGCTGGAATTCAGTATGCAGCAACTGACCGTCTGCTGGGGGGAGTATGGGCTGGGTTATGGATCCCATGTAAACGCATGCATATGCTGATCCCACGGCTCATCATGCAGCCTTCAAATAGCTTTATGCACCAAGCTGTCCGTCGTGAGGCACAGATGTAGGGTGACCTCCTGTCTGGCTCGGCCTCTGCTGGTGTTTCCGTCTGTGTAAGTGTGTAAATGAGCGTGTGTGTCTGTGAGGGAGGGGGCTGAAGCCAGCTGGCCCAATGAAAAGAAATCTGACAACACTATTCAGGCTGCACATTCCTTTACTTTTTGCTTTAGGAGGAGGAAGCAGCCGAGAGGGAGAGGGCTGGCGAGTGACCCAATGACAGCCTGAAAAGGACTCTGGAGACTTTTGGAGGGTGAGGGGAGTGCTTAGTATGTCTTTACATTTAAAGCCCCTCAGCTTTGCATCCTCAGAGGCAGGAAGGGGAGGGCGGCAGCTGCCACACAATGCAACCACAGCATGCACACACACTTCTTCTCCTTTCACTGTGTCCTTGTGGAAGGGGGTAACCTGACCCCAGAGGTACCAGCCCTCCCCCTCTAATGAGGGACAAAGCAAGTCTATGCACCCTGCAACCCCCAGCAACAGCCACCCGGCACCCCTCCGCTCTTTATCATGCAAGAGCCAGGGCGCCAAAATTCCCATTGTCCGAGCTGCTGGAGTCAGGGCTGCCAGCTGTTGCTCGCTGAAGAGAGTCACTTTGGTTTAAAGAGCAAAGGTGAAAGAGACACACACGGCTTCAAGCCTGCACATTATCTAAGATGTACGCATTCTTTTTGACTACAAACATGACCTTCAGATTTCAGATCTTGTGCGTTAGTGGAATGATGCTTGATGATCTAACAGAGCCCAAAAGCAGGTTTTCCCAGGCTGATTAGCAGAGTATGTGTCTCAGTACAAAGTGTTCTGTATAAACTGCAGATTGTCAATGTCAGAGATAAGGAAATAGAAATTCAGGGCTGCAAATGCCGGACAGTCACAGTGTGCTATTACCGACAGAGGTTTGTAATAAGGAGCAGGAGCTTATCCAGATAACTCCAGGTTTAACGCACTTCTTACTGGGGTGCATTGCTCTGGTTCACAGTATTACTGAGATAAGAAATCATCAAACATCAAATCATAATCAGTTCTCCAGAAAACAGCATCACCTCTCCTGGAAGGTCCCTCAGACGTCTTTTCCTTTCTCTGCGTTCTTTGGTGAAGCTTTGCTTTTTTCTGCTGCTACAAACAATTTTATTTTCTCTATCCTTCAATATAGAATACCAGATAAGTAAAGGTAACTAAAGTACTTGTTAATCATGTATGTAGGCCAAGTCTCTATTTGAATTCTGCTTTTGTATTTATTCTTCACCCACAGACTGTTTAACATCACTGTCACTGCAGATGAAAGAATACAATCTAAGACTGTGTGCACATCTAAACATTAATTTAAGAGAGTACGCAACTGTCTTTATCTTAATGATGGAGCTGTCATACCAATAGTTAAATTTGTTAATTTACAAATTCAGCTTTTCTTCCTGGCTTCAAATAGACTGAATTTTATTAGGATAGCAGCTCTTTGTGTAAAGCCCGCACACATTCAAGCAGCACTTACTATACTTTTCCTCTTACACACACTCACATCCCTGCTGCTTTACCTGCAGCAGTTGTGTTACTTTCAGTCTGTATTGTGTTTAACCTCCACATATTTTTCCAATAGTTTATCTTCATTTGTTAAAATCAGTCGCTCTGTTGCCAGTTAAGATGCTGCCAACATCGTCCCTTTCATGTGAACGCGCTCACAGATAGATTGATAAAAGCTGGGTTGATTTATGACATTAATAATCATAATCACGTGACTGCTTAGCCTGATTGCTGATGTCAGCAGAAGTGCAAGTAAAAGACATCTTGGCTATGTTGAACGTGCTTCATTGTACAGTGCCCAGATTCTATGTTTGCACCTGATGTTGGCCTGCTGGTTGACCTGCGTGGTGCTGTTGGACCGCCTCAAGTTCTTGATGGATCGCGAGCTGCCAAAGCTGGTGTCGCTCTGCAGAATAAAGAGCATTCCAGACATTATGTGAAGAATTCAGAAACAAGCATTTCTACATTCTGATTTAATTATCTGTGACTCACTAAAGTGTTGCGTTTGCCTCTGCTATCGCCCGCCACAGAGACCGAAACAGAGCGAGAGAAGCATTTCCCCGGCGACGCACTGCTGGGCCTTTTGGACATAGACAGCTGGGAGCCTGACAAGCTGAGATCCAGGGCGTCTCCTGAGACACCTGATGGGATGGACGAAGGGCTGCGTGTTGTGTGCATCCTTTAAAAACCTGGAACAGAGTTGAATCGACACGGTCGGCCACAAATGCCATTTCCCTGAGGATTCAATGTGCGAAACCACAACAATAGAGGAAATAACAGCCATTTTTTCCTCTGGCCGCTTTGTTTCCCGTGGTAACCAACAACAACACCACGCACTACTTTTACACCAGCTCAAAAACAGAGAGAGATGTGAAAACTAACGAATGATCCTGATGGACAGCTGCATAGTGGTAATATTGCATTGATAACGTGAATTTTATAATTAAAATGCACTCCTACTCCAGGATTACTACACAGGAGAAAAGCGCTTACAGCTCTTCACAAGTTGTCTGGATCACAAAGAAGTAAAATACTACAGTTGCTTCTTTCCATAATCCTAACAACTGACAGCTTTACATTTGAGCAGATTGAATACAGAAAAATAGACTCACATTGCTAAATAATATTGAACAAGCACTTAGATATCTCAGGCTCTTAATCAAGGGTGGGCAAAGTTTTTCCCAGAGAGCCATTAATTAGTTGAGTTTGCATCATTACACTAAAAAAAGGGGAATGATTTAGAGGTGTAATTAACTCAATGATAAAAGGCAAAAAAAAAACCATAACAGTTTGCACGGTTAATATTTGGTAAGACTGCCTTTATTGTTCAGCACAGCCTGAACTCTTTTCCAAGCATCTTCAGGAATAGTTCTCTGGGTTTCTCAAAGACATTCAAAGCTCTTCTGTGGATGTTCGCTGCTTTTTCTTTCTCTGTCAAAATGATCTGACAATGCTTCCGTAATGCTGATGTCCAGGCTCTGTGGAGACTGAGCCATGATAGTGTGTTTTTATTTCCATATCCCTTGGGGATAAATAAAGTCTCTCTGATTGTGATTCTGAGTCTGATATGCTTTTACTGCAAAATGAAGCAACTGCCAATCAGGCTTTTTCCAGAAGCTGCTGCATAATTCTATCAATTTTGACAGTCCAATGGCTGAAATGCACTCCCAAAGAAAAAATTTGAACGACCTTCAGAAAGCCTGGAGAACTATTGTTCAAGACTACTTTAAAAAATGGCAAGACATTCTGAGTCACTGGAGCAAAATATTAAGAAATGGGTGGGATGGAGTTTATCACAACGCTTCTCTTTCAGTAATTGCTTTAAAGCAACCGTGTCTACCTGCTTCGTGGATGAATAACTCAGCAGTTTAAAAAAGAAAAAGAATCCAACAAACAAACAAAATGACTTTACTTGTCATTTTATGATAGCTGCTCCCCACCTGCACTGTTTGAGAACCACTGGACTGAAGGAAGGTCACAATACCGAAACACCTTCCACAACAAAGTCGCGCAGTTATCTTAATTTTTATGAAAAATATTCCCAAACTTTGGAATCTGAAAATCCCAAATCTTTAATTACACCTCCAATCAACCTGTGCTTCCTGCCACAGGTGCTCACCTGAGACTCTTCACCTGACGTCAGCTGCAATGCCCCCCAACAAATGAAGAATAACACCAGTCACGTTAGTTTTAAATACCTCCAATTAAAACGTCGTGGTATAAATAACGCGACAGTATCGGTACCGTGAATTTTTTTTTTAACCTTTTATTTATTTAGACTGGTTCGGCCCACTTAGCCATAAATAAGGCATGTTTGAGGCATGAAGCTACCGTGAATGTTTACCTTTCCGAGCAGCTCTCCTACAACATGCTCGCTCCCGACACTCCGGCAGGTGTACCTTTGTTAACTACATTAGCCAATCGTCTGTTCTCAACCACAGAAGTCTCTATTGGTCGTTACAAACGAGAAACTGAAGCAAAACAAACCCCCAGCACGCTAACGTTAGTTTCACTAAGCTAACGCAGTTATTACAGCTGCGTAAGCTTGGTCTCCCCGTTGGCTAAACCTGTGAAAATCGGTGTGTTTGTCTGTTTTACCCTTTAAAAGCATTAAAACACTGCTTCTGATTTGCAAATCAAATCTGTAAAGCTCTGATGTAGCTCAGCTGGAGAGAAATAAAAACGGCTGTTATTTAACTGAAGTCTGGTCAGAGCTAACTGTTCACTCCTTTAATGTTGCCCCATCAACCTGCCAAAAACGCCCGTCGTAAAAGCAATAACGTCAGCGTCAAGTACTTACTTTAAAAGCGGGATGGCACCATAGCTGGAGCGCCTGAGGACGCCTCACTGATAGTTAATCCCCAACACAATCCTCTGATAACCAGTGAAAGTAGTCCGTTGACTCACAGCACAAATATAACGCTTTAACATCATCGCTGTGGCAACACTGACAATCGCCTCCCTTCGACGTTTCTGATTGGCGGAAACCAAACTAAAGCTTCCTCATTCTTGCACCTGATTGGTAGTTCAGAGGTGTCTGTATGCTGCGCATATTTCAGGGGGCTTGGAGGGGGGCGCGTCTCAAACCACGGTTAGGTTGACATTGCAAAAAAGGAGACGTGAAGGAAAAAACAAGATTTTCTCTAAATTATTATAAAATAATCCGCACATTGCATCGTTATACGCTTTGAGAGTGAGCTGACCCAACTTAATTTAGCATTACATAAAGTTTTCCTTTAATACAGCTCCAGAATAAAGGCTTCATTCTTTATATTCATTACATGCTACTAACTTTGTTTGTATTGCTGACCGGAAAGGCAAGAGACCTGGCACAAAGTCTTCAACAACTAATAAGCAATTATTAAATATTAACTATAAATTTACCTTTCAGGTACTTGTGGTTGTGATGGCTAATATAACAGGTTACCCTCAGCAGTCTGGTTTACATAATAAGAGCGTGAGAAAGAAGCCAGACATTCAAGTTGAGCTAAAATGTGTCTATAATTTGTATATAAAATTCAATAGCTGTACAATTAGAGCAAGAATGTGCAGTGTTCACACCAAGAGAATTTATCACTTCATACTAACAGACTCAGACCATTTTTTCCCCCAATCTATTTTATTTGGCACTAAATCTCCAAATCTATCATTCTTTGCATTCAAGGAAAACAGAAGAAATAAAAGTGTGCAATATCTTTAAAATTAAGTGAGCATGTTCCCATGCTAACATTTCTTTATTATCTTTGATTTACTGGCTTTCCGCCTGATGCTTCATACTGTGTGTGTGAGGGATTGTCATGGCTTCCAATCACTCTGCATGTGATGAAAGTTTAAAATAAAGATTGTGAAAATGCTGGGAAATACCTCATCTGTATTAGGTCCTTCATTTATTCATTAACTTGTTCCCTAATTGCACGTGGCACAATTAAGTAATAGAAATTTAACAACTGTAATTATTTACAATATTTACATCGTACATTTAATAACAACGTATCCAATACTGTGGCAGCCAACTCTAGAAACATTTCTGCTCTCTATCTCCTTTTAAACTCCACAGCTGCCCTCCACACATCAGCGCTCTGTCCCAGCCTGATCTCCTCTGGTAAAGACTCGAGCTCCGGCAGGGGTGGAAGGTCTTTCACCTCCAGATGGATCTCTAAGGTGGACCTGATGCTGCACACAGCAGGGAGGGAGGACATGAAGAAAACAACTGTTAGCACTGCATCCATTGTTGTCATCCTTAAGCATTCCCATTCACTTCCCACCCAGCTGCTGCTGCTGCAATAGAAATGACCTGTGGCTGAGGGGACACAACTTAAGCTGCTTTCCTCTGACAGATGGCTGCCTGGAGGGGTCACGCTGTTGTCCCTGGAAGTCAAAAGGCTCCAAATCCCAGGGGGGGAGACCGCCACACTTTACTCTCATTAAAGCTGTCTACAATCAATGGATTCCTTTAGACTGGGGTGGTAATCTTACGCTAACAAAAGGCACACTTTTGAAAAAAAGAAAGTCCAAAAATAGCTGTTGGGTAATCTCAGCTGTAAAAACATCAATAATGCTGTTGTTTTTGTGTTGTTTTACCATTTGGTGTGTTACCTCATACAACAACTAATCTCACAAATGGTGCATTTGTGATGTGTACGCTCTTACTCCCAGTGTGGCTGGTAAGCCTGGTCAGGCACAGCGCTGCTCGTCTTCAGCAGAAGAATTTCATGCAGCTCCAAAGAGAAGGTGTCGACGTCTGTGACAGCGAGGAAGGCCTTCAGGTCTTTCTTCTGCTCTTCCGAAAGCTTCTCCTGGAACTCAGACGGCAGTTTCTGAAACGGATCCTGCAACACGATCATGAATTAGATGTAGCCGTCTGCTTGATTTCAGGTATCAAGAGAGTTTTTAAAGAGAAAATAATTCTCTGTTTTTATTGAGGTGAGATTCTGGGCGCCTGCCGTGTCAGACGGCACACCTTCCACAGATTACAGCCACGAAAAATTCACTCTCCATGGTGTGGTTTGGGTCAGTCCCTGGCAGCCAGCAGGGGTCACGAGTAACAGTACTGACTCGAAAACAAATTGTGTGGTCACCATGGGTGGAGTTTTGTGGCTCTTTAATGAGCGGTGGTGAAGCCGCACACTGCATAACGAGCACACCGAGAACATTCCTTGAATTTTAAGATTTTCTTCACACTTACTTGCTTCCTGTTGAGCATCAGCTCTGATTTCCAGCAAGTCAGAAGCTGCCAGGTGAATATGCTGTGCTCCAGTTTGCTTTGGCCAAGACCCTGAATAGAAACAGAAGTTTTAAAAGACCTTTGAAATGTTGTTTTCACCTCTCAGTCACAGCTCAAGTATACTTCAGATTTACAGAACAGATTTATGTCAAAATTCAAACAATAATTGAAGTTTTCAAAGACAGAAACATAAAAACATTCTTTGCATAGTGGACAAAGCTGCAGATCTGCAACATTATACCTTGGCTACGGTGCTTGAAATCTGCGGGCCCATCTGCAGTGAATCAGTGAGGTAGGACAAAAGCTGACCCTGGGGCTCTCCGCCTGTTTTCCCGAGGAATCGGAGGCCGATCTCCATCACAAACACAGCATCGCAAACATCCGTGTAAGAGCGCAGCACCGTTTTCAGGGCACTGCTCACCGAACCCTTCAGCGGTTCCTGCAAGACAGACGCTGTCAGTGGGCCCGAGGAGCAGAACGTCAGGGGAGGAATTTAACTTGAACAAAGTGGCCTCACAGGAACTAGTGAGAACATTCCTCAGCTGGCATTTGTCAGTTCCAGATAACAACAGCAGTGTGTAAAATGGTTTTACCTGAGGAATCTTTTTTTTGACTTCAGTTAGAACCATGGAGAAATCCTGCAGGTGTCGGTTCAGGTACCTCGAGGTGTCCTGATTTAGACCAAAGAGGACAAAAGGTCAGTAGAGAGTTTGGCTTTACCTGACATCCACGTGCATTTTAGATTATTACCGCTTTGATAAGTGGTTTTCCAGCCAGGAAGCGGCGTGCCAGTTGGGTCTGGATGATTGGCAGGTCATAGCTGCTGTCAGTCTCGCCCCCTTTCTTCAAGGTGTACTGGCAATGGGCTAAAACCAGGGGCAGCAGCTCTCTCTCTGGGTGGCACAGTGTCAGCTGGGTTTCTGATATCCTCTCCAAAGGAACGCTGTACTCACTGAGGAAAAAACAGGAGAAGATTTTAACAGTTAAAGAGGCCAGAGGGGGTCTAACAGGATGTTACATCAGTTACTGGTGACAAAATGTAGTTTTTTATCATTCTGAAGCATGAAGTACACAGCAACACATGCATCACTTTGCAAGTTATTTTCCTGCTAATGTCCAAAATCTAGCAGCAATTCACAAGAATTTTGTTCATTTATTTTTATTGATTGTATATAGTTGTCTGGAATCTTATTAGATTTCTAATTCATCTCAGTGCGATCCCTACAAAAGACTATTTGCCAATTATGCTTCACCTGTAATTTAACAGTTATTTAATTAAGGAAGCTGAGAAGAAAACGGCACTTTGATTTAGTCTTGTGGCCCACGAGCCTCTGCAGCTGATGTTGGACTGACCTGTCCTCGGTGCCGCTCATTCGCCTGGCCTTTCTCACCAGGCTGTTGTGAGTCTCCGACAGGAAGTCGACCAGAGTTTGGAGAACGGACCCCGGGCCGTGTCGGCTCGGAGTCAGAAACTCCCCAGAGCTCTCGGCTGTCACCTCCCTCTCACACAAGTTCACATCCACACCCAAGCCTGCTGCTGTATACACACAGAAGTCAGAAGAATGAAACAACACAGCGGCTCAGCTGAATAAAAACATCTTTCTTTCTTTAAGTCGAATTTATTTTTGACACGTAGCTCTGACATCTTCCCAAAACAACTGAATCTTTCTGCCAAGAAACACAGTGTTCCCTCATCATCTGTGCATTTTGTTGTTTCATTTGAAAGGAGTCACACATGTGCACATTAACCAGAATCATATGAAGACTGAAGACTTCACATTCTTCCCAATAAGCAGTGCCACCAGTACTCCCTGGAGCTGGATGTTCTTTGGCCCCACCAGCCTGCGTAAACTGTAAGTCTCCTAATACTGGACTGTTTGTCCTTCACAGCTGTCAGAATGAGCCCAGGTGATGATTTTGGAAAATCGATCACCCAGACAGAAATCTCCTTCTCGTTCATGAGTCACTTTAGTAACTGATGCCCCGAAAATATTAAGTAACTCTTGCAATACGAACTCAAACCATGTTGACATCAAATAACACAACTGTACCCGAGGTTTTCATTTTCCAAAATAAAAGTCAAAATGTAATGTTTCCACCGTTTAACTAAATATTATGAAACCAAACACTGAAGACTTCCCACTGTTTATATTAAACACTGTGCTGGAACTGAAAACTGCTCTGACACTCAATAAACACCCCAACAATCACTTCACTTCTTTTTAGTAATCATGTGACTGAGCTTTAAATATGTTTAAATATGTGCCAGTGTGTGATTATTTTTCTATTATGAAGCACATCTGGACCTAGTTACATCTTTATGTTTACTCTAAATGAGACTTTGCTTGATAAAGTGTTATTTTTTACATATAAAATTGGTGGATATGCATTCAGTTTATAATATAAAATAAAATAAACGACACTGATAATCATCAGATGGAGATTTGTTGCTTGGGTTTAAAGCAGACATGCAGATGCTTACAGTTGTTTGCCACCTCTGCTCTGAGGGAGTTCCACACTCTGATGAATCTGCCCACTCTCTCACTCAGCATCTTCTTCTGGTACCCTAGTGAGGATGACACAAGAATTCAGTTTGTGTCTGTGAGTGTGTTTGTGTCTGTGTTATGTTGCTGCTGGTGTTGATCAGTCACAGATGCAAGGCCGATGTACCTGCTGGTATCTGCTGTAACCTCTGCGCAATAGTCTGCGGTGTGGAGTGTGACGCCAGAGGAAACACCCTCAGCAGGTCAGACTGTAAAGCAGCTAGCTCAGGAAGGTGATGTAACTGCCGCACACAGTGAATCTGGGAAAAACACACAAAGCCAGCGTCAGCTTTTCTTCTGCAAGTTAATGGCTCCACCAACCTCACAGAATTTTATTATCCCCCGAGACAAGGAGGTTATACAGTCGATTCTGTTTGTTAGCCAGGTGATAAATAATAAATAAATGGATATGCACGAAGCTTCTCTGGATATGGGGCTTGACCCAATAGGACACATTTAGAGACATCCTCCTGATGTTCCCAAAAAACATTACAAAATCATCCGTATCCAGATATGCTTTTGGATTCAGAGACTTAATGGTGTGGGGGGATTTTCAGCCTTTGCAGAAGTATGCTGTTGCTGTCCTTACGTTTTGGCACATGCTTTCTTTTCCCCTTTTGTCCCGCTTAAGCTGCTTCATACAGTTCTTCCAATTAAAAAAAGAGTTTTGGGGTTGTTTTTTTTTTACTCCCCATTGTTGCTAACTGCTGCTCAAAGACAACTGTTGGGTTTCTCTCTGTAATGTTGTCAGGTCTTTACCTCAGATCTTTGCACAGAGATCAGTGCTATGATTCAACACCCTAACAGCAAACATGGGAAATACTGTGTAAAGCCTGTTAATGCAATGGGCATTAATATTCACTGCTTGCTTTCCTGTGTATGTTCTCAGTCATCCAGGCCATTGTGTTAAACATTTGATCTGAAGATAATTGGACTTTTTTCAGGTTTCAGCTCTCATCTGAAAGTCCTCTCCACTGTTTGCATAGTGTAAGCCTGAGTCTGAGGAAAGCCATAAATCGAAGAGACTGAAAGAGTACAAGGGCTTTACAGTTTAGAGTAACAGGAGGAAGAGGAGGCCTGACATTGTTTATTCAGTGTAGAACTAACCACTGAATATGCAACGCCCTCAAAGCGTAGTCACATTGTTTTGACTCTTAGCTTGATGCTGACATGCTGACTCAATAATATAGCAAACTACTGTTTTGCTATCTTATTAAAAGCGGTCTTGTTCCTCCGGTGCTGTTTGCTGTGGTCTTGTGCCCTCTCCCTCTGTGTTTGTGCACATCTTGTCTCTGTTTGTGTGTAGATCCCTGCAGGCATCACCCTCTCTGGTTCAACCTGCCTTGACATTCACTTCTCGCCAGATCATCAGCTAAACTACTGTGACAGACAAGCGTTCAGGATCACTTCTGATATTTTCTTCTTAGTTGAATTTTTCTGATATTGAGCACAATTTCTCTGACACTCCTCAGCAGATTTCAGTGAAATTTAAGGGAGAGTTGTGCCATCCTCACTGTACCTAATCTCTTAAGGTAAAATCTGTGAAATATGGTGCACATCGGCTTGATGATGGCTGATACCTTCTTAAGAAACAAGCTGAGGAGAGGTAAAGCACTCTGTCCCTGTTTTTCTTCCACCAACTGAGAAAAACGCTCCACTGTGATGATCTCGGGTAGAGTCCAGAAGGACGAGCGGTGTGTTGGGCAGTTAGAGGGGGAGGACAGCATTTTCCCAGGATCCCCAAAGAGGAGATTCAGCAAAGGGTTTCCAGCAAGTCCATCATCAGCTCCAATTCTGTTCTGAGCTTCAGTCAGATTTTTCTGCAAATCCTGAAAACAGGCAGAAGAAACAAAACTTTATCAATCTGAAGCACAAAAGGTCTTTTCATGTCTTTGAAAAACATTGTATTCCTTACCTGAAGCACTGGGCTGATGGCAGAATCACATATAAGCTTCTCCCACTGCTGCCGGCTCTGTCTGGAGGACAGATCGGGTCTTGCATTGCGGGAACCTTTGTTAACGTTCAGCACAGTTAAAACACGTTTATTCTACAGCGACATTACAAGCAGCATGTTAACAATCATGGTTGAGTCAGTATCACCTGCAGGGAATCGTGCCAGGATCAGGTGAACTGTAATCGCTGTGTTGTCCATGTTCTGATCCAGAGTCTGCCCCAAAACCTTCATGTCCTTTTCAAGATGTTGCCACAGGAATTTAAAGACATCATTCGGTGTGGGGTGGATCAATGTACCGACTTCCTACAAACACCCCCGCCAAAAAACAGGAGTATTAACACATGATGCAAGCCTTTAAAACCACAGATATGCAAAGCCACACTCAGGTAAATTCTCACTCTCTGATTTTTTATGGCACCCTGGAGCATGGAGAGGTGCGTGAGCAGCCGCAGGATGCAGGACTGAGCGTACGTCATCTGCCTTTCTGGGGCTTCAGAGCGCTGATGAGCTTCTCCTAAAATGTGTCCTGTTCGCGTCTGATCTCTGACATGTCACACAAACATGGAGGAAAGCAGATATTAGATATATAGAGAGATATTTGACAAATACTGTAATAAGTTTGCTAAACTGAAGAAAGAAATACCCCTGCACTGTGTGCTGTGTAAATCCAGACACTGGGACATGTCGTTCTCCACCGATTGGCATCCCACAGTGACATCTCGATGTAACCATTGGTCTTCCACACTATGGGACAGCACATGAATTTTGGTTAATTTTGTTTTTGCTTTGTTGAATCTGAAATATTTTACTTGTTAAATAATTTACTTTTAATTCAAGCATTAAGGAAAGAGTAATAGTTCATACCTCTCCCACAAAACACACATGCCCGTTGGCACACGCTAAAATGAGAAAAAAGAGAAAAAAAGACAGATTTGAAAGAGTCAGTAACAAAAGTAACAAACTTCAGAATGTGAATCACTCACTGTAGCTCTGTAGTTTTGTCTCCTTTCTCAACCACTGTCTGGCTTCATTTGTGTGATCATCTGGCATGGTCGGCAGGAAGGCGTCCTGCCGGGAAGAAGGAAACTGAGTTAATTTTATCCCCTTCCTCAGGATTTTATCATTTAGCTAAATTTATGAACACAAATGTATGACCTCACGGGACAATTTAAAAATCTGCAGTTACTTTTCCCTTAAAAAACAAAATTCTACATTCAACATAATGAAACTTAACTGAATCTTTTATTTCCTGGTTTTATAAAATTCAAATATCATTCTCAGGTTATCCAGAAGACATGAAACAACCATGTAAACTGACATTTATTCTGATTTTCCTTTGTATACACTATTCCAATGGTGGACGCTCACATTAAACATGGTTCAAGTTTCCACAATAAGGTCACTGTAAGTGCAGATAATCCCTGAGAGCTAAAGGCTCAGGATTCATGCTGCTCTGTTTTTCCTGCCTCTAGAGGAAGGCAGAGTGAATATTCTAGATAGAGTCAAGGCTTAGCATCAAATAAACAATGATTATTTTGAGCCTCGAGTCATGCAAAGCTACTCTAGCAGGGTGGGACAAAAAATAGTGTAAGTGACTGTAAGAAGTGTCTTACTGTGACGTTCTCAGGCTGGAAGGCTATCTGACGAAGAGGAACGAGCAGAGGACTTTCACTGAGGAGCACAGAGACCAGATGGACCAGCAGCTCCAGGAGGGTTTGCCTCTGAGCTGGCAGGTTCTGGCTTATATGGAGACGTGAATGTGGTCCGCCAATGTGACTGGAAAGAAGTGAAGTGCAGAAATTCCTGAATTCCCCTGATTTGATGTTTTTTCCAAGGAGCTCTTCCAGCCTTGCTGTGTCCTGTATATTCAGAGTGCAACACGTCAGAAAACTGTAGATGGACATTAAATATACAACGTTTTTTTTAGTCAGACACATAAATGATTAAGTCAGACATTTACCTGTTTGGAGGGATGTATTTTGACATCAGGTGACTTGTAGCGACAGGTGACCTGTCTGAACAAGGCCAGGGCCAGGAGGCTGATCTGAGAACCTTCAAGTTTCTGTAGAGAAAGACAAAACAAATATTACGTTAAACAAGTGAACAAGCTGAAGGTAGGAGCTTGTTTTAAATGTAGAATTTAAAAACACACGAAAAAACAGTCAATAAATCATCCTAAATCTCTTTTGTTAAATGTTAAGTGCTAAAAATTTGAGTTAATATGAAATGTTTATGTTCCTTCAATGATTAACTGATTATTTCGTTTCAGACACTCTTTTAAATGACCTCGCTGACCCCTGGTGGTCATAGGGAGACATGACACATCTACAGACAGCATTAAAGCTCTTTCCTCTTCTGAACTGTGCACACTGCCCCAAAAAAGAAGTCAACATAAGATCCTCATCCACCTCCTGGCATCTTGCTCACCTTTAGCTCTGTCACAAAGGTGTCAGAGGTGTTCTCCAGAAGAACTCGAGCTACAGCGTCTCTCATGGCTCGATAAGAAGCCCCGCAGCAAAGGAAACTGTCCACGCTAGTCGGAATCATTCTCTGCAAGGAAAAAAAGATTTCAATGTTTGATTTTGAAATACTGTAACCTAGCCTCTGATGGATGGATGGATGGATGGATGGATGGATGGATGGATGGAGCTCTGTCGTTTTAGATATTTTCTTACCTGAAGTCGAAGCACCTCTGCAGGGAAGATCCACCTTGAGGCCGGACTGTTCATCAGGGACAGGATGCGCTCGATGCCAGAGCGTCTGTGGAGGGCTCGCAGCAGGTAAACCTTGAGCCAATCATTACCGCTGTACTCACACACACCCCTCACCTGTCGCAGGTACTGATTAGCCTCCATTTCTCCACCTTTGAATGCAAGACGAAACACTCAATGCCTGCTTGGGATAACTGACTTACAGCTGATCTGAGCTCACAGCACCACAGTATTGGATTTAAGATTTCAGGCATGCACGCATGCATACATGTGACTCAAAGTGTAGCCCACCTTGAGCTGTGGCTCTCTCCAGCAGCTCTGCAGCGGTGCTCAAACAGATTCTGAGCCTGGCGGTGTTGAGCAGGAACTCTGCCGGGTCTTCCTGTCTGTCTGGAGTCTGTTTCCTGGCGATCCTGCTCAGGAAGCTGATATCGCTTTGTGTTTGCTGTTCTACGCTCTTCTCCACGTCTCTCGCTTTGAAGCACAACAGAGAATCCTGAGTGGCAAACAGACAGTTTAGGCTGAAAATTAGTGCAAAATGTGAATTTTGATTTCTGGGAAATGAAGGATTATGTACAAAAACTCAAAGTTGAATTCTCTCATCATGTGAAACAATTCACTTCTGTTAAATTACATGAACTTAATATACAAATATAAACAACCCAGGTGAAAATTGTAATGCAAAGAGCACTAAAGGGGAAGGAGAGTCTGTCTGTTTTCACCTGGAAGCAGTTGACGAACAGCAGGTAGAGTTCAGTGCGGTCTTCTGTATCTAGAAGATTTTCCTCCAGGTTCTTCAGGTAGGTGTGAATGTGAGACTTCACCTGGGCAAAGCTAACACATATACTCCAATGATCTCCACATACAGGATGTTCAATGAAATCCTTCTTTGAGCCTTGGTTTTTCTTTCACACTCTAGTTTTCATGCCATGTTTCTACAGCGTCAGTTCTAATTTACCCTGACCTCACCTGTACTGCAGCAGCAGCTTCAGCAGCACAGATCGGACCACCGGACTGTTATCCACACACTCCAGGAAGGGAGTGAGCTCTCTGGTCTTGTACACGTCTCCTGCAGCACACAGAGCCACAACAGAGAATGCCTCACTGCCACAGCATCATCGGTTATCTGATTAATATCACTGAGTAATTTGCTCACTGACCGGTAGCGAACACAAGTAAAGAGAAGAGCAGCTCCACAACCCCTTCTTCTGGGTTCTGACCCTCCGACAGGCAGAACCTGGACACCACCTCCAGGAAGAAGGCGTTACAGCAGCGTCTGATGGCCGCCTGCTGTTCTAGTGATTTCCTGAGCCACACAAATTCATACAGTTAGCCATTAATCAGAAGAAAGCTTTCAGACTTTAATAACACTGCAGGACAGCATCACTGAATTAAGACTGACTATGAGAGTGAACATGAAATTATGGCATCCAGGGTCAAACTACATAGCTCAAAGAACAGATGTTTAACCGAAGGATTATTTGTTTGTATACCTGGAGTATGTGGTTGTTGTTTAGTTTTCATCTTCGGACATTTGTGGCTGGATTCTGATTGGCTGTGGCCCAGGTGGGGCAAGCACAGCGGAGACAGGTGCTCCCAGTTAGAGAGTTATAAATGTAAAACCTCACTATGACCACCTTAAAATACCCCTCAGTGGTATTTTAAGGTGGACCATTAAACTATTATTGCACAGACTGATCAGTACATGACCCACTGTCGATTCTACATTATTTTTCCCCACTCACTTGATGGTGGGAGAAACAGTGGGGTTGAAGTTGGATGGCAGTTCCTTCTTGCATTTAGGGCACCGACTGTGGGCCTGAATGCAGCGCTGGAGACACGGCAGACAGATAACGTGCTGACACGGCAGGACGGACGGCTCTTTGAACTCAGAGAGGCAAACCGGGCAAGAAATGCCAAACCTGCACAGAAACATGATCAGGTAAGATATTTATTATTTAATTTAAGATTCACACCATCAATGCAACAGAAATACTGCTGTGAGATTAGGCCTAAAATCAAGTCTTGAACTGAAGTCTGGAGCCTGACCTCAGGTCCCTGCTGATGCACTCCTCGTGGAAGGAATTGAGAATGCGGATCAGCTGCTGCAGCGTGTCCACGCTTTTTACATCAGGAGACTCTTGCATCAGCTGTTAGAGGATCAGAAGTGGAAACATGTTTTTTTGAGTCATCAACAATTATTTCTTTGTTTCTTCCTATCCAGCACCCTCCTCTCTCACATCAACCCTCTGCATGTCCTCCTTCACCACATACATACATCTTCGTCTTCTTTGCTTCCCAGCTGGCAGCTCCATCTTCAACAATCTTTGTCAAATATATCCACTATCCCTCCTCTGCACATGTCCACAACACCTCAGCCTTGCCTCTCTACCTTTGTCGACCCTCTGATGTACTCATGTCTAAGCTCAGCAACATCTGCCATATGTATGTATTAAATAATTAGTTGCAGTTTTGTCAGAGCGAGACATTTTTCCTGCATCAGGTGTTAAATTCCAGGTTACGTTCAACCTCTGCATTTCTCTGATCTTTTACTTTCTGTTACAGCTTTTAAACTGTTTAAAAGAAACTATTAAATCAAAAAAGCCATTAAGTTTCATGATCTGTTCCTTCTAACAGCAAATGTCAAAACGAGAGAAGTGTTCATGCTGTTATCTGCTCAATAAATCTGTGAAATCCAGAGACACACAGAAGACGCAGAAACCATTTTTACATACGTTCAGGTGAAGGTTGCAGTGTTTGAGAGCCAGATCTTTCAATCTCGAGTCGTCCTGTTTAACTTTATAGGTGACATGCTGGATGAAAGATGCAACGACCAGCATGCCATGCCACAGTGACCTGAAATGGGAGATGAGAATAAAAATGGACCCAAGAAACACTGAAATGTTTTTCTTTTCCTTCTCTAGATCTTGTCACCTTGACTCACCTGATAGAGTCCAGGTGTTGTAGACTGGCAGGGCCACACAGGGCGCTGTATTTCTGACCGAATGCTCTATCCAAACACGGCTGCAGCAACTCCACCCTGCGCATAAAGGACTCACACTCGTCCAGGGAAGTCACGGTCAGAAGTTTGGTCTCCTCGACACAGATACCCAGAGCTAAAATGTCCTCCACCTGCCAGAAATAAAATACTTAAGAACACAGAACAGATAAGTGTGACGAGAATGTTTAAAATGTAGCCAAAAAGATGATCCTCACCATTTCCTCCGGCTCCCAGTTTGGCCCCTGCTGAGCGACATGATTGGCTAGCTGGGGCTGCAGCAGAAATATGTGGCAGAGGGTGTCCAGTCTGGGTGCAAAATGCTTTGAAGCTGCCATTATCCAAGCAGGAGAGACGTCAGCTTTGGTGCCTGTGGACGTCTGAAGCTCACACACGCAGCCCAGCATGGCCTTGGTGAACACCTGCATGTGACACGTATAATTAGCGCCACTGTAAAAGCATCAGAGCAGGCTCATTTCTCATTGCTGCTGAAACAAAACAAAAGCTGTTGCAGGCCCTCTTTCTCGTCCTCAAAATTAATTTAAAGTTCATGGTTGTTTTCATGACTTTTTTAAACTAGGATCTTCACATTCACCACCTTACATACAGTATATTGCTTGTTTAATGGCAAGAAGCTCTTATTGTGATAAAAAGATGATTGGCAAAAATGAGTTTTGATTTTGCAAAAACTTAAATAACTCCAAGACTATTTCACCCAAAACATGTTTTACTGAAATATGACTGATAATATTTGTACCTTAAGCTCCTCCTTTGACTTGATCTTCAAAGAAAGCAGCAGGAAGTCATGCAGATAGCGGCGGGCGTAATCCAAACGGTCCCCATCTGAGAGTTTCTGGAGGTGACTGCCGAGCCTGCTGTTGTTGAAGGTGCTCACAAACTGGAGAATCCTCTCTGCACCACCCTCTTTTGTTACTGAAGAGCGACAGACAGACAGACAGACAGATGTCCATTTCAACGCGCTCTACATCGACCTCATTTGTTTGATTTGTTTTTGAGTTTGTCATTAACCTGGCATAAATTCAGATTCTTCCCACAGAGTCTCGAGGTGCATGCTGACCAGCCAGCTGAACGGGGCCGAGCAGGGCTGCTCTTCACCATCCAGCATGAAGTGGTGCTGCACAAGCACCTCCTGATCTGACTCACTGGAAAATATTATAATTAGAGACAAAAATTGCTTTATGTTCACAAAATGCAGTTTTTATTACAGAGATGAACCAAACAGATGAACCACTCTCAGGTGACATGATTAAACGTGAATATCTCTGTGATATATTAGACAATAAGAAAATAGTTGGTTTTAATAAAATGAATGTGTTAGATGTAAGAGGAAGAGGAAGTTAGACCGGCTCCCGATTTCTCAGAAAGTGCAAAGCTTTCACAGCGGAGCATGTGGTGTAACTCCAAAACACAGCTTACATTACGTGCTGGCTTTGGAATCACACAAAAGACGAACAGCAACTGTTAGAGAGGTGGTGATAATGTTCACACACAGAAGAGGTAATGCAAAGTACCTTTGTTTTTGGGGAGGTGTTAGTTGCAAAACCTGCGAGTCTCCCAGGATGTCCAACCACAGCTGTATCAGGCCCGGACCGGTCCTGTCATCAGAGAGCAGATCCAGATTCGCATACCGGTCCATAACCTCCAACATGCTGGCCAGGATCGGTGTCACGGTGGACTGAAGACAGCGCCACAGGGTGTGTCTTAAATCCAAAGATATGACAAGTTTATTTTATATGTATTCCTGAAAATGTCTCAGAGAACTGCACTGACAATAGAAATGAGCACAAAATAACGTAAAATGTGTTGTTTTGTCATTTTTACTTGAACATTTTCTGAAACAGTTATTTATCAAAACAAGTATTTTTTTTGTTTATACATAAAACAGAAAATCACAGCATATGAGAGCCTAATTTGTACAAGTGCATGAACAAGTAATAAAAATGTCCAATACTATCTGGAGCACCTCTCACCTCCAAAAACTGATCAATTTACTGCAATTATGGATTCATACTGCATAGACAGGGATAAAGTCAAATACTTTGACTGAGTTAATGATGCCTCACAGGATCTTGTGAGGTTTGTTGTCACATATGCAGGAGACTTTTACCTGAGAGTCCCTCCCTCTTGCAGAGCGTGGCGTTTCTTGGCCTCTGAGCACACCCACTCTTTAGGAGCGCCCATCGTTTCTTCTCTTTGTGCCAACGCCTCAACCAGTCTGCTCAACAACAATCTCTGAAAGTGAGCTTTAAACAGAGAGCAGTTTGATTAGAAAGAAATGAAGAATCTAAGATTAGTCGAGTGATACAAGTCATCAAACCATTTCAAAATTCTGCATATTTAGAGCATCTTTTGTTGTCAGGCATTGAAAGCGTACTTCAGCAATATATAAATAGAGATCAGCATTGGATATTTACCTCCTGTGTGGTTTTCACCAGTTCCTAGAAGGTTCAGAAGGACGTGCATCCTCTCCATACTTCTTGGAGCCACGCTGTCGGGGTCCCTCAGCAAACCCACTGCTTTCTGGATGCAAGACCTCACTAAAGACAATCTGTCAAGCTGAGCTCTGTCGCTCTGTAAGCAAAGAGAATTATATTATTTTTATTTTTTCAAGTATAAACATTTAAACATAATGAAACATGCTTTCATTATCATCTCATTTCACATTAACTCACATGTCTGTCTTCTTTAGAGGCCTCTCCTCCCCTCAAGGTTTCTATATCATCGTGGTTTGCTGATGAAGATTAAAAATACTGTTTATGTAACAAGAAAATGAGGCTTAAATTGCCTTTTGAAGACAAAACTAACCAAAACTATATATTTATTAAAAATCTAGTTAAGAGCTTAATTTTACTTTTTAGATTAAATAAATAAATAACCGTATATTAAAACCAAACACCTGTGACGGCACTCGGGCTTATTAAAGCTGGCCGGTGAGATGTTAGTAACTATAAGTAATTCACCCACTTTCTCCTGTTGCATTTAACATCAAACATCAAACGTCTCAGTAACAGTTTGATAAATCACAGAAAAATTGCAGAAACTTAAATGAATGAAACTGTAAAAAATAAAAGGTTCTGTTGTTAAGAGAGCTAGCCTAGCTAGCTAATCAGGTTAAATGAGCAAGAAATATAAACAATAGCATCTTTCATCCTTTGTTATTCTGTGGGTACTTTGGGTTAAAACAGTGTTGTATGTAATGATGATTAATAAGCTCCAGGTAGTGTGAAAACAGGTTTTTATTTCCTTGACGTACTCTCTGTCATTACAGAGTAGTATAATACTTCCTGCACAGTGTTTACCTGTGAGGGCAGGTTTGAGCAGGCTGCTAATCAGAGTTCCACAGAAAGCCGACAGGTTCAGGCTCATGTCCTCCGAATCTCTCAGGTCGTCAATATGCACCGAGTGCCAAACTCCTTTGATAGAAAAGATAAAACATTATGTTATTATTGTAATACATCAAGCATAATGCTGCAATCATGAAAATAACTGTGGTGGAACAATAACTGTTGTCCCACTTGGTCCTCACCTCCTTGGAAACCAATGTACTGGGAATGACTTGGGATCCTTGAAACCTTCACAATGAAAATCACCCAACAAGTGTGATCCTCCAGTGACATCAGATAATTCATGGTGCAGTATCTGTTGGCAGACAAATACAACGCAAATGCCTTCAATGTCCCGTTTCTCACCGACCCTGCTTTAAATCAGATCTGTTCACGAGTTTGAGGTTAAGACCTACTTTGCTGATGCAATGAGCTCGCTGCTGCAGCGGGATTCCTCGAGGTCCATTTGGATTAGCAGAATGTGAAGAGAGTGGCCAGCGTTTTGAAGGAAACCCCTAATACAGACAGATGAGCAGGAGCAAGATTAATCCGTATCAGCGTCTCTGATACTGCTGCAAAGAAAATGCTACTCTGAACTAAACCGGTAAGCACAGCCAAACTTGCTCATTTCTGCATCACTGTCTGTGTTTAGACACTGCAACATTGAAACTCTGCCATCATCAACTAAAACTTGAAATTACACTGGGGTTTTTTTTTTCAATTACAATAATAACTTGGGTTTCACTTTAGCTCTGTGAGAGATTGGCAACCTGTCCAGGTTCAGCACCCCGCCTCTCGCCCTATGGCAGCCTGGATTTAATCAATATCTGACATTTTTAATGTTTTACACATGTAGACTTTACTTTGGCAGGCTGATCAGATATTTTAACAACAACTGCACATCCATTTACAATAACATCTGTGATTGCTGCACAATCCTCCTCGATCTTAAAAAAAGAAAAAACGAGGAGCATTGCTAGTAGAGCTCATGGAGGGGAATAACAGTAAGAAGAAAACTCGAAAGGTTTCGACTAAAATCTTTCGACCAGCCCATCAGCTCGCATTAGATCTCCAGAGAAGAACAATGATGTCAACAAGCACCACAACGGTTATCTGGGCAGCAAGTCAGACAGTAGAAAGATATAGAATTTACAAGGGATAAGCTGGTTAGCAGCGACTTCCTGTGAGTGTCCAATTTCTCTACCAGCTGGCTCGCTGGCCAGGCACTGTTTGTGGTGGTTGTTTATATCATTTATGTGTTTCCCCAGAGAGGATATCCCAGAAACAAACTCCTGGACTGTAGTCCTTGTTTTGGACTCGAGACAAGCTGAAGGACAGTTCCAATCAGACCCTGCGGCAGGTGGAGAATTGGTGCACGTGTTACTATTCCAATACTGCAGAGTAGCACAAGGAATACCAACTGTGGTCCAAAATGATTGAAGATCAGTGGCAGGTCGAGACTCATGGGAGAGCAGCTTTATTTTGCACAAAGATCTCATTGAAAAATAACTCGTTAAAACGCTGTAAATCCTGCTTTATTTGAAAAATCGTTACCGTATTTTATTGCAGAAAGAGACTTCAGTGTCGAACTGGTGGAGCGACAGTAGTAGGATCCTGTCTGTGTGCAGTCCTAGAGCGTGGGCTACAACCTTGACATCTGATTTGGTTAACAAGCTGGAGAATGTAGTAACCTATGCAGAACCACAAAGCACACAGTGCAGTAAACAGACTGTAAGGAATATGAAGAACAAACTAGAGGTTTGTTTTGCGCCTTACCTCCAGAAACTTGCTGGACTCCTGATACACCTTCAAGCAATCTTCCAGAAAATCCCGAAGTGAGTGGTGATGCTGTTGCTGGAAGTACAATCTCTGGAGTTTGTCTATTTCTTGCTTTGCTAAATCTGAATACTTGAGCCTCACCACGGCATCAGGAGTGGCACAGTTTAACAAGAGACCTTTGGCTAAATCCAAGACTTCGTCCTCCTCACTTTGTCTTGCAGACTCAAAATCACTTTCTGCGTCCATCATCGCTTCACTTTCTGGCATCACTTTGTTTTCATTACATACCTCAATGGAGTCATCATCATTCTTTTCACATGTCTCAGTTTCTTGATCTGTTTCCATTGCATCACCCACCTGATCATCTTCCAGCTGAATTACATCTTTCTGTGTGCTTGTCTCAAGTGTTTTGTTTTGGTCTCCCTGTTGCTGCGGTCCTTCTTGAGTGCCTTGTGCTTCTTGAGTGTCTTCCACTCTTAGTGCTCTCCTTTCCAGGGCTTGCAACAGAGCACTGGCACAGGCATCACCATGGAAGCCAATAAAAATGTCAGATTGTTTGAAATCTTCTGACGCCTCGCCGGAGAACTCCTTCACCCACTCTCTCAGTTTGTCAAGAACTGTGTGCTGCCACGGCTCCAGATCGGTGCTCCTATCCACTCTGTGTTTTTCCAGCCTGTTGATAAGGGGCACTGGAAAGTGCTCATACACCTTCTTCTGGTCCTCCACTACCACCAGTCTGAAGTTTGTATGAACACGACATTTGACCCTATGGGAGCCAAGACCCAGATCAACGTACTGCTGCTTACTGAGGTAAACATAGTACTGGTTCAAGGCATCGTAGAGGCTTTCATAGAGATTCTGCATGTTGAGGAGGATGACAGTACGTCCAGTCTCCATGCATGTTTTCACTCGGTTCACATTACGGCAGATTTGGGCATATTCCTGGTCCTTTGGGAATCCTGAACCAAAAATGATTTCTGGCTGTGGATAGTCTCCTTTGGCAAACACTTGTTGCTGAAGGATATGGAGAGCTGCATTGTTAGTGGTCAGTAAAAGGAGGTACCGGCTCTCCTCAGTGGTGCCATGATCAAGATTCTTTTTTACCATTTGCAGGGTGCTTGGTCTTGGAATTTCTTTAAGGTCTTGGAGAATCTCTTGGAAAAATATGACAGGGTCAAAACCTTCTGGCTGCCCACTGAAGTTACGTAAGATGGCCTCTACCATCTGCTCACCATCCGGCTCATGCTGTGTAGTTTTGACTGCAGCAAAGAGCATTTTGACAAGGCTGTAATAATCCCTCAGGCCAAAGAACTGATTCTTGGAGGTCTCCTTACAGATGCTCAGAAAGGCCTTTGCCAAAGCTGGGAAGAGGTGTTTGATTTTCAGGAGAATTGGGTTGGAGGATGAACAAATGCCTTTGGCAGTTTCAACAAGTTCATCCTCACTTGGATCCCATCTGGACACAAATATCCCTCTGTTCATCTTGGCTGGATCCAGAGCCCAGTTGGAGATGCCAACAAAGCCGACCTTCATGTGTGGATCTGGCTTGTCATTGTCGATGCAACCATCCTCCAAGAGAGGATGAAGGGTTTTCAGTGGCATCTGAGGAGAATCTTCTGCTAGTCCTATCTCATCAAGCACTACCACTGACACATACTCGTCCATGTTTTTATCCTTCTGGAAGCGAGCACAGTTCCTGAATGTTCCTATGATGCCCTCTGGACTTGAGTGAGGGCTGCACTGGAAGGAGACCATATGAACTTGCTTGAGATTCTTGAATAGCTTGCAGTGGGAATTCTGTCCCTGCATGGCATCAGCAACCACAGTTTTTGCAAGTGACTTGGAGCTGCCTGGCTTGCCAACCAGAAAGAGTGGGATCCTGAGCTCAATACAAACCACCATGAGAAACACATTCTCTTTAAGTGCAACATTTTTGGCTATAGTCTCCCTGGTTTGTATGTTCTGAAGGAAGAAGTCTTGACAGGAAGAAATCTCTGTCTGCAGTGCATCTGAAGAGCGGTAACAATCCGGGAAGTACCTGCAAATGTTATCCAGGTACTCCTCTTTGTTCACCAGAGATGGGTAGTAGCAGACTCCAACTGCAAGAATCAGGCACTTTAGTGTTTTATCATCCTTACTGAGACGGGTGCAGTTGCTGAAAAGGACATTGCTGTGCTGGTAAAACCAAATTAGCACTTTCATGGACCTCTCCACATCTCTGAGACTCACAAAGCTGCACTCGTTTTTACGACTTCTCATGTATTTCTGGGAGGCTGCTAACACATTTGAAATGATGCTCTTGCATGATAGTGGCAAATGATGGTCAGCAACTTTCTTCTGGACAATCTGTTGGATATAAGAAAGCTCAGTTGAATCACTCAGCTGACCAAAATCCCACACCAAAGAAGCCATGCTAGGAGGCAGAGGGTGAACTCTGTAGACCAGCTGCCTTAGAGGGACTTTGCCAAGGCGGTCTTCTGTTTCATCAGCCTTCACTCGGTATCCCAATCCAGCACGTTCCAAGCGTTCCACCATTTCAGGTGAGTGCTTCCTGTAAGGATTGCAGGCAGCTATTACTTTTAAACCGCTGTCAGCCTTCAAAGGTTGTCCTCTCACTGTTCGGTCACACAGGATTTCCTTGATGGCAAAAATGGCCTCTGTGGTGTTGGCTTCATCAAAGAATAAAATGGTGTCTAGATTGTGCTTCACACGGTTCTGGTGAGCAAGTGCCTCAGCCTCCTTCACCTTCCTGTAGATCATTTCTGCAGTGGTTCCACCATGCACCTTAACAAGTACCATGTTCTCGACTGATCTTCCCTCCCTTTGTAAAGTACAAAGGAAACGAACCAATCTGGTTTTTCCACAGCCAGTCTCACCCATGATGACAACAGGAATTTCACATCGGAATCTCATGTGTATGGCCAACATCTTCATCACATTGTCAGCAGTGAGCTCATAGGTAGGGTCTGGATCAAATCGCTTGTCTGCAATTCCTTTCTTTGCTCCAACAACGCAAGAAATCCTTTTGATTTTGTCTGCCCGGGGTAACTGATCAAAGTCCTCAGTGAGAGATATCCTCTGCTGCTGCAAACCTTGAAAAAGCTCTTGTGACATCACATCGTGTATCAGGACTGCATTGCTGCGAGGATCAACTGCATTGAGTGTGTTTTGCCAATAACTTTGTACATTAAAGCCGAGGAAAGACATTGACATGTGGTCCGCATTGAAGAAAATGTATGGATGAGACTCATTTTCCCAGCGCTTACGAATTGTCAGACGGGCCAGAAGTTCCTCTTCCTGACTGTTCTCCATGAGTGGCATGGGACTCTCATCGGACATGTCCAGAGATGGCGAGGCAAAATCTCTTGCCATTAGAATCATGAACTTTACGATGAACCCTTTGAAACCAGGAAGCTGGTCAGCAAGGAATTCTCGATCGCAGAAAATTGAGTTCTCACAGTCTTTCAGTTGCACATTGAGGAACCAGGAGAAGTTCTTCAGCTCACCCCAGGATGGATCTTGCATTCCACAGTAGGACAGGAAGAGATTGAGACAGTCACTGGGATCCCCCATTCTGGAACCCTCCTGGTAGTTAAAATGATCCAGATCCTGTTTCTCCTTGTAACGCCTTAAGTACTGATAGGGTCTTTGAATTCCCTCACTGCAAAACTCCTGACCATCCATCAGTGGATCAAAGGTCTTATTGGCCAATAACTGCATCACTTCTCTTGGAGGCTTACAACGAATGGTGGGCAAAACATCAAGAAGTCCAAGCTTCGTCTGCATGAAAAAATCAAACATTAAAGAAAAAATTAAATCAACAGGAGATTCCCAAAATGTTCTCAAATCGGCAAATGATTTATTTGAACCTTTTAAAAGTTTACAGATATAATAAGCTTGCAGATTTAGGGCACTGAATTAAAATATACTACACTCAAAGACAATGTTGGAGTTGTTACTCAAAAAAATGTATTGCACATTACTTGTTACTTTTATTTAAAGTAATGCAATATAGTACTTAATTACTTGGTAGGGAAAGTAATTTGTTACATTACCACATTACTGTTGCAACTCCTCCGGTTGCAAAGCATCCAGCTATATAAAAGTCTAAACAACCGTCAAAATCAGAGTCCTGTGGTAAGATTCACCACTCACTTGTGACAACAAAAAGACTCATCATGAGGTTTCACAACTTCACTAACCAACAGGCAATATCAATCTTTTACACATGATGGTTTTGTATGAGTTCTTTACCATCTAAAATATTTTAGCATTCAAAGTTAAATCCACTTATAAAAAAAATCTAGTTAAAAAGATGAGTTTTTCTTAAAGACATGAAATGTGACGTGTGACGAGTTCTGAAGTTCTATTCAATGAGGGTCTAAAAAGCTCATTACCTCTTGTTGATGATTTGGGGGGAATGCATATGTTTTCAGGACCTCAACTGTGATTAAGTGAGCCACATTTCTTCTCCACAGCATGCCATGGCTGTCGTTCAAACAACCCAGAACTAACAGGTGGAACAAGAGCTCCTCCAAACCTGAACGAACCTGAGAGGTGTCCAAAGTGAAAAAACAAGACAGACTGTCAAACTCAAGCACAAGCAACAGCAGACCAAACGGCCTGCAGCTGTAAATGCTTGCATACTTACTCCAGCAGTGTCAATGTGCAGAATGACAGGATCCTGCTCTCTCAAAGGTTCCAGTTTCTCTGACAGACTCCTAATCAGTGAGTCTATGTCAACGCATGGCTCAATCAGCTTGAGGCTGATATGTTTTGCTCTGGGAGATATCTGCTGGAACTTCTCAAACAAACGATCAATGTAAAGTGATTTCCCTAAGAAAAGAAAAGATGCCAACATTTAAATATTGTAACTGAACTGCATTTTTAATAATTTTAGTGCAAGGAGGGGTTGTCCTTACCGACTGCAGGGCGCTCAGATGACACGATCCAGACTGAGAGCTTGTCTGGAGAAACCCGTGTGACGGGGTTTTGCTGAAGCATGTTTTCTGTGAAGTGGTGATGTAGATATTTCCTGGCAGTGTCGGCTGTTATACCCACACCAGCCTGCACTTTATCATTGCTGAAGAAAGAGGGCACGTATCTGTGCTGGTGCACAACCGGACTCACTATGACCAGACGATAATGCGGGCCGGCACTTCTCTCAAGACTGTCGAAGATCTCCCCTAAAGCTACACTGACATCATATCCCAGCAGCCCTGGATTCACCAGAGAGTATATCTTCTGGCAGTTTTGTCTGGAGCCTTGACTCAGAGCACGGCGCAGAAAGATCTCCACCTCCTCTTCTGTGGTTTCCTCTCTGCAGACTAGAACCTCATCAACAGACGGCAGAGGCTGCTCTGGACTCTCCATGTAAAAAGAGAGGGTGGTGGTAAAAACCTCTCCAATGGGGCACAGAACGAGATTGGGCTTTCCTTCCTGGAGAACTGACAGAAGGTTTCTGATCGTGTGCTGCTGGTTCATCTCAGAGAGGCATGAGAGGAAGTTGGCTAGTGTCAAGATATCCAGCGACTCACTCAGGTAAAGACTCATGTCTTTTTTGAATTGCTGCCAGAGATTCTCAAGACTGTCCTCTTCATCTTCTTCATCATCCGAAGAAAACTCCATCAAGTCGGAAGCCTCTTTCATGTCCACTTCAGCCTGTTGTGCTGGCATCACATCTTCTGAAGGTTCGTAATACATGTCGTCGTCATCAGATGAAACATCTTCTAACTCATCAGCGTTCGAGCTCATTCTTGCTGCATTACTGTAGGCGTGTCTGACATCATTTGGCGTGCACTCGGGTTTTATGGGAAACAGTAAGTGCCATAACTGCTGAGGAACAGACGCCTGGCGTTGACACACTTTGTGTATCCAGTGGCACAAATAAACCATCTGCTCCGAGGTGTAGTGGTTCAGCAAGCCAAAGCGGGAGCGCATGCTGCTGATGAAGGAACGCCATTTCTTCTGGCATGTATCCATGGACTGCGCAAGGCTTTGCAGCTGCGCTGTCACCTCACCGTAGTATGTCATCCGTTTATCTTTCAGGGACAAGAAGGTGACTCTGATGCATGGCTGCTGTTGTTGGCAGCACTCGACCTCAGCGTGCCAGTCTCTGAAGAGCATGTTCCCAGATGTTTGCATCTGAAGAAGGATGGTGCCCAGTCTCTGAACTCCCTCAAAAACCTACGAGGACATGGCAGCAGGAGTTTTGCAGTTAATACTATCCTAAACCACAGACACCGGGTCTACAGCTAAAATGTTTAACTCTCTTTAGCTTAGGTTCTAGTGTCAGTGGACAGAACTGCATTTATTGCACAAAAAACTAGTGATGGTGTCAGATATGATGACTTATCGTCATGCTAACCAAGAGTACATTAAAAGGGTCTGCTTTTTTTCTTGAATACTTTTGAGATCTCCTGCATCCTATTATCTCAGCTGTAAAAGTGGTGGAGTCAAAGCTTTAATTCGAGGACACAACAGGTACACAAGTCTGACAAATAAGATGAAACACAATAAAGAAGCTGAGAACCTTCCACTGAGTTTCCTTTGCTAAGAAGAGTCATAATTTAACCGTTTAAAAGCCGCTGACCTCTGTGAACCTGTTGACTTGCTCTCTGCCGTGCTCCCCTTTGGATGACATGAGCATGAGTTTGTTTTGTAGCTCGAGCAGATCTTCAAGCTTGTAGCTCTTCTCCTCTCTGCTGCTTCTCACTGTGACCTTCACCATGTTTTGAAGACATCTCTGCAAAGGAATCGGAAAAAACTGACTAATAAGAATTTGAAAATCACTTCAGTTTGTAAGCCCCATATTCTGTTTGTCAAAGGAACACTGTGCACTCACCCTCTGTGTGTTTTTATCAGACCAGTTTATGTGATAAACTCCATTAGCATTAATAGAGGAAGCCAAGGAGAGGGAGGACTGCTCGACAGAGCCGTGAGTCTCCTTCAGTGCTTTTAGCCAGCTCAGTAAGCGGGTAGACTCGCTCTGAAAACCAAACCAAACACTCTTATAGCTGCTTTGCAACATCAGCCAGGATGTAGGCGTAAAAATAAGAGAGATGATGTAAATACCAGTTTTTACCAGTTTGTCAGGGAGCTTCTCATCTCTACTTTGGGTGTCCCACACCTGCCGAGCACACCTCATGAATTCATTAAAGCCAGCTTGAGGGGAGAGGGAGTAGAGCAGAGGGGCATAGCCCATCACTGCATCATGGAAGCAGGCCACCTGATCGATCTCTGTGTCGTTCTCTCCAGCAGATATGGAAGCCAGATCCACGTAAACCTTCACATCGCTCATGTCTGTTGACGGGAGAACAAAGTGAGGATGGAGGCATCTTCTGCAAGGCCACAAGATTATTTATAACCAAAAAAGGGACGCTTTGTGTTTTTCATGAGATCACCTTACTTTTAAGGTTCTCTTTGACCCAGGTGACAAGAGTTTGGCTCGCTAGAAACTCTTCCAGACAGGCAGTGTGCTGCTTGGTGACCTTGGAGAGTTGCTGTCTGGCACGAAACAGGTCGTCACTCAGAGAGCTCAGAGCCCTGCGCTTAAAGCTGTCCTCTTCCTGTGGAAGGTACGAATATCGTCATAGAATGAAACATTATTTAGTTAATATCAATATAAATGTTTGGGCTTCTGTGTAACTTATGTTTTATCCAACAAATATCACTTGTTTTAGTATTTATTTTTACAGTAGGAGTCAAGATAGCTGAAGACACCAAAACTATGAGGAGAGCTTTGCACACATTTAGCACGTGAAGTTGCTCCTTGATGGTTTTAAGAACTTCAGTTCAGTTGTGCAGAAGATAAATAAAGAAGCGTGACTCAGCTACTGTAAACATGCACATTGTGGCAAGATCTGCTCAGTGAGCTTAAATACACTAATTACATTAATACATGAAGGTCAGTAGGTCCAGAAATGTTCTCTCTGCTTTTCAAAGATCAAGCAGCAAATAGATATAAGTAAAAGCTCTTGGGAGGAGACTGTATCAGCAGGCCTGTGTGATGAAAGTGCTACGTGAGGCCCCGCCTTCTTGAGACAAAAAAGAAAAAGAAAACTGCCATGACACAGAGAAGGTGAACAAATGGCATCTGTACATGTGCAGGAGGAGCTGTGATGATGTCTGGGGGTTTTGCTACTGCCACTGTTCCTGCAGAGACACACAGTCTCATCTAGTTCAAGCTCAGAGGGAAATACATTTGTTTTTTCAGCAGGAGAATGAGCCAAAAAACACGCCGAGAGTCCCTCCAGGCTGATGCCTGACTGAAACTCCAGGTTACAACATTAGAAACTGTTAAAAACAAATTCTGGAAAATGTAGCGTATATTTTTTTTCCTACACAAATCTATTAAACGTCTTCAGTTTTGGTCACCACGTCAACGAGACTTTGAGAACATCCTTTAAGTAAATAGTAATATTCATAAAGTATTACCAGTTGACTGAGTGCTTCGATCTCAGTGAAGTTTCCAGAAAGCCCCATTTTTCCTGCAATCTTCAGCACGGCGCTGGCTGCAGCCGCCGCCTCGTGGAGTTGTCTATACTTCTGGATCTGATTGAGTCTCATCTTCATCCAGTTGACCTCAGGTTTGGACCCTCCTGCCTCAGAAAACATCTCCAACATCAGATCCAGCTCTGTTTTTATGATTTTCCCATCACCCTGGTCCCCAGACTCAAGCAAAACCTGATCGAGCTGCCTAAAAGTGATATTTGCTTCTGCAATGCTCACGGCGAGGTCAACAAACTCGGTGAGCAGGGGGTTCCAGATGTTGTCGCAGACCTGTGTTAGGTTCACTGAAACAGGAGCTTGGAAGGAATATCTCGCTGCCAAAGATGCAGCTCCTTTGACCCACGAGGACAGAATCAGGTTGCTGTCTCGCAGTTTGTGCATCTCTGTGGCCATTTTTAAGACATTCATACTGGTTTTATACCAGAGGACGCATGGAGAGCCAGCACTCTTTAATTTGCCTTCAGCATCAAAGGGCTGAACAAGCATCAGTTTGTTCAGGCTCACAGCGTGGAGATCTGCATTGTGCTGCTCCTCCAGGGCCAACATCTCAGGAACTATTGACATAAGAACCATGTTAGTGTGAAGAAGCCATTAAACCACCACACAGCAAAAATATTTAAAATGATGAAATGAACGACATTCAACTCACCTGTGATGCTTTCTGTAACCTTTGCTATCATCTTTATGAGAGCTTCAATCTGCTGTTTCCTCTGCACGAACGTGTTCAGATCTTTCTCTCTCTGAGCTAAAACCTCGTCTGCACTGACAGCAACCTTCTCAGATTTAGCGTTTGACTTGTCTGTGGAAAACACGATGCAGCTCATATTAATCAAGACAGTTTGCAAGCATGAGCTAAAGAGGCAAACGGAGAAAATTAGTTAACTTTGCATCCCTCTTGTACTTAAATCTTCTGAATATCTCATTTATATAAAGGACAGGATGTGTGAGATTATTAAAAACAGAATGAAGGAATAGCAGACTCTGATGGTTCTCACATTGCTGGAAAAGCTTTTTAAACTGCTCCCGGTGTTTCAGGCAGGTCTGCAGGTCTCCCAGAGCCACGTCTCCTTGAAGCAGAGACCCCACCAGAGAGTGTACGGCCTCCACACAGCTGTGGACCACCTGCCCTGCGGTGTCGTCCACCTGGATCGCTTTCCAGTCACCTGGACCAAAGCAGCAACACCGCAGCCATCACAAAACCCGAACAGCAGCGAGTAAAAATTTCAAGAAGACGTAAATGAGCAAAGAAATGACGTACCCTTCAACAGGAGATGGCTCACGGCGGACTGAGGGTCGAGCAGCTGAACCACCACGCTGTCTCTGAACCGTGCAGCTGACTCGACCACCACAGCAGACACAACAGCAGCAGGAAGTGCTGATCTGACCTTAGAGGTCAGACTTCGCATCAGGTCTCCCTCCTGCCTTCTCTAAAAACAGAACACATGTTTACTCTCCTACTTCATAATGTATGCTACATACAGTGTTTCACTTATCAATACTGACGTTAATGTGAATGGGAGAATTTTCCAGTGAGTCTTGTTAAAGTCCAAACGCCACACATTTATTCAAAGCTGACATTTTACATTCACATAAAAAGAATTTTACTGGAGAAAAATTACAAATTTTGAGAGAGAAAAGTTTATTATAACCAAAAATGAACCTTTTAGTTAACTTAAACCAAAAATATGTATCTTAAGTTTTAGTCTTTTTTAATAGGGTCATATTTGCAAAGACAGCAATGGCCAGATTTCCTAAATGGGGCAAAATGCAGTGTGTGCACGATCTCCAAATAAAGCTCACAGGCAATGTTATAGGCAATATCAAGTGCAAAAAACATGCTTTTTTCAGCATTAAAAATCGGTGCCGTTAGCAGTAAACTGCATGTCGTAAACAGCAATGTCAGCAAGTCATTTTCACCTTTCTTTTAAATTTCCCTGCCCTATTTTTGGTGTCCTGATAGAGGAACTCTCTGAAATGCATAAACAACAGAGTCAGGTGCAAAAATCTCTGCGTTCTCTCTTACACACACAACCCTGTCACTGAGCTTAAATAGTTTGTACTCAGTAAATCAGGCCCTTAGTCTGAGGAGCCTGTGTTGCAGACATGGACGTCTACACTACTGTGAGAGAAGTTTGGGTGCGTAGTTCCTGCTCCGAACTCCTCAAATCTTTTCCTGACTACTGTTACAATGTATAAATGTTATATCATATTATACATGTATAGTGAAACTAATATGTAATAAACTAACAATACAAATGAACGAGAAACCAGCTAAACCAGTCTGAAAATAAATAAAAATGAATTTAAAATATAAAACTAATAACTGAGAGAAGCTCACAAAAACTCGTTCAGATTAATCAGTTTTGTAGCTCAGAGATCATCATTAAAAACACAAAAACCAAATCTTACATTTGACCTGCTAAAAGCTAACTGACCTAGCGCGGCACCATAGAATAAAAGGTTACGTTTAAAATCATATCTATCAACTGATTGATTTGTTAAACCAGCTCTCTGTTACATTTTTTGTTGTTCTGAGGTTTTTGAGTGTAATGTAGGGAAAAGACAAGTCAAAGCTCGAGACACAGACTGTGGGAGAGAGCGAGGGGTCACTTGGCCGTGAAAGTACGGTTGCTTTTTGATCTGAACTACATTGTGACCCTGGTGACACTTAAAACACTTAAAAGTGCATCTTAATCTCTACGCGTTTGATAAAAGAAAAAAAAGTCTATAACTTTGGAAGTGCTCTTTAAAGGTTTTAAAAGTGAATATTGAAACTGTGCTCTGACTCATTTATTAATTCACAGTGTACCTGGCAGATTGCCTTGATCGCAGAGTGACACAGCTCGTCCAAACAGGCCTGTATGACTTGGTTTTTACTTAATGCAGTCTGGGACGACTCGAGGCAGCAGAGCATGACTTTGTCCTCGTCACTTATCTGTAAATAAAACAGCTCGGGTGAGTTCAGAGGGAAAACATCTGCATGCTGAACCGACACCAGTCTGACAGAATAGAACTCAGGTGTTTCTAAAACGAGACCAGTAATGTTGGTCTGACACCGATCGGTGCACGGG
Organism: Aulonocara sp. 'chitande type north' Nkhata Bay; assembly: GCF_057382095.1. Taxonomy (NCBI): domain Eukaryota; kingdom Metazoa; phylum Chordata; class Actinopteri; order Cichliformes; family Cichlidae; genus Aulonocara; species Aulonocara sp. 'chitande type north' Nkhata Bay. Next base: position 24,552,114 of record NC_141351.1, on the reverse strand, counting down.
TCCTGACCTTGGACACCCTCTTCCTCAGGTCTTTTTCCAGGCTCTGCCTCCAGCAGGATGAAACTTCCTCAGAAGAGCACTCGACCTTCAGCAGCGCGTCCCACATCTGATAACATCACAGGCATTAAACGAGGTGAACTGAGTGGTTAGAGGCAGGGCTGATGGGTAACTCTGATTATCTAATCAGAATAAATTACTAATATCAGCCCAGATTACATTTAAATAAGTGCAAAGAGTTTATAGTTACATTATCGAGGATCCCTTTTTTACATTTCAGTAATGTCTTTAGAATGTGCAATTATTGACCAACAAAAAATACATTTAAAATTCATTATTAGCAACGTAGTTTGATTTTATCAGCTGTGTTTGCTACATGCCTCGATTTCCTTTGGATAGCTGAGTGATTTTGATGATGTCAGGAGCGGGTTTGGAAGCAGTTCGTCTCTCTTCTCTCTGATTCGGTCCTGCGTTGCAAACAAGTCCTTCAGAAGCTGCTGCTTTAAGGTCTCAAACTCATCTTCTTTGGACTAGAAGACACAAAACAAAGATAACAAATTTAAGATAACAGATCACACTGAGGCATTATGGGACATATAACATGTAGGGTTTTACCTCTTTTCTCAGTTTAGCCTCCAAAATCGCTGCCACCTTCAGCACCAGCTGGTAGGACAGGACGATGGCCTGGTACCACGGGACGATTCGCACTAAGCGGCACGTGTTCTTTGCAACATCAATGCTGCTCGCGAACGCATGTTTGATGGTTTCACTTTCAATAATTCTGCAGAGACAAAGTTAAAGTTACAAAAAGCACAACACCAGAATGTATGAAGCACATTTCAGGTGTCATTACCTGTCCTTCTCTCTGTCTACCTTCAGCAGGATGTGGGTAAAGCACTTCTGAGCATGCTGCATGTAGGAAGAACAAAGGTGATCACAGAGGACTGTATTAAAGATGGAACAAGGTCAAATTACAAGTTTATATTAGTTAGTTGGTTTTTCACCTTTAAATTCTCTTCCTCTTTCTTTAAATCTGGTCTTTCACCACATTTTCTCAGTCTGTACAACAGACTCTGGATCAGCTGTTCTGCAGATACTCCTGTCACATCTGAAAACTCAGGAAGGTCCTCAAATGCAACCAGAGATAACCAGCTCACCAGGAGCAGAGGCGTCTCTGTAGCCAGTGATAAGTGCTTCTGGATCAGAGAGAGCATCCTCCTGTGGATGGAAAATGAAATAATTCAGTAAATCTGATCGATACTTCAGGGAAATAAAGAAAGCTACGATGGGTTTGAGACAGACTCACTTTCTTTTGTCCGGAGAGAACTTGACAGTCTCTCTGAATCTACTGAAACTGATGCTTTGTAGTCCAGACCAGTTCTCTTCTTCAACAGTGGGACCCAGTTTCATTGCATCAGCTCCAGGCTGTCTGAGTCTGAAGAGGAGAGGAACGAGCAGGACGACCTCTGCCACCTTGTCCTGGGCACAGCGGTTTATCAGACCCACCACAGTGCTGAGGGGGAAACCGAACCATGTGAGGATACAAGCTCAAATGTCAACACCTCAATCAGCACACCAAGATAATGTTTAAAGATGAAGGTTAACTTAACTTAGAAGTGGAGTTTCATTTAATTTAATTTCGTTTTTAAAGTAATTAAAGCCTTTGAATTGCTATGCTGCTTTTTTATTAGTCCATAAAATGTAGCAAACAGCAACATCTATTTCACATCAATTAGATGGATTTTTCTTAAACAAACAAACAAAACGTTTGTCAGTGAGAAACTGTTGTCTAACCAGGCCAAGAATTACTTTTCTTAAAGATTGTAAAAACCTACTGTTGTGTGTTTGTGAAACAACTCTGCAACCCATCCAGGTTTTTGTTGTCCAGTGCAGACTGTGAGACCAGCAGACACAGCTCAGCCCAGCCTTTAACTCCAAGGTTAATGCTACAACTTTGGGTAACCATGAAAACAGAAAGCCCCAGAACGAGAGGACTAGTGTCCCTGCAGGAGCTCGGGAGCTTCTCCTTCGGCTCTCCTTTTAAGATTTGGAGCAAGTTCTCTGAAATCAACTCTGACACCTGAAAATAAAATCATGTATTAATGGTGGTTTATAGAAGCTACTGTAGATAATTTCTACTTTGATTTTTTTGTCCTTTTGCTGAACACACCTGGACCTGAGGTGGATGTGAATTGTCTGGGTATGCCATCCTAGTGTGAGCAGAACCAAGGCTCTCTTTAAAATACCTCAAACTTTGACACAAGCTCTCAGTGCTCTGTTTATCTGACGGAGTCCATTTCTGGAAGATTCTGTTCAGCAGAGTTGAAGCTGAGGACTGCCAGGCATTTGAAATCTCCACACCCTTTGTGTTCTTCCAGTTAATAATTTTGTGAAAAAGACCTTTTTCATCATAACGGCTAATGAGTCCTTCATAAAGATGCATCTCTGTATAAAACACAGGCAGGTTTGGGATCAGTTTATGTGGAAATCCAGGAAACAGAATTGGACAAATGACATAATAGCAGTCTCAAGCTCAGTGTTTGTCTTACCCTTAATACTTGGGTCTGAAGGAATGTAAATTTGTCTTTCGGCAGTTCCTGAAATCTCTTTGACTCGTTGCTTTACACCATACCAATAAGTCACACAGCTGCCTCTTCGCAAGCTGCTTTCTTCAACAGAGAGGCGTGCTTCCACCAGATAACCTTCCTGCTTTAGTCCACTAAAGATAAAATATTGAAGATTTGAGTGAAAGGGATATTCATGCCAAATTTTTATCTATCTAGATAAAAACACAACATCCTCTGGAGCAAAAAAGAACTTATTCAGGTGGAATGCAGGAAAAAACAATATAATAAAATATATTAACAGCTATATTCAAATGCTTGACAATCTACACAAGCTACTCTCCAAATACACTGCATTGATAAGTATTTGCTCATCTTTCTTCACATATGTACTTGGATTGGCATTCTATTGTTAATCCACAGGATTTAAAAGGATGTCGGCCCACCCTTTGCAGCTGTAACAGCTTGAACTCTTCTGGGAAGGCTTTCCACAAGGTTTAGGAGTGTTTACAGGAATTTTTGACCATTCTTCCAGGAGTGCATTTGTGAAGTCAGACAGTGACGTTGGACAAGAAGGCCTGGCCTAGCAGTCTCTGCCCAAAGGCGTTCTGCTGGATTGCGGACTCTTCCCGGGCCAATCTAATTTTTCCCCACTTCATCAGTGCATGTGATGCTTTGCATTGTGTTTTGTTACGTAAGGCTTGGGTGCAGCTGGTGAAGCTCTCTACACACTGTTCTTGAGCTAATCTAAAGGCCACACATAGTTTGGAGGTCTGTAGCAAATAACTCTGCAGAAAATTGGAGACCTCTGCCCACTATGAACCTCACTATGCATTGACCTCATTCTGTGATTTTACGTGGCCTACTACACAGCTTTCCTCCATTGTCATATCAAAAAAACAGAAAGAGGCTAAAATGCCCCAATGTATATTTTCAAAAAAATTGGTTAATTGGGGGTTTGATCAAACCACAGAAATCCTTCCACACCAAACCAGGAAAGAAATTCTTTATGGACCTATGTTAGTACAGGAACTTTGATGTATAAAGTAAAAAGGCCAAACACAAAATAGAATCACACTATCATCCTAAGCAGCAGGAAAAAACTGTGGAACCATAGGAGCTTTGCTATTAACCTCTTGTGTATGTTACTGTCCTAAAATCTAACATAAAGAACAATAAAAAATACAACATGTAATACATCATAGATACTTACACAAAATGTGTTATTACAAGGGGCGGGAAATACCCTTGTTGATTTTGAAGCTGAAGTCTGTCGAATTCTTGGTTGAATCTAAACGCTTTGTCCAGCACAGCGTAGATGTGAAAGGTGAACATAGGAACTCCGGGTGGAGGTCTCACTGGGCTTCGATCACTGTGAGTGAAAAAGATAAATGTTTAAATATGAGCTTTAGCTCCAGAGTTTAAATAAACAGTTAAAATCAGTCTTACCGTGTGCTTTGGGATGTTTTTTCTGCCGTGTTAGTGGCTGCCACAGTGGACTGTTTGTCACTCCCTCCCACTCCAGCCACAGCTTTGGCATAAGACTTCTGTTTGGCACCTTCTTCAGTTTGAGATGCAACACCTGAGCCTTCTGCAGAGGGATTCTCCTGTTTAGGCTTTGACTCCTTCTCGCTTCGTTGCTCCTTGGCTGGCTCTGATGATTCTCCTTCTGGATTTTGCTCTGATGGAGTCTGAACTGAGCTGTCTCCTTGCAGCTTGGGTCCAGGTGTGTGCTTGTTCTGATCTTCTTGCACCTCAGCAGCTTTCTCTGTGGCGGCTTGAGTCTTTTCACCCTTTCCCTCGTCTTGTTTTGGCACAGGAAAGTCTGTCTGTGTTTCCTGATTCTTCTGAGTAACAACTCGAGTCTGTGTGAATTTATCTGAGCCTTTGAGCTTCCTTATTTGAGTCTGAGCTTGCACCATCTTTTCACCCTTTCCCTCGTCTTGTTTCGGCACAGGAAAGTCTGTCTGTGTTTCCTGATTCTTCTGTGTAGCAACTGGAGTCTGTGTGAATTTATCTGGGCCTTTGAGCTTCCCTGTTTCAGTCTGAGCTTGCACCATCTTAGGATCTTTCTGTGGTTGCTCGCCGCTGTTTTCCCCTTTTTGCAAGTTGTCTTCAGTCTGGGGAAGCTCAGGCTGTGTTTTTAAAGACTCGCTGTCCTGAGTTTGGCTGCTTTCAGTCTCCATAGCCTTATTCTGATCCTTCTGTATGTTTTCACTTTTGACATCTGCCTCTCCTTTAGCATTTTTTCTTCTTTGATTTCTCCTTCTTCTCCTCTCCTTCTCTCGACTGTTCCTGCCGGGCTTTCCAGCTCCATGTTCCTGGAACACACATTAATTTATATATTTCACGACGGCTCAAACACCACTAACAGGCCCCTGAAAGCTGTTTGTTGTGACTGCATGTCTACCGTATTTGTCTTCCGTGGTCTTTTGGTTGCAGAATCCTCAGCTTCCTTGGTTTGCACCTGCTGCCCACTGGCACAGTGGGGGTGTCCTCCCCCCTCCTCCATCTGTAGAGACACCTTTCTCAGGTGAGCCCCTGCTCTGCGGGAACTGTCTTTAAATATAAAAATACAGGCACAGTTACAGCTTTTAATCCCTGTGAGGCTTACTATTCAGGTCAAGGTTGTTGCATTACAGTTAATAAAATTAGTGCAACTGGTCTTCTTTATAAGAGCAGAAATACCTTAAAAATACTGCACACAGCATATCATGGCACACACTCTGCAATGACTTCCTTTATAGTCATAAAAACACCCTATTAGGTTGCCTCATCTTATCAGCAGTACAAATGAATATGATAACAATTAATTTATGATAAAATGAAGTAGAACAGCAAATGACAGCATCATATTTTGACAAAATAGCGTCATAAAGTCTAATACAAGGAGTAAAAACTACCAAAAAGTACCAGAGATGCACAAAAACAGGCTGAGAAGCGACTGTGGCATTAAAGGTAATAAGAATACAATAAAAATAGTCTAGTACGCTTGTTATTACTGGATAAAAGGACAAGAATGACCGTAAGATCTGAAATAACCAAGTGACATTTATTAAATAAAGACAAAAATACATAAAGTTCATGATGTGTTTGCTTACCTGTTTGTATGTTAGCTTCGCAAGTAGTACACTAAAAATCTGCCAGACAAACATTTACTTAACTTCCTGATGGACCCGCCCACACACAGGGACCGTCCCCAAAGGTTCAGACTCACAACCCTACCCGCATCTCCCCAATATTGATCTAACATATACGTTTGTATTTGTAAAATATTACCCGGTTTTATAAAAATCCGTTTAGGTCAGTAGTTGGTTAGATAATGCAGTCTTTACAGATTCCTTCGTCTTGTTTCTGTAGGTAAATTTTTGAGAGTCCCTAAACCGGAAAGCAACCTTTTCAGTTTCGTTTCTGTGTGACTCTCTGCAAAGAAGAAACTTATGCCGCGTTCAGGTGATGATCGGAAGTTTCACTTTCAGTACCAAAACAAAGAAACCCAGCCACTGACATTATTACCGTGAATTACATTTATCTTTATTATGTTTTATTCTATAGTAAAAAAAACCAAAAAACTACTTCGTGACAAAAGCACAAGATTTATTTTGAAGAAAAAGACAAAAATCACATCAAATATGTGTAATATATCCACATTATTCTCACTAAAGGATACTGCTGCTACTACTACTACTACTAATAGTATCTGACGTCACTTTTTAAAAAATGAATGGATGAATGGGTATTAATAACCATGGGTAAGTATTGTTCATAACAACTTTTATTTAATGAACCTGTGAACTTCCTGCATGTGTAGATAACTTGATTAAAATCCTGGTTAAGGGTTAAGTGAAGTAGCACTAAGGCTATTGGGCTCAATTAACTAGAAAAAATGCACAAACATACAAACACAAAAGTGATCCAAACAATAATGCGCACCGATAAAACTAAGTAAAGAAGAATCAAAACTGAAACACCACCGATGCTGACTAATTGAAGATTGTTAGAAATCCTCAATCCTTGTAGCAAATAGGCTTTTATTTTGAAAGAACATAAACAAACCATGTCATTATTATCATCATTATTATTATTATTAATATTATTGACCACAACAAGTTTAAATCCATTTTGTATTCAGTCAAATATGTCGAAATCGAAGTTGATTGAAAACCAAGTTCTCAATCAACTAAATCACTGTTTTGATCTCGGTGATGTTGGGGAGACATCTGCTGGTGAAGAAGAGTATAACAACTCCTCTGGAGGAAATAGTAATTTTCCATTTATTAAAAATTAGTTAGATGCTATAAGAAGCAGCATGTTGTGATTACTATGGACTGAACAAAGCAGAAAGAGTGCCAACACAGTGCACTTTTTTTATGTTCTTACTTTTGTGCTTTGGTGCAACATCTGAGACTTTTTTGTGCAGATTCGTGTGGACTCAGAGTGGGCTTTCTTTGCTGTTATATTAACATGTGTGTTAACTCAAGCGTTAAGGTGTAAATTAAGTTTATGTTACAGTCTCTCCTTCTCAAGTCCAAGTTATAAATGTGATTTGCACCAGAAAACACAGTGAGGTGAAATATAAGACAAACATGTAACGACTCAGCCCGGCATTAACAGTATGATGCTGTATCCTCAGTCCTGTGAGCCGGCAGGTTTCTTGATTCTCCGAATTATGACCCGGCTCCGCCTTCCACTGGGCCGACCTCCAGCACCATCCGCCTCCCCTGGCAGTGACCCTGGGGGTCGGGGTTCACCTCGGAGTGGTGCAGGGCTCCTCCCTAATCTCACATCGTCCACGAAAGCCTCCACTCCATCAAACTTGGTCGTGAGCTCAGCGAGACGCTCCTTCAGGGAGTTGAACTCTTTGTAAAGATCTCCCAGAGCTTCTGACAGAGGCTGGATCCTGAAAGAACACAAAGAAATTAAAGTGTTTTTTTCCTCTCCAACAGTTTCAGTTTTATATTCCTTCTCTGCGCCCTCTTTTTGTCTCTCCTCTTTCACCTCTTGGTTGTGGAAAGCAGTGTCCAAGTACATTAGTCCATGTAAGAAAAATGCCCCGATGAGTTCATGGCCTCAGTCGCTACTTTGAAATCATACTGAATACCAAATGTTAATTTTAAAAAATAATTGTGGTCACATTTAGAAGAAAATAGATACAGATATAGAAAGATATACTTTCTATATCTGTGCAAACCTGCTCAAATTAAAGCTGACCTTTTAATGTTACAGTTATTCTTTACATTTTGACTGACGCGCAAAGCCCGAACACCCAGACTGATGTAACTGTGCCGCAGGAGACTTAGAAAAGGCCCTAAAACAGAAAACCTCACCTGCCATAGTCGGGCAGCACAGTGTTGTGGTCATGCAGCAGCAGATCTTTGACCTGCGTCATGATGGCGTATTTCCAGTTGTCTAAAACCAGCGTGAGGTTGGCACATCCTCTGGTGTTCACTCTCTCTGCTGCAGGTGAGCAAGCCAGGAAAACAAACTTTATTATTTTCTGCTTTTGGAATTATTACATCAGCAACAACTGTACATGACTTCATTCATACAGGTATCATGAATTATTGTAACCTTGTAGAAAAAAGTAAAAGAAGTAAAAAAAAGAGGGAGGGAGAGTGGTGGGGAAGTCAGTGCAGAGCTGCAACTAATAATAGTTTTCATAGACTGTGGATGAGTTTCTCTATAAACTGGCTGGTGTGTAAAACTTGCCATGGGTGTAGATTTTAGTGGAGACGCGGCTCTCCCAGGAATTATAAAACATGTTTGAAAATGAAGGAAGCAGATGAACATCAAGGGAAGGTCTTTTCTCTTCAACAGCACTTCTTTTTTAAAATAACATATAAAGTTTAAGTTCACAGAACCAATGAATCACAATAACAGAGAACGAGCTCCAGCGCTAGGAATTTCTTTTTTCGTAAAACGTCTGAGTCACTGCTTCTTCAGAATAGAAAGGTTTTTGATAACTAATCCTTAACATTAGTTAAGTAGATGAGATTCTTCTTAAAAACACACAGAATCACAAAGATGCTTGAAATCCTGTTGAAAAACACCCGAGCTGCTGAATATAGCTGACAAACTGGAATCGATGATTTACCATTTACAACTTCCAGCAGATTACTTCAAAACAGAAAACAGGAAACCCTCTTGATGTGTAAACCTTCAGCTCTGTTAACATTCACTCAGGATTACCAGGACAAACATTAAATGAAGAAAACTAAGAATAATTATTTGAAAACACTTCTGGTAACATTTATTCTAAGCATTATACATCTAAGAAATGTATTTATTTATTTGAAATTTATTTAGTCAGATTAAAAAAACAAAAACAAACAAAAAAGTAAAATGAGCTAAAGCTCTGCTGAAAGAAAATATAAATATAACCAGCAGTAGAGTTTTCCTCTCAAAAAGCTCCCTGTAACGCCGAGCTGATAACACTGAGCTGTTAAACTTGCCTTCATTCCTGTAATCCCACTCCGGTCTCCAGCTTGTTTTCTGTCTCTGAGCGATGCACAGAGCTGCAGACAACACGATCAGAACTCCAGCGATTCTCATCCTGATGAAAAAAAGCCCAACAACACACAAATGAACCCCTGAGAGCTCTCAGTCACCGAGTGTGAGGCCATGAAGGAAAACAGCAGTCGAAGTAGTTAACGTGTAGGAAACCCACCTGTTCTGGCAGTCAGAGGTAAAACAAAGAGATCTGGATAAAACTGATGCTTTTTAATCTGAAGCAGAGGGAGGATCTTCAGTCCTCACTCCCATCAGCCGGAGCATCATATATCAGGATTTCACAGTGGAGGGAAACCTGCTTTCTATCTCTGTTAACTCTTACGTTTGAGGGGTCAAAATAACAGAAGAGGGTTGCATAACCTCAAGCTTAGAAACAATATTTAATGAGGCAGAAAATGTTGAGAGGAGGGAAACAAAACAGCATATGTAAAAATGTAAAAGCTGGAATATGATCTCAGTCCTTTGAGAGCTTCAGCGGAGCTCTTTGATGTTTTAAGGTCAACCTAAAAATTCCTGCTCTTCATCTGCTGTCCATGTGAGCTCACAGGAGACCAGCCAGACCCGGACCGCCTCCACAGGGTCTAATCATGGCAATTAAACACAGTCAGCATTTTATCTGCATGTAAACATACCACTTCATATCATGGGAATTCACTGAGATGCCTTCATGGTGACATAAATATGTTTTAATGTGTGGAAATAATAAACCAGTTGATACCTAGTTATAAAATAACGTCTACAAAACAAATGTAAGACTAAATTATAAAGGCTGTTGTCCACAGGCCAGCAGACTCATGTTAATTCTTCACGAGCGCCATAGAGCAAGACATGGCTATCTTCCCAGGTCTGCCTTCAGGAGGGGCTCCCAGCGAAGTTCTCCTGCCTGGCTTCACTGACGGTTTTCCAGCAGTCACCAGTCATGCAGAAGTTGCAAAGGCCCGAGCTAGAAGGTAAAGCTTTCCATTTACCAGTAGACTGATGCTCTAACCCTCACATATGACCATGAGCTCTGAAAGAATGATGTCACAAATGAATTTTAAATTATTTTTCTCTGAAAATGTATGGTGTCACCGTTTCTTCATCTCGGGAGGCAGCTGAGGTGGTTCAGCATCTGATCAGGATGTAATACTTGGAGAAAACCTGTCATCTGGCCTGGGAGCACATCAGGATCACTGAGGTGTACGTGGAAAATGTTGCAGAGGAAAAAGATTCCTGAAAGGCTCTGGATAAGCCTGGTGCCACTGAAAAAAATGAAGCATAGATTCATCCTCCAGAGATCGATTTACGTTGAACCAGGCAGACCAACAAAGCAAAGACAGCATTTTTCCATCAACTCCTTTTTTATTGTTTCAAATCCAGGTCAACACCATACAATTTTCAGGGTCCTCAGTTAGCTCTGTGGAAAGTGAGGAACGGCTGCAAGTCCAAGAGCATGCTTGCTCAGCAAACGGCCCCCGGGTCAATACAAAAGGAAAAGGTCACCGCTGTCTGTCAGCATGACATCAGAGAAATCACGCTCAGGAGGGGCGATAATGATACCACCGGGCAAAAAGAAAAGAACTCAATCTACAACTAAAAATATATCCTCACTCCATCAATGGAATTACCGTCTTACAAAGAAGCACACGTCTCATAAATAGCAGGAATCTGGCGCCCACGACTCGTCCTCTGACCTGAAGAGCCCTATTTTCAAAAGCTGCAGTTCAACTCTACAGTACTGATTACTGATTTCATTAATGTGGACCATTGTTGGGGCAAAAAAAAAAAGTGTTGGGGTGGGGAAAAAAGAAACACCCAAACTAAACCTATAAGGTGGCAACAAAAGATGGACGGAGCTTATGGCCATAGAAGCGCTGCCTTAAACCTGCATTCTCTGTAATGGCCAGCAGGGGGCGACTCAGAAAGACTTCCATATATATAGAAGCTCCATGGATCTAAAACCTGATTAAGCAGTTTTCTGCTGATTGTTTGAGGTCTTCTTGAACACGTGATGCTCATTTAGGAAGTTTTGTTTGTTATTAGAGTCACAAACAGATTACACAAGTCCCTTTCAGTTTCCAGATGCAAATGTTGCAGCAGAGGAGACCCTCAGCTGGGACTTAAATATTGCGGCTAGGTCCATCTTTTATGTACAGTCTGAAGATGGTGTACATTAGCTACTGTGCAGCTTTATGGTGTTTGTGTCCCTTTTTAATGCATTAAACAGGTCAAAACATCCAGAAGTACTAGAAAAATGCAAAGTCGTGAAAGCTAACGTTGGCCACATGTGTCAAACTCCCCAAAATTCCCTTTAAACAACACTATTAACAAAAAACATCAGTTGGTTTTGTTTTTTTGCTTAGATGTTAGAGAAGATTTGAGCACCGCATGTTCACCAGAACAAAGGAGGGTTTTTTTTCTTATGATGCTATGTCTTGGTCCCAATATTTGATGCAGAAATAAAATTGAAAACTATCGTCATAAATCAGCGATGGTCAGATTTTTAAGGGTATTTTTAACAGGTACTGGGAATTTTCCGAGCGCCACAAACTTCCCTTTACTTCCACAGATCCTCTTTTACAGCCGATATCTCTGCCGGTGTAAGCAGGTAAAATACAGGTGGACTGATTTCAAAAATCACTAATACACCCAAAGCTTTTCCTGCTATAATACTGCAAAGTAATTTGCTGTAAATTGGATGAACAGACTCTGGGTTTAACGTGGATTTTGGGAGGTGGTGCCATCTAGTTTGCAGGTTTAAATTGGGTGTTTCTCCCCCCCCCCCCCCCGTGTTCACCTGCGACCCCTCGCACACAGAGTGATTAAGAAGAAAAGAAAACCTGCAGGGGACCATCAGTGGAGGAACATCAGTTCTGCCCTGGCTGGCAGGCAGGGAGGTGAAAGTGGCGAGCACCGGTTGTTTCTAAAGCACCTCACGGATGATACTCTGCGAGTCGGTGAAGAGAACGATGAAGGCGGGTGGTTGTCCTGGGGATGTAGTTTAACAGAGACACAGAACATACAGCTGATAAAATAAGAAGCTACATATTGTGCCTGCTCGAGTTCAAACCACCAAATTCAAACGCTACAAAAAACCAGCAACACAAAAAACAACAACTTTAGGCTCATTCAAAAAAAAAAAGGGCGATCATCACCAACGTGTTCGATCAGAGGAGGGCGTCTTTTCAAATTTAATACTGAAAATAGAAACTCTATTTAAGTGGGATTACTCTGCAGCTCGTAGCATTTCCAGGTCTGAGCTTTGACTGATGATTGTACTTTAAGGGGCTCATCAAAGAGACCTATGAAAACCTGACGGAGCCGAGCCCACTCTGAAGATTCAAAATGTTAAAGTATACGCTACAATCTGATAAAAAACAAAAAAGAAAAATGCTTAATTAAATTAACAGTATCAACTCTTAAATGTATTTATACACAGCAAGATTTTCCAGAAGACATGTGACAGTGAGCGGGGCACTGGTGTGAGAAAAAATCCAAACACTCGAGTCTTCGCTGTTGTCCTGAGTCACAGCAGGATGTTTGAGCCGAGGAGGGCGGCGGGATTATTTGAGCGAAAGGGGTCTCAGCCACAGAGTGCTTTATCTAAAATGTATTCTGCCTCTCAGAAAAGCAACAGTGTGAAGGGATACAAACCAAAAAAAAACCTCTGATTCAACTTTATTTTGACTCAGTGAAATTGATGTAAACGAGCAAATCCCTCTGCACGTCACAGCAGCCTGTGAGATGGGAAGGGCAGAGGCTTCGACGTGAGGCGAGAAAAGAAAAGATCGCTGACGCCGTCAGAGTCTCGCAGCTGGTCCTGGTGCAGTGACTGAGCTCGATCGGTGAAGGGTGTGGAAGCAGGGCCGAGGGCGAAGGGTTTTAACTGCGGGGCAGGCTGCACATTTCACAGTGCTCAGTGCCGGGCTGGTTCATGAAGGTACAGTGGAGGCAGGACCACATGGCGGAGGAGGAGGCAGGAACCGAGGGGCCGCCCATGGCCCCGTAATCCAGAGAGCTGGAGGGCTGCCCACCCACTGTACCTGGAAGGACAGCAGAGGAAAAACAGGATATTACCACAGTGAAGAGTAGAAGTGGTTTTATGCAGCAGCCTCTCTGGGAAGATATGCCGCCATCTTTTCTCTGATCAACAGCTGAGTGGACCTACACCTTTATGAGCATTCCCACTACAGGAAGCTACTCTGCAGGGACTTCTTTCAGGGTGATTTTCAGGAGCTGATTGGTTAATCCGATCATGCTCATGGTGGCACCAGCAGTCTATTTAAACTAGTATTAAAATAAAACTTTCTACAGATGTTTAGATGCATTTCACATTTCCTGCACAAAGGCAGAGTAACACACAGTCAACATCCTCCTAGAAACACATCTGTCCTCTCACTCTTAAAGCATCTTATAATTAACTTGTCACTTGAAATAAGGTTGAAAAAGCTACCACCATCTTTGCTGTTTCTTCTCCTACAGACTTCCATTCAGGATTCTTTCAGTAATAAGTGGATATAAGTGAGTCAGCTGAACAGCTGAAACAGTATCCAGATATAACATCTGTTTGGTTCTTTACTCCCTGTTTTTAAACTGAAACCTAAGTCTTGTCTATAGATGTTAAAACAGTTAACAAGAACACCAAGATAAGGAGTTACAAGCTAACTTAGTATTAACAGGGCGTCACCTTAGACACAGCTTGTAATACACTGGTGGAAACCTGGAAAATTACAGGTGGTAACGGTGGAGAGGTCACAAGCAGGCAGAGTTTATTTCTGTGGTCTGCTGAGTTAAATAATCCCCAATAATCTGTTTACTAATGAGCTCAAATCAGCAGCACACACCATCTGAGTGATTTTCCACTTTATAGAAATGTCTGCAGCTTCTTTCCTCCTGCTGCAGTTCAAAGTCAGTCCAGAGACACATTCGTTTTTTAACCATAGTAAATTATTCATATTTATTAGTAATATTTAACACCAACCATATCAAACACACGTGTGATCGAACATTTTTTGTGCAGTCATGGTTTATTTGAGGCGCTCTTTAGAAAGAGCATGTAAGCTTAATAATGAGCTGCAGTTTAACATGGTGGAGTCTATCTGCAGGAAAAGACTCACCCGGGAGGCAGCTGGTTGTTGCTATATATTTATGGTTATGTGCAGATGAGAACCTTATGAAATGTACCATCAAGACACCAAGTTTACAGGCCGTCAAAAACAGAATTTAAATCTGTGGTTCATATAAAAACCTGACTTACTGCACAGCTGCTCGATGGTGGCCCACTGCTCAGACTTCTTCCAGGTCTGTGCCAGATCCTCATTAGAAGTCTTCACTGCTTCAAGTAGCAGCCCGATGCTGTCCTGCAGATACAAACACAAGCTTTCATCTATCTGCTGAAAATTATTCAAGATGCTGAGGAGTTAAAAGCAAAAACAGTACACCAGAGAGTTTATGTTTGGCAAGTCTGTGCTTTATGTAGGACATCCAAATCTGATCAAGCGGTTCATTACAGAAAAACAATGTTTGCGACCGTCGTGATGGGCCGGTTTGAAAATGAGCAGAAAGGTCTGAGTGAAAACATCCTTGGAGGAGTAACTACTTCCAGACTGGAGAAGAATGCGGTCCAACCCATCATCTGCATTACAAATGGGAAACAAATGAAAACCTGAAAGCGTCAAGGCTTTGAACTTACTCTCAGAGGCATGACTTCATTGGTGACGAGGAAGAGGAGAAGATGAAAGTCTGACACGATGTTCAGGAATGATGTGGAGGTGCACTGAGACAGGTATGTGGCTAAACTGTGAAAATCCTGCAAACAAACAAGAAAAACAAGATGAATTATTAAACCACACCTTCACAGTCAGTCACTCAGGCATGTCCACACAGTTTCCAGCATGGCTGCTATTTTTAAATTCACTGTCTGAGAGTTCCTTTCTAAACACTTATGCCGTGCACTCTGTGATTTTACCACAACACGGGAGATGAAGAGTGTTTTCAGCTATTGGATTTTGTTGTTCCCTGCTTGCCCACAACCTCCACTGTGGGTTGTCTGGAATGCCAGATTTGTGATGGATTCTTCAGTGTCTCTGCTATCTGTAGAAGATAGCCACACTACGGACGGACGAGCGACTGTCTTTATGCATTAACGTGAAAACAGTACAAAGACGAAGGGGATGAGAGATAAGTTAAATTTCCAAACACCCATTTCCCAAACTGGGACCATCAATCCTCTCCTTAAACCAAATACTTTGATGGCCTTTTTATACCTTGTTGAATCGGATGAGGGAAATACAAGCTCATGCTGACAGTACTTACCTGTGTCTCTCCAAGAATATCCCGGTTTTCAATGGGAAAGCGTTGCGAAGAAGAAAAGGTATACTGGGGGTCCTTTGGAAAAGTTGTGGTTATCTGCGAAGAAAATAATATTTCTCTATACAAGTTTTCCGGAAATTTAGTGTCAGAATATAGTTTGCTGCACTAAAGTAACAAAAAGTATTATTAAAAATACTCACATCTATAAGAAGATACTCCACGGGAAGAGGTCGAGCTAGAAACGTGACATCATTTCCAAATTTGTCTTTGTCCTGTTGGATGTGAAAATCAGACAAATCAATCTCAACATCTGGATGAGCTGATAAGTAACATCTAACCCCAAAATAAGTACCTAATATTTATTTTTTTCTTAAACATGCACACTTCATCACATCAGAGCTTTTTTTATACGCCATCTCACCTTATAGAAGACGTCTGGTACATACTGCTCAGGGCTCGACTCTTGAGCGTAGCCCAGCTCGGGAGCGTCTTTGCAGGGCAGTAGGCACTCGTCTCTCACCAGAGCCATGCACTGATTGGACACCTGATATCCTTCAAAGTGCACCTGGTTATCTGGACCACCTGCACATAAAACAGCACAGAGAAATATAAATAAATAATAATAAATAAATAATAACCACTCGCCGAAAAACAAAAATATTATTTCCATTGCAAATAAATTAAGGATGGTGATGATTTTAAAACTAGTCTTGCAAAGGCAACTGCCAGTCACTAACAAAGGCCCACGTTAGGAGAGCTGTGCAACAATCACAAGACTATCAAGAGAGCCAAAGACAGCAGTGACATGTGATGTGCTGTATAAAGTGGATCAGGTGATCAGGGATCCTGAGATAAGCCAACCATCAATAATCCACAGGTTCCCCTGAGAACCTTAAGCGTTTCACCCTTTGTCAGTAGATGTTGCTAACTGAATGCTCGATTTTTTAGTCACCTTAGCAGCTCAAGCTGAACTAAACAAAGTGATTTTGAGCTGTTTAAGTTCTCCTTAAATAGCTTTCTATTCATCCAGTTTACCACAAAATGTAATCTTTGACAAAGCCAGAATAAAGTCAATCTTAATAAGCAAGGACAACCTGATGAGAAGTTAAAAATATCAACAGAGAAATCATGCACACTGCAATAACACTATAGTGTGTAAAACACTGAGTGTGTAAAGTCTGTTTAGCATTACACATGCAAGTGATTTACAAACAGTAAAACAGATGGACTTCGCCCCTGCTTGCTGCGAGATGCGTAGCCATGACATCAGCTTTGGCTGCCGGGGCCTCACTCATGCAAATAAAAGTGTTGAGGTCACTGCTGGGTGTTTTCTTGGAACAAATACAAAAGGCGGTGAAAACATTCATGCCTGATCCCGCACAACGTCTGGCTCCTCTGGCTTCAAATGGACGCACATGTTTTAAGTCGTAGTTTAACACTTGACAGACCTTACAGTAAAGCTGTAAACTGAACACCTAAACCAGTTTCCTTAAGATTGTAAGAGTTCTATGGATATATGAAAGGAGAGGCTACAACATGCTGAGTGTTGCATTCTGGGATGTGCAGATTAATGAATGATTTAAGTCTGTTTAGATCAGGGGGTGGGGAACTCCAGGCCTCGAGGGCCGGTGTCCTGCAGGTTTTAGATCTCACCCAGGGTCAACACACCTGAATCAAATGATTAGTTCATTATCAGGCCTCTGGAGAACTTCAAGACATGTTGAGGAGGTCATTTAGCCATTTAAATCAGCTGTGTTGGATCAAGGACACATCTAAAACCTGCAGGACACCGACCCTCGATGTCTGGAGTTGGACACCCTGTATTAGACTGACCCAAATAAATTGTCAAGCAGGTTTCTAGGCTTGAGGTAATCTGTGATTGAACCACAAACTTAACTATACCCAGAGTTGCACCAAATCACTTTTTTTTAGCCTGCTGAAGTGTGACCTGCAGATACTGAATGTTTTTCTAAGGTCTATAACCGACAGCAGATACAAACAAAAAGAAATGATTAAACTTTACGACTTCCCCCAAACTGCAGTACGCTACTGGCTCTGACGGAAACAGCTCAAAAATAAAGGGCTCTGCTATTTGAAAAACATACAAATACGAAATAAAAATCCAGTTGCATGAGTTGCTGTGTGCCCACCTTTACCTGAAATATTTTTCTACAGGTGTGGTAGATTTATATGACCAAAAAAAAAAAAGGTTATCTACCTGCGTAATTGTCCAGTATGTTTATAACTTCAGCAGATAAGAGGACATCGACCACCTTCTGCTTTTCACTACATAATTTTCCATGTTAACGACAAGTTAGGGTGTGACATGAGGATTTGATGCCACTGTGTTCCCATTGGAAAAGCCAAAAGGACATTTTGGGAAGAGATGCTTTTTTGTGGTTTATGATCACGTAACCATGCCTGCATTGATAAAGTAATGAAGAAAATGTTCCCCTGTTTCTCATTCATAAACCACTCACAAGAAAAAAAAAAGGAACAGTACCAACCTGTCGCGACCACAGTCACAAATTTGGATCCAAAGTGTCCGTCTCGAGAAAGTCTGCAGGGGTTTGAATGTTCATTCTGGAAGTATCCCGCTGTGATGCACTCCTCCGCGCTCAGGTAATACGAGTCCTAACACAAGTAAGGACATTAAGGATACACAGAGGAAAACACCACAATTAAGACTAACAGATCATCTTTGAGTCAGATGGATCCTCACGCTGTTTCTCGAGTAGCGGACGGTGCCTATCCTCGTATCCTCAGACAGCAGGTCCGTGAAGATCCACCCCACCTGCAGAACAAGCAAACATAATAATGTCCACTCATAAGATTATCTGCTCGAATATTCAGCGATTTTACATGATGTAACAAAACTATAAGTTAAACTCAATTCTCAAAGTTTCATCTTTTTATCCAAATGGAACAAAAACAGCCCTTAGATAAACAAAAACCACAAGACACCAGGTGATATGCAAAAAACACATACACATGCAAGGATTAACATCACTGCATACGCCCGAGTCTTGAAGTTTAAAAATATTTTTGTGCTTCTTCAACCTTTCAAAATAAATTTGTATTTCTCAATACTCCAAATATCCCTGCATGATTTTCTCCCACCACACTAACACATCATTACAGCAACAGCATGCGTCTCCCCATCGCTGTTCCCGTTTTACACGTGAAGGTCACCGTGCTTCACAGTACCAAACACATGATGTGTGAGCCACTAAACAGTGGTGACAGATGACTGACAGCTCCAAACACCGAGCTACACCTGATTGGACATACGCCTGCCTGTGCTGTGCCCTCTGAGATATCAGACTGAAACCAAGCTCCATAGAAAGCTTTCTATTAACTTACCACCACGATTACAAAAATAGCCCAATATGAGCTAAAAACAGTGCAGAGAAAGGTATTTTTGAAACTGTCATTAAAAATAATCCATTTCATGACTTTCATTATTTTACTGTCATGTTTTTAATCTTAGGCTGACCTCTGACAGGCCTTACAGATGTTATTTAATTAAAGAGATTTTCATAGAAAATCTGCAGCTTTAACTGAAGAAGTGCTGGAGTCAAGAGGGTGGGTGGGGATAGAGATCACAATAGCCAAACTAACTCGACTTCTGGGGGACAATTGTGGTCAGGCATGTTATGTACTGCCTGTTTTGAGTACACCCTTAAGTTTCATGTCAGATTTTTCTCCCTGGTCATCCATGCCCCACTTGCAGCAACAGGCTAATCAGGGTCATTTAGGTGTCTTGAGCTCTCTGACAGACTCCAACTCGACACTGACAGTAGTCCCTTTAGTAGCTGGAAGGCCACTCTACCAGGAGAACTAGTACTGAGCACAGTAAAGCTGCAAAGCAGAACAAGGACGTCTGCCAGCTGCAGCCTAAGTGGTGGAGTTGGAATCCATTCACTGGATTAACGTCTGACTGTAGAGGCATCTATTTTTTGTATATATGTGCATGCATATAGTTCTGCCTGTATGCAAACATGAAAGCAATGTGAGGTCAAACAGAGCACTGAGGGGAAATCAAACCCAACCTTGCACATGCCCAGTTTGGCAGCAATCTCGTCCACGGCTGCAGCTTTGGGATCATCCAACAGTTCCAGGCTGTTCTGGGTGGCATTCTGAAACACAGCCGAGAAAAACAGCATAGTTTTAAATGCAGTTAATGCTCAGTGAGGACTTTAACCTTATTGAGCAAATAAACTAAGACACAATTTCACTTGCAGAGCAGAATCAGGCAGCAATACGCTCAGTGAGAATGTCCCACCTGTGGGGGTTCGTAGATGGCAGCCACTTCCGCTCTGATGCCCAGGGGGATGTCTGTGTGCTCCGTGTATCTGCCGTACAAGTACCCCATCCTCTGACTGCCCGTCTTCCTCCAGAAGTCCAAGAAGCGGTCAGCAATGGTGTGGTTCTCAAACATGATGTTGTCTACATGTCTGTATTTCTGGGGGGGGAAAAGAAAAACTACATTCACATACACGGTGTGATACTCAGGACTGTTGTTTGGTTTTTTTAGACATGGATCAAGTTTCTTTGAAGATGTGGAAGCAGCCGCTCAGGAGGAGTCTGCATGCTAAAATATACTTGGGGATTAAATTCCCAGTGTTGCTCAGCACTTTGTACTGAAGCTAACGTAATGTACACCTGCCATTTAATGCGCCTGAAACTTTTACTGTGATCTAAATTATTAACAGGGACAGAAAACATTACAAATGTGTGCAGTATTAAGCAAATAGGCACATTTTCAGTAAAACAGCTGCAGAGTAATCCAATCCATTCATTTTCTAAACCACTTCAGGGTTCTGGAGCTCATTCCATCTTTCATATGGTGAAATATGGAGTACTCCCAGGACAGGAAGGTTCGCTTCAAGTATTTTCGGTGTCATATTTGCTGATAAAAGAAGTAAACGAATATTTCTCCCAACACTTGTTACCGTGACATACCTGTCTGTTCAATGTGATGGCACTCGGCTGGCACTTGGTGCAGATGCCTTCCGGCCAGGGAGGGTGACCCTCGCAGCCTGACTTTATCTTACAGCTGATGTTCTCCAGAGCAGCAAACTTCCCCCTGCAGGAGATCAGAACAGTGTCAGAGTCTGACATTATGAGCAACCAAACTGGAAAATTAAAAACAGCTCCTCACTTATCAGCGCCACCCGTCAGCTTGCGAAGGTATGCGTGGAATGACATGTGCTTCACTGGTGGGTCGAGGTGATTCAGGTAGTCTTCGTCAAAAGGCTGGAATCAGAAGAAACATGCTTTATAGCCCTAACATTCATCATTTAAGAAACAAAGCACAGGAATGAAATATCTTACCTCTAGCGGTACACAGTGCACACACTTCCCAAGGGCACCATGGCGACATCTGGAACAAGAAAAGAATGATTAGGTATCCAACATCTGCACTGAGGTCAGATGTGTGCAGCTGGTCCTCTTCCTTACAGCTGCGGATCTCTGTTTCTGTAGATCTTGCCATCTTGCTTGGCCAGATACTGATCGATCTCATCTTCCTGGACCTGGGGCGCTGAAAAGGACCGGGGGATCATGGAGGACGAAGAAGAGGACGAGACGGATGGTAGTGACGAAGATGTGTGAGGGGTGGCCGTGTCCATAACCTCCCCGGAGGAGGTGGAGGATTCTGAAGGGAACAAAAACAACATGTCCCCATGCCTACAAAACACGAGAGAGAAGAATAAGATGATTAAAGCTGTGGAGGTCGACAAAGAAGACAGTATTTCTGGGAACCAACACTCCCCGGAGAGGCAAGAGTGAAATTCAGACTCTAATTAAAGGTTAAAGTCTGTTTGTTTCTACTTACTTGATCTTAAGAAGGCTGAGAGTTTTGTTCTGGGATACGAGCTCTCCGGTTTTGTTGCGGTTCAGATAAACCGAAAACCCATTAGAGTTGAACCCAAATTCTTTGGCCACCTGTGGGAGAAGCAGATACCGGATTTTGACAAGAATATCGATACGACACACATTTCATATAGCCTGGAACAAAAACATTGATAGCCATCAAGACACTTTAAATTCATCATTAAGCATAAACGTCAAAGCCTTGTGCTGCCGGGAGTGAATTCTTATCACATGTGCTGGTTCTTGTGTAAAGACAGTTTGCTCTTGAAAAGATACCAATCACTCAAAGCAGATTAGCAAAGAGCGTCAGCCTGGAGGAACACCTCTTTATGGTTGGCACTCTGAGCGGATCGAACAGGAGGGTCTCCCTCGTAGCACTTTTACATCACATCATGTAACTGTAATACACTCAGTGGGATGCTGATCATTTCCCTGTGTGGGCCTTTTTTCCACATACATGCATTTTAAGATCTGATAAAGAGGCTTTAGACAGAACCAAAGGAAACTTCCACAAATCCAAATAGTTGACTCTAACCTGTACTGATGGTAAAAAAAACAAAAAAAACAACCCAAAAACTTACATATTGGGTTGTGTGAAAAAAACAAAACAAGTTATTTTTGGTATTCTGTGTCATTCTATAAACACTGTTTTACTTGAGACATGTTGCGCTGCATATTTTGCACCTTGTTACGTTTACTAGTTACAGACAGAGGAGAAAAATACTGACTTCAAATCTGATTAGTCTTTAATGGCTCTCTTACATGAAATATACTGAACTGATAACTGGATTTCACTAGAATTTTGCTAAACACCAATATTTTATTTCCTCACTTTGAGGAAGAAAGTGGCATTGATCCGGTGCACTCCAGAACTCTACACCTATGTCTGAAAAGTACTATGTCCACACTAATAAAATTAGCAGAGAACAGAAGAGCAGTGAGAAGCATAGAGGTTGTCTGGGGATCACTTTTCTCATGACACACCAAAAGAACAGCGTAAGGTCTCATCACTATGGGAAAAGTACACAATCAGACATTGTTTTCAGCTCCTCTCTTTTCTGTCTGGCTCATAGCTGCATTTCAGTACGGAGTGAAAACTTTCCATTGAATTGCAAGCTACACAGTCCTGCCTTAACAAATGCATTTTGATGAGGTGCTGCTGCAGTGCTCTGTCTGCGTTATATGCTTCTATTTTAGGCTTTTCATAGACAGTGATTAAAATGCAAATGTAATTATTTCCCATCCTCATGTGTAAAATTGAAGCATAACAGAGAAAATTTACCCAGAAACAGAGGGGAAAGTGGCTCTTAAGTCCTTTGGTAAGTGAGACTTGTATAACTTGGGAGTAATACCATTGGTCAGCTTTACTATACGTCTTACGGTGCCTTATTCTTACCTCACACTGTATTTTACCACGTTTGTTGTCAATTTGCTAAAACTTCCTATTTTTGCTTTGCTGACTCTTGTCACCTGAATACCTGATATTTTACCAATCAAGCAGATCACTTCATTTTTTATTGTCATTTCACCGGCTTCTGTCCTTTTTGGTAAAGAAGGTCTTTAGATTTAAAGTTTTAACTTACAGTTCATGTTTGCAGGTCTTCAAATTCACATCTCTGAAGCCTGTTTGTGTCAGCCAAACTTCTTGAAACACCAAAGGGCGTTCACAGTCCTGCAGAGTTGGACTGACATCAGATTAGGAGTTGTCCAAATCTGATGTGAGTCCAGCTCAGCAGTGATTCACCACTGGTGCAAATGTTGGGTTCAACATTACCAGACAGCTGTAAATGGATACAGGAATTTCCTGTATTTTATGCACTAGATTTGGGGAAGTGGATTAAATTATTAACAGGCCTTCAGTAAAATTCAAGTCCTATAAAAAATAGATTATCTGCTTTTATCTGTGCCTTCTGTGATGTGAAGCAATGCCTGGACTCTAAAACATCAAACACAATCCACAAAAACGCACAGGAGCGGTGAAGGACCGACCTGCTCTGTTACTTCCTACACAGCTTCATGCATGTACAGGCACAAGAGGAGGAAAAAAACAAAACAAAGCCCACACACAACACATAACACTCCTGTACTGATTGAAAGATAAAACATTTTCTAATCAATTTTCTTTGTGGAAAAAATAAGAGGCCTCCACAGGTTTTCAGTGTACTGTGGAAATAACGTACAGAAGGCTTGGATCCAGTTCTGGTGTGGAGGAAAGCAGAGAGTGGGAAATTCTTTGCTTTTTTGCCAGCACATGTGACACAACAGATAAATATCAGCTACTGATGCGGATAAATGCCATCTTACTTGCTGATATGCCAATATCAGCTAATGACTATATTTGGTTCATATATCAGTACATCCTTATGATTGACAGTATTAACATGACTAGCATATCATAGCCCTTTGGTTTAAAAAGACCTGTTTTGAAGCATCAAGAATAACATTCCTGCTGTTTTGGCCACAAGTAACTGCATGTGATGGGTCTAATAACCACTGAGAGAACTGATAATCTCCCCTTTTGAAACATGGTGTCACCAAACGGTCAAAACAAAAAGTTGCTTTTTTCCCAGATTTCTATTGGATCAAAGTCTTTTTGCAACTATACTGTGGCTTTCAGATAGCCTTTCATTCTTCCAGCCAGAAAACTGTGACCATTTTATTTTATGTCTATTATTCTTACTTAATTTTACAATGCATAGCAATTTAAAACAATGTGGCACCACTGTACCCTGAAGGCAGCAAACATGGGTAATCTTTGTGAACTGGAGATGAAGTGAGGGAGGGCGTGCAGATTAGGATGGTACTCTGAATTTTGTGACTTTTCAACTGCATGAGGACACGGTGTTACTACTTCCAGGAAAATAAATAATAAGGATGAGCTGACAAAGCCTTGAGGTGAAGGAGTGCTGGTGCCTGGCAGTTTATGGAAACACAAGCTACAGAAAATACCTGTTTCCCCTCCTTTACATCTGAAAAACCTGAGGACAACTGTTTTGAGCTCACTCTCCCTCATCTTCTCCCATGCCTTCGGAAACCCAAAGAGGTCATAAGCAGAACAGAATATGATGGCCCAGGCTTAGATGTTATTGTGTTTGTAACTGCTGGACAACTATTCACAGATCATTTTTCATTATCTTATGCAAACATCAAATAAAGCATACTATCTACAGCTGAATTAAAACTATAATGTGTTTAGAAGTCTTTAACTAAACTGTTTTCTTAGCTATCCAGTGGGTTTGTCAGCAGGGATCCTTATAAAAAGGCAGAATGGGGCTTAGGGAAGAAGACAGCAGCCATGACTAATTAAAATCCTGCATTGTTCAGAAGTCAGCCACCACCTTCATTTAAAGGCTGAACTGACCCCCTTATACTGGACTGCCAGGCCAAACTGATAAATCCTGAGGCTGGAAACCAGCCCTTAGAGCACAGAAGAAAACAAGATGCTTGAGTGCTGTTATATTTACCACATTACCTTCTTTAAAAAAGCAGCAGCTGTCTCCCTCTTTGTAGAAGGAATTTTTTTCATCCCTTCTGGGGACTGCACCCTGATGATCTAAAGGAGGGACAGAAATAAACCCACAATTCAGCCGTTACAGTACAAGCCCGAATCCATTGTAGCATTTCAAACACCTGTCAGTCAAAACCAGGACGCAGCTCCCCCCCTTTCTGCCCCCCTCCGGTGTCAGTGTCGGGGTATTATGACAACCGTGACAGTGCAGAAAGAAAAGTCGGGTTAACGTTAGCTCATCAATCTCTGGTTTTTAGCTGCAACATGACGATGTTGACATTGAACTACTCTGGAAAGCTGTCAGTGTGTACTGGCTCATTCACAGACTAACTAAATATCACTTTCGTGGTGAATGTGCAACATCACAGCTCCCATCGTTACCGAGCTATTCGTGTTACTGTCATGCTAAAGAGCTGAAAGAATATGCCAGTCATTTTAAGCCGGCCGTTATTGTCGCTCTCCCGTTAGCCAACAATGACTCTTTTCATTCGGATGTCGTCAGCTAGCCTACTAGCTATCATATTAGCCGGCTAGCTGAACAGGCCCTGGTCACTCTTAGCTCATGTTAGCTTGCTAATGCTAGCCAAGCTAATTCTGCTGCCTCATCACTCAGGAGTCCGGCTAACAGGCTAGCTAACGTTAGCCGGAGCCCACCCGCCGCTGTACTTACAATATTATCGGCCATGCTGCTCGGGTAGGTGCGCCCGGTAGATTTGGCTTTGTTAGTGGACAGACAGGGTCAAAACAAATATTCCGTAACGCTTTTGTATATGTGTGTGTGTGTGTGTGTCAGCGAAACTCCATCCCGCAACTCAAACACCGGGTGTTGCACACATTAGCGCCCCCAGCGATCCCACAGCGGAGCGACCACGGTCGAAACAAAGAAACTGAGCTGGAAACAAGGGTTCCACTTTTATTATTCTTTCTTTTTCTCCCGTCAGTGACTGCCTCCCACCTGAGCCCCCCCCGAGTCAGATCCTTTTTAGTATTAAATATGCTGAAAGGTGGGATACAAAATCTTCCTGAGAACATTTTCAGAGATAGAGGCTCACTACAGCATGTTTGAGCCCTCCTTGTAAGTGCACAACGTTATCTTAATTTTATTCTGCTTTCTGAATTCTTAACAATAACTAACATTTTTCATTTAAAAAAATCACTATCATAAAATATGAAGCATTGTTTTAACATGTGGGATGGATAAAACTAGTGTCTGGTCTAAGATGATGAAAAGTAGCCCAAACCCTAAACTCTTTAACACTATGGCATGAAAATGTGGAATTTCTGGCTTTTAAAGCTTTTGTACAGTGTTTAAAGGGACAGGGCAGTAATTAAGCATTTAAAGGAGATGTGATGGACTGAGTAGTCAGTAATCAGATAATTTATATTCTGCTTAGTTTTTGCTGTTTTATGTCGCAGTTACTTTTAGTTTTTTTATTTGTAGGTTCAAAGGAGGGTGATTTTATGTTACTTACTGTACTTTCTGCAGCGTTTTGTACTCCAAACAAATACATACGAACAAACAAAGTTAAAAAAAATTACACAAAACATAAAAAATTTTCACGACAGGAAAATCTGAAGAAGCACATGAAAGTCCACATATAAGAAAAACTGCACAAAGTGTCTTTAACTGTGTGGTTTGTGTTGGTAAGCGACATGCAGGAAAACAAACGATCAGTTTTCCCTGATTTGGAGAAAGAAATATGTTTTTGTAAAAGGTTTTTAGAATGTTTAAAGAAGAAATGTGAGATATTTTTCTACCTTCCTATTAAAAAAATACCAGCTTTGTTTTGTCATATCTAAATAAGCTTGTATTTTAATATTTTAATGCTATAATACTTTCCACTGCCCTGGGTCAGACCAGAGGTTGTAATGGCAGAAATTAATTATTTAAATAGCTGTGCTTAAGGTGCGATCAGAAGTATCAGTAATGTGTTGATTTGCTGACACAGATTCCAATCGTGGGATCCAGAATCCAGACAAGTTTACAGATTTTATGTAATGTGTTTTTGTTTTTTTCTGGATTTTTCTAGATGATATTCTGTTTCTCTCCATTAAAATGAAAATTGCCATAAAACTTTTGCATGGAACAATCAGTGAGCTCATTACTGCTTCTGATGTTTGTTCTGATGTAGAGCAGTGGTCCAACTATGAATAATTATAGAAGGTGTAGTTTGGAAAATGTATCTGGAGTACAAATTTTATGATTGCAACATTACAACTGCATGTATGAACCTAAAGCTGGGGTCACTTTCTTCAATTGTATATAAATAAAAAAATAACATTTTATTTATAAAGCACCTTTCTAGACAGAGTCACAAAGTACTGCACATAAGATATCAGATAATAAATGGTAAAACAGACAATATAAAACAGGCAAAAATTAATCAAAAGCAGTTTTAAAAAGGTGAGTTTTGAGTTGTTTTTTAAAACAACTACTGAGTCCACAGTTCTTAAGGTTTGGGAGAGAGAGTTCCACAACCTAGGGGCCACAGTGGCAAAATCTTTATCACCCTTAGTTCTCATCTTAGTCTTTTTTTATAGCAAGTAAGCCCTGATCGGATGACCTCTGGGACCTGCCAGGGACATAGGGCTGTAGCAGATCAGAGATGTAGACTGGTGCCAGTCCATGCAAGGCTCTAAATGACCAGGATCTTAAAATGGGAAGGAAACCAGCGTACCCGAGGTAGCAATGGTGTCACATGTGAAAGCTGCAGCGTTTTGCACAGCCTGCAGACAATCCATATATAAATAAAATGAAGCCATCCCGGCAAGAAAAGATTCATTTTCTGTGGTGTGAAGATCATGCACTGCATGTTTTTCCTTTTCATATTTTTGTTACTTTATTATTATTATTTTTTTATGTATTCAGTGGTTTAAAGCGGAGTTAAAAAATGTCACTAATAACAGCGACATCTGGTGGATAATTGAAGGCAATACAACTTAAACATTGACGCGGCTTACTGTTTCAATCTCAGGTCATCAATAAAAGTTCTGAAAAGACTGCGTGTCCGTTTTTAATTTCTAATTAATAAATACATCATTGTCATACACTGAAATTAATTTTTTGTTGTTAACTTCAGTTAACAAGTTGTTGAGTCTTCAGTGTCGTCTCTGAATTAAATAGCTGGTAATAAAATGGTAAATTGGCTTTCAAGCAACTACCTTGTTCTAAATACTAACAAGACCGAGACCATGATCATAGCTCCTCCTGAGCTACATTCTAAAATCAGTCAGGTTCTTGCCTCTTTCTGTCCATCTGTCAAGTCAAATATTCGAAATCTTGGAGTAATATTTGACTCTTCTCTGGGCCTTGACTCTCATGTAAAATCTTTGTCTCGTTCCTGTTTCTATCATTTAAGAAACATGTCTAAACTGCGACATATGGTTTCCTCAGCTGAACTGGAAAAACTCATTCATGCATTTGATTACTGTAATTCCCTGTTTACTAGCTTGGATAAATCATCTCTCTCTCGCCTCCAGACAATACAAAACGCAGCAGCCAGACTACTAACTCGCTCTACCAAGCGTGTTCACATCACTCCCATCTTATATTCTTTACATTGGCTCCCAATAGAGTTTAGAATTCGCTTTAAAATTCTTGTTTTAACATACAGAGCACTAAATGGCCAGGCTCCAGATTACTTATCCAAGCTTCTTTTAAAATACACTGCTGCTCGTCATCTCCACTCACAGACTCAGAGTCTCTTAGTTGTTACCCGTACACGATTGAAGACAAAAGGGGACAGAGCCTTTCAGTCTGTTGCACCAAGGCTGTGGAACAGTTTACCACAATTACGTTTGCTTGACTCTGTGGATTCTTTTAAAAAACAGTTAAAAACTCTTCTGTTCAAACAAGCCTTTTGTTGATCTACATATTTTATATATTTTTTACATTATTTACATTAGATCTTTTACATTGTATATAATGTCTATTGATTTTATTGTTTATTTTAATATTTTAATATTTGTGTACAGCGCTTTGTGATTGCCTGTCTGTGAAAAGCACTTAATAAATAAAGTTTACTTACTTACTTACTTACTAAAAAGACACGACATATGCAGACCCACACACCAACAATACTCCGCAAACACTTTCCAGTTTAAACGTATTTAACAGATTTAGACAAGTTTCACTTAAAAACACACCTGCTGCAGCTTCGCAGCTGATGATGGGGTCCCAAACGTCTTATTTTATTCTTTTCTTAGTCTTGTCTAGTCTTATAACAGTGTTTAAAAAAGATTACGTTTGATTTATCAGCTATTTCTGGGACTGTTTAATAAACAGTGTTTATTAACAGAAGCTTCAAACCGAAGAAAGTTTTTTTTTTTTTTTTTCAAAATATTAAACTTTATTAAGAAACAGTATACAGAACATGTATACAATCAGAACAAAATTAACATATGCCAGGGGGTGTAATACAAAGAATTACAAACATTCAAAAAATTTGTAATTACTACAAATAGTAATAGTTTTCATAGCCTTTTTGTTAAGTGATCCACTAATCAATTTTATGTAACATAAAACATCATTACAGTAATGTTTAAAATTAGGTTTTTTGTTACTGTATTTGCATTTGTGAAAATAAAATTTAGCTAAGATAACTAACAAGTTTATTATAAAGTAAACATCTTCTTTTTTTGCCTTCGAAAGAAACAAAATACAACATTTTCCCGTTTCACAGTAAAGTCATTATAGAGATGTCCAGCAATGAATCTACTGAAGTCTTTCCAAAATGTTCTAGCGAATGAACAGATCCAGAAGAGGTGTTGCAGAGTCTCAGGATGGCTTCCACAAAATCCACAGCTCACATTTATGTCCCTTTTGAACTTCGTCATGTAATGATTAGCAGGATAAAATTTATGCAGTATTTTAAATGAGACATCCTTCACTTTATTCGTTACCAGATACTTGTTAGGAATTGTCCATACTCTTTTCCAGTTAATGTCACTGACGAAGAAATTCCAATAAGAGACCACATGTGGGATAGTTAGAGATTCTGTCTGGAACAAAGCACGAATATTCTTATTACTTTTACTGTGGTTTGTTAGACAGATTCTTCCTATGTGTGAATCTAAAGGGTTGGGGAGAGAAACAGATGATATGCAAGGTTGAATACCTTTAAAAAGCATTATAATACCCGTAGGTATTGCATCAAATAATATGGCATATTCTTTGGGTGTGGCTGGAAATTTATAGGTGTTTAAGAATTCTGAATAGGACATAAGCTGCCCATTAGGATTAAACAGCTGATTCACTAAAACGATCCGTTTCTCAACCCACCTAGAAAAAAATAATGATTTATTTTTATGCACTATGTTCCTATTATTCCAAATTGAATACGTATGGGGTGTAAAGTTGTGTTTATATATAAGGGACCAAGCTAATAGAACTTGTTTGTGAAACATCGAGAGCTTTTCTGGAAGCTTATCTATATTATAATCACAACCTAAGATAAAACTTAGACCACCAAAACCGAAGAAAGTTGCAGTGAAGGGCTGATGACGTGAAACGTCACTGGTCACGTGACAGTGGTTTTTAAAGAACCTCGCTTCAGGACAAGTTTCGGTATCAAAGGTGTCCGTTCGGATGCCTGTGCTAATTTATGAGAACGTGCGCTCTGTTTGTGTCCGGCTCTGATAATACAGTCACGTGGAGAAGAATGTAATCGGCATGTGTTTGTGCGGTGTTCGGTTCTGCCGAGGCCCAGCTTCTCTCAGACGAACCTGCAGTTTATTCTGGAGACGAGACAAATGAAGACAGCATGAAGGAGGTGGATTATTATCGGGAGCAGGGCGGAGAAAGTCTGGATTTAGAAGAAAAACCTGATATTAAAACCCTCGGAGTCCAGCCGGAGCAGGACGAGAATGTAAACCAAACCTCTGGTAAGAATAATCAGATTTCATTGCTGTTAATCGCTGCATCGCGTTATGGCAAACGATTACCCTCATCGGCGAAGTCAAATTTTCTTGCTCCTCTATTGTCGACATTACGGTGCTGCTGATGCAGAAACACAATGAAAGCAGTCATTTTTTTTTATATTATTTACAAAAATAACTTTACTTTAGACCAGTACAGGTTTGGACACATATAATACATCATAATTAATAATTTTACACATCATAATAAAATATCAAACATTTTAATGCTGTCTGAAGAAAAGGTCACACAAAATTAAGATAAGATAAGATAAGATGAGATAAGACTTTATTGATCCCACGGCGGGGAAATCTTTGTGTTACCTCATCTCAGGTACAGATAGCAGAAGGAAAATACCAAAAATACAAATAAAATATGAACAAATATAAAATAAGTAAGATAATACACTATATACAACGATAGCATACACAGTATGTGATTATGGATATGGTTGTGGAAATATGCAAGAGAAGTGGATTTGAAGTTGTCCACACATTTATCCACAGTTACTGCCATATAATACTGCTATATATTAAAAACAAAATTATTTTGTAAAAACAAAATAAAGGCACAGCCAGCAAATAATCAGTCTATTGTGTTTAAATTACCACATTGTTATATTATTTTTGAACTGTAATTTCAGAAAATCCTTAATATGTTTCTGTAATTTTTAATTTAATTAAATTTTTAAAAATTGATTAATGTTCAAGTTTAGCACGTGTCAGTCCATGGTAACTGTAAAATGTGATATTTCATGATATAATTTTCCACAATCATTACTTCAGTTCTTTGAGAGGTGACACAAAGATTCTACTGGATTCCTTCTCAGGTACACCCCAGTCTACATATGGTAAATGGCGTCTCTGCAAACTGTACAGTGTTAGAAAACAAAATAAAATGCACTCAAATTACATTGTCATAGTGTATGCTATGGAAAAAGCATTTGCCCCTTATTTTATTTTATTTTTTTGTATATTTGTCACATTTACACGTACAAAAACAAGGGAAAAAATATCCAAACCTACCTGGCCCTGTGTGAAAAGTGTAAAAAATCATGAATTAACTGATTAATCACATTTTTTTGAAAGCTGAGTTCAATTTCAGTGGCCACACTGAGGCCTGATTATTGCCTGTTAAATCAAGTTCCCTTACATCTAGCATAAAACTCAAGCTCAAGAGCACTTGAGCAGTGATCCAAAACACATCAGTATTGTACGTCCATCTCCGAATGGCTCAAAGAAGCAAAACAAAACGGAGCCTCTGCAGTGGTCTGGTCAAAGTCCAGGCTCAAATCTGACTAAGATGCTTTTGCCAAAGGTTGCACAATAAGGTTAGGGGACAATTGTTTTTTCATATATAACAAATCAGGAATTCACACACTTGGTATAGAAAGTACAACAACGATATCGCTCTTTGATAGCCTAGCTTGAATTTCTATCATAGCGAGAAGCTCACTAACCCATTTACATGAAACATAACAGGAAGAACTACACAATCACAATAAGTTAGGGCTGCAAGAATCCAGCCTTTCCGAGACCACACAAACACCTTTTCTTTGGAAATTTGGTGATATTGAGTGCCAGTCTGATACCTATCCATGCATCTACTGTATTCTTGGGAACGTCAAGACATTCCAAAGCGAGCCGAGAGATGTAATCTCTCCAGCGTGTCCTGGGCCTACTCCAGCGTCTCCACCTGAGAGAACATGTCGGGCACGCCTCACCTGACTTTGATGAATCATATTTAATGTTTTTCATTCTGAGCATTCTGGACTGATCATTAAAGAGATGCTGTGCTACTTCTGTATTTCCTTCAACAACTGTGACATCAGGCCTATAAACACGTTTTTCTGTAGGACCACCGTAAATGCATTACAAGGCTCTTTTCTCCATATTTTAAAATATGTTA
This sequence comes from Aulonocara sp. 'chitande type north' Nkhata Bay, assembly GCF_057382095.1. Classification (NCBI taxonomy): domain Eukaryota; kingdom Metazoa; phylum Chordata; class Actinopteri; order Cichliformes; family Cichlidae; genus Aulonocara; species Aulonocara sp. 'chitande type north' Nkhata Bay. The sequence goes on along the minus strand of NC_141351.1, from coordinate 24,519,542 downwards.
ATATTTCTTATTTTGTCTTTTTTCTTTTTAGATAATGGGACAGCTCTGTGCTGATGTAGAATTCATATAAACATCACACAATTTACCTACATGTTTCATTGTTTCCTGCAGATATCCCACAGCTGTTGGTTATTAAAAAAGAAGAAGTTTCACCTGAATGGATCCAAACTCTGGAGCAGCAATACCCAAACCTCCACATAAAAGAAGAGCAGGAGGAAACCTGGAGCACTCAGGAGGAAAAGCCACCTAATGGGCTCCTCATCACTGGCGTTCCTGTGAAGAGTGAAGATGGTGATGATGATGATTTGAAACCTCAGTTGTCAGAGCTGCATCAAAGGCAAAGTTTTAAAAAAGAGGTTAAAGTTGAAGTTAAAAAAGAGGAAGAGGATGAGCCTCCAATCAGCAGCTCAGCTAATCACATAAAAACAGAAACAGGTGGAGCACCAGTAACGACCACAAACTCAGATCCACGCAGAGATTCAGAGCCTAATACTGATAAACAAGCTTCAGCTGCTTTTGAGGCAGAAGTCAGTGTTGATGGTAACAACAGTGATGATGATGCTACTGATGATGATGATGAATGGCAGGAACCTTTGTCCAATTGTCGACCTAAAACTAAAGACAGAGACAGTAATCAGAAGGAGTCGGATTCAAATCCTGCTAAAACATCCTTCAGCTGCTCCGAGTGCGGTAAAGACTTTCTCTCCAAGCAGTCTCTTCAGAGTCACGTGACAAGTCATTCAGGAAGAACACCTTCCAGCCATCTGCTTAATAAGAAATGCTCCAGGGTGAAGCAGAAAGCAGATTCAAAGATGAGCGTAGGCAAAGCAGAGAAACGATACGTCTGCAATGACTGTGGACACAGATTCAGACATGGCTTTAATCTTAAAAGACACATGAGAGTTCACACAGGAGAGAAGCCTTTTAGTTGTGACATTTGTGGTAGAAGATTTAAACAACAGTGCAGTCTCAAAAGACACACCAGACGCCACAAAGGGGAGAAATCATTTAATTGCAATGTTTGTGATAAAAGATTTAATGTAAAGGATGATCTTAGGCAGCACATGAAATGCCACACAGGAGAGAAACCGTTTGGCTGTCAGCTTTGTGGAAAAACCTACAGAGCTCAATGTGGGCTTAAGAGGCATATGATAGTCCACTCAGGAGAGAGACCGTTCCACTGTGATATTTGTGGTAAAACATTTAATGAAAAGAAGTCGCTTAGTAAACATGGAATAATTCACACAGGAGAGAAACCATTCGGTTGTGATGTTTGTGGTAAAAAATTTAGACATCAGTGTAACGTCAAAACACATATGAGAATCCACACTGGAGAGAAACCATTTGGTTGCAATAAGTGTGAACGGAAATTTAACCAAAGCGTACTTCTTAAGAAACACATGAAAGTTCACACCGAGGAGAGTTCTTTATGAGGGGCTGGTTAGCTGGCTCGAGAAAACCAAAACTCCTGTTTGGAGGTGGCGGGGTGTAGATATGTAAAAGTAACTGATATCATAACATTGAGCTTCTTCGTTAGCCCAGGCTTAGGTGAAAAGGTGGTGTTTGACATGTTATCTCATCCTTCTTTCATATAAAATCAACCAATTGAGCACTACCTGCCTGCTTAAATCAGAGACTTCAGGTATAAAATCAATATTCTTGTGAACAGTTAAGTTAATACACTGCTTAAGTCTTAAGTCACATATATACAATTGGAGCTGGGTATCGATGATTTCTACAATCCTCGATTCGATTCACTTCAATTTTGAGTCAGAGTGTCAGAAATATTATAATTCTGATCATTTATCAGTACTGACGCTTGTGAGACTTCATCAGAGGTGTAAGCCTCAGAGCAGATGCCTTTGTGTCAAAGTAACTGACAATGAAACACAGAAAAACACAAAGGAGATTTTCCTGGCCTAGCTTTTTATAGCAGATAACCTTAAAAATATTCTGCAGTGGATCAAAAACTGAAGAAAACCATGAATCAACAACTACTACATTACCTGATGCTGCTGAACTGAAGCAGAGCAAAGTTACAGAGGTTTAATTAGAGACACAGCGTTTTGCAATTTAGCAAAAGTTTAAATGTCTTCAGTACTGAACAGCAGAAATTAGACTGTCATGTCGGAGGTCCTTAAAAAAAAACCCTTACCGCCTGGCAGCATTGTACACAACAGTAGACTGGTGCTTAATAAGCAAGCAAATAATGCAGAAAACAAAGATTTTAGATGGGAAGCTGTTCTTGAAGTACACTGAGAGAGAAAGAGCTGTGCAGGAAGTATGATTTGTATCATGGTAGAAGCAAAACAGCAAAAGTAAGAGGGAATTCATGACTATGTTTATCAAACGTGAAGCGTAGTTTTGATCTTCTTTTGCTTTTGAATTTTGGTTGGCGAGTGACACTTGAATTTCAGCCTCGATGGTGTGTCTGTGTACATGCCATCGAGTGAACGATGCATCTTTGTGCAGAATCCGTTTACCTGCTCACATTTACTTTTTTAGCTGTTTGGCGGTTGTTGAAATAGTTTTGTGAGCGTTAACCTGAGATTCTGGCTAAAATTGATTTGAATCGGAAAATTGACTCCTCCTCCTAGCCCCCCTGCTCCAACAGGCTGCAGAGAACGGGGGTGTGAGAAGACTCCAAACCTTCCTCCGCCTACTCATATGTAGTGTTGATGCATGTGTGTTCTAAGGTGCATTTAAAACCCAGGAGGGCATGGAGCTACCTGCCAGAGAGCAGCAGGTAAGCGCACAGCCCCTCCTGATAGCCCTCAATGTCTACGTGTATTTAACCTTGAGAGGTGGGCAACGACGCCAGGGGTGGGGTGTACACCCTGATGGTCTTTTGGATTCCGTGTAGCGGCACACTCCCAAGATCCTATATGTATGTGTTATGAGAGTGTGAGTAATGTGAATGTCTAAGTTGTGGGATAAAATTGAGGCACAGGCAGCCAGAAGGGGACGGGGGGGGGGGATGCCTCCCCTGCACCCTGGTGACATACCCCTACTCCAAGGCCCTGCATGTGTGGGTGGTTGTGGTGGAGCGGGAAGAGGGAGGCAGCTGGAGATGGGGAGAGAAGGAAGGGAGGGGCAAGTGACCCCAATAGACGCCCAGGCTGAAATCTTCCTCCACCTCTCCTGTATCTCCCCCTCCTGCAGAGTGAGTTCCTGAAGAGAGGAGAGCTCCTGCAAGATGTAACAGCCTACATATCTTAATATCAAGACTAATGTAATCTAATAGATAATTTCTATATTGGTTAGAATTAAGATTATTTTTATTTTTCCAGTTCATGAGGACTGTTTTCTTGGCTATGCATAGGGCAATGAAAACCATATGGGCGATATTCTTTTCTGTAGTGACATTATCTAAGCTGCCCAACAAACACACTAAGGGGGAAGTTGGAATGTTACATTTCAGACACTTTGATAAGTCTTCACATATCTCGCGCCAAAACTTCTGAACTGGTGGACAGAACCAAAGAGCGTGGATATAATTGTCCGGTGAATTGGTTTGGCAGTGTGAGCAGTTGTTGGTAGACGTAAAGCTCTTGAACATCCGATGACCTGTATAGTGCACTCTATGTAGTATTTTGTATTGAATTAATTGAAGACTGGGATTTCTAATTAGATGAAAGGTTTTTAAGCAAATCTGAGACCAGAAGTTTAGGTCTAAGTTAACTGATAAATCCGCTTCCCATTTTGCAATAGGAAGGGATATTGATTCATCCGTTTTAGAAAGCATTCTGTATATTTTGGAAAGTAATTTGTGGTTTTAAGAGTAAGAAATTGAACCACACTTGGTGGTGTTTGTAGTTCAACTTGACCCGGTTTAAATTTCTTTTTTACTATGAATTTAATTTGTTGATATTCTAAAAATCTTTTCTTGTTGATCCCATATTGTGTAACTAGTCCGTCAAATGAAATAAATTCTGTTCCTTCTAGTATATGTTCTAAATATTTGATTCCTTTACCACTCCAATCTGGAAAGTTTATCATATTATTGTTTTGTAATATGTCAGGGTTGTTCCAGATAGGTGTACGTTTGCATGGGATTAATGAAGACGCCGTCAACTTCAGAAACTCCCACCATGCTGTCAGAGAAGAGCTGATGTTGATGCTTTTGAAGCATTCATGTCGTTGGATGTTTGAGCTGATAAATGGTAGGTCTGAGATCTCTAGATTATTGCAAAGTGCTTGTTCTACATCTAGCCAAGGTTCATCTAAGAGGGTGTGTTTTAGCCATCCTGAGATAAACTGAAGCCTGTTGGCTAAAAAGTAGTGCTGAAAGTTAGGTAGTTCTAGTCCTCCTTTATCCTTGGTCTTTTGTAGTGTTTTTAAGCTTATACGTGGGGGTTTATTTTTCCAAAGGAATTTGCACATATACGAATTTAGAGATCTGAACCAATCTTGTGGCGGTTTAGTTGGGATCATTGAGAATAAATAATTTATTTTTGGTAAGACCATCATTTTTATAGCAGCAACCCTTCCCATGAGTGATATGGGTAGACATTTCCATCTAGTCAGATCACCTTCTACCTTCTTTAAAAGTGGGATATGGTTTAATTTAGTTAGATCTGCAAGCTTGGGAGAAACATTAATACCTAAATATTTTATATTTAGAGCAATTAATCGGGAGGACTGTAGATTTTGACCAGTTAATTGAGTAATCTGATATTCTTAAAAAAAGAGTTTATCAATTCAATCACCCCAGAGATATTGGGTTGTGAATTTTGGAGAAAGAGTAACACATCATCCGCATAAAGGCTGATTTTATGTTCCGCGTTCTTGCATTTTATGCCCTTAATTACTGAATTCTGTCTAATTGCTGCTGCTAGTGGTTCAATAAAAATTGCAAACAGTGAAGGGGAGAGTGGGCATCCCTGCCTGGTGCCCCTCAGGAGAGAGAAGCTGGAGGATGTCTGGTCATTTGTTCTGACACAAGCTGTTGGGGAGTTATAAAATATTTTTAACCAGTTAATGAAAGAGGATCCAAAACCAAATTTGTGTAAAGTTGTTAACAGAAATTTCCAGTTAACTCTGTCAAATGCTTTTTCTGCGTCTAAAGAAAATATTGTAGTTTCAAGGTTTTTACTGTATGAGTAGTCTATCAAATTAAGTAATCTACGTGTATTTGTTGATGAGTGCCTACCTTTTATGAAACCAGTTTGGTCAGGATGAATTAAGAGGGGGGTTATTTTCTCCAGTCTCTTTGAGAGAGCTTTGCAGATTATTTTAAGGTCTACATTTATAAGGGATATTGGACGATAGCTTGAGGGATATACAGGGTCTTTGCCTGGTTTTAGCAGGAGATTAATATTTGCAGAAATAAATAATAAAAAAATAATCCAGACGACAGTAGGAGTGATGAACATGTGAGAAAAAACTATATTCCTTACTGGTGGGGTGAAGGGAGCGCCATGCATCGCAAAGACCAAAGTCGCTCATATACTGTTTGATTATATTTGTGGACTGCCAATTACGCTGAGTTCCTGCTGTTGTGAGCCTATCCATGTCTTCATTTAGTCCCAGGTTGAGGTCGCCTCCAAGAACAAGTGTGCCATCTAAGTGTTCAGAGAGTGCACTGAAAAAACCGTGAAAGAATGAGGGATCATCAACATTTGGACCATATACACTTGCAATACATAGCGTTTTATCAAGTATAGATAGTTTAATGATTAAGAATCTGCCCTCTGGAAATATAACTGTATCGAGTACTGTGAAATTAATATTTTTATGTTTTAAAATTGCTGCTCCCCTTTGTCTAGAATTATAACAAGCTGAGAACACATTACGAAACTCAGATGTTTTAAGTTCATTCGAACCTCGACTTCAGGCGTGATGCCAGAAAACCGAGGAAAAGTAATAAATGGTGTAGATTACTTAAAGGCTTTGCTTGCTTTGAACAGTAGATGTTAATTGTCTCGGTTTTTATAATCGTCTTTGGCTGTTGTTAGTTTTTCTGCTCATTTGTGTTTTTGTAGTTTTTCCTCTGTTCTCATGTGTTTGTGTTTATTTGTATTTATGTGAGATTATTCCTGGGCCCTGTTTCAGGAAGCCGGTTTAGTGGAAAAACTGAGTAAGTATACCCTGAGTTAACGAAAACTCTGGGTTTTCGGTTTCACAAAGCGAGTTCAGCTGAAGCCTGAGTGAGTCACTATGACGACACACGCCGTGAAGCTAACCTGCCCCCTAGCAGGTTTACTACAACTAACCCTGACTGTCTCCGCCCCTTTGTCGGAAACCTGACAGTAGGAAGTGTCAGACATGGCGTGTCCCTTCCTTGAAGAGCCAGTAGATCGTGAAGCCCAAATTCTCTGCAGAGCTCTCCGCCGGGAGAGAGTGATTAGAGCGCGTTTGGACATTTTATCATTTCCTGATGATTGTCTGTGTGAACGTTACCGTTTCTCAGCACAATCTATAAGTTATTTGCATAACATCCTCAGGCCATATATTACGCATGTGACACATCGCGGACATGCTCTCAGTTCATTACATATTATTTGTATCGCACTTCGGTTTTTTGCAAACGGGAGCTTTCTGTATAATATTGGTGACGCTGAGCACGTTTCCAAGGCTACCGTCTGTCGGGCAGTCAGGAATGTTACAGTTGCACTGAAACGTCTCCTGTACACGTTTGTGGTGTTCCCCGGTCACAGACCCACAAGATTTATCAAAGAGGGATGCCACAAAATTGCAGGTATCAGGATGACCAAAACTTAATTTATGATGTGGTGATACTTGAACTACTACTTACATTTTACATTTATTTTCAGGGTTCCCAGGCGTGATTGGCTGTACAGATGGTACTCACATTCCAATCATTGCTCCTTCAGTAAATGAAGGAGACTATGTGAACAGGAAGTCTTTCCACAGCATTAATGTGCAGGTACATAGTTCCCTGTAGCATTTCAAACTAACAAATTATTTCATCATAGTAATGGATGCTAATTTGTGTTCTCTGCACTGTGAAGATCATATGTGATGCTGCCAACATTATCACAAATGTGGAAGCCAAGTGGCCAGGCTCTGTCCATGACTCACAAATATTCCGTGAATGTACACTGAGCACAAAATTTGGACATGGTGAGTTGAAAATACTTTAAAATATATAAAGACCAATTGCTACAGGGACATTTGAACTGAAGTGTATCCTTCTGTCTTAGGAGAGTTCACTGGCTACTTGCTTGGTGATAGGGGGTATCCATGTTTACCCTATTTGCTTACCCCTTACCCTGACCCTGAACCGGGCCCACAGCAGCGATATAATCTGGCTAATTGCAGGACAAGAGCCAGAGTTGAAATGACTATCGGAATGCTTAAGGCCCGGTTCCAGTGCCTGCAAAGACTCAGGGTCACCCCAGAAAGGGCATGTGACATTATTGCGGCATGTGTGATTCTTCACAACATTGCCACAATTAGAGGAGAACACTGTCCTTCTGAACCAAACAGCAGTGATCCAAACCATGAACATCCTGACCCTCCCACGGACATACAAGATGGAAGAGCAGTCAGAGACACCATATGTCACAATCATTTCTTTTGACCCATCACCTCAACATGTTGAAAGAAGAATAAACAGATTTTTTGTTCAACTGGCTTTATTGGTCGCCTGTATTTCCTGTACACAAAGTATTAAAAGATGTAAACCTCATAAAGTGTCTCTGTTGCTTCCTCCTCTGTAACAGCTGTCAATGTTTCTTCATTATTTTCCTGTAGTAAAGAAATAAACAACATTGCTGTTCTACTGTAAACTCATATAATCTGTGGAGTATTACTCACAACTGCATGTTGGTCTGGCTCAACAGGAGGCTGCACCAGATGCAGTACACCACCACCATCAACTGATAGAATATGAGGTTTATACAGGTCACTTATAACTTACAAGGGACCAAATGGCAATTAACAAACATACCAATCACCTTACACTTCATTGTCATTATGCTCTCAAAGACAACCAAGACTGAGGGAAGGCAAAATCAGTAGGAAAATAACTTCACTACAAAATAATCCATTATGGTAAAGAGTTTATCAAATGAATGAGTAGCACTGCAAAGGTGACTGTGAAGAAAGGATGTATGCACATCATGTATTATTTTGAATTTACCCCCTATGTAGGCACTTGTGTCTTGCGGGGTTATTGACTCAGAGGATGTCCCCGCAGAGATGCCTTCAGCCACAGGGCGCCCACTGTTTTGGCTGAGGGCCAACTGCTCAGCCTCTGTGAGTGGTGGTGGTGGAGGACCCCCACCTGTTTTTCGGGCCTCCGCTTTTTTTCTGTTGGCTATAACGGGCCACATTTGAGCATACAGAGTAAGCAAATATGTACTTGTAATGTGCTCAGATAATTTCAATAAGTGCTTACAGAAAGAAAATTAATGTAGCCTCTAACTGCAATTGATTTACATCGGACAAACAGACCAAGCACTATGGCTCATAATACAATTACACCTTACCTGTTTGGACTATATTTTTATATTTCATTTTTACTTGCTGCCAGGAACGTTTGGGGCCTGTTGGGTTGCACCTGCGCTCACATCACGTCACAAAATAAAATGTATAAAATAACAAATAAAATAACATATGATAAAATAACGTGTTAAATGGGTGGAAATCCCTAGATCAATGTTTAAATTAACACTCACGCATTGACTCTGTCGGCTATGTTTTGCCATGCATGCTCCCTTTCTTTTGCAGCTGTCGCTGTGTTACTTTTTTCCGCGGAATTTGCACGTTATCGGCATATGCTGCCATCAGAATTTCGGCCTCAAGCGCTGTAAAATACATTGACCGCGCCTTCTTTCCCTCCGTCTCCATGGTGACTCGCTTAATCTGTGCTCCACTGATCAGGGCTTTATGTATCCTCGTCCGCGCGCTTCACTTGGGGTTAAAGCAACTCCGCGTTGACTGAACTACTTGTTATCAGCCTTTCTGAAACCGAATATTCCGAGTTGGACAGTTCGGGGTTACTCAACCCTGCGTATCGTTTTTCACTCTGAGTTTTCTAAACCGGCTTCCTGAAACAGGGCCCTGGTCTCCATTTCTGTTTGCTTCCTGTTTTATTTTGAAGTTTAGCTCCTTGTGTTTTCTCTCTGTGTGTTCACTTCCTTTGTTTATTCTTTCCCCCTGATGCTGTTTGTCTGGAGTTCACGTGCACATTTACTTTTTATTGCCTTTTTATCACAGCGTGAAGGTTAATAACATTTTTTATAACAGCTTGTTTGTAGATTATCTGACTTTAGGTCTGCTGTAATCTGAGATGGGTTCATTTATTTGCTAGGCCGAGCGAGGCCTGTGAGCTGCTTCATGCCAAAGTAAAGAATGATGTGTGGATGTTGTCTTGGGCATGTGGAGGACAGACACTGAGTCAGCAGTGGAGAATGATGGGAAAAAATGTCTGCTAGTCGGTGCAAACCAGGTCTCTGGGTTTCACTGTGCTCTGGAGTTTAGACATTTTTGGTTATATGTTTGAATTTGAGCTTCTTTGGGGTTTTTCCTGCGTCTCCAGTGTTCAAGGTTTACACTTTTCTGTTTATTGTATTTTTAGGCTCATGTTTATTTGTTCCCTTTTAAATTCCAGTATGCTGTGGATCCCTGGGAATACTGAGTTTTGCTTTGTGTTTAATCGCTCAGTTTTGTAAGTTATCCTCTCTTTATTCTTCCTGCATCGTCAGTGTTTCGTGGTCAGCGGTAGTTTCTGGTCTCTGTGCCTCTATTATATTCTATTACGTTCCCAGTGCCCAGCAAACTACAAACTAAAACTATGCTGTGTAAAATAAAGACTGAATGCAGTGACTTCCAAATCTCACAAATCCATATTTTTATTCACAAAAGAACCCAACAAAATACATCAAATGTTTGACCTGAGATGAAAAACATTCGCTCAGTTTGGCTTTTATGGCAGCAGCACATCTCAAAAAGGCTGCGAGAGGGACTCAAAATAAACAGCTGGAGGAAGTTTTTCATGACTAATTACAGCAACAGGTCAACAACATGACTGGAATAAAAAAACATTTCTCAAGTAAAGGTTCACCAGTCTGCAAAAAACAACAAGAAACATCTAAAAGTTGTGGAACAGTTTCAGAATAACTATCAATGTAAAACTGAAGACTTTGCCAATCTAAACATCAACACCACCTATCATCAAAAGATTCAGAGGATCTGGAGAATTAATATTGGATCGCTCTGATCATGACAATAAGACCCATCCTTCTCTTTTTTGTTGTTGCTCTGTTGTTATTTACATTTTATAAAGTGATCCAATTGTAAATATGCACATGCTGACATATTTACAACGGCAATGTACCACCTACCATTTTCACTCTACTTAAACAATAAAAAAAGTTATATGTAACAAGATCAAACATCAGTAAAAATGCATGCTAATGCAAAAAAAATAAAAATACAAAAAATATGAAACAAATATACAAAAATATGTATTCAATTCAAATCTGGCCACCATCAGCTGCAAAGCGGTTGCCTTGCACAGCAGCACACCACACCCAGCGCTGCTGCCACGCTCTGAAAGCTCTGCGGAAGTCCTCTTCTCCCAGTGAATCCAGTACTATCAGTGACGCATGCTGGAGCTCTTCCACTGTGTCAAAAAAATGTCCCCTCAACTTGGCGTTGATTTTGGGGAAGAGGAAGAAGTCGCAGGGGGCCAAATCTGGTGAGTGCTGTGGGTGAAGAATGAGATTTGTGTCGGTGTAGCAGAAATAATGGCACTCTTTCAGTGCGTCGTGGGCGGGTGTGTCGTCGTGATGGAGCAGCCAGTCGCCTTTCTGCCACAGTTCAGGTCGTTTGGCCTCGATGTTCTTCCTGAGACGCGTCATAACGCTGAGGTAGAACGGAGCATCAACCGCCTGACCGTCGGGAACAACTTCCCGATGCACCACCCCGTGAATGTCAAAGAAGACGATGAGCTTGACCTTGAACTGGCTCCTTGTCGGATTCACCCTCCTTGCTTTTCCAGGCTTGCAGCCGTACACCCAGCTTTCATCGCCAGTTATGATCCGGGACATGAACGTTGGGTCATCTCGCGTCTGTTGACGGAGATCCTCGCAGGCTCGTAAACGATACTGCTTCAGCTCGGGAGTGAGTAGCCTGGGCACAAGCTTGTTAGCCACTTGGTGCAGGTTCAAAGTGGACGTCAGGATCGCCTGGACCGTTCCGAATGACACGTTGAGAATGGCAGAAATCTCCCTCAGAGAGATCCGGAAATCCTGGCGCACAAGTTGATCGATTTCTCGGATGTGCTTGGGAGTTGTGCTCGTGCTGGGTCGCCCTGACCTGATTTCATCATCGACGGATGTTCTGCCATTTTTGAAACGCAAATACCAATCCTTGCATCTTGATCGGCTCATTGCTTTGCTGCCGTAAACTTCCTGAAGCATTTTGAAGGTTTTCTTCACAGATATCTTGGTTTTCACGCAGAATTTGATTTTTTCTCTCTGTTCAAATTTGAGGCGTTGCAATGCATTGCGGGACGCAACACTGAATATTGGCATCGGAAAGGTTCTGGGAGCTGTTGCACGTGTGTCATCCTCCTGCAGTCCATCCTGGCCAATGCAGCGTTCCTGGAAGAAGTCCGAGTCTTCAATCGGGCTCCGTTCATGGGAAACCTCTTCTTTAATATCAAACAGATGATGGACACCTGCAAGGTACACACAGATGGATGAGCATATTTTAAAAAAGCCAAAATGCTGGGTGTATGGGGACACTGGTTTCCAGTATCCTGCAGAATGGACTCTAACCTAAAGCCCATCTCACAGAGTTACATCATCCAATCGAATCACAGCCAACTAAGTTAAAACGAAGAGAAACTAAAATAAAACAAATCAAATTAGTGAGGTGACTGTATTCAATGGATTTCATCACTTGTTCTTAAATCTCGCCCTAAAAATACCCTCCATATTTTAATAACATTACTGAAGTGAACCTAACAAAGCCACAACAGAAGCAGACAAAATATAAAACCTGATTCCTCACAGAGAAAAAATGTTGGTGCAGTTTCATAGTTCAATTTAATTTGTTTGTTACCTGAGCTGCAGGTCTGAGTCTCCTCCTCGTCCTTGTATTCATTTTTAACATGATGAAACAGTGAGTGCACTTTCTCTTCATTTTCACTCTTCACCGCAGCAGCAGCGAGCGGGAAATCAGTGATGTCAGCTTCCTCCTCCTCTTCCTTCTTTATGCTGAGGAGCTGTGAGACTTGCTGCTCCATATCAGGGCTCCAGTCATCTGGTTCTTCTTTGATTGGTAACAGCTGCTGAATATCTGAAAGGTACAAGCATCACAAATGTATGAGCAACAATGCAATGAGAAACAAAATTAAATTCTTCCGTGTGGCCCTGAAACACAATCAAAGTTTCTTTACTCATTAGGAAAATGAGTTCTCGCCGTTAGTTATCGTTTCGTACACTGACTGGAGCTTCAAACTGGACGTTTCTGTCATTAGCAAAGCCGCCTGCATGATGTTTCTTTGGTAAACACCAAGATACAGGACAAGATCACGTGTATGCTGATGGTTTGCATCACTTCATCTCAGCAACTATTAAAAATAAAATGTTTCTACTTTGTTTTAAAAAGAAGCCTTCAGAACAATATAAATGTTAAGGTTATTTCTGAACTTGGTAAGTTTTTTGGAAGAAAGGTTAGGTTAGGTCAGGAATAGATGATGATGAAAGCAGTGATAGAATTAAAAGAATCACTTTGTACATTTGTAATAAGAATGACTTAGTTTAGCGAACATCTAAGTGCTAAAAAGCAGGCAGCCAGGACTTACCCATGGTTGAAGACATCTTTCCTCTCGTCCTGCGGTTCAGACTGACTTCTGGTGACTTCTCAGGTTTTTAACCTCTCCTGATGCCTCAGAGTCGTTGACCCACCCATTCACCCTTTTGGGTTTGTTGGGTCAAGGTGTGAAATGCTCCGAGTCGTCTGGGATGCCCTGCAGGTATCTGATAAGAGGGGCAGGGTCCAGCTTCCTGGAACAATAACAGTTACTCCAGCATAACTGTCGTTACTTCTTTCACTCGTCTTTCACACCACAGCCGTGAACTGAAGGTGAACACTTAAATGTTAATGTAATCACTGGAACAAAGGTTCTTCTGCTAAAGATGCTGTTGAATCCATTTGTATCAGTGTCCTAGTTTCCAAATCTGCAGGGGGTTGAACGTAACTGGACATTACATTGAATGTAAATATTTCCTGTCCACTATAACTAGTCCAAGTACTAATGTGATTAAATCATTTACACAAAAGCAATATTTCATTTCCTCAGCTACGTGTTAATGTGAGCAGGAAGTTGTTTTAGACAACAGAATGAATGAAAACTCACCATCGTCTGTTGATCGACAGGTCAACCTTAAAAACCACCAACCTCTTGTGGTGCCTGATGTCACATGTGCTGATTAGAGCTTCTAAAAACATAATTGAATTAATCTGTTAAATAATTTTGAGAATTTGGGTCTACACTGTGCTGAAATGAGGCAACTGGACTTGAGTTTCTGAAGCCTTTCAACTCAGATCTCAAAGGCTCTACAGCTGGTGCAGGGCGGCAGTTAATCATCTGATTGGATCGTTGAGAGTCGTTGATTCTCTCATTTTGCCTTTGTGTTAAATTCTGACGCACCCAACAGCAGTGGGAGACATTAAAGGCACATGAGTGAAAGTTTATCAGGCCATAATGGTCCAGTTGTTGTGCTCTGATGTGTTTCTACATTCAGGTGCAGATGGGGTTTTGGGTCCTGACCTCAGCTGCTGGTTTTCCTTTGTTGCCAAGTCAAGTTTACTTTCAAGCACATTAAAAGAAACAGCACCCGTTAACCAAACCGTCCACAGTTAGACGAGTAAAAGACATTTAGGAAGATTTTAAAAGTGTCCAATGTTGTCCTGATGTGAAAGGCAGTTTGTTTCACACACTCAACAATGATCCTTCACCCTCAGTCAACAGGAAGCAACAAATCTGAGTAGCTGAAATGGGTTTATTTAATCATTAAGGAAAATGTGGTATCATTTTAATGTATATCAATCAAGTACATTTTACGCACCACTGTTTACAATCTTTACACACCACAAATACACAGAAGATTTGCAGTATTTTAATGCACAGCATCTGCAGACCTTCTGGTGACTTCTCAGGTTTTTAACCTCTCCTTATTGAGAGTTTTTAATTTGCTTTTAACTGTAGACTCTGGTTGTGCTGCTGTCCTAGTAACCTTAGACCTGACAGCAGCCTTCGACACTGTCGATCACAACATACTGTTATCCATACTGTTATCCATTCTAGGCCCCCTGCTGTTTACTCTGTATTTGCTCCCTCTGGGCGATGTGCTGCGCAAATTTAATGTGTCCTTCTACACCTTTGCTGATGACATTCAGATCCACCTCCCTCTGAGGTTAGACTGTAAGGACTCTTTGCAGCCGTTATTCTCCTGTTTGTCTGACATTAAGACTTGGATGGCTCTTAACTTCCTACATCTAAATGAAAGTAAAACTGAAGTCATTGTGTTTGGGCTTCCTAAAGACCCCAACCTTTCCTTTGATTTTATGGGACCCCTAACTTCCAAAGTTAGGGGTTCCTCCATTAAGAGCCTCGGTGTTACTTTTGACATTACTTTTAAATTTGATAAACAAATCAGCTCCGTAGTCAAGGGATCTTTTTTATCATCTACGGATTTTAGCTAAAGTCAATTCCTACCTGTGCAGGAACGATCTAGAAAGGGTGGTCCATGCTTTTATTACATCACGGCTGGACTACTGTAACTCCCTTTATGCTGGTTTAGATCGTTCCTGCCTGCATCGCCTCCAACTGGTGCAGAACGCTGCTGCTCGCATGCTGACCGGTTCCAAAAAGAGAGACCACATCACTCCGGTCCTCTGCTCTCTCCACTGGCTTCCAGTTGCTTTTAGGATTGATTTTAAAATTTTACTGCTGGTTTTTAAGGTTCTTAACGGTACTGCACCTCCTTACCTGGCAGAGCTTCTTAGCATTTACCGCCCCAGGTGATCTTTGAGGTCAGCAGACCTTAAGCTTTTAGATGTTCCCAGGTACAGATTAAAGACTAGGGGAGAGAGGGCTTTTGCTGTGGCTGCACCCAGACTGTGGAACAGTTTACCTCCTCACATCAGATTTTCCACAAGCCTAGGAACTTTTAAAACTGCTCTTAAAACTCACCTCTTCTCATTGGCTTTTAGCAAGGTTTAACTTACTGTTTTAACTTATTGTTTTATCAGTGAGGTGTTTTATGTACTTGTGTTTTATTGTATTTTATATTTGTATTTTATTGTACAACACTTTGGTCAGCCTTGGTTGTTTTTAAATGTGCTTTATAAATAAACTTGACTTGACTTGACATGTGCTGATTAGAGCTTCTAAAAACATAATTGAATTAATCTGTTAAATAATTTTGAGAATTTGGGTCTACACTGTGCTGAAATGAGGCAACTGGACTTGAGTTTCTGAAGCCTTTCAACTCAGATCTCAAAGGCTCTACAGCTGGTGCAGGGCGGCAGTTAATCATCTGATTGGATCGTTGAGAGTCGTTGATTCTCTCATTTTGCCTTTGTGTTAAATTCTGACGCACCCAACAGCAGTGGGAGACATTAAAGGCACATGAGTGAAAGTTTATCAGGCCATAATGGTCCAGTTGTTGTGCTCTGATGTGTTTCTACATTCAGGTGCAGATGGAGTTTTGGGTCCTGACCTCAGCTGCTGGTTTTCCTTTGTTGCCAAGTCAAGTTTACTTTCAAGCACATTAAAAGAAACAGCACCCGTTAACCAAACCGTCCACAGTTAGACGAGTAAAAGACATTTAGGAAGATTTTAAAAGTGTCCAATGTTGTCCTGATGTGAAAGGCAGTTTGTTTCACACACTCAACAATGATCCTTCACCCTCAGTCAACAGGAAGCAACAAATCTGAGTAGCTGAAATGGGTTTATTTAATCATTAAGGAAAATGTGGTATCATTTTAATGTATATCAATCAAGTACATTTTACGCACCACTGTTTACAATCTTTACACACCACAAATACACAGAAGATTTACATGTACATGCATTAAATTAGTTAAAGTCAGCAGTCACAGTATTTTAATGCACAGCATCTGCAGACCTTGGTGATCTAGTGAAAAGATCAGACAGGTAAGAAAGTGCTAAACTGTGCAACCCTTAAAAGAATCAGTAAAATAATTTCTGAAGCTGATTGGCAGCCAGTGCAGGAGATATGTGGTCTTGCTTCCATGTTCCAGATAATAACTGTGTTTTTTGAACCATCTATAGTTGAGTGAACAGTGACAGACTCACACCTGAAGAAAGACTGTTGAAATAGTCGAGTCCAGATGAACTTAAGCCACTGACACCTCTCAGAACATTTCTGAAACACAGAAATGGCGTGTATGTGCGTCACGAGTCTGTAAGACTTCGTGTAAACTTGCATGTTTTCTGTGTTTGAGATGGGAAGAGATGGATCAAATCAAATCAAATCACTTTTATTGTCACATCACATGTGCAGGCACACTGGCACAGCACATGCGAGTGAAATTCTTGTGTGCGAGCCCCACAAGCAACAGAGATGTGCAAACACAACAACACAAACGAGCAAAATACAAGAATGGCCAACCTGAAACTAATAAATATATGTACAATATATAATAGTATATGCATTTCTGGATGTGTATACTAAATATTTTCCTACGTGTGTGTGTGTGTGTGTGTGTGTGTGTGTGTGTGTGTGTGTGTGTGTGTGTGTGTGTGTGTGTGTGTGTGTGTATACACATTTTTACAAATTAAATAGTAAAAAAAATAAAATAATAATAATAATAATAATAATAATAAAATATACAGAGTTGAATATGTGCAAAACAAGTGGCATTTATATACAGTGTGGAGTGCATAATGTTGAAGTTCCAGTAGTGAAGCTGAGGTGTCTATGACGTGTTCAGCAGTCTGATGGCCTGGTGGAAGAAGCTGTCTCTCAGTCTGCTGGTACGGGACCGGATGCTGCAGAACCTCCTTCCTGATGGAAGTAGTCTGAACAGTTTATGGCTGGGGTGACTGGAGTCCTTGATGATCCTCCCCGCTTTCCTCAGGCAGCGCTTCCTGTAGATGTCTTGGAGGGAGGGAAGCTCACCTCCAATTATCCGTTCAGAGCACCGCACTACTCTCTGGAGAGCTTTGCAGTTGTAGGCGGTGCTGTTGCCATACCAGGTGGTGATGCATCCAGTGAGGATGCTCTCAATGGCACAGCGATAGAAGGTCCTGAGGATGCGGGGGCTCATGCCGAATCTTTTCAGTCTCCTGAGAAAGAAGAGGCGCTGCTGCGCCTTCTTCACTGTTTTATTTGTGTGTACTGACCACGTAAGATCCTCAGCCAGATGTACTCCAAGGAACCGGAAGCTGCTCACTCTCTCCACAGCAGCGCCGTTGATGGTGATGGGGGTGTGTACTTCTCTGCACCTCCGGAAGTCCACTATCAACTCCTTTGTCTTTGCGACGTTGAGGGTGAGATGGTTGTCTTGACACCAGTGGGTCAGAGCGCTGACCTCCTCCCTGTAAGCCGTCTCATCACCGTTGGTGATAAGACCCACCACTGTAGTGTCGTCCGCAAACTTCACAATGATGTTGGAGCTGTTAGTAGCTGTGCAGTCGTAGGTGTAGAGTGAGTACAGGAGAGGGCTCAGTACACACCCCTGTGGAGCACCAGTGTTCAGTGTGATGGGGGATGAGGTGATGCTGCCCAGTCTGACCACCTGGCGTCTGTCAGACAGGAAGCTAAGGATCCAGCTGCAGAGGGAGCTGCTCAGTCCTAGATCCTGCAGTTTCCTGTCCAGCTTCGAGGGAACGATGGTATTGAATGCTGAGCTGTAATCTACAAACAGCATCCTCACATACGTGTCTCTCTTCTCCAGGTGTGACAGGGCAGTGTGTAGTGTCAGGGCTATGGCATCATCAGTGGACCTGTTGTGGCGGTATGCGAACTGTAGAGGGTCCAGTGAGTCGGGTAGTGCAGAGCAGATGAAGTCCCTGACCAGCTTCTCGAAGCATTTGCTTACGATGGGGGTCAGGGCTACAGGTCGCCAGTCGTTCAATGAGGAGATGGTGGAGGATTTGGGTACAGGGACGATGGTGGCCATTTTGAAGCAGGCTGGGACTACAGACAGAGAGAGGGAAAGGTTGAAGATGTGTGTGAACACTCCAGCCAGCTGAGCCGCGCATGACTTGAGGACGCGGCCGGGAATCCCGTCCGGACCAGTAGCTTTGCGCGCGTTCACCTTCCTGAAGCACTTCCGCACATCCTCCTCAGACACAGTGTGCGCACTGACGTCATCCATGGAGTTTGAAAACTGAAGGCTCTGCCTCTCATTCTACTTTTAAATACTCTAGGAACACAGTAAACCTGCAGTGTGAGAGTGAAGTCCTCTAATGGGGTGATATGGTACTACAAGGTCATTAAGATAAGCCAGCTAATTTTTCACGTGTCTGAGCGAACACACAAACTCCCTGAGCGTCCCTTGGACCACTGTGAGCAACAGCAGACGTGTGCACTGTGGTCACGCCAGCATCGAATCCATCCAAGTTACATGGTTTATTAAAATAATCAAATTACAGCATTTATGTTAGACTATTTTTAATTAACTGCTTTAGCCCACTTACAATGAAATAATAAAAAAAAAAAACCTTGTTCATGACCTGTGTAGCATGTTAACACTATTGGAAGGAAAAATAACTTGAACTCCAATTTTGAAAACACAACTTTATTTATTTTTTTCTTTTTTTTCTATAAAGCTCTGACTTATATTATGAGTCTGTGGTCTGGGAGAGAGTCTGTAACTCTCTGTCTGCAAAATACAGTAAATAATGACCAATGTTGGGCAATTAATTATATAGTTACTTCTTCAAAAAAGTAACTGATTTATGCAAACAACATTTTTTGCAGCTGTTTACCTAAAAATGCAGCCAAGGCGTTTTTTTAAACAAACATTTCAAACTATTTACAGAACAATAAAACTATTGACTACACTACACACTAACTGCACACTAACTAGAGGGGACTTAGAGGGAACATTGCTTGTATGTGAGGAGCAGGATTTTGAATTCTGGATTTAACAGGAAGCCAATGAAGGGAAGCCAGTGGCGTGACTGCACGGACTGAACTGCGAGATAATCTGCGCATGCGTCGCTCGTTCCAAGTTTCTTTTGGAAAAAAGGATCAAATACGCAGCGGGCACCATGAACACAGTGGAATATCTTCAACAACAGAACCACGAAAGTCTTCTTTCTGAGAAAAACCCGGAAATGAAATTCCACGCAGTCCTTCAACAGGACAAAGAAGGTGTAAACCAAACTGCTGGTGAGAATAATCAGATTTAACGTGGAGAGTTTATCGGACAGGAAACGGCTGCTTAGCGGCTGGTAGCTCGTTTTAGGGGGTCGATGAACTGTTCACGTAGGAACGGAGCTTCCTTTTATTTCTTAACCTGAAGACGTTCACAAATGCAGTCAAGCGACTTTGGTAATGATAGTTGTTGTTAATAGTTATTAATGACATTTACGGATTAAAAAGAGCGAAAGTCAGTGGGGGGTTCGGTGTTGCACCCGGACTGTTTAAAGGGTGCACACAAGTGTAGTTCAAGGCAGCGTTTGTGCTTTAATTACTTAAATAATAATGCTGAACTGGGGCAGGCGTGGTTAGTGTGATGGATAACAGCTGTGCCAGCCAGCCTTCCCTGGCTCTGTCCCCTGAACCCACTGCTCCAGCCCTCCTCTGCAGCTGAGCCACAAACCACATCCCACTGCAGAGACAAACCCTGTATCCCATAAGCTGACTTTTTTCAACATCTCTATATGCAGCTCCAAATTCTATGTCTATTTATGTGGACGTTTTAAATCTGAGAACAAAACACAATTAATAGCTTTACTCCAAACCATGATTTACCTTTACAGATGTGATATTTTAGCCCAAAGCTAAACGTAGCTGTGTGTTATGTTTTTGATTTGATTTGAACATCTTGGCTGACGGAAGGATTAGCTCTAAATATTTACTTGTTGAGCTGTAGAAATGTAAGTCATACCACAACAGCTAACCACATGCTTCCAGCCTAATTATTACTTCTTAATAGGAAAACTGCAATACTGTTATCAGTTTGCTGATGATGATGTTCTCTCTTACTTTCCCGAAATACATTTTTGAAACATTTATACTTTTGGTTATAAGCAGCATCCACTGCCTCTAATATTTATTCCAGTATTTGTAAAACTGCATGTTTCTTAATAGCTTAATTTCCACCATGTGTGTCTCATGCACCCATGGCTTCATGATGTAGTGGTTTGGCTGTCATGTGAAAGATCCCCATCTTGAGGCTGGAAGGAGACAAACCTTAGAGCACCAACTAGTGTGCTCTTAGTACTTTTACCAAACCCAGATAAACTGCAAACTCCACTGTGGAGACCCTTCGGGAAATAAAGGAGTAGCAGAAAAAAAAAGAATGTCCTTTTAAATTGAGGAGCAAAAAGTTAGTTTCCTTTAAAATAGTTCAGTTAATTACACAACTGTCCATGTCTGTGTGTTTCAGTATTGCCACCTGATGTCCAGAAGGTTTTGGTGATTAAAGAAGAAATTCCCTTTGACTGGAGCTTCGGTGTGGACCATCGGCACCAGGAGATCCTCCAAATAAAGGAGGAACAGGAAGAACTCCTGACCAGTGTGGGGGGAGAGCAGCTTAACGGGTCGGAGGAAGCTGATAACACCAGGTTCTCATTCGCTGTTGCCACTGTGAAGACTGAAAATGATGATGATGATGAGAAAACTCAGACTTCAGATCTCCACCAGAACCAACATGACTACAACAGAGAGACTAATCGGATAAAAGCAGAAACTGATGGAGAGGACTATCCAGGAGCAGAACCAGCTGGAAACCCAAATCTAAAGATTTGTGCAGAGCTGAAAGCAAATGGAAACGCTTCTGATTCTTCTGAAACTGACATCAGTGACGGCGATGATGATTGGCAGGAACCTTTATCCTCTCCTGGACCTGAAACAAAAACCAGCGATGGAGATCAGAAGGAGACGCCTGTGCCTCACTTTCCTAACAGTGTTAACACTGAAAGGTTTACGCAGCAGCCTTACATAAGACTCTACCCACAAAAGAAGCCGTTCAGCTGTGATATTTGTGGTAAAAAGTTCACTCGCAAAATGCACGTTAAAACACACATGAGGACCCACACGGGAGAAAGACCCTTTGGTTGTGACGTCTGTGGTGAGAGGTTTGCACAGGAGGGGAACTTGCGGAGTCACCTGAGAGTGCACACGGGGGAGAAACCATTCAGCTGCGACGTCTGCGGTAAAAAGTATAGACAGCAGGGTGTTCTGAGGACACACATGAGAACTCACACAGGGGAAAAACCGTTTGGGTGTAAGTTTTGTGGAAAGCAATTTAGCCAACAGACTCATCTCAAGGCACACATCAGAATCCACACTGGAGAGAAACCTTATCAGTGTAACTTCTGTGCCAGCAGCTTCAGCCAGAAGAAGCATTTTGATGAGCACACCAGACGGCACACTGGAGAAAAACCGTTCGGGTGCGATTTTTGTGGAAAACGGTTCTACCGGCAGGAGTATCTGAAGAGTCACGTTACGATCCACACAGGAGAGAGACCGTTTGGCTGTGATGTTTGTGGAAAAACCTTCAATCGAAAGACACGATTTAAGGCTCACATGACGCTTCACAAGTGTTAGAAGCTGCATTATTTCAGGGTTCATTGTGAATGATACATTACCCAAGTGCCTTGGTAAGGACCACACAGAGTTTTTAAATATTTTAAGTTTTTTAAATGCCTTCAATCTGATTTTGATGAGTCCTACAAATGTATTGAATTGTCAAGTCAGCTTTTAAGAAGTTGCTTTGCAGAAACTGCAGTTAATGGAGTGTTGTTTAAAAAGTGTTTTGGCAGTAAATCTGAATCAAGCTTCTGTTAATGTTGCTTTCATGAGAAAGTACATGTATAAATCAGAGATTTGCTTTACAAAAGTAAATGAAAGCCCTTTGTACCGTCTGGAGTCATGTACAGCTGTGTCCATAAATATTTGGATAGTAGAAGATGTCTTTGTACTCCAGCACAGTGGATTTTAAATCAATCGATATGCGATTGGAGGTTGACTTTCACCTTTAATTCAAGAGGTTTTACAAAAAAACGTTCAAGAATCATCACCATTTTATACTTGTGCCCTATTTTCAGAGGCTCAAAACTGGACAACTTAACATAAATGTAATTCTAAGTATTGTTTTTAATACTCGGATGAAAATCCTTCTCAGTTGACTTTGTTGAAATATGAAGAAACACTGAATGCAACAATTAATTGTCTTACATTGATTTATTTTATATATATATTTGAAGTCTTTTACTTGCCTGCGTGCAATAAATAAGGAATTAAGAAAGAAAAAAACAAGTCTTTGTGTGTCTGTTTTTACACCGAAAAGTACTTCAGAGTGCTCAGGATGTGCTCTCAGTGAGTATGCCCCTCCTTGGGTTGGTTGGGTTTGTGTTTAGTCAACCAAGCTGGGCTGTGGAGGTCAAATGTGCTCAGGTACAATATTTGATATTTAATTGTCAAAGTCAAGCACATACCTTGCTTTTATCAGCTTCATTGTATTTGAAGCTTGAGTGGAATGCAACTGATTAGAAATAACATCTGACTGAAATTAATTTGGAAATTTCATTTCACTGTGTGGAGGAAATCTTTGCTGAGGAGCCATTAAGATATGTAAATGAAAGCAATTTATCTTCTTTTCTCATGAATGGCAGTATTTATTTTCAATGAAAATAAGTACAATGATAAAAAAATATATCCAGAAAAGGAACTAATTTCTGCGAGGAGTCAGTGAGGTGGTTCACCATCTGACTGGGATGCCTCCTAGGTGAGCGCTTCAGGCACCTGACATGGGTAAAGGGAGAAAAAATAGATGCATGGAATTTGCAAGGCCTACCCAGTAAAATATTGATTTTGAACAATTCCTAAGTTAAATAGACGTCCTCTTAGTCCACCAAACTGTAGCTACCAATGTGCCGTATATCAGAAGATGCCTTTCTGAAAACAATGAGGATAAATATCATAAATATAGATGTCTATTTTGTACTGTTGTGAAATCTTTTGGTAAATAAAACCAGAAATAAAAGGAAGTGACAGAAAAGGTGTTGTTTCCAGCCACTGTGTGTGTACATGGTGAATGGAGAAATAAGGACCATTACCTTTACAGCAAACAGTGAAGTAAGAGTTTCTCAGATTTTCAAATGAGATATTTTATGTAAAGAACAGCATATACACTATTTTTCTTTCTCTGCTTTTGGATGATAAATTAATTCAAAAACGGAAAACGTCAGAGGACAGCCACACCCCTCTTATTCATGGTAGGATACATTTGAATTGGTACGAGTAGTACTAGTGCTTTTCTTTTAGCAGGCCAGCAGAGGGCGACATCTGCCTGAACAACAGGGGAGGTTGTGGCTTCCAATAAAACATATATGGAGAAAAGAACTGATTAGTCGGATTAATAAAAAAAAGAAGTCACGTTTTGATCAGTGTTAATCAGTGGATAATGTTTATGGAAATAATGGAGACTGATACAGCACACAAATTAAAATTAGTGACAGAAATATCACATCGGCCTGATTTTACTGTAAGGGATGAATGGAAAGAGTAAGAACTGTTTGGATCACAGATGCCCAAGTTGTTTCAGCTGTTGAGTTAAAAGTATGTAAATCCTCATTAGTTGGGCTACTAATTAGAACTAATAAAAATAAATGGCAAGATTGGAAAGAATAAATGGGAAATAAATACCTTAGATAGGGCCTATTTTAATATATTATTTTAAACTCTTAATTAAAACCCCGAAGCTTTAATAGCTGTATCATTGCTAAAAATAAAACGATCTGTCCGTTCCTGAAGACGTTCACAAATGCAATCAAGCGACTTCCTTTTAATCCTGTTAATTCAAACTTCTACCAGGAATAACATTTTTGTATTGAGTGACTAAAATTTTGAACGTGTCTATAAAAACTGAAAAATTTCACAAATGCTGCAAACAACATGATTGTAAATATGTAATTTGTTCATAGCTAAACATTTAACATTTGTGATCTTTTTTAACTTAAAAATTAATACAACTAAAAAACACAATAAAAAATGAATTTAACTATTATTTTACAGTATTTATAATATTAGAATTTATTTTGTTTCTTTATTATTTATTTAATATATAATTTTTTTTACAATACTTATTTTTCTAGTAATATGATATATTTAAAACATATATTTATCTTTTAATATTTGCCTTTGACATGTACGTTTGTGTGGTGTAACTGTTTACTGCTGCTGCTGCAAGGCCTGTAGTTACTATGGTGACGGAGAATAAAGGTGTCCGTGCCGATGCCTGCTCAAAAACCAGCGGAGACGGCAACAAATCGTTTAACAAAAGGATTCAGGAGAGTGGATTCCCTGTTGGAATCTGCATCCCGCTCTTATATAATACATCCACGGATGTAGAAGCAGGACAGAAAATGAAGCCAGCGCTTCTTTAACTGTGAGCGGAGGTGATCGGTCCTGCGCAGGCCTGGTTCATCTCAAATGAGCCTCCAGTTTATTTTAAAGAACAGAACAAATGCGGACACTATGAACGAAGAGGAATATTGTCAGCAGCACGACACTGAAAGTGTTCGTTTTAAAGACAACCCGGACAGTAAACCGCTGGGAGTCCATCAGCAGCTGGATGTAAAGCAGACAGATGGTAAGGATCATCACAGATTTAATGTGGAGTGTTTCTACTGGTGAAAAGGCGGACGTTAGGGCTTAGTAAAGAAGAAGATTCACATAAAAAGCTTCTGTAAAGCGGAATATGTTCACAAATACCAAAAACAGTTTTTCCACTTTATTTTTCCTTTTTTTTAAACGCTGTAAAAGACGGAACTGAACGGCAACAGTACAGAGCAGCACCCGGACGGTTTACAGTGGGTACACAACAGGGTTATTTTGTAGTTCAGCCTCAGTGCAAGCCAAAGTTTGGGATATGTTTTTACTTAATTAAAAGTTCAAAGAGACTCTAACATAATGGATGCCTGACTGCAAACTGTCAGTGTGCCTTTAATATGTGATAAGGCGTGTAGTACAAATATAAGAATTTCACAAGTATGAACTTATGTACTTGTTCTACTGAGATTATACTGCCTTTAATTGTTTAAGTGTGCCCCTGTATGACACGATAGATTATGAATGTTTACATCAAAAACCTGCAGTCTCTTATTTATGTTCCATTTATAGTTTAACCTCCATACAACAGGACATTTTCTGTGGAGCAAAGGTGAAGACATCAGAACTTAGTATCACTGATGTGTCAGGTGTATGACTGTGAGGACTTTGAATCTGTAAATATGTTTTGTTAGTCTTCACATTTCATGATTGATCAATATTTCTAGAAATAAATCAGGCCTGGTGTTTATATTGTAGGCAAGAATGTTTTTAGACTAACTGCAGCTCTTTAATCTCGGACTAAATTCAGTCTGCTTCTAAGCGTCCATAAAGGCTCTACTAAAGGTGGCTTCATATCTTAAATATTTGTGTGCAGCATAAATATACTTCTGAACAAATAAGAGACTGTTATTTTTTTATTTGCAAAAGACATCTTTAACCAAAACCATGTTCTTCTAAAAAAAAAAAAAAACAAAAAAAAAACATAACAAAAGGTTAAAGCAGAAATATATTGGAAGTGCTGTAGAGACAAAAAACTGGCAGAGAGAGAGAAGGCTGGAGTGGATGGATTACTCAAGAGTGAACACTCAGAACAAAATCCAGTTTTTATTTCCTGTTTTCTGCTGACTGTTTTTGTTTGTTTGTTTGTTTTGTTTTATTTTTTCAATTTTAGGTGGTGTGACCTAAAAGTTGTGCCACTGCACTTTTAGGACCCTGGTGGTTTCACAGTATATTGTAGTACTAGTATTATAATTCAAATTATTTCTTCTTGCATGGGCCTTTATTTAGAAATTAATCCACACCAAAACAGACATTGGTAATCACCTGAAAACAAGCCAAAGTCTGTAAAACATCAGCAGCTCACACACTGCAGGGCATTCATCCATCCACCGGGGCATTGCAGACATTCGTCTTCCTAGCCACACTTTCCAATTCCTCATGTGGGATCCTAATGATCTTTAATAGATTGTTAACTGCTGAGAGTCTCTGCTCTCTTTTTTTCATTCTCCACCCCTCTTTACTAGGGATGGGTACTGACATAAACGGTAGTAACCAGACCGAAAAGCAGCGCACATTTCGGTGCTTTTTTTCCTGAGCTGTGATACACTTTAGATTCTAGCCAATCATTTTACGTTTCCGAGGATAGTAGGCGGGGCCAGGTACGTACGTTCTGTTAGAGCAGAGCTACAGATTAAAAATGTCCAAGGCGAAGCGGTCAAAAGTCTGGCTGTACTTCACAGCAAAATATGCAAACTCAGAAGCAACAAGTGCTTTAAGCTGATACTGTGATACTGTCAAAGGAGGTAACACCTCAAATCCGATGAAACACCTGGCGACGCATAGCGTTTTTTTAAAAGCCCAGAAATGCGCCGTATTTGATAGCTTGCTGCGAGACCTCACACCGAGCGCATCTACTGCGGGTGGATTGCCTGTTATGCAACATCCCCCAAAAACACGAAGAGGAGAGTCCTGGCCCCTAGCCTGCCAGTGTAGCAGAAATGATGACGGATGATGGTGGCAGCAGCCGTTCTTCTCTGCGTGAGTAGCTAATTTACGTTGAGTAGGCTAACCACGTTATTACATTAATGCATGTAAGGTGAACTAGCAAACATCATCATAGCTACATGCGGCTGTCCTCTTGTTTGATGGCAGATACTCCCTTCACCCTGGCTAAAAAGGCTAAAATGACCAAAGAAAAAGTGGAAAACAGTTAAACATGAGAGGTTTAGGACAAAGTTTGTGTTTTTTTTCCATTGTTTAAGCACTGCTTCCAGCCAAGAGTGATACCATATATGCCCCATAGCTGCAGAAAAGGCTAACATTGTTATATTTTTACAAAAAACAGCTGAACATGAGAGGTTTTTGGACCAATTTTGTGTTCTCCATTCTTTAAGCACCGGTTTGAGCACCGTTTGAGCACCGGCACCGTTTCAAAAGTACCGATTTGGCACCGGTATCGGATAAAACCTAAACGATACCCATCCCTACTCTTTACTATTCTTGGATGTAGCTCATTTGAATCTGCAATTATTAGTGCTAAAAATGTCTGCACCTCACCAGCCTTTGTGGGATTTTTGCCATGCTTAAAAAGTTATTAATGGATTATGATTATCATTTCATTGCATTTTTTTTCTGCATCATATGATTTGACCAATGTATGAGGTTGATACAGATCACCTCTCAGTGTGCTTCTCAGTGCTTCAAGTGAGCAGTTATTCTTTTTATTACTGATAAACCAGTTAAACTCTCCTTTTTCTGTTTGCTTGTGTAGTAAAATCAGAAGTGTCATAGCATGCGTGGAATTGCCTAGCACTAAGTAAGCAATTCTTCTTCTGTATAGCTATAATAACAATTTTTTCTTATTCTTTTCCAGATGGATTGTAAAATTAGAAAACAGCCACATTCTTTTGTGGTTCTGGTAGTAGTGTCAAATCAGATATCAGTCATGTACCGTCACAGTCACACATGAGCTTCCTGTGTGACTTGGTTA
Source organism: Aulonocara sp. 'chitande type north' Nkhata Bay (assembly GCF_057382095.1). Taxonomy (NCBI): domain Eukaryota; kingdom Metazoa; phylum Chordata; class Actinopteri; order Cichliformes; family Cichlidae; genus Aulonocara; species Aulonocara sp. 'chitande type north' Nkhata Bay. The sequence goes on along the minus strand of NC_141351.1, from coordinate 24,491,810 downwards.
TTAACTTTATAACTATAACTACGTTTTTTTAGTTATTAATTTCATTCCATTTACTTCGTTATCACTACCATTTTTACCAGTTTTACTTTAATTACCTCTAGTATAGATAGATAGATAGATAGATAGATAGATAGATAGATCTTTATTGTCACTGTTACCAGAACAATGAAACACAGTTTGGCATCTCTCCCTTTGCAGCTGTAGTTTTTTGTTCATAATGCTCATGTCTGTGTTATTTTTCCATGCAGATATCTCACAACTGTTGGCAATTAAAGAGGTTCCCCCTGAATGGAGCCCCACCTCAGATCCGCAAGACCCAGAGGTCATCCAAATAAAAGAGGAGCAGGAGGAGCTCTGGACCAGTCAGGTGGGAGAGCAGCTAAATGGGGTGCAGGTGGCGGATATCTCCAGGTTTCCAGGCCATACTGTCAGTGTGAAACATGAAGACAGTGACGAGAAATCCGAGTATTCACAAACTTCTCAAAGAAAAACTAAATGCAACAGAGAAGCAGAGGCTTTAAATGCCCCCCCAGCTAAAGGAATAAAAATGGAAACTGATGGTGATGACTGTGGAGGACCGGAATCAGCTAGAAGTCCAGATCAAGATATTTATGTACATCCAAATGGTGATGAAAAGGCTTCCAGCTTATCTGAGACTGAAGTCAGTATTAAGGATGATGATGATGACTATTATTGGCAGGAGCCTTTATCAGACTCTGGACCTGACACTGAAGACAGTGACAGTGACTGGAAGGAAACCAGGACACCTGAATTAGTTGTAAATAGTGACAAAGGACAAGACAGTTCTAAAGTATCTGAATGTAATAAAACTTTTCTTTGCAAACAGTCACTTCAGGGAGAGAGAGGAAGAATGTCTTCCTCTGGTTTGGCTAAAAAGGAATGCTTTACAGTATCACAAAATGATGATTCATCAGTGGCAGTACGCACCGGAGAGAAACCATTTGGCTGTGACGTTTGTGGACAAAGGTTCAACCAAAAAACACATCTAAACACTCACATGAGAATTCACACGGGAGAGAAACCCTTCTGTTGTGATTTTTGTGGACAGCGCTTTAACCAGAAAACACATCTTAAGATCCACATGAGAATTCACACGGGAGAGAAACCTTTTGGTTGTGATAATTGTGGCAAAAGATTTAGACACCAATGCACTCTCAAAATACATATGGCAGCTCACACTGGGGAGAAACCATTTACCTGTGACGACTGTGGTAAAAGATTCAGTCATCAGAAAATTCTAAAGGCGCACATGACAATTCACACAGGAGAGAAACCATTTCACTGTGATGAATGCGGTAAAAGTTTTAGCCAACAGGGAATTCTGAAGGCGCATATGACAGTGCACACAGGAGAGAAACCATTTGGTTGCAGTAGATGTGATAAAAAGTTTAGACTACATAGTGATCTCACAGCGCATATGAGAGTCCACACAGGAGAGAAACCATTTGGTTGTGATAAGTGTGGTAAAAGATTTAGCCAAAAGGGATGTCTGCAGAGACACCTTAGACTCCACACAGGAGAAAAGCCGTTTAGTTGTGATGACTGCGGAAAACAATTTAAGCGAAAGACACACCTTAAAGCACACATGACAGTTCACACAGGAGAGAAACCATTTGGCTGTAATGTCTGCGGCGTAACATTTTCACGACAGGGAACCCTGAAAAGACACATGAGGGTCCACACACGATAGAAACTGTAAAGTAACAGGGTTTTGTCCAAAATATTTGTAAAGTGTGTTGGTGCAGATCAGAGCAGTGGATTTCCTTCATGGCGCCGTGATAACTGAGAGTGTAGGTTGATACCTCTCAGACAGGTCTACTGTATTCCACTGTCTCTCTTCTGAAGCTTAAACAAAAATGCATAAGGGAGAAATATCCTAGAGAATGACGAGGTAAATGATGATGCTAACAAAATGTTAACATCCATGGAAAGAAGTAAATTCTCCCCAGTCACGTGTGATGGTAGAGTGAAGCAACTTTTACAAGTTAAGAATGCATTGCTCAAAAAGTTAAAGAAATACTTTTTATTAAGAGTATAGAATCAAGTCAGTTAAACCACTGGGATATTAACCCGGTCAGTCAAGTAGCAGAGGGGGTTATTAGTCAGTGTTAATGAAATTAACAACAGGTGCACCAGGAGGGCGATGATGAGACAACCCCCAAAACAGGAATGACTTTTTCCCCTCCTTTTATCTCATTTTTTTTTTCACTATTTTGGGATTTGGTAAGGGTCAGTGTCACTACACTTAGCAGATGATTCCTGGACCCTACAGAGGTTACATAGGTAGTCCAACTCCTCCAGGATGGCACATCAATACTTGCCATTGTCATAAGGTTTGAGATTCCAGGAGACAGGCAGTTACTCTGGGAGAGCTGGACAGGGCTGTAGGAAATCCTTAAACCACCAGCAGGACTGGTTTCTGCTCCTTTGTGTAAGGAGGGACAGGATGAGCACTGCCAGAGCTAAAAAATGATCTTCAGCAGGACACTGGTGTGAATGTCTCTAAACAAACCATCAGAAACAGACTTCATCAGGGTAGCCTGAAGTCCTCTTGGGCCCTATGCTCACCGTGGTGCCTGATTGGCAGTTGCCATCGAATACCAGAATTGGCAGGTCCACACTGGTGCCCTGGTGCCCTTGGCAAAATGGACCAGTCTGTAGCATCTTTTTTTCACTTTAATTTTTGAGGTGTCTTTGAATTAAGCCCCTTAAGATAATTTTCATTTCCTCAAACAATGAGGCAGCCTTTCATTCTATCTCATTACTCCAGTCCATATCAGTATTAGATAGCCATTATGATTTTTTCCCATTGACATCTTCATAGTAGTCAATTCATGTTTTTGAGCAGTCCATTTAGTAACACAAATAAGATTAATGCTGGGTTCAGCCCCTTGTCACATTCGATTTGATAAGTGGTTAAGAAAAAGGATGGATGTACTGTCTGTGAAGGTTCTCAGTCATCTAGGTCATCATATTCTAAAGACCTTGGAAAGAAAAGCGTCTCGACTTCTTTAAGTTGCGAGAAGCTTCCTCAGTTATAAGGTCAAAGGTATTTGACCTTAGAACTGAAGAAGCTTCTCGGACGAGAGGTGAAACGTCTTCAAGCAACTTAAAGAAGTCTAGAGGCTTTTTTTCTCAAGCTCCTTACACAATAGATGGACTACATATTTAGTTAATATATAGATCAAATATAATAATAATACTATTACTTTTAATAACAGGAAAGCACATAAGAATAGGCTGGATGGAGAACAAATAACAGCAGGAAAGTGTAGCTCGACTGCTAAAAATAAAGTGTTATATCGAGAAAAAGTGTACTTTCAGTGTTGATCAAAATGTATAATACTCCTTCCTTTAGCCTTATACACATTTTGTTATTTACCAGTATTATGATTTTTATTATTGCTCCCAGATTTATTTTTTACTATGCAATGTAACCACTCATGATGGCTCTAAAGGTAAATTTGCCAGATAAATATTTTGTATAAGACAACTGTGTTTCTAATTTCCTTTGACTTGATGGACTGAAGACTTGAGGTCCACAAATAAAATTTCTTAACATTTGATAACTTGTCTTTGTACTGTTTTCATGTAATCCCAGGTTCTTAAGCAAATATTGCAATACTGTACATTTCCCTGACAAATACAGATAGTGACCTCATTCAGGTTAAAAAAAGAAACATAAATCACACTAAAACTGTGAATAAAATAAAACACCATTCTTTGAACAGACTCGTGTTTTATGTGTATTATTTGCATAAGCTAAGGCGAATATCATGTCAAACAATGTAAGAACAGTTAAATCAACATGGATAAAGAAATGTTATCACTATCCAAGTGTCTGCTCAACAGTAATCAGTGCCGCTCAGCCTGACAGTGATTAGAAAAATGAATTTAATTTAATCAGATTACTTGTGGTATAAACGTTTTTTCTCCTACTTATCACACCCATGCCATTTACAGCAGATGACTCCTGTAGCTGTCGCACTGGAATGTGTTTATAAGGTGATTGTAATTTTCAAATTTGGATGTTTAAGCTGGTTCCTATGTTGTGTTGTCGCCACCTACTGGTGGATCTGAGTATGGCGCTTTGTGGTGCGCATGCATGGTTTTTCGCAGTGTTTGCTGGTGAAGAGAAGTAAAATACTGGTTAAACATCAGTTGGAGCATGGCCCTTTATTCTACTCCAAACATGAAACAAGAATAACCTTCAGGAGCAGTTATAACTCCCCTTCCCTGAACCAGGCTGTATCAGAGGGCTCTTCCTGTTCAAACGAAGTTCTTCCTCCCACTGTCACCAAATGAGCTGTGCCCAGGACAAAGCATCTGCCATTACAAAGCATTACATTATCTTTCCTTCTGAAATACCCACATAGTAAGGCCTCAAGAAGAGAGCCCACTACGTTAGCTTCTTAATGGGGTTCTACATTGAGTTTAGGCCACACAGTCTCAGGTTGCTGTTAAATTGTCAAATTAAATAAAGTAAAGAAAGTTTAGTGTGAATGGTTGTCAGGACATCAGTGTGTATGCAATGTCGAGCATCCTAAATCGAAGCAGCACCACCCAACCAATACCTGGAAGAGATAGAAGCGCATCGCAGTGGTCCCTCTCGCGGTTCACCTTTCGCAGAATCGCTGTTTTTGCTGATTTTTTTTGGTGCAATTTTGCATGCTCTTTTTTTTTTAAAACAGCGTATCGTTTTCTGCGCCCTGATTGGCTGTAGACCATTGTCAATCAATCTCGTGCTATGTCTCCAGTCCAGTACAGAATGCGTTCAGCTTGTCAAATTTACATACATCTTCGATCGCTAGCAGTGTGGCTCTGTGCTGTAGTGTATGTTTGTAAGTTTTCTCCCCAACAAACATAACAATGTCGACAAAACATTTTGCACCGTCAAAGGCAGATGATGATGCCAAACATCGCATAAAAAGGTGGACTTCTGGACATGCTAAAGGAAGGTAGAAGTTACCGTATTTTCCGGATTATAAGGCACATTAAGCGAAACAAAACAGTCACATAAGTCAAACTTTACCCGAATCATTCTTTTTGCTTCCTCCACTACTGTACCATTGATTCATTAATGCTGAATGGTCTCAAAAATAAAGCTGACTACTTTATGGTTTTCACCTATCGCAGGTTATTTTTAGAACGCAACTCCCGCGATAAACGAGGGACCACTGTACAAACTAATTATTCTTTTTACTCACAGTGTCACCAAAGAATTAGTTATCCAGTGCTGTATTAAAGCACAAGAAGGATAATCGAGTATACTACAAGACACTTTAAGTGTACTTGAATACTCCCAAGTACTTTTAATGTTTTACTATATCCAAGTGAACCAAAAATAGCCGACATTACAAAAATATCAATTGAAATTACATTAGCCGTCATTTTCTTCCAATAAATACACTAATAACCTCTAAAACGTAAAGTATATTCACTACATAATAACAATAATAGGCTGACCAATAAAGTAAAATATAAAGTGGATGTTGGGGTTCTGGCTTCTTGTTAACTGGGTCACTGTTTTTATTGACATTCTTCCTTTTATGTTAGCATCATGTTAATGTTTTCCCAGAGTTTCCTGTCAGTAACCTCAGATCTGTTAGTTTTCTCTTCCCCTCTCTCCACTTCTTTGTTTGTAACTGCCAGCACAATCCTCATCTTTTCACCCGTGTCCACTCTGTGTAAATAGTGTCGCTTCACAGCATTTTATCTGTATGCCGGGCTTTATATAAAAAGGGTCTGTTTTTGTCTTTCTGCTCCTCTGGACTTCATATTCATGTGGATTTCGGATTCTCAGGATGGCTTTTTGTGATTTAATGTGCATTTAGTCCTGTTACCAGTAAATTTATAGCAGTCGATTCAAATATTTTCAAGTCCACATCTCAGTCCTGCATGTGCAGAATTATTACTTGTATCTGCACTACCATAAATATAAATTGATACATGTGAATACAGGTAATACAGTAATACTTAAATGTGCTTTAGTGTAGTGTAACCACAAAAGAATCTGAATAGAAAAAATAACACACTGTTTTTTATTTTCCTCTTTTTATGCTTTATTTTTATCCCTCGTCCTGTAGAGAGGACAACGCTCCACTACCCATCTCTTCAGATCTGTACTGAAACATCCATCCCACTCATCCCTCCACCATCTTTTTCACTACTACAGTGCATCCACCAGCTTTACATCAAAGCTTGTCAGCATTGTCCTGATTAGATTAATGTTTTGAAAGACACAAGTTTGGGGTATGGGCCAAAAAGATGACAGTGATAGAGAGGACTGTAGAGTTGAAATAAAATAAACATAAGACCGAATAATGGACAGTGAGGAGAAATGTACAACCTACTCTACATGAGACTAAAAATAATGAGCTTAAAAACACAAATACACAAACACACACACAGGGCACAGTAGTGTTGTGTGCAAGTGTTAGAAATAAACAAGTATTAAATATGCAATACATAGATTCATATACACTGATGTATATGGGAGATATACAAATAGGGATAATGTTAACAGAACAAAAGTGTGAAAAATGATGGAGACACGCACACTCCTGGTAGTCGAAGGGAAGAAACTGGTTTCCTCAACATTTAAAATCTGCTAAGGTGAGACTAAAGTGGTTTATTTCTTAGTTTGTGTTGTGAAAATAAGGTGAGAGGTTGTTCTTCACATGCATCAACTAACAGAAGACTTCCAGATACCATGAGGGTGAAGATTTGTGCAATCCTGGTGAAGATGGGTGCAGTTAAAGGTCAAAACAGAGGGAAAAGAGGGATATCTGATTAACGCTTATCCCATCGAAATGTTACGCTCAGCAATAGCAACTGGTGTCTGCTCTCTACAGAATTCAGGTTTAGAATTTTATAGGTTCGGCATCGATGGAAAAAGCCTCTGAGATGGCGAGAGAGGCGCCGAAGCACATGAAATGGGAACCCACCCACTTCACGGGTCTGTCACTTAAACTCAAATTGAGGCTGCCTTGCTTGCATAAGTTTCGTTTTGTTTTTTGTCCGCGAGGACAACAGGAAAGAAGAAAAAGGAAGGAGAGAGACAGAGATAGTGAAAGATAGGAGGAGAGCGGCCGGGCGACGGTGCAGGTCTACTGCGAGAAGTGGTGAGAATTTAAAACGAACAGATCCTAAACATAAGCAGATGTGTGTGAGCTGCAGAATCACAGAAAGAATCCAGAGTTAGAAAAGAGAGAGTTTTTTTTGTGTGGCTTTTTTTCTCTTTTTCCATTTTTTTGTGTTGGTTACAGTTCATAATGGTTCAGTAGTTCCACATAAAGATAGGAGATGGATCCTGAGGCAGATGGTTTGAAGTGCATGAAGGTGGTCTGTAATCCTCAGGGGATTGCAGGGAGATGTGGGAAGGCTCAGATGATACCATACTGGGCCAGCTCATGCAGCTCCAGGTGATTGAAGGCCTCCCATGGGCAAATGACAGTGATGTCTGCAAAAAGACAGCACAGATGTGAACTTGTTTAGGTCCCTGCAGAGCACTGAAGCCAATGGTTTCAGCCGTAGCATACACTTACCTGTGCCTAAGCCCTCCATCCCAGGGATATCATCTCCAAATCTGCAAAGAAGAACATTGCAATAATTACAAATCACTTAATTTGATTTATTTGGTTTTTAACAAGACCCCGAAGAAGAAAAGTATTCACAGCATACCCCTGGATTCCCTTCTTTGGAGGCTTGCTCTTGAACTGACGAGTCTGCCTCTGCTTGAACTTGGGGGGTCCCTTGCGTGGGGTGGCGGGGCCTCCGCTGACACGGGTGGCTGACTTGATCTCAGCTTTGGGTGGCTCAAGATTCATTTTGAGCAGTTATGTATGAGGATGTGTGTGCAGGCTGTTAGCGTTAGACACCTCTCTGAAGTCTTGGTGGTGAAGTCTTTATTTTTGGAAACAAAGGGAAAAAAGCAATTAAAAGCACAGAAATAAAGAGAAACTCTCACTAGGTTATTATCTGCAAATCCTTTTAGTGTCAAGCAGCGAATGATCTGAAACTCTCTAACCCTGTCTCAGATAGCAGGCGGCTCCTGTCACCTCTGTTTGACATTACCATCTATAATCCTATTACTGATCTGATGAGCACCTGCCAGGACTTACACTCTCATTTTTCCCAGCACCTGAATGTGGTGGACCACATTGCAGCTTGTCCTGCTGGGATGACCCAATTACCCATAATCCCTGGCTCAAGTTAATAAGTGCGCTCTCCTTCTCTGTTTTGAGCTGATTGTGAACTTGTAATCTTGTTAAAGCAAGGACACCACTGCAGAAACGCTGAGCTGTGCACTGAAGGTCTAAACCATTAAATCCGCTCACCATGTCCCAATGACACAGACAAGCCTGAACAGGTCTTAACCATTAATGTGGTTATACCAAGGTTATTACAGCTAACGCACGATGCTAACTAAAACAAAAACAAACAAACAAACAAACGTCCTGAGTTTTAGTTTTTGCCAGTTTGGTCAAAGTTGCCATCACAGCCTGTCTGAGGAGGCTTTAATGGAAATGTTTGTGTTTCAACTGTAATTTCTATTCTGAATTTTGCCCGGAGAAACACCCTGTGTATTTAAACAATAAAACTGGCAAAACAAACTAAGAAAAACTAAACCAAAAAAAAAAGTAAATATTTTTAGACAATTAAAAAAAAAAAATTAAGATATAGAAAGTAAATTAAAGAAAGAAAGCAAAGAAAAGAGTATGTGTGGGTTAAATATACTCACATATACACACTCAGAGATCTGCTTTTGTTTGAGCCACAGTTTTAAAATGAAACTTTTTTGACAGCTTTAAACAGGCCAAACCGAAGTGAACGTGCTTGTTGTGAGATCATTTTAAAATATTTTTTCTGTCCAGGTTGCTGATAAATGTATCTGTCAGATAAATAAATGAAGCAAGAACTTGTACATGAAACAACAAGTTGTTATATCCAGGTTTGGAGTAAGTTTGCACTGTAGGCAGTTTTTAGATACACTATAAAAATAACTGATAACTGAGTGTTAAACAGCGTCGGTCTATAGATTGCAGAATTGTTGATTAACAGAGGTCAGAAACATCTGCACTAATTTACTCTGTCATGTTTAATCACATTACAAACGACACCATAAATCGCTGTTTACTTTTTATATCCAAGCGGGACGATTTCTGGAGCTCTAAACTCTTTTATCTGGATTATTTTCTCCTAATAAAGGAAAAAATGTTAACACCCATGTTCTTCACTGAGACACACAGAGCTGCAGAAGAGCAACAAAGTTTCCCACCGACGGTGTCTGAATATCAGCACTGATCGGTGATGATGGTCTACTCACCGGCTGCTTGGGTGAAGAACAGCCAGACGAGTGGGTGTGAGCGCAGCGCCGATCCGTTTAGCAGATGAGTGGACTTCTATGCTAGGCTTGCTGTGAGGGCCAGTCGGGGCTTGTGGTCCCTCTTATAGCCGACACAGATTACAGAGGCACCGCCTCCCTTCTTGACTGTCAACAGTTCACATGTTTGAGGTTTAGGTTAAACTGTAATGTGTACATAGGTGCAAACGTGCACATTGTGAACAGTGGTGGAGCATAACTGTGTACATTTACAGTCAACTTCCAACATTTCAGTGAGAAATTTCACTGTGAAATTATACAATTGTTGATATTATTATTGTCTTACAGATGTTTTCTCATATTTTGTAACCATACATTGAATTTGAGTATTTTACAGAAACTACACTACAGAAATATTTTAAAAAAGATAACATACTGGGAAAAATGATCTGTTTTTTATTGATTTTATTGATATTTTGCACTTTTTCAATGCACTATATTTATCTGCAGCTGCGGTTTCTAAAGCTGATATTCTTGTACACAACATAAACGAACTAAAATTATTGATGACCTCTGATCTACACTCGCCAAGTTCTTTTTCACAATATGTGTAAATCAGCCCTGTGCCACCCCCGGGACATAAATACTGATGCTTTCAGAAAGACATGCATAAGACTGCCTGTTGTAAAAAACATCGCTGTTAGCGTTTTAATGCTTTCCTTTAAGGATCATGTTAGAAAAATGAAGATAATACAGAAATGTAGTTCCTTTAGTTTCCATTTGCAAATTTAAAGCAGAAGTAAACATGTTTACAGCCTGCTACAAAGCTTTGGCCTCTATGAATAGTTTCTCTCTTTTTGTAACTCACCTGATTGATTTTGTTAAGCCTTAAACTCATACATGAGGCCACGTTGATTAACACATTCGGTGGTAGCAGTCAGCTATGGCCTTTCTCTTTCTGAGCATTTCTGTGGTCATTATCTAATAAATAATATGTTTTGAAGTTCGTCCTTCAGTTTTGGTCAGTGATTTTCTAGTATTTTATTAGCCTGTTACTTAGGAACAGTGCACTGCACCTGTATATTTTAAGACAGCAGGCAAATGTAGCTGACAACTTAGCATGTCCCTCTATAGTAACACCTGGTTCCCAAAACCCTGTGATGCTATTAAAGCTGGCGATGGGTCACGTTACTGTGGCTACGTCCATGATTTAAACCCAGGCCACAGTCTCCTCCTGCACCTCCTAAACTTTCGTTGCTTAAACCTGATCAAGTAATGAGTGAAAACCAGCTGCTTTCCCTTTTCCACCAGAGCCAAACAGTGTGCAACGATGGATGCTGTTTGGGATTTTGGATTAGGTTAAATAAGAAAAGTGTCCCTTATATAGCTGGAGAAAAATAGCAGTTAATAGGACAGAATATCAGCAAATTGATCAAATTAGGAAAATTGTTGCAGTCCCGATGCAGGATTTTTGCTTGCACCTCACTAAATGGCTTAAAATGATAAAGACATTTGTATCATTAGAGTAAATTACTTAATTTTCTTTTCTTGTAAATTAATACTAGGATTTTTAAAAACTAGTTTCAACTTAAATGTATTATTTGCATAGTTTCTTAGTTGAAGTTATTTTTAGAGCAGCGTTTGTCTAACAGCCTCACAGTTTTGTTTAATGAGCTAATTAAACACATTTCATCTGTAAATAAATGGTTGATGCTGCGCTCTAAGCATCAGTAGGATCTGAGGATTTCTTCCAGAATCACTTTGGAAATGATAGATTATGGAAGAAAGATGCTCTGTGATAAATGCAGTTTGCCATATAAACATTATCTTTATGTATTTTATAGTATTTGTAATGAAGTTTTCCAGAAATGTCTTTAGAAATCCTAATGCTGATTAAATTAGTGATTTGAGTCAGTAGGATGCAGGATGAGATCACACAGCTTACAATATGTTCAAACAGATTATAGATGAAGCTGGAAGCTTCCTGAAAGCCCCACAGTCCCACTCCATCTTTGTTATGCAATCTCTCCATCTGCTTAAGGTGAAACCCTCCAATCCTCCAACCCACAGAAATATTTTACATTGTCTGTGTGTATCACTGTAACACCCTGCAGTGGGAGTACTCTCCATTAAACAGGGGACTAAGCCAACATCAGCAGCTCCTATCTACATGCTAGAGACACACTGAACATGTGGAGACATCCCAAACAGCAGCTTGGTTTTCTTTTAAATAATTGAACTGGAACCATCCATCACAAAGCACTGTTAGAGAAATTCTTCACTCATTTGACCTTCAGCTTTAAACAAAACCTGCAAAACATTGCATGTAAGTTTAAGTGAAAATTTAATAAACAATAAGAAAAAGACAAAAGAAAAAATGAGAGCAAGTAAACAGGACAAATAACAAACTACAAGAGAGAGAAGACAAATGTTAATACGTGGAGTCAGGGTATATACATGTATATCTGGAGTGAAAAGAGGCAAATTGAGAAGAAACAGATTCAGAAGTACATCATGGGAAATCCCTCAGCAGCCTAAGCTAAAGGATGGTTCAGGGTCAAATGGTCCAGCCCTAGAAGTTTTATCAAAAAGGAAAGTTTAAACCCTAATCTTAAAAGTAAAGAGGGTGTCTGACTGAACCCAAACTGGGAGCTGGTTCCAAAGAAGTGGAGCCTGAAAGCTGAAAGCTCTGCCTCCTGTTCTACTTTTAAAAACACCTGGAGCCACAAGTAATCCTGCACTCTGAGAGGGAAGTGCTCTGTTGGGATAAAAGGGCTATACGATTTTTAACATGTGATGGGATCAGATGTTGCATGTGAGGAGAAGGATTTTACTTCAACTCTAGATTTGAAGACACTAATGTGGAAGAAGTACTGGCCACGTTCTCTAGACCCTGTTCTGGTCTCAAACTCCTTGATTCATATCTTTTTGTGGCTTTAAAGAAAAAACAAATCTAAATGTAAAAATTAATGAAAAAAGAATCACAATGACTCAGATAATCCTTCCTCTTTGTTTCAATATTAGCTTGATTTTAGGATCCTTTAAGAAAAGTGATTGTTGATGGAGTTCGGCGGGGCCCTGTTCTTGGCACATTTCTTTCTTTTCTTTGTAGACGACACAGTTTTATACATTTAAAACAATGTTCCCTCTAATTTTTCATGTGTCTGAGCGAACACACAAACTCCCTGAGCGTCCCTTGGACCACTGTGAGCGACAGCAGACGTGTGCACTGTGGTCACGCCAGCATCCAATCCATCCAAGTTACATTACAGCATTTACATTTATGTTAGACGACTTTTAATCAACTGCTTTAGCCCACTTACAATGAAAAATTTTAAAAACCTTGTTCATGACCTGTGTAGCATGTTAACACTATTGGAAGGAAAAATAACTTCAACTCCAATTTTGAAAACACAACTTTCTTTCTTTCTTTCTTTCTTTCTTTCTTTCTTTCTTTCTTAATAAAGCTCTGACTTGTATTATAATACTCTCTCCCAGACTCTCTGTCTGGAAAATACAGTATATAATGACCAATGTTGGGCAATTAATTATATAGTTACTTCTTCAAAAAAGTAACTGAGTTTTGCAAAGCCAAGGCGTTTTTAAAATAAACATTTCAAACTATTTACAGAACAATCAGCTGTTCAGCATCAAATTTGATGCCACACAGATTATTAGTGCCACTCCAAAAAATAATTTCTGTCCACTATGAGATGAAGGAGAACAGCAGCCTGATACCTGCAGGCCTGACAGCAGCAGATGTATCACTGCTGTAACACCTGTAACACTCAGCAGGCGCCTCATTGTTCTGACACACACAACAAAACTATTGACTACACTACACACTAACTACACACTATTTGCGCTAAACGTTGCGAATCTCTCACATGTCGGTCACTCCTAAAACTTCCCCCTACCTAAACAACTAAATGCCATGTTGCCATATCAATTTTTGATTGGTCGACATGGTACATTTTTCCACCAATAGAAAAGCAGGCTGGGGGGGGGGGGGGGGGGGGGGGTTTGCTCACAGGCGGAGAGGTTTTCCTTATTAATCGCCGTTTTTACCGTTTCTTCGCACAGTAAATATAAACAACGACAGTATTCAGGAAGAAGACCAAACATTGCAGATATTTTTATCATAACTCTGGTTTTACGTGGCCGATCAACACAATTTAAAAACTGGTATAAAGTCCACACTTTCCCCGTCAGTTGTTCCGTCTGTCCTGCTCACATCTCCAGTGGTTGTACACGTTGTCATTAACGTGGCTTCACTCCACATCAGCCGCTTTGCTAAAACACCGATGTCGGCACATAAGGACGCTGTCATAGCCTGGCAACCACGTTGATTATATATGAATGTGAATCGCATCATTGGCTGGACTATGGGATAAGGTGGCATCGTTCTAATCCCATACGGGAGCAGCCAGTCACTTACTGACTAACACTGCAAAACAGAATTGTTAAAGTTTTAATTTTAATTTCAATTCAGGTTAGACTTTTTTGTGCGCAGCGCAGATTTTCTGTGCGCAGAGACTGTGCCAGCAATGCGCAATTGCGCGCGCGCGCAGCTTAGAGGGAACATTGATTTGAAGTCATCTGCAGTTAACATTTAATTCTTTCAAGTTATCAGTTTTATGACTAACAAGTTTAACTAGAATGTTTTCCACCCACACCCGTGAATCTGACTACGTTTGGTGCGTAAATCATTCTCGATGAGTTCTTGAGCTACAGGCAGTCTGCGTTTATTAAACTACAGAAAGGTCCAATTTTATGCCAGTTTGAAAGAAACTGAAACAAGAAAACTGTTTAGCGCTAACTCGTGACTTCTCGCAGCTTACTGTTCACAGAACGTTCCCCACTGCGATGATGCAAAGTGGCATGTTGCAGCCTTGGCATCAGCCAATAATCTGTCTTGAACGTTTTCCATCACGTCAGAGTCATTGCTCTACATATGATCAGTGAAACGTCTCATTCTTAATCCGCTGCATAACCTAGATCAAAGCATAACTCTGCACGCTGTATGGCTGGCTGCAGCACTGAACCTTGAGTAATCAGGACTAATGCTGACTCAGTCAGATCAGGGTCACCTCAGATACTGGTCCAGAGGGACTGGGAGAAGGCTAACTAAAGACGTCATCAAGGTGGCAGGACCGAACGTGATCGGCTTCTTCTCTGACACAACCAGTCATTATTACCTAAGAAGGGATCTAAATCTCATTAACATCATGAGAACAATGCAGTGTTTTACATACTTACTGTAAATATCAATTAAGAACAAAGTTTAATTTCCTGAAGCCACAAAGATTTTGTGTTTATTAAATATTCGGACTATAATCCCATCAGAATATAAACAACACTTGGAGCTGGTTGGATAAAAATATATGATGATGAAATAAACAAGTTAGGTCGTCATACATATCATTTTTGCAGTACAGCAGACAGTTTTATGCATATGTAGCTCCTCCTAGTGGCTACAGAGGCTATTAAAGTTTTTCAGGCTTGAACTTGCACGTGTGCTTGTGTGCACCAATTCTCGGCATAAAAATAAAGCACTCTGAATCTGACAGTAAATAAAAAATATTTATTTAACAAGCATTGGATTAAAACTAATTTCTAATATGATTTAAATAAAGTCAAATACAGAGAGGCAAAGTGTTGTTCGGATGCTTCAAATGTGCAAATGCTGCAAAGACACAATGCAAACCAATCAAACGCCAAACAGCACGTGACAACAATTCAGACATCCCTCAAGTTTAAAGCATTGCTCCTCTTGTCAGCTCATGATGCTGTGCACATTATAACTATTACTTGCAAACATCCACTAGAAAGGGACAAAAACTCATCACACCTTCAAAAAGCTGCAGTTCCAGACCCTGAAAGCTCGAGCTATTTATTTCTTCACTGGACTAGTTTGTTTTATGTTTATTCACAGTAACGATGGTCTTTCATGTAGAGAATCGTTGGACTGTGTTATGATGCAATGTTATGCTTTATAAGCAGACCACTGGCTGGACTGCAGTCTGTGCACAACTTTAACTGTTGGAAACTAAAGTTGTGGCAGCTTTTTATCTGAGTGAGACCTCAATAATCAGACCTCACTGAATTCTCCAAATACTAAGGAAATGTGCTTTAATACTTCATCACCTCCTTTAACAGAAGACACACTTTATTAAAAGAAATAATACCTTCCAACAACTCATATGACCCACATAAGAAAATCTTGCGCTGAGTATGAGTAGACAGCAGAGAGAATAACATTTCCTATTACAAATATTTGGTAATAAAGTGCTATTTTCACTGGATTGTCTTTGGTCAGCCTGCACGACCAGCAAAGAAATCTAAGAGGACCTGTTTGTAGTCCAGGTTCATGATTCTGTAGTTTTGCAACAGAACGCCCCCATCAGTAACATCTGAACTGGACCAACAAACAAGGTTCTAACAGAAAAAGAACATTTCACACTGTGACTTTCATGAACTACTTCCTTAAGAAAAAAACAAACATGTCAAGATCTAAAAGGGTCCGACTGGCATCTGTTCTCTGCACACTGTGGAGCCTCAGAGGAAGCTGTAACCTTAGATAACTTAAAAACACTCGAAGTTTGGAGAAAGACTTCCTGACTCAACTCTTTTACAATGAGTTGCTTTCATTTTCAAATGAAGTAGTTTGATAATCCTAATAAGCTTCTGCAAATGTAAGTGTTTGTGTTTTTTCTTTCATG
Source organism: Aulonocara sp. 'chitande type north' Nkhata Bay (assembly GCF_057382095.1). Lineage (NCBI taxonomy): Eukaryota > Metazoa > Chordata > Actinopteri > Cichliformes > Cichlidae > Aulonocara > Aulonocara sp. 'chitande type north' Nkhata Bay. The sequence goes on along the minus strand of NC_141351.1, from coordinate 24,475,742 downwards.
GTTGAGATTTCTTGACATCCTGACAGATCTGCACTGTCTAAATGAAATAAAGGCCAAAGCAGGTCTGAACAGATTCCAGTAAAAATCAAAGAGTATTTTTATCCTGAATATTTATGATTTCCAGCAACCTGCCAGATGGCGACTCTTCCCCCCTTGCTTTTTAGAAGCAAATATTAGATAAGTGCAACATAACAATGACCACCAAAGACCCAAAGTCTTATCTGTTAACGTCTGCCAGCTTTCTAAAATGAGACATATACTGTGGGCCCCACAGGATGAAGGAGGGGTGAAAATGTGGAGGTACACTGTGTGCTGTAAAATCTCAGCCTGTGAAGGGTTTCTGGCAGCACTGCGGTCAATGCCACTGGCTGCGACGGTCACGTCTTTTTTAAGAGTCTGATCTCCATCTTCAGGTAAGTTTTAAGGTTCTCATCGAGGACGTTCTCCTCAATAGCAGCGAGCGCCCGCTCGCTTCCATCGTTGTAGTACTCCAGCAGCTGCTCTGCGTGTTCGATCCACACGCAGTTATGACAGCCACTCATGCAGCAGTGCGTAGGAGGCGGCGGGGGACCCTGGGCGGGGGTCCAAGTGGAGATGGAGTCACGCTTTTGCTCTGTGTCGGCGGGCTCAGAACAGTCCGTCAGAACAGGAGGAGCAGCAGGCGAATCTGGTCCTGCAGGGAGGTGGTGAACAATCCCGCTGTGAAGATGACTCGTCCATAACTGCTGAGGACAGTGAGAGGACCAGTGAAAATCATGTGAAACATGGTGAGCACACATCAATCTGTCTTTACATTTTAGTCTCTTAAATACTAATGATAATAATAATAATACTATAAATATTAAGCATTAATAATCTCTTCATATTTCAGGTGTGTGTATGTAAAGATACTTAAATTAGAAATAGGGTTATAAAAGCCCCATCGTCCATTTTCTATAAGACACTGTAAAGATTTTAGTGAAACTGTGCATGGTGGTGGATTCAGTAAGTTAAAATCAAGCTATTCTGTGTACATGTACAGTAAGTACACTTTCATATATGAGTATAATTACTGAAGAAAGGGAAAAAAGCCTGACGATGCAAGCAGGACCAAACATTTGTTCCCGGGGCTGTAACTTCTTGATCCTAGTATGGTCTCAATAATAATGCAATAATAATAATAATAATAATAATAATAATAATAATAAGGATGATGATAATAATAATAGTAGACTGAATTCTCAAGGCTCTCCATTTCCTATCTGCTCTTTACAGGGTTCAAAGGTTTGATCCTGGTCTGTAAATCCCTCCAGCCTCTCTGAATTCCTCTCTCCAGCCTCCCTCCAGTTTGTGTCGCTTATCTCGGTTCGGCAGTCTAAGGAGAGCTCCCTTTCTCAAGTAACGTCCTTCAGCTCTCCTGGGAGGGACACCGGGGCTTTCCCAACCCAAACGAGTGACCGTGTAAAGTTACTCCAGTGTTAAAAACACAACGGACATCATCAGCTGTTAAACGAACCGTTAGCTTAGCCACCAACCTTTCGTAATGACGCCGACGACCTCACGGCTTTAACACCCGCACACAGCATCGCAGAGTCGGGCAGGACGGGCGGTTATGCGTCTGTGTGGTTCATTTTCTAGAGTGAATGTTTAATTAAGCTGTTCCTTCCTGGAGTTTACAACTTCCACCATGTTAGCTGCTGTGACAGCTAGAGCTGCATTGCTTCCCATTTTTCAACTCTGACCTTTTGAGGCTGGTTGTAAACAACAGCGGTGATTGGCCAATATAAAGCATATCACCCAATTAAATGGGGGCTTTGTAAAATTTAAACCAATTGAAAGCATTGATTAGGTTTTTGGGCGGGACATAAAAATATTTCCCTCATCTGGCCAGCAGGTGTCAGTATTCTACAATACAAACAAAGCAGAAACGGCAGTAAAGCCAGACAAATATTAAAGACACACATTAAAAGTCAAAAATAATATTTGTCTTCACTAGACGGAATGATTACTATTAATACTACAGTATTCATTTTATAGTTATAGTGTTTGATCACTTACCGCACTAGAAATGCCATATTTGCCTTGAGAGTGTTGATGGAGAAGTATAAAGAAGGTCAGGAGCTTCACTGCATTTTGGTGAATCAGAGAAAGCCGTGGTACAGCAACTCAAGAGTGGCAGAAAAGTATGTGAGGGTGGGGCAGGACATATAGAGGGACAGTGGTAAGATGTGTGGTAGGAATGACAGATGGGTTCAAGGTGGGGGTGAGATTACATCAGTGATTGGCTATGAGTCTCTTCTTGTTTGCATTGGTGACAGGTTGAGAAATGACATCAGGCAGGAATTTCCGTGGACTGTGATACTTGTAGATGACACTGTGATCTATAGTGAGAGAAGGGACCAGGTGGAAGAGAGCCTGGAGAGGTGGAGGTATACTTTGAAAAGAGAAGCCAGAATACATATGTGTGAATGAGAAGGAGACAGGTGGAAGTGGATGAGTGAACAGTGTGCAAGAGAGGTGAAGAAGACAGTACAGGCAGGATGGAGTGATTGAGTTATGACAGAACAATAGCAACAAAAGTGAAAGTGAAGGTTTACAAGATAGTAGTGAGGCTTGCTATGGTGTACGGTTTGTGGCACTGACCAAACAACAGCTGGGGGCAGCAGAGCTGAAGATGACCAGAATGGATAAGATTAGACATGGATACATCAAAGGGACAGGTCAGGTTGAGCAGTTTGGAAACAAAGCTAGAGAGGCGAGGCTGAGATGGTCGACATCAGCAGAGGAGGGATAGTGGATACACATAGCGTTTCCTTTTTGGATGAATAAAGTTCTTATCTTGGTGAAATTCTGAATGCTGCAGAACATAATTATTTTTAATATATATATTTATCCTTAGTGGTGGAACATTATTATGGACATGCACTGAAATAAAACTAGTAAAAGTTACTGTCTTCAACAGCTACAGTGGTGAAATCACACACATTAATGTCACATATATTAAAATAATCAGTCACAGAGGAGCTTGTTTCTGCGATGAGTACTTCAGGTATACTTACCTTTATTTAAAAAACAAATCAGCTGTTTCTGACAGTAAGAAGAGATTAGATTTAGATTAGGTTTAGAAGTAGTCACTGTAACACTGGTTCATCTTTACTGGCTTTTACTGCCGTGCACCACTTTTACATACAAAGGTAAACACACTGAACCAACTGACCAGAAAGCATGTGGCCAATCAGGCCAGACAGCTTCTATTCAATGCACTGTGCACTTTACCCACACACAGTTATCTCTTTCCTTCTATGGATTAAGAGCGGGCCCATTTAAACAAACAAAGGAGGGGGAGATTTTCCATTTAACTTCACATCTCCGTTTGGCCTTGTGTTTTAGTGGAGTTTAAGATCAAGGATCAGGAGGTTGAGATCCTCAGGCTAAAAACAGAAATTTGATTAAGAAGAAACTCCTAAAAATAAGAAGTGTGTAACTGGAAACTGGAGTCTAAAAATTTTTGCCTCAGTTGCTCCTGAGACAGACAAAATGATCTCAGTAGCTGGCCGTCTGTTAACTGCTAGGCTATACTGGAAGACATAAAACAATGCAGTATCCAAAATTTCTCCAGGGGATTCATGTGTAGATAAAAAGATTTTCATTTATGTTTAAATGGATAAACATGAGATTTTTCTTGATGTAAAACCCTTTTTGGGACCGTGTAGTGGGACCTCTAGTCCTCTGAAATGTATCCTTACATTTTGCATTATGTCACAGCTGTTGGTGATTTGTCTGGTATTTGATTCAGACTGATTGTATATTTTTCATTCTGAATGAAGTGGAGATGATCCACACTGATTTGTTTTTAACAAAATGCTTTAAGAATAAAGTCAAATGATCCTTTTACTTGAAGACAGGAGCAAAGTGTCTCGGTTGTCTTAAGAGCTTGAAAAAAGAGAACACCTGGACTCGGTGGTCCTGAGGGGTCGCTGACCTACTGCTGATCACATGACTCATATGAGCCAAGGTGTAAAAAAGGGATGGGTTATTTTCATCACAGGGGGTTAAGGGTGAAACCACCGTGGGACTTTACCACACCCTATCATGTGACCTATTGGCTCATCTGGGGCAAGGTGACCCTCAGGACAACCTTCAAAGGGGACAACCCTCACTAGGGGACTACCTGGGACTCTCCACCTTTTGTTTTGAATTGAACTGTGGATGCGAGGCAAAACATCTTTACAAGCTCAACGAAGTCCAGTTGCTTTCTTTTCTCAAGCTCTTAAGACTTCCATGACCTGGATGACTGAGAATCTACACAGACTAAGCACCTCGGTTGCTTTCCAGGGCGATATTTTGAAATCTCTGTTTGTCAAACACTTCATTCAGCTCTCTTACAGCCTTTGTGCTGTGCTCTGCCCTTTTGTGTCACACCTTTGTAGCATTAGCTCATTTGTCATTCCAGTATTTATTCCACCTGAGCAGCACTCTGCAAATATCAAGCTTTTAAACTGTTTTTGTGTTTTCCAGCACAATTCTTCTGTAAGATTTTCCTGTTTGTTGCTCATTTTTAGTTCCTGTTAGATTTTCTCATGCGTGGAAGTGACCCGTTTATGGACACTGCCCTTCGCCTGCCTCTTGTTTGGATTATCGGCCTTACTGACTGACTTTTTTTGTTACTGTACTAAAAGGCTCAAATGCTTTCTCCACAAAGTATTTTCAGTGACCCAGATTTAGGTGAATTATGGCTCAGTGGCCTGAAAGAGCTTTACAGCCACAGTAAAGCAGATTTGGTCGGTGAAACGTCTCCACACGTGAAGACAAACCTTCTGATGTCGTTGTTCTCTGCATGGTCGTGGTTTAACTGTTTGATCAGTTCCCTGATGCATGGAGGACATGTCTCTGTGTGTGTGTAGTGTGAGTGAGGTCCCCACAGACTTCAGTGTTTGCAGTCCACATCCATGGTAACGTGTGTGGAAACACAGCAGCTGCTCAGCCTGGCATGAGATACCAGGTGTGTGGTGGGGCATGTTATCTCAGCAGAAGTCCCCTCTGTGACTTATCCTGAGGAGAGGCTCAATGGTTCAGTTTTATCATAACGGTTTTATGGTTTTCATAAAAAGAGTCCACCCCACAAAGGTTTTGTTATCAGGAAGTGTGCCCGACAGTTTGTGATCTTCCCAAAATAAAAGAAGATACTAATTAATGCAGTCACATCATAATGCACATAGAAATATGCCTTTTACATTACACGGGGTCATCTGATCAGCTGCTACTGTAATATAGAAATGCAGAAAGATAAGCAAAGAGGCAAAAACGATCACAAAGACAGTGACACACGTGATTACCACAGTGATACACAACAACCAAAAAGAGACAAATGAAACACCAAGACACAAAAAAGTAACAGCGACGGTTACTATGGCCACAGTGGCATAAAAGGTGACAAAAAGTGTAAAACAATCACAAAAAGACCCCAAATGACCACAAACAAACACAATCTCAAAAGAATGACAGACACAGTTCCCACAGTGATATAAAAACACAAGTAAAACACTCAAACTGTTGAAATTGAAACTATCTGAAACTATCAGACTCACCATAGTGACACAAAGTAACCACAAAGAAACAAAACAATCCCTTAATGACAACATATATAAAAATAGAGGTTACAAATTAATGATACAAAACAAACAAAGAGACACAATCACCAAGACATGGAAAACAACTGAAAATAGATCCAGTCACCAGTCAATTACAGGGCCAGTGCACAGAGTCAGACACCCACACATCCACACCCACAGCTGTATTAGCATCACCGTTTAAACGTGCATGTCTTTGGACTGAGGGGTGAAACAGGGGGACACACACAGGTTGCTAATCACTGCACGTGCTGCCACAAAACTAAACACAAAAGCCTTTTAAACTGTGTTGACTGAATGCAGTCTGTGCACAGGAGTATACACACATGATAACAAATACTAATAAATATTACACAAAATGTTGCTTTTACATGAACTTAAACAAAAGTTTGATTCATTTGTGGAATGCAAAGTCATGGTTAAGATGATCAGGGAGCTTTGAGAACCTTTCAAGTATGCCAGGCATTTGAGTGCAGTGGAGGCCATGGGGTCGGTTTTCTCCAAGAGCTCCACCAGCTTCTTTCCTCAGGAGCAGCCTCACCCCTATTTTTGATTTAGGAAAAGTTTCACATGGCCCCAAAGTGCAGTCTCAGCACTCCTCTGGGCTTCCTGGGAATTCCCTGAGGTGCTGCAAAGATGAGTCTTGAGTTATTTTACTACAACAAAGTTTCTCTGTGTGTAGGACGTTTTCATTAGCAGGGATTCGATGTTTAATATCCAAACAGAAGCAAAATATGCGTTCAGTTTTTGGATTAGGGGCCCAAAGGACCAAAAAACAAACCAGCAGTAAAACTGGTGTGCACATTTTTTGTTTGGGTTTATTTTATTGGGAGTTTCTTAATTTAACAGCTGACAAGTGTTCAGTGAAATTAAATAGGGTTAAAGGATAAAAGCCTCAAACTTTAGACATCGTTTTGACTTTTTAGAAACTGCTTTGACACAAACAACACGCAGCTTTGCAGTGGCTGCAGGCTTTCTGCAGGATTAGCTTTATCACAGATAATCCCAGTGAAAGCCTCGGTGCACAAAAGGTCTGGGAGTATTTCTAACAACTTGTTGCACATTCACCCGCGCGGTGGGAAATATTTTCCAGGCAAGTGCGAGAAATGTGATAAGACATAAAACAACCACAGACTAACTTCTAAGTGATAGCAAGGAGACGTAAAATAGCCATAAAAAAGCACAAAAACCCACAAAGAAGAATAAAATCAGCACAAGTTGAGTCTCAGAACAAGAACTAAGAGACTCAAAACGAAGGTAAAGGGATCAAAACAAGCACATGTCTTGAGTTTATGAACTTTTAGTTTGGCTTTCTGTAATTATCTTCTGGTATCTTCTTAGATTACGCTGTCTTTAGCTCCATGTTTTTCTTTTCCTCCATTCCTGGTCATAGTTTTTGATATATTTATCTTTATGTATTTTTCTTTTTGTTTACGGTTCACTTCCATTCTCCCATGCCAGCTCCTTTGTTTTGGGTTCTTTTGTCTGTGTTTTCCTGTTGAGTTATCACGTTTCACTTCCTGTATTATTTTGTCAGTTGTCTTTTGTGCCTTGTGTTTGGTTTTCTTCGGCGTCTCTGTTGTTCCCCACAGCTGCGATCACTTTCTTTTGTAGCTCCGTGTGAATAACAAGCTTAAGTTTTCCCATTTCTTTGCCAGTGCATTAGTTAACACTGCCTGTAATGTTTCTGGTTGTTCTGTGTTCCTGCTTCTATGGTTCCTCCTGGATTTTGTCATCTGCTGGATTCTGGATTCTGAAACTCAGACTGGCAGCAAAGTGTTGATTATCATTTCTGTCATGCTGTCTGACCTCAGATATGAGGCATGCATATTTTCCTCTCCTACGGGTTGGTGGTGCAGAATAGGTTTATTTGGTAATGCACCTCTAATAGGACAGCACTGCATGACTGAGGAAACAGTTTCTTGCTGCTGGTGTGTTAACAGTCTGGGCAAACAGGGAAGAGTGGCACTGATAACTCCCGCTGTTTTGTGAGTCCGCGACGATGAGCTCAGTCTAACAGGTAGCATGGAGGTGTTTTGGTGCTCAGGTGTCCTTCCTCAAGGTCCTGATGGCTGACTCACAGCACCAGCTTTGTCCTGAGCGCACAAAGACCACACTGTTCACTCACTCGTGGAGCCGCTGCTTCCATAAAATCACAAGGAAGTGAACAGTGAATGGCCAGAAGTGGCAGAAAAATATTTGTGTGTGCGAGTCAGTTTACCAGGAAAACAAATAAAGTGTTGAATTGCATTTAAGCGTATTTTTGAATAAGAAATCAGTGTAAATTATTGCTGTTGGTGATGGAAAAAACTACATCACAGCACAAACTGGTTGTTGACCTAATCCGATTACATCATCTTTATTGCACATTATCTTTCATTTATGACAAAACTATCTGAAAATGTCTGATAATCAGGATCCAGAATGGAAGTGTACAAATTGCAGTCATGACTACTAACATGTAACAGGCAGTTTAGGGTCATCTGTTATCTGAAATGTAAGCAAGGCTTGGTTTGCAGCACACAGTCCAGTCCAGTGTCTTTTCTTGGGTAGCTTGTATCCATGGCAACATTATTGTTTCTAAGTTATTTTAGAGGTTACTTCTGTGCAGATCAGAAAAGACATGCAAGCTTAACATTTTCCCAAATATTAGAGTTTCAAAGACTTAAACTAGCGTTGACAAGTCCATCCATCCTCCTGCTGCTCTTCATCCCATGAGGGCAACAGGGCAGAGACATCATTTCTCCAGTGCCTTGTGGATCTACCCTGGGCACTCCTTGCAGTAGAACATGCCTGAAACACCTCATCTATCAGGTGTCTGTGTGTTATGTTAGGCAGTAACTTAAAAAAGGTGATCTATGGAAAATATGATTGTAAAAACTGTCTTTGAAATCTGTAAATCAGCTGAAACAATCACATTTGCTTATATTGTTTATCCCCTCACACCACACAAACACACACCACACTGCACTTATGTTGTCTGAACTTTGTAGCACAATGAGGGGTTTTTCCCTCAGAGGACGAGGCAGTAACAAAGTAAACAAGAGCGAGGCGGCGGAGGAAGTGTCTAATTAAGCCCAAATGAGGAAGGAGCTCCTCCAGGTGAAAAGAGCTTTTCAGAAATGCAGTCAGAAGATAAACCTCAAGCATAATGAGCTGTTTTTGCTGCTACAGTTTCAGCAGGTGCACATCAGCTGCATCAACCCGGGTGATCGTATAATTTCATTATTGAAAACTTTGAACATGTGCAGTGCATACATGAGGAAGAGGAGTTTATATGTGTGGTAGAGGGTTGTGCACACTGTGTGTTACAATATAACAAGTGCTTTTTCCAAAAAGAGTCAGCTGCCGTGGTCACATTAATTTTATTACACTGCTGTGCTTTAAAGTGTGTTTACTGTATGCTTTTTGGACAATTGCAGCAGCTAAAAGTAAAAAAAACCCCAAACCTTATTAATCTTATTCTGGGCCTTTGTGTAGCCCTTTCATTCATCCCCTGTATCCAACTTTAGATTTTGGCTTTTGGCTCATACTCTGACCTCAATATTTTAAACTTTGACCATTTGTAGCAGTTATGCCACTGTAAAACAAATGTATACATAATCCTTTTAAAGCTTTCGGTATTTTACAATCTATTTCTTTTAAGAGAATATAAGACTGGTGTGTTCTGTGAAAGCCAATAGAGCCACATTAGTGGTGTGAGTTAATTTTTCTATTATGAGCAATCAAATGTTATCAGAAATCACTGTTTTGGTGCATTGACCCTTTAAGTTAGATTTCCTATAAATCACAGTCAAAATCCATTAGTAAAACAAGAAATTAACATCAGGACATGACATCATGTCCTGGTCCAGAGCATCACACAGTCAGTTCAGTGCCAGTCTGATCAGGGAAATCCAGAATCCTGCCTTTTATGAATTAGTTAGAAAAGAATTTTACTCATTATGACCTCCAATTTTTTGTTTTTTATTGTTCTATTTTTCTATCGTGTTATTGTAACATTTGTAACCAGGGTTATACATGTTTAATATGAACATACACCACTGTAGCACAATATAAATGCTAAAAAAGCTTCTTTGAAAAGTCTGTAGTTTTCTTTCCCAGGTGAACTTAAATAGTGTCGATGCTCATTCTTTGAATCTGACAGATTGGACTGAACTTCCAACCAGACTGTGGTATAACTCTGTGTTTTCACCTCAGGTGCGCCAGCTGGTAAATCATTCGCTGCTGCTGAGGTCACATGAAGGTCAGTGATGGTTGAGCAAAAGCAAACTGAATTCTTTTAGTGTTTGTCAGGGAAGCACAGGAACACCGACCAACCAGGTGCCTTAAATATTAACACTTGGGCCACCAGCACAGTTCACTGTCGCTAAAGGAGACGGCTATTAGCTCTGCACGTTTCAGCTGGTAGAGATGCCTTTCTTGATGCAACTATCTCGATAGGAACAGCAGTGAAAATGCTCATGAAAGACAGGCTTGGTTTAATCTTTTTTTATTATAGTGTTAACATAACAGTGTATTTGAACGCTGACGTGAGGCCACCAGGTGATGTCCTGCTCGGTTTGGTTTAGTGAGAGGGGCTGGAAGGCAGCAGAGCGGTGGGAGATATTTTGAAGGGACAGAGGTGCTTTGACTGGAGCTGTGAAGTGGCAGAGTATGGGTCTGGCTGCCAAGTACACCGAGCCGAGTCTATCAGTCATTCCTGGAACAAATGAAGGACAAAGTCAAATTACTTTTATGTTACATATTGACTATGTCTGGAAGGAAGCTGACCTTAGTGTTGGTGTTTTGCATCATTACAGACATTATTTAATGTTGACAGAGAATTGCCTCATTGCTTTTATTACCAGTGACAGTTTAGCTGACGCAATTTATCAGACTGCACCTAAAACTGATTTTCATCATCTTAATATTACATATAATGGACTCTGGAGACTCTGATCAAGCTGTCCTTTTAAATGTATTAACTTTAACTTTTATTGCAGTCTAATTTTTTTTTTTAAATTTAGTTTTATGTATTTGAAGTTGTTAATTAACTTTTGTGTCTACAAAGGTTGGTAAAAAAAGCCTTTATGTTTCAGGCCTGCTCCAGGTGGAATAAGTTCCCTTTAAAATACGTGTTTCTTGTCATTTTTAATAATACGCTCACTCAAACAAATCCCAAAGATGCTTAGTACTGCAACTTTTGCCTGTGTGCGAGTATCAGCTCTGGTAAACTGAATTTTGGTAAATGCTTGTTAGGGTGTTTGAATTGGTTATCTGCTAATGCACCCCTTGGAAAGTGTGCCTCACCTCATGACGCTGCCTTTCACACTGTGTACACAGTCCATTACTGTACGTCACATCCATGCCATAAAGTGGCATTTATGGATATTAAAGGCTCAGCTGCAGCGTCGTTTCTTGTTTGCCTCAGTTTATTTCCAGGCTCAGTAACAAGCTGTGTTTGTGTTTGACTGATTGGACAGACTGCTCCGTCTCTCACATACCTGGTCTGCCAGTAGCTCACAGTCTGTTTCACTCCTGCCGTAGATGTTCTCACATTGTCGAATATTGTTATGTTTTATGCACCACTTTTTAATAAAAGAAGGAAAGACCAAACATGTCGAGTTGAGAGGGTAAATGATTCCATTACTCTTTAAGTAATCCTTGAAAACAGGTCTCACCCCTGGATGCTCCACAGGTGTTAAGAACTAGCTCTTAACCAGTCCTTAAGTGGTATTTATGCTCTGTCTGAATTGCATGTTGCATGCACCACAACAGTGATTTAATATTCAAGAGCTGCATTTCTGCTTCTAGTCCTTTTTTTCCCCACCAAACAAGAAGGAGACTAAAATGATTAGATTAGATTAGATAGAACTTTATTAATCCCTCGGGTGGGTTCCTCTGGGAAATTCGATAAAATGCAAACTCGAGCTATAAATAGAATGATTTTAAAACTGATTCAATTTTCAAAAATCCACAAAAAATAACAAACAGTTTAAATGAGCAAAAATGGGATTGAAAAAACAGACACATTGAAGAAATACACAGAGTAAGGAAGGATGATATAAATATAGTATATAAGTGTATCCATTCAACATGAGAGCAGGCAGGCAAGGATTAAGGAGGGAAACAGACAAGGACAGGAAGTAAAACAACAAAGCTAACCAATTACCAAAATAAATCTCCCATTGTGCCAAACCACTGTCCATGTGGACTGAACACGTAACACAGCATTTGTCTTTGTATTTTGAACGTTAAACTGTTCTTCTGTCGTGAACCGAGGTTTGTGCAAGGGCCGGACCCAAAAGCGGACTCAATACACTCACTGAGAATTAGGTACAAGACTTTATTTACAGAAAGAATGGGAACAAAACAAGGATAAACAAGAGCGAAGCAGGAGCTGGTGGGAACGGGCACAGCTTATAGGGAAGGCGTCCCGAGAGGCTGCGATCGGGTCCACGGGAGCTCTGCAACAGGGCCAGACTGAGGAGTAACTGGAAAGTAACTGGGTGATGGTTTCCTTAATGAGAGCTGATGACGGAGGTGGAACGAGAAAGCCAGCACTGGAGGAAGCGAACAACAGGCGGTGAATCAAAGGTGAGATGGTGCAGAGACCTGTACACCAGGAAGCAGAGCTGCAGACAAAGACAGGGCGAGGGCAGGCGTGGCCGAGTTACCCCAGTAAGTGACTGAACGAACTGGCGATGAGTAGCAGGCAGCGCTGGCTTAAATAGTCCTCCAGTAATTGACAGCAGATGGGGCTCAGGTGTGATGCAGGAGGCGCCACCTTCAGACAGACACCTTCAGCTGTATAAATTTTGTCTCCAAGGGTTCCGCCCTTGCATGGGATTCTGCATGGGTTTTCTCCCATTTAGGTTAATCTGTGCTTCTAAACTGGTTTTAGGTATGACTGTGAGTGTATATGTTTATTGATACTAGGGTATCTATGTGAATGTTTGGTTTCTCTACCAAATTAAGCTCTCTAACCTGCTGGTGTATTTAAATAAAAACTGTGTTAGTATTACAAACTGCTGAAATCAATTATAAATACAAACTGCCCCCAATCAGCTGATGGGCTCTCGTCTCATTCCATTTTTTGGATTCAAATTTAAAATTTCCCCTTTGGTGACTCATCATGCCAACCTTCATTTTCAGTTTTTCTGTGAGACACAGAAAGTGCTTTTGTTATCAAAAAGAAGTTCATTTAATTCAAATGAAGAACTACACGTCCTCTTGTGAGCCTGCAAACCTTGCATAAAATGTAAGTTCTGTTTTTAGTAATAACAAGTTGAGGTCAGCGCTTTATCATTTGACTCTTTCCAGAACATGTTCTCCTGTCCTGTCTTATCTGTTCAGCAGCTTCGACATTTTGAACAGAATTCTTATTACACCTTCCATCATATGGATGTGATAACCTCTGGTGAAAACACACGTGTGTTAGGCGGGACCTTTCAGCCTAAAATAGATCCACAGCGCAGCCTTGCATCACCGCCTCAGGACAGTTAGAGGTTATCAGGCCACAGCAGTTGGCTCGGTTATAAATCACAGCCGACAGCATCAAGTGGCCTGAGCTGGTTTAATAAAGACAAGTGAAATATGAGCATGGGGGAAGGTAGTCGAGATCTGTGGGGATACAGTCAGTGGGAAGCAGGAAGAGGATCAAATAAAGCATTTAGCCTCTAATTATGTAAAAGCATTGAAAATGTGGTAAAATGTGCCTTTGAACTGTTGTTTTTATTGTACTAAATATGAAAAACTATACGGTTTAATAAATCATGATTCTTGGGTCTTGAGTGTATCCAGTCTGACTTTTTTCAGATCAGTGATGTAGGGAAGAGGTTTTACAGTCCAGGTGCTGCCTGCTGTTACTAACACCTCGATATCAACACTGTATTATTTCCAGCCTGGGGGAAACTCTGGATCTCTAGAAACTTCTGACCACAGTCTGTATATAAATGAGAGACTTACCCAACTGATCAGTAATAATTTAGACCAGGGGTGGGCAATCTCAGTCCACGAGGGCCGGTGTCCCTGCAGGTTTTAGATGTGTCCTTGAACCAACACAGCAGATTTAAATGGCTAAATTAGCTCTTGCAGTTCTCCAGAGGCCTGGTAACGAACTAATCATGTGATTCAGGTGTGTTGACCCAAGGTGAGATCTAAAACCTGCAGGACACCGGCCCTCGGGGCCTGGAATTGCCCACCCCTGCTCTAGATGATATACTCTTATGTACTATCGTTTAAACATCTATCATCTAAATTATGATAATTATGATAATACATTTACTTTAGCAGTTTTTGAAAGTTAATTTTATTTCTTTGTTTTCATGACTAACACGATCCACCTGATACTAACCTATGAATCCCCACAGGGGGCATACAGGACGATAAAAGTTCCTTCCACAAAATCTGAGGGATGAATAACAAAAAATATGAAAAAGAAAACAGAAATTTACACAGTTAGTTTTTCATAACCTCAAGCACCATAGACAGATTCCTCCTACAGTGTGGGGACTGAAAGCAAACAAAATTATTCATTTATTTTTAATTTCTTTATATTTCTTCCACCTTGCGACCCTTGCATTTGTAGGTTGTAGGGTTTGTGTATGTATTTCTCTTCACTTTCCTCCTTTCTCTGCCTGTCGTTTGCAAACGTTAACCTGTATCTGTGCACCCAGCAGCTCTCCCTCACACACCACACAATCACGTTTATTTCGTTTAGTGTTTACAGCAGTATGGTTTTCTCTTTTTTCTATGTGTAAGTTCAGTAACAAAAATCTGTATTCACTCATTTGCCTGCTTTCCAGTGTGTTAAGGTCTAAATCAATGGCTTGCCAGCCTTCTGCAAGCCAGTCAGTCTCTGCTATGCTCTTTTTTCATTTGTGGCTTTCAGACTCACCAGCCTCCCAAGCCTCATCCTAACCTCCATCTTCATTTTCACCACCACCAACACCTAAACTCTGGGAGATCCTGCTCCACTTTCTAGCATTGCTGGATCTCAGCTCTGCTGTGATGCATCATCTAATTCTCAACACTGCATAGATTTTATTTAAACTCTCCGTCTGAACAAATCATGTTCATGTTCTCCAAATGATCTTTCCTGCTAGAAATAAAACTGGCTATTTTTAGTATTTTTTT